>NC_068356.1:136030989-136693489 GCF_020536995.1 Dreissena polymorpha | reverse complement strand
CCCTTGGCGGGCGGGCGGGCGGGCGGCGGGCGGAAGGCATCACTTTGTCCGGACTCTAATTCAAATTGTATTCATCCGATCTTCACCAAACTTGGTCAGCTGTTGCATCTAGTTGATATCTAGGCCAAGTTCGAATATGGGTCATGCCGGGTCAAAAACTAGGTCATAGGGTCAATAAGTGCATTTTCAAAGGGGCCACTTTGTCCGGACTCTATTTCAAATTGTATTCATCCGATCTTCACCAAACTTGGTCAGCAGTTGCATCTAGTTGATATATAGGCCAAGTTCGAATATGGGTCATGCCGGGTCAAAAACTAGGTCATAGGGTCAATTAGTGCATTTTCAAAGGGGCCACTTTGTCCGGACTCTATTTCAAATTGTATTCATCCGATCTTCACCAAACTTGGTCAGCAGTTGCATCTAGTTGATATATAGGCCAAGTTCGAATATGGGTCATGCCGGGTCAAAAACTAGGTCATAGGGTCAATTAGTGCATTTTCAACGGCGCCACTTTGTCCGGACTCTAATTCAAATTGTATTCATCCGATCTTCACCAAACTTGGTCAGTAGTTGCATCTAGTTGATATCTAGGTCAAGTCCGAATATGGGTCATGCTGGGTCAAAAACTAGGTCAAAGGGTCAATTAGTGCATTTTACTTTGTCCGGACTCTAATTCAAATTGTATAAATCTTATCTTCACCAAACTTGGTCAGTAGTTGCATCTAGTTGATATCTAGGCCAAGTTCGAATATGGGTCATGCCAGGTAAAAAACTAGGTCATAGGGTCAATTAGTCCATTTTCAACAGCGCCACTTTGTCCGGACTCTTATTCAAATTGTATTCATCCGATCTTTACCAAACTTGGTCAGTAGTTGCATCTAGTTGATATCTAGGTCAAGTTCGAATATGGGTCATGTCGGGTCAAGAACTAGGTCATAGGGTCAATTAGTGCATTTTCAACGGCGCCACTTTGTCCGGACTCTAATTCAAATTGTATTCATCTGAAACTTTTAAACAACTTTTTATCCTGCGTCAAAGTGGTATGGGGGTATAAGTCACATTCAGTGACAAAGCTCTAGTTCAAGTTGAATTCACCAAACTTGGTCAGAGGTAGTATATAGATTATATATCAGTCAGGTCTGATTGGAGACATGCAACCGATTAACACATGCAATATTTTTATGCAATATTTTTATCCAGTTTTATTTTGCGATATTTTCATCGGGTTTATTTTTATAATTTTATTCTTGTGATACGCCCGTTTTAAAAACGGGACGTATTGTAGTTTCACCCTTGGCGGGCGGCGTCCATGGCAGTGTCCGCTCTCTAATTCAAATAGTTTTCATCCGATCTTCACTAAACTTGGGCAGAAGTTGTGTCTAGACAATATCTAGGTCAAGTTCGAATATGGGTCATGCTGGGTCAAAAACTAGGTCACGGGGTCACTTAGTGCATTTCAAGGATTAAGCATGGTGTCCGCTCTCTAATTGAAGTAGTTTTCACGCGATAATCACCAAATTTGGTCAGAAGTTGTGTCTAGATGATATGTAGGTCAAGTTCAAATATGGGTCATGCCGGGTCAAAAACTAGGTCACGAGGTCACTTAGTGCATTTCAAGCATTAAGCATGGTGTCCGCTCTCTAATTGAAGAAGTTTTCATCTGATCTTCACCTAATTTGGTCAGAAGTTGTGTCTAGATGATATGTAGGTCAAGTTCGAATATGGGTCATGCCGGGTCAAAAACGAGGGTCACGAGGTTACTTAGTGCATTTCAAGCATTTAGCATGGTGTCCCCTCTCTAATTGAAGTAGTTTTCATCCGATCTTCACCAAATTGGTCAGAAGTTGTGTCTAGATGATATGTAGGTCAAGTTCAAATATGGGTCATGCAGGGTCAAAAACTAGGTCATGAGGTCACATAGTGCATTTCAAGCATTTAGCATGGTGTCCGCTCTCTTATTGAAGTAGTTTTCATCCGATCTTCACCTAATTTGATCAGAAGTTGTGTGTAGATGATATGTAGGTAAAGTTCGAATATGGGTCATGCCGGGTCAAAAATGGGGTCACGAGGTCACATAGTGCATTTCAAGCATTTAGCATGGTGTCCGCTCTCTAATTGAAGTAGTTTTTTATCCGATCTTCACCTAATTTGGTCAGAAAATGTGTCTAGATGATATGTAGGTCAAGTTCAAATATGGGTCATGCCGGGTCAAAAACGAGGTCACGATGTCACTTAGTGCATTTCAAGCATTGAGCATGGTGTCCAAAACCTTCGAACGGGCGTATCTTGTGACAGTTTGGCACTCTTGTTTCATTTCTACACGGATTCACTTCAAATTGATACAGAACTTCTCTTATGACATTAGGGTCAATCTCAACTATGCATGGCCCCATAACCAACCCTGGGGCCCCGCCCACATAGACCACACCCACCCAAAATTGCCTTTACTATAATTTCTTCATTTCTACACCGATTCACTTCAAATTGATATTGAACTTCTCTTATGACAATACAGTCAATCTCAACTATGCATGGCCCCATTACCAACCCTGGGGCGCCCCGCCCACATAGACCGCACCCACCCAAAATTGCCTTTTACTATAATTTCTTCATTTCTACACCGATTCACTTCAAATTGATACTGAACCTCTCTTATGACAATACGGTCAATCTCAACTATGCATGGCCCCATTACCAACCCTGGGTACCCTGCCCACATATGTCACACCCACCCAAAATTGCCTTTTACTATAACTTCTTCATTTCTACACCAATTCACTTCTAATTGATGATGAACTTCTCTTATGACAATACGGTCAATCTCAGCTATGCATGGCCCCATTACCAACCCTGGGGCACACCTAGGTCAAACATTCGGCGTGGGGATACGCGTCGGCCTCTGCCGCGCCATTTCTAGTTCAAGTTGTTTTTATCTGATCTTCACCAAAGTTGGTCAGATGTTGTATCTAGATGATGTCTAGGTCTAGTTCGAATATGGGTCATGCCGAGTCAAAAACTAGGTCACAGGGTCACTTAGTGCGTTTTAAACATTGAGAATGCTGTCTGCTCTCTAATTCAAGGTGTTTTCATCCGAGCTTCACTGAAATTGGTCAGAATGTGTATGTAGATGATGTCTACTCCAAGTTCGAACAATTACACGGATCATGGCAGGTCAAAAGCTAGGTCACGGGGTCACTTAGTGTGTTTTAAACATTGAGCATGGTGTTTGCTCTCTAATTCAAGTAGTTTTTATCCAATATTTGCACCAAACTTGGTCAGACAGAAGTTTTATCTAGATGATCTCCACGCCAAGTTTGAACATGGGCCATGCAGGGCCAAACACTAGGTCATGGGGTCACTTACTGCTTTTTTAACATTCAGCATGGTGTCCCCTGTCTTATTCAAGTAGTTTTATACAATCTCACCAAACTTGGTCAGAAGTTTTATCAAGATGATCTTAAGGCCAAGCTCGAACATGGGCCGTGCCAGATAAAAAACTAGGTCACGGGGTCACATAGTATGTTTTACACATTCAGCATGGTGTCTGCTCTCTGATTCAAGTAGTTTTCATCTGATGTTCACCACACTGGGTCTGAAGTTGTAACTAGATGATGTGAAGGTCAAGCTCGAATATGGGCCATGCGGCGGGTCAAAATCTAGGTCACGGGGTCACCTAGTGCGTTTAAAACATTGAGCATGGTGTCCGCTGTTTTTGTGAAGACAACATGCAAAATATTCTGTGTCAATGTGGCATGTGGGGGTATTCCTCACGTCTGTGACAAAGCTCTTCAGTTTATTATGCTCCCCCAAAATTTATTTTGGGGGGAGAATATAGTTGCCGCTTCGTCTGTCCGTGCTTGTGTGCGTCTGTCTGTCCGTCCATGCACAATTTTTGTCCGGGCTATTTCTCAGCAACTAATAACGGGAATTCAAAGAAACTTTATGGGAAGCTTCACTTCCAAAAGGAGATGTGCATATTATCAGCGGGTTCTGGTCGGAAGATTTTTCACAGAGTTATGGCCCTTTAAAATTTTCCATTAACTGTACATATAGTGCAATTCTTGTCCGGGCTATTTCTCAGCAACTAATAAACGGAATTCAATGAAACTTTATGGGAAGCTTCACTACCAAGAGGACATGTGCATATTATCAGCCGGTTCTGGTCGGATGAATTTTCACAGAGTTATGGCCCTTTGAAATGTTTAAGTTGCTAAACCATCTATCGTATTATTTTGTCCAAAGTTATGCCCCTCAAGATGTTTCCTTTTATCTGAATATACAGTGCAATATTGTGACAAAAAAAAACTTTTGGGAGCATCACCCGTCTCTGACGGTTTCTTGTTTTTGTTGTAATGAAGAATTTATGCCATGATATTGGCTATCATTTAAAGGTCAACAAAAATTAAAGTCCATTTTAATGTGACTTGTTTGTGTTTAAGATATAAGCAGTCTTAACACTGTTGTTTTTTGGTAGATTGTGCATTATAGTATATGGCATTATTCAATGTCTGGAGAAGGGAAAAAAATCACCAGTGTCCATAATTTGTACTATCCAGTTGAATTTATTTACGGCTGTTTTCACAAGATCCCCTGCAAACGAATGCTGAATTCCGGACTGGTGCCACTGGGATGGGTTGATTAAGAATAAAATTCATGAGCACAGACAAGATGAACTGTAATAAAATTTCTAATACATTGATTTTTCTGTCCACCAAATAATGACCAGTGACAAAGTTCCCAGGATCTCAGGCCAGCGCTGTGTGAATTATTGACCAGTGTCTTGAAAGTTTACAGAAAATGAACAAAAAACAGGGAAAAAACACATTACAGCTAATTATTTCTCATGATACAGTAAACTTGGATAGTTTTCTAGTTTGCAGATAACATTTTTGCAACACACACTAAGTCGTAAATGTTTGTCTGTTTTGTTTGCCACGATATGGAAAAGTAATGTTTAGAAAGAGGGAATTGTTACAAAACTAATATTGAGTTGCAGTGGGAAAATGTGAAAATATGAACTGGTCTATTTAAATATGATAAGTGTAATAGTACAAAATGCTTTAAATAGTGTATAATAGTATAATATACTAAACCATCAAAATAGGAGTTTAGTTGAGCAGTCCGCACAGGCTGGCTAATCAGGGAAGACAATTCCGCCTTATAAACTTGATTTTTGCCAGGAAGAGACTTTCTTCAAATGAAATATACCACAGGCTAATCTTGGATGGCACTTTATGCACATGCATTAAAGCCCATTTTCACAGAGCAGGGCCAATATATTAAATATTTATAATTATAGGTTATTAGACGTTTCACTGTACAATACGGAGATATATTTGGACGAGCACACAGTTTGAAGTCATATTGGACGAGCCGTTAGGCGAGTCCAATATGACTTCAAACTGTGTGCGAGTCCAAATATATCACGTATTGTACAGTTTAAACGTCTAATAAACTTTTTATTCTATATCCTCATTACCAAACCAGCTTTCCGTATTTTTATTTTCATTCATTGATTACGCACTTTATCACGTATCTCGTGTGACGTCATTTCTCTGACAAAACATACTAGTATAAGCAAGACTCTGCATTTTAGGGACAACAATATGGAGGTGGTAGTGTTTAATAAATCTAGTAGCAAATTATACCATTTTGATAGCATTGAACGAATCCAAAAGGCAAAACGTATTTCGGATTGTTTGTTTGTCATGCATTATTGTTAACTTTGATAGGAATAAAACAACTCGCTCCGACAGGATTACGAATTTGTAAATTGTGTTTTGGCCTTTGGGTCAGAATGGTGAGCATGTGTACAAACGCTATCAACAAATACTGTGGTTTAAAATACATTTCGATAAATGGATGGAAGAACAGAAAATGGAAAATGGAAATGCATATCATTGTAACTTAGTTGTTATTAGGCTAGCATTGGATTAAAGTTGTCATTGAGGTTAATAAAATTGATTTTTTGTTTTACTGTTGCATATTTGTTTTCAATTTCTAGCAATAACAATATCAATTGCTTTTGCATTTTTTTTTAATTTCTAACAATAAAAATAAATTAAATATCACATTCTCGATTTGTTTTTTTATTTCCTCTCATATTTTCAATAGGAAAGCATTAAAAAGAGACATACAAGCAAAATATCGCCTGTGTGAATCGATTATAGTACATTCGGATACTTTTTCTCGGTAACGGCTTTTATCGTTATAAAACAATTGCTTAGTGCACTTGTACTCAACTGTCCAATATGGAAAAAATACAGACTTTTTGGATCCAATACCGGAATATATTGGACGGTCACGTGGTACATATGAAGAATGCCGATTGGAAGAATTTATTGGATATAGAATAATATATAATATTGATTCCTCTACTTGTTTGAAGTATGATTACCCAGTCACATGCAAGAACTTTAAGTCACAATTTGACCCCAAGTTGGACTTTTTAGGCTCAGTTAACCCTTTCAGTGCGGGAACCGAATTTTGAAGGCCTTTGCAAACAGTTTGGATCCAGATGAGACGCCACAGAACAGACTTTTTAGGCTCAGTTAACCTTTTTAGTGCGGGAACTGAATTTTGAAGGTCTTTGCAAACAGTTTGGATCCAGATGAGACGCCACAGAACGTGGCGTCTCATCAGGATCCAAACTGTTTGCTATTCTGATAGTATTCTTTGAAAAAAATCGAAGAAAATGCTAATTTTAGAAATTCAGCAGACGACATTTTAGCAGAAGACAAATTTCCCAGCATGCAAAGGGTTAAAGTTAAATGCAATCTCAAATGAGGGCTGAAGTTGGAATTGACAGACTGCAAGTCTTTGTACATTAAAACTGATTTTTTAAGTCCTAAATATGTGTCCCAGCATGGTCTTTAGTCAACTGGTGAATTCAAAAACATAGGTTACGGGCCTATGATGTCCAATATTGGTCGTAAGTTTGAATGCTGCACTTTGTTCTGAATTGATGCCAAAGTTTGCTTTTATCACTAGTTATTCCAACTAGAAATGGTTTGTATCTTCAGAATGTGTTTTCATAGGGTCTCAAGATTGAAATCTGACTTGACTAATGTTTCAATTCGTGTCAACTGGTCCACAAATGAAGTTTACTGCCATGGTCCCATATAAAGTGACCTTGACATATCTGCAGTTGAGTGACACATACTGAAGTTTAAATTACTGGTCCCAATTTTGAGAACTGGTATAAGATGGTGTTAAGGTTTGGGATGATATTAGTCCACAATTGAACTGGTTGTTTTTTTGAAGAAATCCTTATAACTCAGAACACAAGTAGAAGAATCCGCTTTTACGGACTTAGTTTTTTTTTCCTTTTACTGCATGGGAATATTGGTTTAAAATTTAACTTTCTGAGGGACTACAAATGCCTAAAAATACGTATCTAAGTAATAAAGGGTTATATGATGTAAAATGTGACCTGTTGATGCGAAAATGGGTCTTGCCATGTGGGGCTAGGGTAGTTCCCGACCAGCCTTCACATCCACACAGTCTGGTCAGTATAACCCTTTCCACAAACAAGACCCTGAAACCTTATGTGAGTAAAGCAGACAGGGCCGCTGGCCAAACATGGAATAAGACCTTATTTTGCATGACCGGACTCATATGTCAAGAGTTGTTCTGGCAAAATTATTATTAATGTCTAAAGATACAATATGTGCCAAAAGCCGCATATCAAATTACTATATTTTGCTTTAAAGTCCTGGCACCATTATTTATTTCATCCTTCTTAACAAATCAAGTCCATTACCAGTCCGTTTTATATGACTATAGACATTTTATTGTTACAAAAATTCCAAACAGACAATTGTTTGATTGCGAGTACAAGTCCCATTTAATCGTGGCGACGTCTATTTCTAAGCGTTCATTAAAATTTTCTCTACAACCCAGCTGGTACTTTACTGCGCTCAGAGAAACATTATAAAGCTCAGAGAAACATTATAAAATTTTCAATTACTATATTCATGGACGTAGTTCTTATTAATTAAATCTAGGCTTTTATACAGATTTAATCACCATTGATTTTCAGTAGAACATTATTTCTATTAAAGAACAGTCCTGTCGGTTTTATTACGACTGTCAATAAAAATGAAAAAAACAATATTGGCTATATAGTTTAATTAATCAATGTCACCGTTGGATGCTGGAAGTATTCTAAATTTTACTGTATTCATTTGAAATTGATATGAAAATTGTGCAAATTTTAATCAATATTACTTTACGTAAGAAAACCAGGATCAAAATATCATTACAGCTATAAGTCATTTTTTGTTGCCAACACAAATTATGTTTTTCCAGGTATGAACAAATATTCCCCCCCCCAAAAAACATGTTGTTTTCATTATTACAAAACAAACAGTTAAATAATTGCTCACAAATAAAATAATAGATGTAGATATTAAATAAATACAACTTCTCCCTATGATAGACTTTTTCCACACAACTGTTAATCTACTCAAAAATGAAGAGTTTTGTTATCTAGGGGAGACAACTTTGATAAACATTATTCCTTCTTGCTGTGGAGCGTTTCTTGAGGAATCTACCAGTAAATATTCCCAAGCCATGATGCCCAGTACCAAATACATGCTCTAAGTATTCTTGGAATGAAAAATGCCCAGATATGCTAGTGGTATTTCATTTTGATACTGGGCAGACATGAGCTGGTCTATGTAACGTCTCTTTCCAGCTGTGAAAATTGGTCGATTTCAGACAAATTAAACTGGGAATCATTTTGAAACCGATTACTTATTCTTTGGTTTATGGATACATATCAGGCAAAAAATCACTCATTATTTTCGTTCGAAAATGCGTGCTTATATTTGTCCATTATGTTATTATGCCCCCCTTCGAAAAAGGGGAGGTATATTGCTTTGCTCATGTCGGTCAGTCGGTCGGTAGGTCGGTCAGTCGGTCCGTCCGTCCACCAGGTGGTTGTCAGACGATAACTCAAGAACGCTTGGGCCTAGGATCATGAAACTTCATAGGTACATTGATCATGACTTGCAGATGACCCCTATTGATTTTGAGGTCACTAGGTCAAAGGTCAAAGTCACGGTGACCCGAAATAGTAAAATGGTTTCCAGATGATAACTCAAGAACGCATACGCCTAGGATCATGAAACTTCATGCGTAGATTGATCATGACTCGCAGATGACTCCTATTGATTTTGAGGTTACTAGGTCAAAGGTTGAGGTCACGGTGATCCGAAATAGTAAAATGATTTTGGGATGATAATTCAAGAACGCATATGCCTAGGATCATGAAACTTTATAGGTAGATTGATCATGACTTGCAGATGACCCCTATTGATTTTCAGGTCACAGGGTCAAAGGTCAAGGTCACAGTGACGAAAGTCGTATTCACACAATGGCTGCCAGTACAACGGACAGGCCATATGGGGGGCATGCATGTTTTACAAACAGCCCTTGTTAATAATTGAAACAATACAAGAACGCGTGAGATCGGCAATGTAAATAAAACAATTTTCAGTTAGCCTACGGTACGGATTTTTTCTCCCCCCCAATTTTTTTTTTGCTTCAAAAACTTTTTTTCCCGATTTTTTTGGCTTCAAAAAGTACATGCGCGTTATACACAAATGCGCCTTATACGGAACGTTTTACGGTAAACCGAATCGAACGATAACAGTATACATACCACTTTTCTAATGTGCACATTTATCCGATAATCCAATATAATTACATCACTTACGAAAAAATAATGTTTAACATTTATGACAAGAAATATGTTTACGAACTTCGTAAACAAATTCATATGCCTAAGCCATTTTTCAGAAAAAATAGTACAGTGCATTATGGGACACAGCTTTCATTGGACGAGCGAATTTAAATTTAGATCGAATGCAATACGATACATGTACAAAGAAATGTTTTATTGTGTCATACGCAGCATGTAAAAAACGTGCTTTCCTTGGACTTTCTGATAATGGGCAAAAATTTAAGTGCATCTCTGTTAACAATTACACTGCGTTAGCATGTAAATAAATCGTCAGGATTTTTAAATTTATTTTTCGTATACGTACTGAAACATTAAACACGCACAAAGATATTTTTATTTATCAAGCATGTGTAGCATATAATAAACGATAACACACTTACACAGCCATAGTTTATACAATTAAATACAATACACGATAAATGCAAAACATAAACAGGTAATCGTTTTAAATAACTTTAATTTGATAATTATTCCGCTTGCACTTGCCTTATTGAAATTAGCGCACCGAACCGCTCTGATAGGGAATACATGTAAAAAACACCGACTCGCAAGTTTTCACACCTTTATTAACATTACACAACAGAGTAACACTAATTAGCTGTCGAGTGTCGTTTAACCTCTATCGATTAAAATCAGTTAATCGGACGGATAGAGCAATCAAGCTGTGATTTTGCCGGCTTCTTTGAATTTATGAAAATACATGAAGTTGCATAACATGGATTTGAATCAGTATCGAAGGTTGGAGAAAAAACAGGATCCAAGGACCCCCCGCGTTATATTGGACACAGCGTTATAACGGACCGCACTATATAGGAGTTACAGTGTATATCTAGGAAATGCTTTGATCTACAGCCAGGCAACATGTTTAATGTTTACATCGAGGAAAATTAAGAGGTCAATCCATTTTTTGGTCAAAAGGTCAAAGGTAACAGAAGATTATAACATGAAATTATAAAGATTTAGTAGTCAGTTTTAGTTCCTGTTATAACCATAATAACAATATTTTAAGCAGATTTTCAATTATGATAAAAGTTATATTACAGTACTGCCATTATTAAATGCATTTAATAATTGAATTTTAATCCATTTAAGACAACTGCATTAATGTCAAAAAATTATGAAGAAACATATGGAGTTGCACGAGTTTACCTGACAATTAAAATGTCACTGTGACTCAACTTAGAAAAATGGTTTTCGGATGATAACTCAAGAACGCTTACGCCTAGGATCATGAAACTTCATAGGTACATTGATCATCACTGGCAGATGACCCCTATTGATTTTCAGGTCACTAGGTCAAAGGTCAAGGTCACAGTGACTCGAAACAGTAAAATGGTTTCCTAATGATAACTCAAGAATAATTAGGAACATTTTGAACAAACATATGGAGTTGCACACGCTAATCTGACCATTCAAACATTTAACAATGGTGTCTTTACTTTTCCACGAATAGATCACTTGACAACAACAAAAGCAAAAAAATCACAATATAGGTTAAATAACAACAACAAATATGGGGAGATACAAATGTAGTAGACCAGGTTGCATGTCATAAGTCGCTCATCACAGGCTAGATTGTACATACTGAGTTTGGGAATAGACATTTAATATTCGTCATGCTTGTTTTTTTGTGGGATGGAAGAGCATTAATGATCTTTTCTTGCATGTGTTATTATGGATAGTGTGGTCAAGGTGTACAATGATACTAAAACTGAAAACACTATTAACTACTAGAAATGTATTCTTAGTACATGGATACCTCTACAATCCAATTCGTCCCACAACTGCACAAATGTCTTTAAATTATGAACAAACATATGGAGTTGCACATGTTAACCTGACAATTACTATGTTACTGTAGAAGTATTCCTCTATTTGAGTAACGCTTCTCACAATTGAAAAAATAATTATCGTTTGGTTAAAGGGATTGTCACATAACTCTTCTTATGTAAAAAAAAAAACATAAAAAAAATATCAAGGTGCATAATTTCACATGGTGGGCTATACTTTAAGAATAGTTCATCCCTCTATCAGCTGTACTCTTTGAGTTACTCACAACACAATTTTAAATGTGATTTCTTTGATAAACAAGGGCCATAACTCTGGGTATGTTGAAAAAAGACATATCAAACTATGCATTTGGGTAAAATTACACAATGATAAATATTTATGTAAAGTGTTAGTCCTCTTCTAGCAATACTGTTTATTTTACACTCTACACATATTCTAAAATGTCATTTATGTATAAATATGAGACATTACTACAATTATGATGAAAAAAACAGAAACAACATATAGAGGTGCGCATAAGCTCACATGCCTGGTTACTGTACTTGTGAAGTTGCAGGGATACATGTTGAGTTATATATGACAGAAAAGTCACACAGATGGATGGAAAAGTGCAAATCTATATACCCCCATAATCAGCCCAAGAAGCGTTAATTTATTGTCCATGCATGTTTTTATTTGACACTTTATACTTGTTTGAAGCATTACATAATATCACTGACTATTCCTTGCTGGTACATGTTTATTTCAGCCAGTGCAGTAAAGTGACCCAGATTTCGGAGCTGACCAACTCGCAGCCCACTGGCCTGGAGGGGATGTCAGTGGAGCTGGAAACTGTCCTGGGGGAAATTAAAACCCTGCAGATCAGTCAGAAGGCCAGCATTCAGTCATTGCAGAAAACATACAAGGAACATAGTGCAGTTATGATAGAGCAAATGTGTGGCAATTTAAATACTTATATAGATGAATGTGATTATAGTTCTGTGGGTACATCAGGCGGAAATGAGCAATATTTAAAAGAAGAGATGTGTAGGAGTGTTCTCTCTATCGTGAATGAATTTGATAATATTACTGCGAAGGAACTTAACGAGATGAGAGATGAAGTTATAAGCATAAAAGGGTCAGTTACAAGTTCGATTCATAAATGCACCAGTCTTCACAATGACTTGTCACAATTCCATGAAATTGTTCAGAAAATTGGAGATCATAAGCAGCTCTGCCTTATAGCCAGCATAAAATGTAAGCATATAATACAGCAGGCACTGACTCTGCTGGGAAAGTCAGGCAAGGCGTTTAATGTCCAGAGTAATACTAAGCACAATGTGAGAATACCAAGTGATTCAGATGAATGTTTGATCACAGGCACATGTGTTTTACCCGATGGGCAGGTACTGGTTGTAGACTGGAAAAATGACAATGTCAAGCTGCTGAACCAGCAGTACCAGGTGGTGAGTCACTGGGATGTGAATGCTCGGCCATTTGACATTTGTTTGATCACACCCAGTGAGGTTGCAGTGGCTGTGAATGACCATGATAGCAAGATACATGAGGTCCAGTTTATCACTGTCAACCAGGGAAAGCTTGTTCCTGGCAGGAAGTTTCAGTTACAACATGAATGTAGAGGTATTGACCATCACCAAGGAGTCCTTTTTGTCATCTCTAGTGAAGAACTGTACAAATACACACTGAATGGCAAACAGGTCTGCAGTCTCTATAGGTCATTTGATGGTAAAGGTAAGAATCATGGTGAATCCATCCTGATAACATTTGTAATATGTACAGGGATTTTTCTAGCCATTATGGGAAAAGGAGTCTAGTCGAATTTTGTTATTAGCTCGGCTGTTTTCAGAGAATACCCGAGGTATTGTCATAGCCAGCTCGTCGTCTGTTGTAGGCGTTGGCTAAAACCTTAACATTGGCTCTAAAATCAAAGTGCTTCCACCTACAACTCTGAAACTTCATATGTAGATGCACCTTGATGAGTTCTACACGCCACACCCATTTTGGGGTCACTAGGTCAAAGGTCAAGGTCACTATGACCTCTTATATAAAACTTTAACATAGGCTCTAAAATCAAAGTGCTTCCACCTACAACTTTGAAACTTCATATGTAGATGCACCTTGATGAGTTCTACACGCCACTCCCATTTTTGGGTCACTAGGTCAAAGGTCAAGGTCACTGTGACCTATAATATAAAACTTTAACATAAACCTTAACATTCTTTGTAGGCGTCGGGCTTAAACCTTAACATTGGCTCTAAAATTAAAGTGCTTCCACCTACAACTTTGACACTTCAAATGTACATGCACCTTGATGAATTCTACGCGCCACACCCATTTTTGGGTCACTAAGTCAAAGCTCACTGTGACCTTTAATATAAACTTTAATGTAGGCTCTTAAATCAAAGTGCTGTTACCTACAACTTTGAAACTTCATATGTAGATGAACCTTGATGAGTTCTACACGCCACACCAAATGTTGGGTCACTAGGTCAAAGGTCAAGGTCACTGTGACCTCTAAAAAAAATCTGACAAGCTTTCGCAGCCGAGCGTTGGCACCTGTTATGCTGTGCTCTTGTTTTAAATCCATACAATGACAAATTTGGAAAGTTTTATCGACTTAATGAATCGAATTGGGATTTATTTTTTTAATCAACAAATATTGACCCATAAGGTTTGATCTTGTTTTGTTTTTTTTAAATCATATAAATTATAGTTATATACTTTGTGAGATGAAAATAAAATAAAATTCAGATGTTATAGCAGAAAACCTGCTGATGTATTATAAACTATTTGTTCTATAATTCATATGTGCCCTTTGAATGCTACAGTACAATGTAGCCAAAACAAGATTCAGAAATATTGATTTATAAACATGAGTAATAAAGTATTTTGACTGTCACTACATGGCATGTCTATAAATAGAAACTGTGTTCCTGGGAAAGAGACACTTTCTGACCCTGTCTTAATTTTGTGGTTTTTAAATGATTGTACATGTACAATATGTTTGTTAAATTGAATAATTTCATAACGCCTTATAGCATAGGTACTCTTGTGGTTGTATTCTTTTATGAAGTGTTCAAATGTATGTATTAATTTCATTGTAATTATAGTAGTATGTTCATTTAAACATTTTGCTGTTGAAATTGGTTTTGTATCTAACTAGCTAGAAAAGTGTCAATAACTGTTGTTTTGAATATTATTTTTCCTGTTATAAACACTTGAAAAACACAAATAACGTTGTAACACAGCACATGAATTATGTCTGCTTTGGTCGATTTCACTAATTTCAGTACATAGTTATCACATGTATACATGTGTGGAAAATCTATTCATGCTGCACATAGTAACATAGTATAAACATGTTGATTGAACTGAGCAATTGTTTCTGTATGTGTAATTTTTTCAATCGAATAGACTGTGTAATTTTGCTTCAATTCATATCTTACTCACCAGTCGCATTTCAACATGTCAAACATTTACACAATAGCTCTGCTACTGAAGTTTATTGTCACGCTTAACTATTGAATCATTGAAATGTATGCATATATTTTAGATGTGTAAAGGCCTCTTTATAGCAACATATGCGTAATACAATATCACTGCAGTATGTTTAATAAGATTATTTAATATTTACAGTAATTCAATATCTTGATGTTACTCTGTTTTGCAGTAGACAGGTGTGCTGTGAGTCCCACAGGAGACAGGCTGTACATCTCCAGCTACTTGCAGCCCAAGCTTCACACCCTGGCCAGGGATGGCACACTCCTGGCTACATACTCAGACACAGCACCAGCGTGGCCACGTGGTCTACATGTGACCCCTGCAGGCCAGGTGCTGGTCTGTGGAGGCTGGTCCCACACTGTACAACAGGTGGGCTGGAAGGGAGAGAGTAAGCTGGCGACTCTGGATACACAGGAGGATGGAGTGTTGTACCCAGCGTCAGTCTGCTACAGCAGCACAACATCATCCATCATTGTGGGACTGTTGGACGACAACATCCTGGTGTTCAGAGTGGAATAGTGTGTACATGTATGTATTAGTTGTTGTAATTAGTGATTAGTATTTCAATGACAATGTGTTGTTTAGCATACGAACATAGTAGTGTGTGATGTTACAATACAACATTAAGTGGGTAGTTAAAGATACAAATAATTTATGTACACATATTGTTATCTGATTATACAATGTGAGGGTTTTTGTTTTGAACATAAGATCTAATGCATATTATGTTATGTTGTCATAGGGTTTGTGTCATTATGGTCCTAAAATTTAGTTCTTGTAAACTTTGCATTAAAAAACAAAGCATTTCAACAGAAAAATTAATATTTCTACATATATGCACATGTACATTATATATATAGCAACTGAGGCTATTTTTAGACTTTCATTTCTATAAACACCATGCCATGTAAGAAATGTATATGGATGAATACTTTTTTAATAAAATATGACATTGTTTAAGTAATCTTTGGAGGAGTATGTATTGATATTTTATGCAATGTTTACAGAAAGGTAACACTAAATGTGAGATTTATTAATTTGCCATATTTTATGATGTTGAACATGTCTTATTGATTTTTATTACATTTATATCAATGTGTGTAAGTCCTAAATATACATACAAGAAATACATCGAGCTATTCTACTGCTCCAGTTGCTGCTGACAGTCGGGACAACGATGCTGAGGATGTGGGAGACAAGCATGACGCAGAAGGTAAAAGAGACGCTTTGTCATGCCTTTTCTTGGCCACTTTGGGAAAAAATGCAATTTTGGGATTTTGAATTTGTTTCGTGCTAAAAGTCCATTGATTTGGGAAAACACATTTAATAAGTTTTAATTATACTTCAAATTATAGGAATAAAATCCTATTATAACAGTTATAAACTTTGTTGGATCTAATTGAAACATAATTGAGATATAATTTTCATAAGGAACAGCATATAACACACTTTGGGTATGGGTCCGTTAAACAGACCCATGAATACTCAAGGAAAAGCCCTGCTTGTGTATTTCCTGTTTATTAAGATGAGGTGGAAAAGAATGGTATGAATTTACATAAGGTAAAATATCCTTTTAAATTGTTTGTTTATTGTAAAATCATATATATTCGTCCGCATGTTATTTTGTGGTTAAAAAAAGACTTTCATGGACGTGGAAATTAATGCGTGACTTTCTCAGTTTGGAAACAATAAATATTCAGGGCCCTCAATCTATCAAATCTGCCGCCGAAATTCGGCGGCAGTCCCCCCCCTGAAAAGTATACTTTTTTCCCCTTTTGGGTGGAAAAATTCCCCCTAAAAAAAGATTTTTTTTTTTTAAATAGGAAGATGTGTCTCATAATCATTATATCTCAATTCTATTTCAATTTAATCTTTTCAAACATACTAAATTATGAAAAATGCAATGAATATAGTGCAAACATGTACGATTGAAATAATGAGAGAGTAAGTAACAAAATCCCCCAAAAAGGGAAACGCCGCGAAAATTCCCCCTCCTAAGGGCTGCGGACCCCTTCCCCCAAAGTAGTGTGAGGGCCCTAAATATGGAATTTGTGTCAGTGTGTTTGTATTCAATTTGTAGATCGTTCAACCCTTGAAATCAATAAAAAAATAATGTCCCGCGAATAATAATGTTTTTGCAGTGTATAAATAAGTGAAGTGGACGAGAATGATATGATATGATTTAACAGAAGGTAAAAGGGCGTCTATTCTTGTGTATATAGTGTTTTCAGTACAACTTATTTTACTTGATGATCAATTACTCAAACCCTTCTCCAGCTCGATGCTTTCCAACTTACCGATACAGACACCTCAGAAACACAACACCGCAATAATTTCTGTCATCCCCATGCAGGCCTTGAGTTTTTATAAAGCTGTGAGATATTTAATTAAGCCTATTTGATTGGAATCTATTCCATCTTATGCCGTATAGAGTCTGTTTGCGAGGAGGTAGTAAGTTTTCATTGTGTATACAGTGTTGTTGTTTTTTTTGGTCAAAACAGGCCCCGTTACAAAGGAGCATGATTTACATAAAACCACCATTTTTTCACAGGATATTATGCGTTCTTGTTAGTTTCATGGAATAAATGCGTTTTGTTTCATGGAGTTAACGAGTATTGGAAAGCGTAAAGAAAAATAATTAAATGGGAAAATTTGTATGGGAAAATAATTAAAACAAGCAAATTCGTTGAATTGATAGCCCACGCCAATATGCTTCTGGACACAAAATTATTATATTTGACACTCAAAACAACATTTTTACAAGATACAAAGGGCGACAACTCCGTTATTAACAGATGGTGTACAATGCCATTTGGCGTGCATCATCCTCTTATCCATATATATACGCATTACAGGTTTCAATAATATCCGCCAAAGCACTTCAAAAATATGGCTCCGGACACACAAAAAGCATTTTTCAAGATACAAAGGGCCATTACTCTGTTATTAACTGATGGTGTACAATGCCATTTGGCGTGCATCATCCTCTTATCCATATGCATACTCATACCAAGTTTCAATGAAATCCACCAAAGCACTTACAAGATATGGCTCCGGACAGACGGGAGGAAAGACGGACGGACGGAAGGACCGACAGACAACGCCAAAACAATATCCCTCCGCCTATGGCGGGGGATGATAAAAAGTAGAGAAACTCGTATTGAGCACCTCTAAACTCACAAATTCGCACTGAAAGAAGCCCAAACACGTTTTAATAATATTATATTTCTTCTTCGATATAGCATATAAGAAGTTTACAGTATATTTACTGTATAATGTTATATAAGTTAATGTTATTTGCTCTTGAAAGCCCTTTATAAATCTAAGCATCGACAATGGAAGCCATATGTCTTATCAGGCATTATTATAATAATTTTCATTGTTCAAGCATTTCTATGTGAAGGATCGATCTAAAATTTGGCATGCACATTGAAGATAGATGAAAAATGATAAGGAAGTGCATATTTTTTGCGTTTTAAACAGTTCAGGTTTTCTTATAGGTAACATTATACTAAATAATCGTTTTATGTTGGGCTGTTCTCAATAAAAACGAGAGCGCCGATGGCGCTGAAAGCATAGTTGCAAGATACAGGGAAGATGCTGCTGAAGTAAATGTTTAGGTCAAAATATACTAAATAGTTTCCTTATATGTTTCGATGTAAAAGCGACAACTTTGAGCGAAAATAAATACAACATTTTGCACAAAGAGACCCCCATAACCATACCTTTTCTTGACGGGCATTATTAGCTGAATCGATTTAAGCAATAAAAAAGATTTGTCATGTTCAAACCAAAAACAAATTCGACTCAAATCAAAATCGACTGTTTTTGCGCCTTTTTCGGCCGTTTTCTAGTGGATTGTAACCTTTTGCAGTGCCATTTTTTACTTTAATCTCCAACTTTATCCTATTTCAGGGATTAAGTAGTGAACACCTATGCTTCCCCTATCAATATCTCCAAACGATAAAACCAGAACAAAGTGTACAACATGCCTTCGAGGAAAATATGATGATTTGTTTAGAAAGTACAGCCCTTCATGACTCGATTATTTAGTATATTGTAGCCTTAACGATTGCTGACATCACGAGTCGCCCCCCTTGTTAACAAAATGCTCTATTTTTAGAAACGGGAATTCCAAATAGTGACGAATGTGAATGGTTACAAAATGACATAACTATGAAAATAAATACGTAGAATTACATTATTTCACGCATACCATTATGCAACCATCCGTTTTCTTTTCCGACTTCATACATTTACAGCTTTCCATTTAATATTTTACAGACACAGCACTCGTCCAGAATTCACGCGAATCCATTAAATCCGATGCCACATTTAAAACCGTTAACTCTACTCGTAACGTAAATTTCTGGCTCAAAGTAAAACATTTTAACTTCAATTAACACATCTCTTACTTTTAAACTCTACTTCATCAAATCCATAGAAAGGCACGTCAGAATCCATGTCATAAATCAGAAAACATTCATCGTACTCCGCCATTTTTTACACATTTTCAAAGAATAAAAGTGCTTTATGCCCCACTTCCTGCTGAGAATATGTTTTAATTTCTATTTATAATTAACCGATGAAATGTTCCATATACTTTAACCAGGGCCTTATTAATTCAGTTATGTAAACATTTGACCTCTCACAGAACAGTAAACGAATGAAATAGAAATTGGGATCCCATATAGATCTAAATTAGGTGTGAGGTCACTATCAACAAGAACAGAATTGTTTTACGAACGAAATTTGTTCTAGGTTATAAGAAGATTTTTTGACATAAAACGGTCTTAGAAAAATTCACTAAAAACGGTGTCAGTAATATTCTTGGAAGAAAACGTTAGAAAAACGTTTCCCCCCAAAAAATTGTAAGAATTACCATATGCTAAATTAAATAGATATTTCGTCTGATTTTTGATCAGGTAAGGCTTCAGAAAGGTTAACCGACCGATGTGGATTTTCAAAATGTGGTATATACCTTAAGCATAGGTGCAAGCACCTATGCTAAAAATCATATTTTACTCGAGGCCATGTTTTACACTTTAGACTGGTGTTCTGCCTTTATCTCTTGGATATATTGGAAGGGAAAGAAAAGGTGCTCACTACTTAATCCCTGACATATGATAAAAATATAGAGACTTAAGTACAAATTTGACCTGAAAACAGTTACATTGCACTAGAAAATGGCCGGAAAATTTAAGGTGCAAAAGAAGTAGAGTTTGATTTGAGTAAAGTTAATGTTTGGTTTTAACATGACATATCTTTTTTATTGCTTAAATTTATTCAGCTTAGAATGAACTTTCAGTAAAAGTATGGTTATGGTGGTCTCTATGTTCAAAATGTTGCATTTATTTTCTCTTTAATTTGTCGCTTTTACATTGAATTATATAGGGAAATCATTTAGTATATTGTGGCCTTTAATAAATTTAGCTTACACTAACAAGGGAGAGAACTGTCAATATGTACCAGCAGTGAGTTGCTGCCATTAAATTGTTTCATATTTATTAATTTGTAATATGTCTTACAACTTTTATGACATGATGGTTTACTTTGGAATTGTTGTCTAGTGTGAATTTAAATTTCGAAGAAGAGGGGGTATATTGCTTTGCTCATGTCGGTCTGTCGGTCGGTCTGTCGGTCGGTCCGTCCATCAGGTGGTTGTCAGACGATAACTCAAGAACGCTTGGGCCTAGGATCATGAAACTTCATAGGTACATTGATCATGACTCGCAGATGACCCCTATTGATTTTGAGGTGACTAGGTCAAAGGTCAAGGTCACGTTGACCAGAAATAGTAAAATGGTTTTTGAATGATAACTCAAGAACGCATACGCCTAGGATCATGAAACTTCATGGGCAGATTGATCATGACTGGCAGATGATTTTCAGGTCACTAGGTCAAAGGTCAAGGTTACGGTGACCCGAAATAGTAAAATGATTTTTGGATGATAACTCAAGAACGCATACGCCTAGGATCATGAAACTTCATAGGTAGATTGATCATGACTTGCAGATTACCCCTATCGATTTTGAGGTCGCAAGGTCAAAGGTCAAGGTCACAGTGACCCCAAATAGTAAAATGATTTTAGGATGATAACTCAAGAACGCTTTTGCCTAGGATCATGACACTTTATAGGTAGATTGATCGTGACCCGCAGATGACCCCTATTGATTTTGAGGTCACTAAGTCAAAGGTCAAGGTCACAGTGACAAAAATCGTATTCACACAATGGCTGCCACTACAACGGACAGCCCATATGGGGGGCATGCATGTTTTACAAACAGCCCTTGTTTTTGTTGTTATGCAGGAAAAACTTACTAAAAACATCAATGAGCCGCGCTGTGAAAAAATAGGGCTTAATGCATGTGCTTAGATTGTAGTCCCAGATTAGCCTGTGCAGTCCGCACAGGCTACTTAGGGACAACAATTACCTCTTTAAAGGTATGTTTTGTTGAAAATAAGTATCTTCTTTTGTGAACATCCAGTATCGTCAGAAAGTGTCCTCCCTGATTTGCTTATGTGGATTTCACATGCTAATCTGGGAAGAAAGCTTCTAATATTGATGAGCGGCAATTTGGTTTATAAAATTACACTGAAAGTAAAGTAAGAATAATTATTATGAATTTACAGGTTATTAAAGCATTAGCCAACACTTTTAATGTTTTAATACGAAATGGTTTAATTGCATTAATTTTCATTAATTGCTATTTAGGACAAGGCACCAATTAAATTTCAAATTAGAAATTCAGATAATTATGTTTTGCTGTTGAAAACCTTCACATCCAATCAAGAGGCATATATGTAGTGTATTATACATTGTAATATAAAAATGTGTTACAAGTTCATATCCCCCACTCTAGTGTTGTTGTTTTCAGGTGAGCACCAGCATTGATATCCAGTTGGCCAAGCAACAGCACCAGTCCGGCCTGCAGGAGCCCCAATACTAAATGATCCTTTGCCTTCCCTGATCCCTAGCTCCTCCCACTGGACCTCCGGCCACAAAGGGTCAGCATCATAACACAAGTCTGTTCTGCAATATATCCTCAGCACGTCAAGTTTTCACGCGCTGTTATGAACAGCTGAAATGTCTGTGTTGAGATTTCCCCAAGCAAGCCCGAGTAGTTTTGTTTAGCTCTAGTGCCCGAGTGGGATGAGTGTTACAGAAGCGAGACGTTATAGCAGCACTTATGGTAACGCTAACAGTTAACGCTAACAGTAAGTTCTCGCTGTGGACATCACGAAGAATCTCACGAAGAATTAAACGTTGAATAATTTGTTTAATTCCTTATAAGACAGCTATTTATTCAGCAAGGAACGGGAGCAAATCAAGGAAAAATCGAAACGATTCATTCAGAAGTATATCTGCTGTAGATAGTTAGGACAGTAGAAGCGTTACGGACTATCCTCAGCGCACAATATATTCATGTGGTGTGCCTCAGACGCGAATTCCCCACATTATTGAAACCAAGTTGCTAAAAAGTCAACACGTACGGTTTTGCACTCCGAGCCCAAAGAGCATCGCATTGAATTGAGACTAAAGAAGGCTTAAAAACGTGACAACAGTTTTGTTGTATGGTACAGTACGCCCTTCGACTCAACCCGAAGTTAATCAGAACTCAAACTCGGCCCTTAACAATATCCGCGAGGCCAGCATATCAGCTCAGCTTCTGAGCTTCAGGTGAGACCTTACAGTGTTATTAATTTTGTCACAAGATTGGGCTTAAATTCAGCCCCATTCCTCAAAAAGTCTATTTTTTTATAAATATTTACTGGTTAAAATTTACAATGCAATATTTGCCAAAACAAGTGTTTGATAGATTGCAACAATGAGTCACTTTCCTTATAAAGCCCTATATGTTGAAACTTAGTACAATTAAAATACAAATCAAAAATTCTAAATTTATAAGTATTTGTGTTCACGTATAACTGATTATGATCTAATATGATTTTTATTAGCTCATCTATTTTTTGAAAAAAAATTATGAGCTATTGTCATCACCTTGGCGTCGGCGTCGGCGTCTGCGTCGGCGTCGGCGTCCGGTTAAGTTTTGCGTTTAGGTCCACTTTTCTCAGAAAGTATCAATGTTATTGCATTCAAACTTGGTACACTTACTTACTATCATGAGGGGACTGGGCAGGCAAAGTTAGATAACTCTGGCGTGCATTTTGACTGAATTATGTGCCCTTTTTATACTTAGAAAATTGAAAATTTTGGTTAAGTTTTGCGTTTAGGTCCACTTTTTTCAGAAAGTATCAATGCTATTGCATTCAAACTTGGTACACTTACTTACTATCATGAGGGGACTGGGCAGGCAAAGTAAGATAACTCTGGCGTGCATTTTGACAGAATTATGTGCCCTTTTTATACTTAGAAAATTGAAAATTTTGGTTAAGTTTTGTGTTAAGGTCCATTTTATTCCTTAAGTATCAAAGCTATTGCTTTCATACTTGCAACACTTACTAACTACCGTAAGGGGACTGTGCAGGCAAAGTTATGTAACTCTGACTGGCATTTGGACGGAATTATGGGCCCTTTATACTTAGAAAATTGAAAGTTTGGTTAAGTTTTGTGTTTTGGTCCACTTTACCCCTAAAGTATCATAGATATTGCTTTCATACTTGGAACACTCGCAAACTATTATAAGGGTACAGTAAAAGGACAAGTTGCATAACTCTGGATGTCATTTTTACGGAATTATGGCCCTTTTTTGACTTAGTAACTTTGAATATATGGTTAAATTTTGTGTTTCGATCCACTTTACTTCTTAAGTATCAAGGCTATTGCTTTCAAACTTCAAATACTTTCATGCTATCAAGTTTACTGTACCTGGCAAGTTGAAATTTACCTTGACCTTTGAATGACCTTGACTCTCAAGGTCAAATTATTAAATTTCTCTAAAATTGCCATAACTTCTTTATTTATGATTAGATTTGATTGATACTTTGACAAAACTACTCTTACCTGACATACCACAATAGACTCCACCCAAACCATCGCCCGTGCCCCCCCCCCCCACCCCCCCCCCCTATTTTTTTTTTTTTTTTTTTTTTTTTTTTTAAGATCATCTCACAAATGACCACCACACCCTCACACTATACCCCCCCCCCACCCCACCCCCTCCCCAATTTTTTTTTAAACGGTTAAAAAACAAAACTATTTATTTTGATTATTTTATGTTTGAAATACCGTCCAACCATCGCACCCAAGAATCCCCCACCCACCCCCCCTCCCCCCACCCGAATCCCCCCCCCCTTATTTTTTTTTATTTTTTTTTTTAAGATCATCTCACAAATTACCACCACACCCTCACACTATACCCCCCCCACCTCACCCCCCCCCCCCAATTTTTTTTTATGAAACGGTTAAAAAACACAAATATTTATTTTTATTATTTTATGTTTGAAATACCGTCCAACCATCGCACCCAAGAATCACCCCCCCCCCCTACCCCCCCACCCCTCGATTTTTTTTTTCCTTTTTTTCGCATTTTTGGAAGAAAATGTAATAAATGTCCACACCCCCACACAATGCACCGCTCTTCACTCCACCCCTCCCTCCTTTGTGATTGAAAATGAGAGTCCCTTCACCTTTAAAAAAGAAAATAGATGAGCGGTCTGCACCCGCAAGGCGGTGCTCTTGTTTAAATTAGAAACCGGATGTTTGCAAAGACAAAATCACTATACTGCTTTCATATCTTTATGCACACACTTTCAACGCCAGTGACTAAACTTTACATCTAAGGTCTGTCTTACAAAAACAATGGCATAAAATGTAGACATCAACTAGTATCGATTCAATATCTCGTACATATAATAGATTTAACAAAAATAGGCTATAATTACTAGTATAATGGCCCCTGGTAGCAAGACAGAGTATCATATACTTAATTCACCATAGACTTTCATCTGTTTTTGCATTTCTGTCTAATCCATAGGCAATACGTGTTTGATCAAGTACTCATATACTTACAGTATTGTTTCTTATGACTTGTTGTATTGTCTAACATTTAAAGTTGTTTAGTCTCGCGTAATAGTTGTGCACATTTAAATGTGTACAGTCTCATATTTTAAGTTGTTCAGTGTCATGTTAAAAGTTGTATTGTTTTACAGTTAAAGTTGCCGAGTATCACATTTAAAATTATGTAGTCTTACATTTAAAGTTGTTAATTCTCACATTTAAAGTTGTAAAGGTTCACAATGAAAGTTGTTGTAGTCAAAACTATTAAGGGGGAAAGTCTCGCACTTAAAATTACTGAAGTCATGCCTGTTTTTTTTAATTTATTTTTATGCCTCCGGTAGGGTGGCAAAATGGCAGTTGAACTGTCTGTCAGTCCGTCCCTCTGAAAACATTAATATAGGCCATAACTTTTGCAATATTAAAAATCATAATGTGATATTTGGCATGCATGTGTATCTCATAGAGTCACAAAATTTAAGTGGTGAAAGGTCAAAGTCATCCTTGAAGATAAAAGGTAAAAACAAACAAATCCAATGGAAGTACCGGTAACACGCTTAAAAGGGAGATAATTTATATTTATCATTTGGCAAGTACAGATCATTTTTACAAGGGAAGTAATATTTGTAAGGGGGTATAATCAAAATCAAAAATATATAATCAAAGCGGCACAGTAGGGGCATTGTGTTTCTGACAAACACATCTCTTGTTAAAAAAAAGTATTACACATTGCTATGAACTGTACTTTACTATGTATTTTTCGCGGTTTAAAACCCAAAAATTTCAAAATTAAGTTTTTTGGGTATAACATATTGATACAACAAATAAAATGCTTTGGGTATGGGTCTGTTTAACAGACCCATAAATACACCAGTAAAGCGCCGACTTGTGTAATTCCTGTTTATTAAGAATGCAAAAAAAGATGAGGTTGTAAAGAGCAGTATGAATTTACATAAGGAAAAATATCCTCTTTAATTGTTTGTATATTACAAAGTCATTGATATTTGTCCATATGAAATGTCGTCGTAAAAAAACCCGTTTATGGACACAGCAGTTAATGCATGGATTTTTCAAATGGGAAAAATAAATAGGTTTTTATGTCAGTTATTTTCCGGTGTGTTGTGATACATTTGTGGGTCAGTCGACTCTTAAAATCAACAAAAAATAATGTCTCACAATTAATAATGATTTTACAGTGTTACTTGTGTATTAAGAATGTTAAAAATGAAGAGGACAAGAATGATATGATTTCACAGAAGGTAAAATGGTGTCTTTTCTTATGTATATCCTTTTAAAAACACAACTTCTTTTACTTGAGGATCAATAACTAAAAACCTTTTTCAACTCGATGCTTCCCAACTTATTCATAAGAAACCTCATTAACACAACACCTCGAGAATTTATGTCATTCCAATGCAGACCTTGAGTTTTTAAAAAAGTGTGAGATATTTAATTAAGCTTGGAATGCCTTGGTTGTATAGAGCCTGTTTGCAATGAGATGTAGAGTTTTTAGTATGTATATAGACAATCCCAGAATCGATAATATGGGCGCCGCCATATTGGCTATTACGTAACCCGCGATTGAAAACGGTACTGAAGAATATGACAGATTACAACGTTATCATAGTGCACGCCCGCTTTATTCCAATAAACAGTACTTTATGACTTCGCACATTAGGATTGAAAACAAGTGAAACATGAAACCAAGTGTCGATATGTATCACATCGTAAATCAATATAATTTAAATTTAAAATATACACGATTGATTCATAAAATGTGTCTTTGCAACAATATTCAGTGACAACACGTAATGTTTAAGGCCAAGTTGGCATTTTTAAGCATACCTTTCAGCATAATGCCTTTTTATAAAATTTAATTATTTCTTTATGGAATATAATTATTCAAGCATAATTATAAAGGTATAGAAATATCTAAAGTTTGAAGTAAACGTTGTGATTTTAGCGTAAATAGTGCCGGAGATATTAACAAAGATCTATCAATATATAAAGATTGGAAACATCCATTCAGACCATATTTTTTGGATAGATCTTTGATATTAATTAGATAGATTTAAGATCGATGTAGACAATTAAATTGATATCTGTCTTTGTTTAAGCCTATATTATTTCTTATTAAATGTCGTACTTTCTATACTTTACGGAGATATTCATTAAGAAACGTTGTATATGTAAGATTAAAGACTTAGGACGACTTCTTTAATTGAATAATACATCTCTTTGTTTGTCTAAACAGTTACCATTTCGCTATTAATATTTCTCTTGTAAGTGTCATTTTAAAGGTAATATACAAATCTATAGCCGAAATGAAGTTTGTGATTCTAAAATTGTTTCGTAAATCTTTATAGAAACTCTGTAAGATTTTTAGGTAGAGATTTTTTTTTTATTAAAATAATGTATCTAGTTTAGTCTAAAACTAAAGTGGTTTTGAGCAATATTTTATTTAAAAATCGCTGTCAAGCTAATACAAAAATAACTAGCCAAAAATGAATTTTGTGATTTAAATGAACAAGTTTCGGAGTTATTCGCTTGCAAAACTGTGTAAGATGTCAGGATATGTCATACTTTTTTTATTGAAAAGGACAGCTTTTGTCTACAACTTTCTTATATTATTATTTAAATAACGTTTTACATGTTGCCTGAAATATTATTAAATTTTCTTAATAACATCTTAATTCACAATTGAAATGTTCAACATGAAAAATAATGAGCCTTAAATAAACTTAAATAGTTCCAATTGTGTTCTCTAGATTTCCTAAACGTACGTCTTTATTAAATGTTCGTAAAACGGTCAAAATTTACGCTTAAAAACACGCTCAAAATAAGTGATTGATTTTTCTTAAATTACGGATTATAAATGACAGCAACATACATCTCTTGAAAAAAAAGATCAGCGATAAAGGCGCGAACGAATTCGCTCAATGGGAGGCGATGTTCCAAGTGTGGATTAAACGCGTTTATGGGTTTGCCCGTGACACCACATGTCTGCACATGTGTTGATATTGAAATTTAGATAAGATATCACGCGTCACCTTTAAATAACATGTTAAATGACAATCAAGACCTTATTCATGTCAGGGACCTACACAAATAGGTCCATGTCCATGCTGTGTGTTATTACTCTTAAACGAATACAGATGAACCTTATTTCTACTAATTACGTAATTTATATTAATTTAAAAAAAACACGAACTATTATCTGGTTGTCAGATCGATAACAGAAACTCTTTAAACCCTAAAATATATTTGATAAACCCATTTCGTTTCCTTGTTTTGCGTAGGGACCTATACACACATATAAAGGTCCATGTTTATTTCTTCAGTACCGTTTTGGAGGCGCGCGAGAGTATTCAGGGGCGGGTAATCCGGGAGGTTTCGATTTCTGGGATTGTCTATAGTGTTGCTGTTATTTGTCAAAATTGGGGTCTGAAATCGACCCCATTAACAATCCTAAAACAATGTATTTTTCCCAAACAACTGCCTTAAATTTCCATTGAAGAAACACCAAGAATATTCCCTATTAGAAGGACTCCGGCCTCATTCCACAAACTTAAGTTAAGTCTGCTTACAGTCTGTTGTTGAGTGTTTTTTCAAGAAACATATGTGCCTCCCTCTGGGATAATGGGACTAAATGCATGTGTGTAAAGTGTGGTCCCAGATTAGCCTGTGTAGTCTGTACAGGGACTAAATGCATGTGTGTAAAGTGTGGTCCCAGATTAGCCTGTGTAGTCTGTACAGGCAAATCAGGGACGATACTTTCCGCATTTACGGAATTTTTCTTATATAGGAAGTCTCTTCTTTAAAAAAAATCTGTCTAGCGGAAAGTGTTGTACCTCATAAGCCTGTGTGGCTGTACAGGCTAATCTAGGACAAAACTTATTGCACAATTCATAAAGACCTGTTTTCTAAGAATGAGGCTCAAAGTAAGTCCCCCTACCATCTGTTAACGAGTTGTACAAGATAATACCAGGTGAGCCTCGTTCTGGGAAAAGGGTGCTTAATGCATGTTAAATGCCATCTACAGATAAGCCTGTGCAGTGGGCACACAGATGATACTTTCCGTTTTTGAGGAAATTTTCGTTGAAAGGGAATTTGTATGCCCCCGGTAGGGTGGCATATAGCTGTTGAACTGTCCGTCAGTCAGTCAGTCAGTCAGTATGTCAGTCTCTCCGTCCGTCTGAAAAAAACTTTAACATTGGCCATAACTTTTGCAATATTGAAGATAGCAACTTGATATTTGGCATGCAAGTGTATCTCATGGAGCTGCACATTTTGAGTTAAAAGTTCAAGGTCAAGATAATCCTTCAAGGTCTAGGGTCGAAAATACAAATCCAAGGAAAGTAATAAGCTTTAATGGAGATAATTATCTGACCTGCCAAATAAAATATTTTTTTTAAATATATCAAAGCGGCGCAGTAGGGGGCATTGTGTTTCTGACAAACAAATCATGGTAAAAGGTCAAGGTCATTCTTTAAGGTCTACGGTCGAAAATATAAATCCAGGGGAAGTAATAAGCTTTAAAGGGAGATAATTATTATATATAATCATATGAAACCATACAACTGAAGCATAATCTAAATGACATTTTATGGTCAAGCCAAGCACACAATGACACTTTTTGGCAGACAAGTATCTTAGGTACGTTAAGGTAACCTGGGAATCTACAATCACGGTAGTGGTTTATTATTAATTGCTACTAAAAATAGAGATTTGACAGAGGCAATTATTTTCAAGGGAAGTAATTTATATAATTATAAATCTCAGATTATATATTACCCTATCAAGAATTTAAGTTATTTTCTCAGTTACTGTACATATTTTGTATTTTGTTTATTAATAACTTAAATGATTGATTTGTCAAAGATTTTGTATGCCCCCTTTCCATCACACTTTGCGTTTAGGTTTTGAAAAATGCTCATAAATTCTATGTCCCTTGAGATATAACCTTCATATTTGGTATGCTTGTGTATATGGACAAGGCCTTTCCATACGCACAAAAATTATTACCCCTGTGACCTTGACCTTGAACTTAGGGTCCGCATTAAGGTTTCGAAATCTGCGTTTAGGTTTTGAAAAGTGCTCATAACTTCTATATCCATTGAGATATAACCTTCATATTTGGTATGCATGTGTATACGAACAAGGCCTTTCCATACGCACACAAATTTTGACCCCTGGACCTTGACTTTGAACTTAGGGTCCGCGTTTAGGTTTCGAAATCTGCATAAGGTTTTGAAAAAAGCTCATAACTTCTATCAAGCGTTTATAGGGGGCATAAGTCAACCTATGGTGACAGCTCTTGTTTTTAAATGATATATATAACTATCATTTCTTTCCTGTACTAATTTGTGAATGGTTGGTTTCATTACTTACATGTGGACTTATGTACATAGATACATGATGAACTGTGGCAATGATCTCTTTGATAAACCACAGGCCTTGCTGGTCAGTGATGTCTGACTTGGTCATTTTTTACTGTCTACAGACCGCCCACACGCAGTAGGGTGGCATATAGCAGTTGAACTGTCAGTCCATCTGTCTGTCGTTGGTCCGAAAACTTTAACATTGGCCATAACTTTTGCAATATTGAAGATAGGAACTTGATATTTGGCATGCATGTGTATCTCATGAAGCAGCACATTTTGAGTGGTAAAAAGGTCAAGGCCATCCTTCAATGTTGAAGGTGAATAACAAAATCCAAGGGAAGTAATAAGCTTTAAAGGGAGATTATTTCTATATCTGCCAAATGATAAATAGAAATTTTATTTCAAAGCGGCGCAGTAGGGGGCATTTTGTTTCTGACGAACACATCTCTTGTTTCTAAACAAAAATCAAGTCTTAGTAAAAAAGTGTCGTCTCAGGTTAGCCTATGAGGACTCCAAGGGCTTATGTGGGAAAACACTATACACATTCATTAAGTCACGTTGTTCAAGAGTGATGCTCAAGTTAAGTCCGTTTAAGGGTTGTATTTATACATTCTTAAGAGAATGAATTTGGTATAACAAATAATATGATTAAAAAACAATGGTGTTCATGTTAATGCAAATTAAAAATAATTGTTAAGAGATACTAATGTAAGCAATGAGTGATTAAATTCAGAGCGCTTAAAATTGAATGGCTCTTGTGCTATTTTAAACTTTTCTCACAGTGGTGAAATCTCAATAATGTTATAAATTACTGTAAACAAGTATCCAAACTAGAAAACTAATTCTTATATAATTGTGGAAACTTAATTTATTTAAATAAAGAAAGAATGAACATAAAATGCAATAATAAATACAATAAAAATGTATTAAGAGAACCTATGAATTTTGACTTGTTCTCAGATAAGCAGAATAGTTATTTTCTAAACATTATAATTTACAGTCAAAACCTGTTGGCTCAAACTCCCTTGGCTCAACTTTCAGGTTTGCTCTGACTATCCTCGAAGCATCTTTTTTGTATTGCTAAATATTCATATACATTTATGTCAAATGGCTCAAATTTGCAGGTGCGGGATTACTTAATGTCTCCTATTTTTTTAAGTCCCCGTCACAATTTTCACATTGTTTTGTTTGCCTGGCTCTAAAGCGCCTAGGGTCCCATAAAGCTGTTACTTGATTATGAGCACTTTATTAAAGGCTCCCTATAATTTTAAACATGTTATTGACTCAATCGTTAATTGATTTGAGTAAAAGATGACAATCTGGCGTTTTTGTAGATTATATAATATTATGGCTGGAACGGCTGCATCACAATATTGTTTATTAAACAATCCATCCAGAAGGCCAAAAGCCCAAGTGGACAAAGCAAGCATACAGTGTTTACAAAATACACAGTTTATGATTATACAAAATTAAGTTATACTATAATAGTTAGAGTTACAGTTATAATATGTCAACTTGAAGCAATAGACAATTTTGTATCTATGCGTCATGTCATTCTTAAATAAAAACACAAGCAAATAAAGTAATACACGTTATGTTTATTACTTGGGCAATGTGCATATAATGCTTATATATTGTTTTGTTTCTTAGCGTTATTCCTTACATAAGATCATTGTTTGATTGTTTGTGTAACTGTTTTAAAATAGTGATTACTTAAAAATGTCAAGTATATAAATTACTGATTCAAAAGAAGAACGCAGTACGGAGATTAGGCAGTATGAATACTCTTCAACTGGAGATGTAAATCTATTGCAGATTTATATTAGTAAACATAAGTATATTCAGATCGGTTGGATCGAATTCTGGATGGCTAAAACTTTTGTTGTCAGTCCAGGCAAGTAAGAGTCATTGGGTTTCGACTTTATTCAGCAATTAATGTTTGCATTGTATTTAAACTAAGGAATACACCGGACTAACAAAAATATAAATTATTGTTCTTAATGAACATAAATTCATCATAAATTTAGATTAAAAATAAGTAAAATAAATCTTGTCAAACACATTTCTAAAAACATGTTGATTAAGTACTGTAAATTTGTTATAATTTGTGGTACATTAATTAATGTTGATTTCCTGGGTTTACTGATCCACGAAATTTACTCAAACACATAACAAAATGATCCAAGCAAATTCGTGTTTTTTTTTCAACAAGTAAGAAATGCACGAATTAACATGTCCACAAAAAAGTATTTTTTTGAAAAACCTCCAAGTGTTATGCCAACTAATATAAATGATTTTCCAGGATCAGGGGTGTAGCATTCCAGTCTCTAGCTTGAATTATTGACCAATATTTTGCATCTGTTTCATCAGTCAGTGCCTTTTTTTAAAGTGGTATTTTTTCTAGCTTGTGCAATCCACACAGGCATATTTGGGACAACAATTTCATATGTTAAGGTATTTTTGTTGAAAAGAAATATCCTCTTTATGAAAATCCAGTCAAAAAGTGTCCTTCCTGATTAGCTTGTGTGGACTTCACATGTTAATCTGGGACGACTATTTGTAATATTTAGGAGCCGCATATTGGCTAATGAAATTACATCAGTCTGAATATACAGGTTGGTATACAGTGTATTAATAGCAAACAATGTTTTAATGCGAAATGGTTTGATGATATTAATTTTCGTGCTATTGAGCACAATACACCAATGATATGCCAGATTAGAAATTCATTAGAATGTAATTTTGCCTATTAAACACCTTCACAACCAACCAAGAGGCATAGTTTCGTATAGATTGTAATGTAAACATTTTTTACAAGTTCACATCACCCACTGTGCTGTTGTTTTCAGGACAGCACCACCATTGATATCGATTTTGCCCAGCAACAGCACAAGTCCGGCCTGCAGGAGCCCCAGTCCAGGACGACCCATCCACTTCCCTGACCCATAGCTCATCATACTTGATATCCGGAAAGATGGGGCCTAATGCATGCGCTTAAATTGTTGTCACAGATAAGCCTGTGCAGTCCACACAGGCTAATAATGGACAACACTTTCCTCTTAAAGGTATCTTTCATTGAACAAATAATCCTCTTTGTGAAAATCCAGTCTAGTCAGAAAGTACCCTCCCTTATTAGCTTATGTGAATTTCACATGCTAATCTGGGACGACACTGTCTAACATAAGTGCTCCGCACATTGGCTTATGAAAATACATCTCTGAAAATGGAGTAAAGATAATAGATATAAATGTACAGATAAGTGTAGCATAAGCCAACACTTTTCTTGTTTTAATACAAAATGACTTAATTCTATTTATTTTCATGCTATTAAGGACAAGGAACCAATAAAATGCCAGATTAGAAATTCATGTTGTTGAAAACCTTCACAGCCAGTCAAGAGGCATAGCTTGTTATAGATTGTAATATAATTTGTTACAAGTTCCTATAACCCACTGTGTTGTTGTTGTTTTCAGCAGAGCACCAGCATTGATATCGAGTGGGCCCAGCAACCGCACCAGTCCCGCCTGCAGAAGCCCTAGTCCAGAATGACACTTCCCCTCCCTTGACTTCTAACTCCTTCTCCTTGACCTCCTACCTCAAAAAGTCAGCATCGTTGAACAACTCTGTTCTTCAGGAAATTCTGAGCATGATTCTGTTCTGACAAACGCAATGTCCACGTCACGTTTTCCAAACATAAGCCTGGGTAGTTTTGTTAAGCTAGAGTTCCGCGTGGGCCTGATAGGATGAGTGTTACAGACACGAAAAGTTATAGCAGTAGTTATGGTAACGCTAACAGTCAGTTGTTGCTGTTGGACATAACAACAAATATCATGAAGAATAAAACGTTCAATAACTTGTTTCAATTTTTATGGGACAAACAGAAATTGAACAGGAGAAAATCAAGGAATAATTGTTGTGAACACCCAGAGCACGATACATCCGTGGTGACACAGATAGGCAGTAATGACTTGGTTGTGAACTCCCAGAGCAAAATACATCCATGCTGACACAGAAAGGAAGTAATGACTTGGTTGTGAATACCCAGAGCATGCTACATCCATGCTGACACAGAAAGGAAGTAATGACTATGCAGTGAACACCCAGAGCACAATACATCCATGCTGGCACAGAAAGGCAGTAATGACTTGGCTTTAAACACACAGAGCACAATACATCCATGCTGACACAGATGGGCAGTAATGACTATGCTGTGAACACCCAGAGCACAATACATCCATGCTGATACAGAAAGGCAGTAATGACTATGCTGTGAACACCCAGAGCACAATACATCTATGCTGACACAGAAAGGCAGTAATGACTTGGTTTGGAACACCCAGAGCACAATAAATCCATGCTGACACAGAAAGGCAGTAATGACTTGGCTGTGAACACAGAACACGATACACCCATGCTGACACAGAAAGGAAGTAATGACTCAGCTGTGAACACATAGCACAATATATCCATGCTAAAACAGAAAGGCAGTCATGACTATGCTTTGAACACCAAGAGCACGACGTATCCATGCTGACACAGAAAGGCAGTAATGACTTGGCTGTGAACACCCAGAGCAAGATATATTCAGGCTGACACAGAAAGGCAGTAATGGCTATGCTGTGAACACCCAGAGAAAGATATATCCATGCTGACACAGAAAGGCAGTAATGGCTATACTTTGAACACCCAGAGCAAGATATATCCATGATGACACAGAAAGGCAGTACTGACTATGCTGTGAACACCCAGAGCTCAAAACATCGATGCTGACACAGAAAGGCAGAAGGCAGTAATGACTCGGCTGTGAACACATAGCACAATATATCCATGCTAAAACAGAAAGGCAGTCATGACTATGCTTTGAACACCAAGAGCACGACGTATCCATGCTGACACAGAAAGGCAGTTATGACTTGGTTGTGAACACCCAGAGCAAGATATATCCATTCTGACACAGAAAGGCAGTAATGACTTGGTTGTGAACACCCAGAGCAAGATATATCCATGCTGACACAGAAAGGCAGTAATGACTTGGTTGTGAACACCCAGAGAAAGATATATCCATGCTGACACAGAAAGGCAGTAAAGACTTGGTTGTAAACACCCAGAGCACAATACATCCATGCTGACACAGAAAGGCAGTAAAGACTTTGTTGTAAACACTAAGATATCCATACATCCATGGGGTTTGCCACAGACGCAAATTACGCCCACCATTTTGAACAAGGTGCTTAAAGTGAACACGTCTGGTTTTGTTATGAGCACTTATGAGTCCAAAAGGCCTCACATTGAATTGATGCAAGAGAAAGGCTTTGACAAATAACAGCAGTTTTGCTGTGTGGTCCAGTGCGCCCTTCGACTCGCAACCTTAAGAAAGCAGAACTCAAACTCGTCTCTTAGCAATATCAGCAAGGCCAGCATGTCATCTCAGCTTCTTGAGCTTCAGGTGACCCCTTACAGTGTTAATTATTTTGTTAAAATTGGGGCCGAAATTCAGCCCCATTCTTATCTCAAAAAGTCTATAGTTATGATAACTGGCTTAAGTTCTCAATTCATGGTTTCCCGGAAGAAAAATAATGTTTTGATAGGTTGCAACATTGAGTTAATCAGAACTCAAATTAAGCCTTTGGCAATATCAGCGAGGCCAGCATATCAGCTCAGCTTCTTGAGCTTCAGGTGAGATCATACAGTGTTATTCATTTTGTCGAAATAGGGGCCAAAATTGAGTCCCATTCCTAATATTAAACAGTTCATATTTTCCATAATTACTGGCTAAAGTTCTCAATTCAAGGTTTGACCACAAACAATGTTTTAATAGGTTACACATTGAGTTTGTTTCCTTATGCAGCACTATAAGTTGAACCTTAGTGCAATTTATCTTGATAGCACTTATTCTCAATTTTTAAATTATGTTTAGCAAAATCTACAACCATTTTCCCAATTAAATTCAAAACACTATGATTTTTTACGAATTGTCCCAATCCAAAAATGGTTAAAATAAACTCTGCACAAAGCTAGCCCCTAGTTATAGCACATTTTAAAGTTTTTATCAGAATAACTGGCTTAATTATACCCCCACAAACGAAGTTTATGGGGGTATATAGAAGTGAACTTGTCTGTCGGTCTGTCTGTCGGTCCGTATTAAGTGTCCGCTCTCTAATTCAAGTAGTTTCCATCCGATCTTCACCAAACTTGGTCAGAAGTTGTATCTATATGATGTCCAGGCCAAGTTCGAACATGGGCCTTGCCGGGTTAAAAACTAGGTCACGGGGTCACTTAGTGCGTTTTTAACATTCAGCACGGTGTCCGCTCTTTAATTCAAGTAGTTTTCACCCAATCCTCACCAAGCATGGTCACAAGTTTTTTCTAAAGGATCTCTAGGACAAGTTTGAACATGGGCCATTCCGGGCCTTAAACTAGGTCACCAGGTCACTTTGTGCATTTTTTAACATTCAGCAAGGTGTCTGCTTTCTTATTCAAGTAGTTTACATCCGATCTTCACCAAACTTGGTCAGAAGTTTAAGGGAGATGAACTTAAGGCCAAGTTAGAACATGGGCCTTTCTGGGTGAAAAACTAGGTCAAGGGGTCACTTAGTGCGTTTTAAAAATTGAGCATGGTGTCCGCTGTTTTTTGTAAAGACGACATGCAAAATATTATGTGTCAATGCGGCATGTGGGGGTATTCATGTCTGTGACAAAGCTCTTGTTTGCTTATTTCACTAAGTTTAATTACTATTTTGAACTCACATCTATTGTTTCTTATTAAATGCCATACAGTTGTATTGTCACACATCTAAAGTTGTTAAGTCTCAGGTATAAGTCATAAACTGTCACATTAAAAGGTGTGCAGACTCATACTTAAATATGTAGATTGTAACATTTAAAGTTTTGTTGTCTCACATTTTAAGTTGCTAAGTATCACATTTAAAATTATGTAGTCTCACATTTAAAGTTCTATAGTCACACAATTAAAGGTGTACAGTCTCACATTCTAAATTGCTCAAGTAATGCCTGTTTTTGATTTACAAAAAATAAATATTACACCTTGCTACAAACACAAAAATTCCAATTTCAAGTTGGTGCGCGTAAAACATTGATACTACGTTATTCTGAGTTCTAATTAATGAAAAATTAATTGCAATATTCTTAATATCAATTATAACCACAATGTTTGGCATTTAAAAAACAGGTCTGTAAGGTAAGGTGTTGCAAGGCTTATTCATGTGGCACTTAACAATCCGGTTTTAGTTTACTTTCCATTTCCTTTTCAGTGAACTTAACTAGCAAACATGACAGACGTCATTGAAGTGAAAGTCGATGACAACCCCCTTCTTGCACAAATACTACAATTGCTTAAGAAAATCAGCACGAAGACGTCTTCCGTCAGACTACCAAGCCTCCTATCAATATCTCCTCCCATGTTGGCTACATCAACACTTCCAACAGCAGAGCCTTGGTGAGTTCGACTTCCGTCTCGGCATCGATGTCGCTTAGCAACAATTGGATGATGGGCGTTGACAAATTAGGCCGGACAAGTCGCTCGAACTGAAACGATCTGATCCAACAGGTAGAGCAGGCGTTGCGTGACACGTCCGTTAATGTGACTGACCTCGATATGTTGTTCTCGGATAATGTGAACCTTAGGCCTGGAGAGCAGCATGCGATCGTCACCATTCAAGAACAGTTGTTCTTGGCAATTTTCAGGTTTGGGGTGGCGACTTCAGCGTCAGGACTTGCTCCATCTCTGTCTATGGCCCAGTCGCAGCAGCAGTAGCAGCAGCAACAAGAACAATAAGTAGTTTCTTAGAGGTGTTCTGTGATATGGGGCTTCATGTATGTGCTTAAATTGTCATCCCAGATTAGCCTGTGCAGACTGCACCTACATAAATTCCTATTAAATTGTCATCCCAGATTAGCCTGTGCAGACTGCACATACATTAAGTTCTATTAAATTGTCATCCCAGATTAGCCTGTGCAGACTGCACATACATTAAGTCCTATTAAAGTGACATCCCAGATTATCCTTTGCAGACTGCACATACATTAAGTTCTATTAAATTGTCATCCCAGATTAGCCTGTGCAGACTGCACTTACATAAAGTCCTGTTAAAGTGTCATCCCAGATTAGCCTGTGCAGACTGCACATACATTAAGCCCTATTAAAGTGTCATCCCAGATTAGCCTGTGCAGACTGCACATACATTTAGTCCTATTAACGCGTCATCCCAGATTAGCCTGTGCAGACTGCACATACAGTGACAACCCAGATTAGCCTGTGCAGACTGCATATACATTAATTCCTATTAAAGTGTCATTCCATATTAGCCTGTGCAGACTGCACCTATTAAAGTGTCATCCCAGATTAGCCTGTGCAGACTGCACATACATTAAGTCCTATTAAAGTGACATCCCAGATTATCCTTTGCAGACTGCACATACATTAAGCCCTATTAAAGTGTCATCCCAGATTAGCCTGTGCAGACTGCACATACATTAAGTCCTATTAAAGTGTCATCCCAGATTATTCTGTGCAGACTGCACATACATTAAGCCCTATTAAAGTGTCATCCCAGATTAGCCTGTGCAGACTGCGCATACATTAAGTCCTATTAAATTGTCATCCCAGATTAGCCTGTGCAGACTGCACATTAATTAAGTCCTATTTATCCGAGAATGAGGCTCATATAGTTCACTTAACGTCAGTCCTTTTTCTGCCTGATTGAAGAAATGTTCCTAACTTAAAATGTGAATTCTCTGCTTTTAAATGTATCAAACTTGGTAAATAAATAGCAAAAAAAAGTTAATCTGATATCAGTTTTAATCAAAGGTCAGGGCATAGTTTTGTCTATTTTTCTGCTGAAATTTAGCCCTTGAACAACAGTTTCTCCTTGCAATAAAAAAATCCACTTTAATTATTAAATTCTATTAAATTTAAGTAAAACAATTATTTAATGCCTTCAGCACATTATAAAATTATTATCTTCATTTATTTTCAATATTTATTTAAATTGACGAATTTTGTTTTAAGAGCTAGTTCCTAGCAATCATAGATCGGTACCCTGCTGAAAAACAGAATCTCTGGTCAGCTGGTTCCAGATGCCCAGCAACACTTCCAGGCCCAGGACCTTGGGGCAAATGCTCAACATGTCCTATCTGCATGATTAAGCCAGTCTAATTCTTGGGCTCCAAACTCTCCTGCTGTGGGGCCAAGATTACCTCATCCATAAGGTACATTGGTACTGTCATTTACTATGTATAATGTTCAGTTTTTATGCCCCCTGGTAGGGTGGCATATAGCAGTTGAACTGTCCGTCAGTCAGTCTGTCCGTCCGTCCGAAAACTTTAACATTGGCCATAACTTTTGCAATATTGAAGCTAGCAACTTGATATTTGACATGCATGTGTATCTCATGAAGTTGCACATTTTGAGTGGTGAAAGGTCAAGGTCATCCTCTAAGGTCAAAAGTAAAAAAATACAATCCAAGGGAAGAAATAAGCTTTAAAAGGGAGATAATTTCTAAACCTGCCAAATGATATATTGAAATTTTTTTCAAAGCAGCACAATAAGGAGCATTGTGTTTCTGACGAACACATCTCTTGTCTACTTCAAATTTCAATTAAAATAGTTTGTGCTTTTCATATATTAATAAATCTCTATCATGGCTGCTAACTTAATAAAATCATTATGTTATCGTTAATATTCATAATTGCCTTGAAATGGCAAAGGGGGGTGCATACTGATTTGTCCTTGTCTGTTGAAGTGCACTTAATAAATATTGGTTTAAGATGGATGAAAAATGTTTGCTTCTAGTGTACAGTATATAGTAGTCTATGTTTGTATGTTTGTATGAAGTGTTTTGTGTATATCTCATTTGTATCAAGAGTTTTCAAACATAATGTATTTCTTTTTTTACTCAAACAAACTTGATTTACATCCAATGAATTGATGACATTTCAGAATGCATTGAATTATTTGGTTTACAGGGACACATTTCTAGGATGCACTAAGGTCCTTTTATCTGTTCACAGAGGGCTTATACTCACAAGTTCAGGCCCAGAGAGCGGTGTTCCCCAACTACAACACAACCAGTACGTCTCAATAGGTAAGTCCCATCGCTAAAGGGGTCACTGTGGCATTGCCTAATACTTTAGATGGAATCAAGTTTTAACAAATAAGGTTAAACCCTATGCAAACTGGGGTTTCTGCTCTCCAATTAATTGACCAGTTTATCTTATCTAAGTTTAAGGGTTCAGCCACAAACTATTGTATCGTATATAGACATGTGAAGAAAATGCATAAAGTTCAAGCTTGACCCTCAAATTTGTATTTTAAAATGAACATCTACAGCTACCATTTTGAATTGTTTTCAATTATGGAACGTTTAGATTGATTTAGAGCATAATCAATTCCATATGTATTTTAAGTAACTGAAAATCAAAAAACCCTTATATGTAAAGATTTTGCTCTAAAGCAATCTAAATGCTCCATAATTGAAAACAAGGCAAATTCATCATTTGTTTTTAATTTCATTCACGAGTTACAAAATTGTCTTTTTTATGCCAACCTCAGCATTGTTTGGTTACTTTTGTCTATGGCAAAGTGAGTTCAATGTTTACACCAAGCCATTCATCAAAAATTAAAACAGAAACGACCCGTTTAAATGATAAGATATAACAGATTATGTTCACTTAAATTTGTGTTGTAATTATAAGAGTAATAGAAGCTTTAAAATCATATATGAGCCTTGCCCTGGGAAACAGGTTGAATGCGTAAAGAGTTTGACTCCAATCAGGTACACCACTTACCACCTAAACTGGATTTTACTAAGAACATATTTCTTTAAAACAAAAATTCTATAAAAGCGGAAAGTGTTGTCCCTGATTAGCCTGGTTATTCCTGCAAGGTACATGTATAATAGAACAACCAGTAGCAGCTGCATGTTGGCTGTTGGGCAGTTGGCATCCACTATTATTACATCTGCTCACTATTTCAAGGCAATTTAAGTTGAATCTTCATGAAAGTTGTCAATTATATTTGTGGGCAGAATATCGTGTACAAGTTTAGTAACAAGCCAGATTCTCTGTACTTGTTTAATGAAGAAAAAATGACCAGTAAACATGTGTGCCAATGTACTCTCGATCAATGTAAACCAGTCTTGTAACTGGGTGTATTTTGTTGGCATTCTCGTTCTTAATTTGTGTGTGTGTATGAACTGCCTGAAAAAATGCTACTTGTCTGACCATAAATGCCATCAGAATTTATGCAATCGGCGTAATTTTCCTGACAGTTTATACAGTTTTAAGTGTACTGTCACATTGCAAAACAGTGTTATATTGTCTTGAATAGTTTATGGCCTGTGTGGATGCTATATTTTTTAATCTTTCTATAAAGAAGGAATGTAGTTGACACTTGTTCATTGTTTCATTACATCGTTCCTCAAAAAGTTGTAACTCTGTTGCTCTGGCATCTTCAATACCATTGAGTAATTAAATGGTAATTAAATTGAATGCTTTTTAATTCCCTTTTATTATTGTTTAATTTGAGTTACAATGCTATGAGGTTAAATTTTATTTACACTTAAATGTATTATGAATATTGCTGGGCCAAGTGTGAGGTTGAGCGCTCCAAAACCCGTTTAAAAACCCCAATGCTTTGCATTGACCGTTCCTAGGCGGTGATCCCAGCTTTATTCTTATTTGTGTTTATGTTGTTTTGTATTGTGCTGTATTGTGCTGTTTTGTACTGTTTGGGCAATCTGTCACTTGCCTTAAATAAAGGACCTACTAATTGTTTATAATAATAATTCAATACTAGTCCAGCAGCTGGAGTTTCACTTCTTTATACTGTGCCTAATTTAATGTCAAATGGTGACTTGTTGTCAAGGTTGGACTTTGCAGTAAATATAAGAATGACCTTCTGCTGATGCAGCTAGATATTCACTTTGTTGATATTTGATTTCAGAGAACACCCTTCCTGAAAACCTCGCTGAGTGCGACTGCGCCATACGTGACCCTTCAGTGAAATGAGATTGCAGGCGGAATGTCAAACCGGTACTACTCAGGTCTCCAGCAATAGCCTCAGCCTTGGACGCAGGTTCATGATGCACCCATGGCCTTACTTATTTCTGAACATCTCAATCTCACAGCAATTGATGTGAATTAATGATAATAAGACTCCACAAACCACGTTTTTAAGAAGGTATATTGGAGTCAATGTTTTGTAATTTGTTTAGTCAAAGCGTTTTTTTTGCATATATTATAAAAAGATTTGTATCAAATCTAAATTTCACAAAGGATTAAATTGGAACTTAAACTGTGTGAAACCGTTGAACAGTAAGTTTTAAGTGGTGATTTTGTTGCATGCAAAGCCCCATCGTTTCATTGGCCTAGTCACTCTTTTACCCCGTATTATTTTACTTTCAGTATCTCACCATACATGGGAAATCAGAAGATATGAAACTTATATTCTAATCAGGGTTTTAACTAACATTTTGCCCACAGTTGCGCTGTAACCTATATGCAATTCTGGGTTATAATTAACATTGTGTCCACAGTTGCGCAAAGTTGTTCGAATAGTAGTGTCATAAAACAAAGAAAGCATAGTCACTTGCATCCCCTGAAATCAATCATGTTCATGAAGAAGCCATTGTGAAATATTATGTTGCAGTTTGACTAATTGCCAAGTATATGTCTTTAAGCGTATCTTGTTCAGTGTCTGGCAGTACCAAGCCACGTCGACGCAGCAGCAAAAACAACAGTAGCAGTCTAGTAAGCTGTCTTACTCGTTTGAGCTTCCTAGTCGTAGCAGTTTTCAGCAATGTTGTCACAATATGGATTGTTTTAATAAAACCTAATGGAGTTATAAAGCATAATTACTGATTCTCGACGTGTAAGATCATACTTTTATAATGCACTTAACATCAACAACACTGATGCATATGCATGACAGCTAATACAAGTATTAATGCACAAACTAAAGTTTGAATTTCTTTATAATTAATTTATTCGCAAACATTAGTTTCAAAACATATTAAAGCACATCGATATTTTTTACTTTGCTTTTATTTGTTGTTCGATTTTTATCACTGTGCCTCTCTTATCCTAACCAGGTGAAGGGTCACCCCGCAACTTTCAGTGCCTAGCAATGAAATCATCCACCGTTACATGTAGTTGGTCAGTAAAATGAGCGTTTTAACTGCATATAAAGTAAAAAGATATTATCAAACAACATCTACATTTCTCACGGGATTAAATTGATACTTCAGTTGTTTGATCCCCATGAAGTCTTGGTTTGATTGGTAGATGGTCATCTTGTGACAAAGCCCTAAATTATCATTGGCCAATTCACTTTTGCACAAGATCAAATTAATATCACTGTATCTCACCACACATGGGAATTCAGAGGCTGTACAACTTATATTCTATTCAGGGTTAAAGCCACACACCTTGAATTGAAGTACTTGTTAATCAATACATATAGATGCAATTTGAAAGTGTGCAAAATTGTCATTAAATCTATAGCCTACTTAGCAAGAAATGTATACAAAAAAAATTAAACCGAAAGTAGGATTTCTATACGTTTACGTATATTTTGACAAACGCGATTACTTTCAAGTTTAAGCGCAAAAAATATGGATTTTTACCTTGTAACCACCAGATATATTATAATTGAGATAAATAAAAATAAATGTATAGCCTAGATAGCAAGTCCTTTTTTTTCAAACGTTTCTGTATTTAAAACCGAAAGTAGGATTTCTAGACGTATACGTCCATTTTGACAAACGCGATTATTTTTAAGTTTTAAAGTGCAAAAGAGACGGATTTCTACCTTGTAACCACCAGATATATTCTAATTGGCATAAATCAAATATGGTTCTTATTTATACTTAAATTTACTATGTCATGTATTGCATTTCAAGGTGTGTGGCTTTAATAACTAACATTGTGCCCACAGTTGTGTAAAGCTGTGTGAAGATTTTTGTTTAAAAAAAAGAATAAAGCATTTGCATAACTTGTAATCAATAGTGTTCGATGAAGGAACAATCATTTTGAAAATGACCAATACTCCAGAATTTATTTGTCTTTTAACGGATCTTGGTCAGTGTCTAGCAGTTTCCTTTCGACCAAGCCACGTCGGCAAAGCAGAAATAACAGCAGCAGTCAAGTAATTTGTCTTCCACGTTTGAGCTACCTATTTGCCACGGTCTGTTGCAAAGTCCACTTAACATGGATTGTTTTAATAAAACAAATGGAGTTAAAGAAGATATTTGCTGATTCCTGTGTATGATCTTAATTGTATATGAAACAATACATGAACAACACTGACGCATATGAAAGGTAGCTAATACAATTATTAATGCACAAATTAAAGAATGAATTTCTTTATAATTTTTAGTCATTATCTAAAATTCGTTTCCATTCATATTTAAGCATATTGCTATTGTTATGCCGTATAACAAAATAAAACAAAGGGTTCATTCAAAATTTCTAGTTTTACTTTCAAATTCAGTTTCATTATTATTTTCATTACAACAAAATCATATATCCAAAAAATATCATATACAATCAATAATAAAATATTCGTACCTGCATCTTATTCTGTATCATAATCTCTTTCTTGATTAAATAATCTATCTTAACCGGATGTTTTTCGTTTAAATCTGTATTCCAAACTGAAACTTGTTTATTTTCGAATCAGCTATTTATACTTTTTCGGGCATGACGTCGATGACATGTGACGACCGTTAAAGTAAAATATATACCAATGAACGTAATGTGAAATGGCGGATTTATTGAATGAATGAGAATCAAGTTTGAACAATAATATTATACAAATACAATGACAAAAACGTAAGTTAAGCCATATACATCAATGGAAATCAATAAATATGATGTTTATGAATATCAATTTATTTAGATAATAAGCATTTTAATTTGATAAGAAGTGTTTGTTTACATTTCACCATGTATTACGGAATGGCCAATGGGAGGAGTAACGGCCTAGCAATATAATATATTGACTATGCTTTGATTTATTGTTTGATTTAATCACTCTGCCATTCTTTGACTTACCAGGTTGAGGGTCGCCCAAAACCACCCAGTGCCTTGCAATGAAAACCTCACACGTGACTGTGACCTTGCCCTTGTACACACCTAATGGTCAGGTTGACGATCATTTGGGCTTAGATAGTCACTGCAGTAAGAACGTGTAAGATTTTAAAGGTACTTGTTCACAGATTTTATGAGTACTTTGACTTACCCGAATGACATAACTAAAGCACATTTAAAAGTGGCTACATATAACTACACAGTGTATACCAATATTTTGCAGTATGTTATTGTAAATTGCTGTCACTGCTTTTGACAAATAATAATATCAATAATCTCAGTTTAGAACCTAAAAGAAGGCAGCTTTTATGATTTTCTTTTTTTAATTTTGTATATTTATTACTTTAGGTTATTCCATAAACTGTGTTGATGTGGTTTTAATAATGGTTGAAAAATGATATTGAAAACTCGATGATCAAGCTATTTTATATTGTTCCATCTGTATTTGTAAACAAAATGACTGCAGAACAGGGCATCACTAAGTAAATCTATTAACATTTACCTTTAAATTTGTTTTTTTTACATGTTTGTATTTGTCAAAATGACTGTAAAACAGGGCATCAACTGAACTTTGACTTACCTGTATTAACATTTTCATTTAAATATTACTCAATCACTCACAGTAAACGGAATTTCTACAGAAAGAAAAAAAAACAACAAGACTATATCTTTAAACATTTCCCTTTAAATAGTGTATATCATTTTCAATAAAGAAGATGACTTCACAATAGGACATCCGAGACTGCACTGACGAAATGAGTGTCCTCACTATAGCAGTGGAAGCCAATGCACAATACGAGAGTTTCCAGCGGCTTACCTTATCTGGTATGTATGGGTTTATTTTAAACCTAATTATTATATGATTTAGTTAGGTAAGAATATATATGTATGTAGTTTAAATATAGATTTAATATTATTCACTAAAGTAAAAATATGAGAACAATTATAACAATATTTGTGTTCAACATCAGTCAGCCAGTAAATTATTTTTTATCCCCGCCAAAAAAAAAATCGGAGGGGATATAGTATTAGTCTCCGTCCGTCCGTCTGTGCGTCTGTCCGTCCTTCCGTCGGAAACTTTGTCCAGAGCATAACTCCAAATCTATTCAATGGATTTACTTTAAACTTAGAATATAAACCGATGGCAACTAGGAGAATTGCAGTGTCCAAGAACCATAACTCTGTCTACCTAGGTTTTTGAATTATCTCCCCTTTTATATAATTTTAAAGTAAATTTTTGACCGGAGCATAACTCTAAATATACTGAACGGATTTACTTGAAACTTGAAATATAAACAGATGGCAAGTAGGGAAAGTGCAGTGACTAAGAACCAGAACTATATCTACCTTATATTTTGAATTATCTTCCTTTATTTATTTTCAAAGTAAATTTTTGTCCGGATCATAACTCTTAATTTACTGAAGGGATTAATGTGAAACTTGAAATATAAACAGATAGCAAGTAGCAGAAGTGCAGTGACTAAGAACAATAACTCTATCTACCTTAGTTATGGAATAATCCCCCTGTATTTAATTTCAAAGTAAATGTTTGTCCGGAGCATAACTCTGAATCTACTGAAAGGATTAACTTGAAACTTAAAAAAGTAAACAGATGGCAAGTAGGAGAAGTGCACTTATTAAGAACCATAACTCTATCTACCTTAATTTTTGAATTACCTCCCTTTATTTTATTTAAAAGTAAATTTTGGTCTGGAGCATAACTCTAAATCTACTGAAGGGATTTACTTGAAACTAGAAATATAAACAGATGGCAAGTAGAAGAAGTGCAGTGAACATGAACCATAACTCTTTTGGCGGTAGTTTTTGAATTATCTCCCTTTATTTTTTAAATTTATTTTTTTAAATTATTTTTTTATATTATATTTTATTTATTAATATTTTTTAATTATATTTAATTAAATTTTATAGTACATATTTTAGCTTTTCAATTTTTAATATCTCCATTTATCTTATTTTACAATAATATTTTAATTTGAACAACGAAGAATTCACTGTAAAATAAATAGATGAGTTTAAGGAAAAATACAGTGACAAAGAACAGTAACTGTTTATAGTCCTCTTCTTTAATTACCTCACTTTCTTTTATTTCCTTATATTGTATTCTCTACAGCATATCTCAAACACTATATAACTAATTGATCCTTGAAATATAAATGGATGGCACAGGTGCCATGTTTTACAAATATTATTCTACTCCCTTAAACAAATGTTGTCATACACGCAAACACATGTCGACAGGGATTTGGCATTATTGTGACAAGCTCTTGTTTTTCTAAAAAATGCAAATGTGTGTTGAATATCAATAGGACATTGTGTTTGTCATAAATCAATTTAAAATATTAAATTAATCTACAACAGTGCACTCAATCTGACACGTTTTTTCCACCATACTTTTTGTTGGTTTGTAAGGATGCAATTTAAAAAAGTGTGTATCTGACTTTGCATCAGACCCCTATTTGAAGTAGAGTCCTGCCTATAAAGAGACTAATCCAGTACTGACCTGTGCATATGTCTTTTGCAATAAACAAGCTGTCATACTTGCACTTGTCTTTGGCGTATTCTCAGATGAGTCACTATATCAATGTATTCAAGGTTAATTTTTTCTTTAAAAAATAACAGTGCGTAAATGTAAACCCTGTATTTTCAAGTTATTTCAAAATAAAACACAAGTAAATTACTTTTTAACTGTTCTCACGTAAGTTTTTTTTATTGTACTGAAACATAAAAAAGTGTTGCATTTGGTAAATCTTCATATATGTATAACACTTTTTCTAGAACAAGTATATTTAAACCCTTTCTTGTTAACCGGCCACGTGTATTTCATGCCCCAATTCAAAGAAGAGGGGGTATATTGTTTTGCGGGATGTTTGCCGGTCTGTTGTTCGTGTGTTGGTAGACCAGTTGATTTCCTATAGCTAACTTGTCAACGAATTGATATATTGGCTTCATACTTCACATGTGCATTGGTCTTGGACAGCAGATGACCTCTATAGAAATTGGGGTCACTTGTTCAAAGGTCAAGGTCACTGTCACAATAATTGTGAAAATCATCTGATCAATAACTCGTCAGCAAATTGACCAATAGGCTGGATACTTCACATATGCATTTGCCTAGGACAGTAGATGACCCATATCAAAAATGGGGTCGCTTGGTCAAAGGTCACAGTCACAATACGTGTGAAAATTCTTTTCCGATCAATCAATCGTCAACAAATTGACCTATTGGCTCTATACTTCACATGTACACTGACCATGGACGGTAGATGTGCCCTATTGAAATTGGGGTTACTAGGTTAAAGGTCAAAGTCACTGTCACAATAAGTGTGAGAATCGTTTCCAATGAATAACAAATTTACCAATTGACTTTAGACCTCACATGTACATCGGTCTTAGACAGTAGATGATGTCTATTGAAATTTGGGTCACTAGTTCAAAGGTCAAGGTCACTGTGACATTTAGTGTTAAATTGGTATCAATTTGATATGTCATCAAAGGATTGAGTGATGGGTGTCAAGGCTCTGTTTTAGGAGGCATCTGTCTGAGACCGCGGAGCTCTTGTTTTTATTAAAACATTCTTTAAATAAAGTTTGGTGATAAACCAAAATGAACTAATGTTCTCTCTCTCTATTGATTTTAGCTTCAATGCATTGAATGCATTCACAGTTTCAACACGCTTTACAACTCTAGAACACCGTGGGCACAAGGTGGGCTTTAGTTAAATCTTTTGACATTACCTTGTTGATATGATAGGTCGAGGCACTGACAAGCGTTTTGTCGGGTTGAAATCAGTTGGGTTTGTCCTTGAAAACGCTAATAATGCCTTGAATTTGTTTTGTTTGAGGCATGATTTACTTTTATTCCAGAAAACCTGGGTAGCAGAGCAATGAGTATGTCTCAGGAGCATTTGCAGTCATCGTCTCCAGATTATGAGATCCCCATGCTCCACAACCCTCAGTCTATGAACATCATGCAGAGCGAACCTTGGGTGAGTTTTCCTTTTTCATGGCCTCACTTTCAGAGATTGGTGGGTGCATGTAGATTTACCCTTGTGTGTCAATACATCTTTCAATCCAGCTGTGTGTTTTTTTGGTCGTGTGTGATCTAAAAAAGTATTGCTCCTAATGTGACAAAACCAGACATATTAACAATCATGTGAACTTGCCTTCTTGTTTATTATATCCCCACAAACGAAGTTTAGGGGGTATTTAGGATGAGCTAGTCTGTCGGTCGGTCGGTCTGTCGGTCGGTCTGTATTATGTGTCCACTTTCTAATTCAAGTTGTTTTCATGCGATCTTCACCAAACTTGGTCAGATGATGTCTAGGTCTAGTTTGAATATGGGTCATGCCAGGTCAAAACTAGGTCACGGGGTCACTAAGTGCGTTTTGAAAATTGAGCATAGTGTCTAGTACGTTTTAAAAATTGAGCACGGTGTCCGCTCTCTTATTGAAGAAGTTTTCTTTTTTTATTCCATTTTTAGCTCGACTATTATATATGAAATATATATAGTGGAGCTATCCTACTCAACCCAGTGTCGGCGTTTCCGTTGGCGTGCAAATGTTAACGTTTTCGTACTACCCCAATTATTTTCTTTGTCCTTTGACATATTGCTTTCATATTTTGCATACTTGTTTACCAACATGACCCAACCTATAAACAAGAGCAGACAACTGTATCAAGGATTTTGACAGAATTATGGCCCTTTATATACTTAGTTTATTGATAAATCTATGTTAAAGTTTGCGTACTATCCTAACTATTTCCTGTGTCCCTTGACATATTGCTTTCATATTTTGCATACTTGTTTACCAACATGACCCCAACCTATTAACAAGAGCAGACAACTGTATTAAGCATTTTGACAGAATTATGGCCCCTTTTATACTTAGATATTTGAAAAATTTTGCTTAAATTGCCATAACTTCTCTATTTATGATCAGATTTTATTAATACTTTGACAAAACAACACATACCTGAATACCACAATGGATTCCACCCCAAAAAAACTCCACGCCCCCCCCCCCCCCCTAAATCCCTGCCCCCCCCCCCCCACCTCCCCCACATTTTTTTTTCATTTTTTTACTTGTGAACGATCATCTTATAAATGACCCCACCCCACATTATATCCCTCTCTCACCCCCTACCCCCCCCCCCCATTTTTTTTTTTCCTTTTTATTTTTTGAAAGATTGTCTTATAAATGACCCCACCCCACATTATACCCCCCCCTCTCAACCCCCCTTTCCCCCCACCTCCCCAGAAAAACAAAATTTCCTTTTTTATTTTTGAAAGATCGTCTAATAAATTATTGAATATGAACAATTTCCCCATGATGGCTTATGTTATACTGTCAAGCACTCGAATAGTTGAGCATGCTGTTCTCTGACAGCTCTTGTTTATTTCCTTCGTAAACATAATACACCTAGCATATAACATAATACATAATATGTCAAATATACACACAATTAGAATATTTGTTTCACAATGTATTACTATATAATGGTACATAGCATTTTTGAAGACTATGATTGGTGTAGATAAAGCATGTGTATTTTGCCTATTACATATTACTAGAAAAATGTTTCAAAAAGTTTTTTATATTACTTGTGATACATAGCATCTGTGAAGACATTAGTTTGTGTGAAATGAATATGTGTGAAATAATAAAAAACAATATTTAAAAGTTTGCAAAAATGGTGTACACAGGTCAATAAAGGTTATAATACAAATATACAAAAAAGAAAGAAAAAAAGGGGTGTTTGTTGCTTTAAGGTAGGTGTTCTTATGTAAGTGAGTATGTGTAAAGATGTTTTTAGGGTCAGTGTATAAATTGGGCATAACAAGAGCCCAGCGAGTATTAAATATATGTAGTTTGTTTTGTGTTGTTGGGATTAATTCCTGGAGTTAAATTCTAGTATTAAAAAATAGTATAAAAGTTTCTACAAGTGGTGTTGTTTACTCCTGTTTGCATTTAAAGATAAAATATTTAGCCAACAATATTATGAAGTTAATGACATGTGAATTGTTTGCATCAGCTAGGGTCAAATTACAAAATGATTAAGTTGCATAATTTAGCTCCAAGTTTTCTAACCTTTCTAACTTGTCGTAAATAAAGTATTTTATATCCATCCAAATTTTTTAAATAGGATGACAATCCCAGAATAAGTGAAAATTCGTTTCTGTGTGCATATTATAAATATCACATAATGTTGATGGAACGAGATTGCATTTATGGAGGAAAGAATTGTTTTGTAAGATGTGCATGAGGTATTTATATTGGAAGTTTCTAAGTTTGGTGTCAATAGTTAATTTGATTGGTTGGTTGAAGATGGTTCTTTGGTGAACGTTTTGATTATTCAGAGTTTCTTTCCATTTATCAAATTGTTTGAATACTTCTGGTTTTTGTTTTAGTATAAGTGCTTTATATACCATTTTACAAGCTTTTGTATTTTCTGTTATTTCGTAAATTTTCGTATTTCGTAAAAATCTGAAAAATGACCATTATTTGTAACGCGTGATGTTGCATCTTTATAAATAGCATTACCCACTGTAAGGTGTGCTCACTAAATCCGAAATGGCGAGGCATTTAAACATAAATCCATGATCCATACTGTCGAAGGCTTCATTATATCGGAAAAAATAGGAGACCGTTTTCGTTACTTTCATCCATTAGTTCAATAATTTCATGCAAAAGTCTTACGTTTTCGCAATTATATCTTCCTTTGATAAATCCTGTTTGATTTACACTGGTTATATTATTTAAATGAGGTTTTATACGATTGGAAATGGATTTTGTAGCTATTTTGTAATCAACGTTAAGGAGCGAGATGGGCCTCCAGTTATCGATCAAAAGGGTGTCCTTTCCGGTCTTAGGTAGTAAAGTAATTATGCTTTGTTTTTGCAATTATGTTAGATTATTGGTGTCTAAAAAATAGCTTAGAGAATTAACAACATATTTCTTAATATAATTCCAAAATATTTTGTAAAATTCTGCAGATATGCCATCTGATCCTGGACTTTTATTGTTTTTCATGTCTAGCAGTGCTTTAGCGCATTCATACTCTGATAGGTATCTTTGTTCATTTTGCGTTTGTTCTGGGTTTATTTTATGGCAGATATTGGTATAGAGACGTTCATGATGTTTATATCTATATTGTTGTCTTTTTTATAAAGATTTTCATAAAATTTGGCAGTGTTTTAATATTTCGTTTTGATCTTGTATTACGGCATTATTATTAGTTTTTAGTTGTTCAAGTAGTTTTCATCAGAGCTTCACCAAACTTTTTCAGAAGTTGTAGCTATATGATGTTTAGTTCAAGTTCGAACATGGGCCTTGCCGGGTCAAAAACTAGGTCACGGGGTCACTTAGTGCATTTTAAACATTGAGCATGGTGTGCGCTTTTTTTGTGAAGACAACATGCAAAATAACCTTTGTCAATGCGGCATGTGGGGGTATTCGTCACGTCCGTGACAAAGTTCTGGTATTGGTTCATTTATTTCATAGAAGTGAAGTTTTCAGTCAAAAGTACAATGTGGTTGCATCGGTTGCCTTTTGCCTACCTCACACATACATCTCAGTAAAACTCTTCTCCAACACGTTCTATTTGCTATTGGCTAGTTGGCCCTTTCTTATTGTTATAAATGATAAGGTAATATTTTTCAAATGGAAGAAATGTATGTTTCTCAAATATCAACCCATATATCCTGATTGATGGGGAGATTTATAGTGAGTTGGAAATAAAGTGGTTATGATTAAATTTTAATGTAACTCAATGTATAAATGTGCTATTCTTGTTCTTGTTTATCATTGGTAACACACATACAATGAACAACTGACATTAACTGTTATGAATCTTTCTTTTTTCAGACGTTCCTTGACGAAATCAAACCAGCAAATCAGAAGGACAGCTTGTTGCTGGTTTGTTAAAAAGTTATCATATTAACCACATACCGAAGAAGCTCAGAGATATAAATGCTGTTCAAGATGTACTAGTCTCTACATACCCCATGTCTGGAGTGAACATGTACAATTGAAGGTCTCTGCATACCCCATGTCTGGTGTGAACATGTACAATTGAAGGTCTCTTCATACCCCATGTCGGGTGTGAACATGTACAGTTGAAGGTCTCTACATACCCCATGTCTGGTGTGAACATGTACAATTGAAGGTCTCTACATACCCCATGTTGGGTGTGAACATGTACAATTGAAGGTCTCTACATACCCCATGTCGGGTGTGAACATGTACACTTGAAGGTCTCTACATACCCCATGTCGGGTGTGAACATGTACAATTGAAGATCTCTACATACCCCATGTCTGGTGTGAACATGTACAATTGAAGGTCTCTACATACCCAATGTCGGGTGTGAACATGTACAATTGAAGATCTCTACATACCCCATGTCTGGTTTGAACATGTACAATTGAAGGTCTCTACATACCCCATGTCTGGTGTGAACATGTACAATTGAAGGTCTCTACATACCCCATGTCTGGTGTGAACATGTACAATTGCAGGTCTCTGAATACCCCATGTCGGGTGTGAACATGTACAATTGAAGGTCTCTACATACTCCATGTCTGGTGTGAACATGTACAATTGAAGGTCTCTACATACCCCATGTCTGGTGTGAACATGTACAACTGAAGATCTCTACATACCCCATGTCTGGTGTGAACATGTACAATTGAATGTCTCTGTATACCTCATGTCTGGTGTGAACATGTACAATTCAAGGTCTCTACATACCACATGTCTGGTGTGAACATGTACAATTAATGAATTGATGCAGACAGAAGTCGCATAATGACAAATCACAACAAAAAGTGGAAATCCAGACAGTCTTGTGGCCAGCCATGTTTTTATGTGGCCATCCAAGTTGTGTTCAAAGAAAGCAATAGTTCATGTTTTATTGGAACTATGATGCTGATAGTCATTTTATGTAAAAGGCTTTTATGAACTATATTTACTCAGTATAATAAGATTAAGATTTCTTGATAAAAGCAATAATGAGCAATATAATTTTAAGAGCAAAATTACATTGTCTGTATTATGAAATTTTATTTTGGAAATGTTATGGAAAATATAATGTTTCTTAATATATGTCTATGAATATTGATTTTAACATTTGTCAAATCTGTTTAAATGATGCTGGTAACTTTGACAAAATTGAAAGAAAATGTATTCTTTTCATGTAATGAGACATGCTTCAGGTTTTTTTTTTGGCTTAACATGTAATATAGAGGTGGTAGTTACACACATTGTTTAGACAGGTTGATAATTTTAATGCTAAGGCTTTGATACTCTTAAGTGTGCCCATTGGTGTCAGGTGTTTTTGTCAAGCATCTTGTTTATTATCTTAGTATTTCAAGACAATATTGATTAATTTTAGACAAAATCATTTAATCTTCTTTAAATTGTCTATTCTGTATTTACTTCCAGTTATTTATTAATTTGCTTGAACATGATTGAAGAATGACTTTTTTGTTGCTTAAATGCTTTGAGCATTTAAAAACAAAAATATAAGATGTGGGAATAATGTCTAAAGTTATGATAATTATTTTTTGTTTTTGTAAAGTTAATTATGCTTTATATGTTTGTGTATAGACATTTAGACGACCAGATTAACCTGACCAAGAATTCTTGATCAATGTGTATATCGGTCACTTCATTTGTCATTTGTATATAGAGCGATTGCGAAATGATCGTATTGTTAATGAAAATCATGCGTTTATTGTTGCCATTTTGATGTTCGCTGTTAACATGTATTTATACAAACAATTTTCATCCTGTACATCTTTTAGATGCCAGATAATAAAAACAAACATTGCTTGTGGAGATGCTCATTTAAAACTTTCTTAATGATACAGAACAACACATTCTGAAGAGGCCAATATCCTTTAGACAAGGAACATCTTGTTATTAGTATATGTAATGCCTTTCACTAAATAAAGTCAAGCAACTATTGAAAGATTGGTTTAACTTTGTTTTGCATTATCTTAAGAAAAATTAATATATACTACTTGGAAATCAGTCAATTGCAAATCAAGCGAGAGTGATTTAACATGCTAACACTTGTCAATAATTGAATTGTCTCTCTTTGTACGTAAGATATAGGGATGTTGTTGCTTGAAAAACAAAGTTGTATCCGTTGTTAGATAATGCTTTTGTTCATCTCTCAACATAACAAGTACATTCATACAGTTATTAAAAATATGACACTCTTTATTCTCAGCCATCAGTTTGTATTGGGATTTTGTGGAATACTTACTAAACTAATATACGTCTGTTTAATGAATGAATAGCTATGGTACAATATGATACTCAGTGTTACAAAACATGTGTTATAAAAATATAATGTCATTTATTTCAAATCATAAAATTTAGTCGTCCATACAATGCTTACAGTTTTACAATTGCGACGATAAAGGAAATGTTCTGCTCAAAATGTCTTTTTAAGACATGTGAAAATTGTAGCAATCATATTGTACTTGTATTTATATTATACATTATAAGAATTTACTTACAGCTGATGATAGCGGCAGTTTACTATTTGTGTAACAGTTTGTTCCACTCGACCATTAGACCATATTTCCTTAAAAATGTGATTGTTAATATTGAACTGTAATTGAATGCATGAAACATAATTGTTCTGTTGCTTAACAGCTGAAAATAGCTTGATGTTTGTAAAATTGTATGAAATGTTTCAAATAAATCATATTGATTACATAAAAAAATAAAATTACATTTTGCGTTACTTTGAATGCATAATAAACAATTGTTACCATACAATCATATTAGTATTGAACTTAATTAATACTTTAAGATGCAATTTTTACAATAATGTGTTAATATTGTCATCCATTCCAAATAAGCATTGTGCATTCGTAAATATAGGGTGTATATACACTGCTTAGATGCCTTTTTAAAATTGCTTGTGTACGTCATATTGATTAAAGACTCTGTTGTATTGCATATTTGTGTGTGCCAATGTCTTACTTATCTCTTCATAGTCCTTAAATTACTGCAAATAGTATTTTAATAATGTTAAAATATTTATCTAAACTATAACCAGGTTATCTGTTAATTTAAGTTTCACACATTGTATTGTCTAGCTAATGAAATTGAAGTGTCTATATTCTCGCCAACATGCATTGTCGGTGTATGGTTTAGACAAAGCACATTACACAACTCCTGTTGTTTTTCTCCATCATTAATAACCAATGTTTATTCTGTAGAGGTTGCATTATACTTAATATTTCAGTTGTGCAATGCTTTGCTCTGTTAATAAATCAGCACTATTTATTGATTTTTAGCTCATCTATTTTTTGAAAAAAAATTATGAGCTATTGTCATCACCTTGGCGTCGGCGTCGGCGTTGGCGTTGGCGTCGGCGTCCGGTTAAGTTTTGCGTTTAGGTCCACTTTTCTCAGAAAGTATCAATGCTATTGCATTCAAACTTGGTACACTTACTTACTATCATGAGGGGACTGGACAGGCAAAGTTAGATAACTCTGGCGTGCATTTTGACAGAATTATGTGCCCTTTTTATACTTAAAAAATTGAAAATTTTGGTTAAGTTTTGCGTTTAGTTCCACTTTTCTCAGTAAGTATCAATGCTATTGCATTCAAACTTGGTACACTTACTTACTATCATGAGGGGACTGGGCAGGCAAAGTTAGATAACTCTGGCATGCATTTTGACAGAATTATGTGCCCTTTTTATACTTGGAAAATTGACAATTTTGGTTAAGTTTTGTGTTTAGGTCCATTTTATTCCTTAAGCATCAAAGCTATTGCTTTCATACTTGCAACACTTACTAACTATCATAAGGGGACTGTGCAGGCAAAGTAATGTAACTCTGACTGGCATTTTGACAGAATTATGTGCCCTTTTTATACTTAGAAAATTGAAAATTTGATTAAGTTTTGTGTTTAGGTCCACTTTATTCATACAGTATCAAAGCTATTGCTTTCATACTTGCAAGATTTATGAACTATCATAAGGGGACGGTGCAGGCAAAGTTATGTAACTCTGACTGGCATTTGGACGGAATTATGGGCCATTTATACTTAGAAAATTGAAAATTTGGTTAAGATTTATGTTTTGGTCCACTTTACCCCTAAAGTATCATAGATATTGCTTCCATACTTGGAACACTCACAAACTATCATAAGGGTACAGTAAAAGGACAAGTTGCATAACTCTGGTTGTCATTGTTACGGAATTATGGCCCTTTTTTGACTTAGTAACTTTTAATATATGGTTAAATTTTGTGTTTCGATCCACTCGAAGTATCAAGGCTATTGCTTTCAAACTTCAAATACTTACATGCTATCATGAGGTTACTGTACCTGGCAACTTGAATTTTACTTTGACCTTTGAATGACCTTGACTCTCAAGGTCAAATTATTAAATTTTGCTAAAATTGCCATAACTTCTTTATTTATGATTAGATTTGATTGATACTTTGATGAAACTACTCTTACCTGACATACCACAATAGACTTCACCCAAACCATCCCCCGTGCCCTCCCCCCCCTCCCCCGTGCCCTCCCCCCCCCCCCCCCCCTAATTTTTTTTTTTTTTTTTTTTTTTTTTTTTTTTAAGATCATCTCACAAATGACCACCACACCCTCACACTATACCCCCACCCCACCCCACCCCCCCCCAATTATTTTTTTTGATTTTTTTTTTTTTTTTTTTTTTTTTTTAAGATCATCTCACAAATTATCACCACACCCTCACACTATACCCCCCCCCCCCCATTTTTTTTTTAAAACGGTTATGTTTGATATACCGTCCAACCATCGCACCCAAACCCCCCCCCCCCCCCCCGATTTTTTTTTTTTTTTCGCTTTTTTGGAAGATAATGTAATAAATATCCACAACCCCACACTATACACCCCTCTTCACTCCACTCCTCCCTCCTTTGTGATTGAAAATGAGAGTCCCTTCACCTTTAAAAAGAAAATAGATGAGCGGTCTGCACCCGCAAGGCGGTGCTCTTGTTTATATGGGCACTTCCCATGACTTTATTCGTGAATATTTCTTTGAATGTGCGGTAGGGAAAACATTGTTTGCTTGAAAGTTAGAAACTTAATGTTGACATCTTGAAAGATGGCAGTAAACATTTAACTGCAGAGTAGCTGTGAAAAGATGTATGTTAAACAATGTAAGACAGAACTCCACGCAAGATATGTCATGCATGCGATATGCATGAACTATCTTTTAAAAATAATTTGGATCTGAATTATCTTTAACAAATGGTATGGTTATGAGGGTCTCTATGTGCAAAATGTTGCATTTATTTAGTGTACAAGTTATTGCTTAAACATTGAATTTGTTATGGAAATAATATAGTTTATGTGACTTAAAGAGATATACATGTTTATGCTAGTGATGTGTTTTTGCTGATCCAAGTCTGTTCCTGCACACTATTTAAAGTAGATAACTAAAAGTTATCTCATTTTAATGGGAAAAGTATTGTACTGTGGAAAAGTGTTGCGAGTTCAAAGAAAAATACTATGAACCGTTGTATTAGTACTATATTTGCTCCCCTATTGAAACTAGGGGACACATATTGAGTTTGGCCTATCCGTCCATTAGTTCGCCGTCATACTTTGGTCGACATTGGTTTACAGTCAATATCTTAAGAACTATTCCGTTGAGAGCTTTCAAATGTCACATTGTGATTGGCGTTCGCAGAGATTTAATATCGTTTGATTTTGGATTTCTCCGGTAAAGTGTCAATGTCACAGGGGTCTCTAATGTGAAAATGGTAACAATGACTGGATTAAGACTTGAGCACACCATCGTCTTTGCATTCAGTATAAACGTAACGTTAAGGAAATCGCTTTAAGGAAATACACCACTAAGACGTTTGCACACTTTTTATCATGGTGACAGAGACGTTATTGAGACCTCGTCATTCATAATAATTTTACTAAATCATGCTGGTAAATCCTAAAATTTGATAACTGCTGTGATGCAATTTGATGCTGACGAAGTCATGTCGCCAGAATAGCTGCATGCTATTGGTCAAAGCAAAATCTGCAAATGCAGACTACTTTCTGTTGATAACATAGTATTGTTTTCAATATATCAAATAACACACATTTTATGGAAAGACATTTATGAAAACCTATCGGTAAATGCCATTTGTCTTGTATTGTGAGACAGAACTACCTAATAGTAGAGTGCCCATGATACATGTAGAAGGAAAATCGTTTAATTATCTAACCACACATGTGTGACGTATGCAAGTCAAAATAGTCTACGGACATGTTTTCCAGTTTGCTATAAACAACACAAGGTGAATTCACTTTTCTATCTGCAAGTATTGTGCTTAGATGTTCTATTTATAAGACGCAATGAGATTTGTACGCGGGTCATGCAAAAATTGATCTTATGCAATATGATCACAACATAGCTTCAGCCAGGCCTGCGCAATCGCACAGACTTGTAAGAATATGAATACTGAATAAACTACTCTGGCGTTATTACCAAACCTTGCGTGCCTTTTTTAAAGCATAAGGGGAACCATTGATGGGAAAGTGCGCAGGCTTGGCTTGAGCTTCTCTGGCCGCATATGCCATAAGACCGATTTTCGCATGACGCGGATGATATAGTTTTATTTGAATATGGGGAAAAAACTGCGTCTCAAAGCCAAACAACTTATTTGGCATAGTAAATGTAAGTATAAATAAGAAACATATTTTAGCTATGCCAATTAGAATATATATGGTGGTTACAAGGTAAAAATCGGTCTTTTTTGCGCTTTAAAACTTAAAAATAATCGCGTTTGTCGAAATGGACGTATACGTCTTGAAATCCTACTTTCGGTTTTAAAAACGGTACCGTTTGAAAAATGATTAATTACTAACTAGGCTATACATTTAATTTTATCTATGTCAATTAGAATATATCCGATGATTACAAGGTATAAATCCATATTTTGTTGCGTTTTAAAACTTAAAAATAATCGCGTTTGTCGAAATGGACATATACATCTAGAAGTCCTACTTTCGGTTTGTTTTAAAAGCGGAACCGTTTGAAAAATAATAAATTACTTGCTAACTAGGCTATATATTTAATTTTATCTATGCCAATTACAATACATCTGGTGTTTACAAGGTAGAAATCCGTCTTTTTTGCGTTTTAAAACTTAAAAATAATCGTGTTTGTCGAAATGGACGCATACGTCTAGAAATCCTACTTTCGGTTTTAAAAGCGGTACCGTTTGAAAAATTATTCATTACTTGCTAACTAGGCTTTAGATTTAATGACAATTTTGCACATTTTCAAATTGCATCTTTATGTATTGATTAACAAGTATTTCATTTATGGTCAGAGGCAAAGTGCGTGGCTTTAATCAACAAACCATATGTTTTGATCACGAAGAAATACATGATAAACCATGTGAGGACACATGATGTGTTCTCACGAAGTAAAATAATAAAACAGTACTTAAACTTTTGTTTTAACTTTAAAAACATAGAACGTCTATTTTCTACCTTTATTTTAAAGTCAGGATTATTATTTTTAATTTCTGGTGTGGTTTTGTGGGTTTTTTTTGTTGTTGTTTCTTTGTTTTTTTGAGGGGATGGGGGCAGTAGGAAACCCCACCTGTGCGGTATGGTGACAACCAACCAAACTCACATGCTGCCAAGAACGGGAATTGAACTGAGTATGTGAATCAGAGTTTATTGACAGGTCCTTCTGGCCTCTTCACGAGGTCTTTATAGTCCGACCTGCCCCTGTGACCTTTCAGGGGAGAAAGTCTAATTTTGAGCCAAAGTAGGAAAAATTTACCCCGGCTTTCCAGGTATTCGCCAAAGATATAATTTAGATCCAAATATACCAGTGCACGGTGGCCAAAAAGACCTTAATGTGCACTGGCAGGTGGACAATGTCAAGACAAATTCATGTCTGAACGCAGCACCGCCAAGGGACTGCAGCACACAGCTCCACCTTTATGGCCCAATTGTCGTCACCGGCCGTCGTCTTCACCTGAGACAGTTTCCCCAGTGCGTTGAGCGTACTGAGTACCGCCGTCCCGGGGTCCCTATATAAGGCCACCCCCTCGATGTTCTAGTAGCTACTCCGAGCGTAAAAGTAGCCCCAGGTCCGCCCTGTCTTTCCTCCACACTGGTGATCTTGCTGTCCCACTATCCCCGTCCCTCTACAGACGGGACCTCTGGCAGGTCCGGGTCAGCGAGCTCTCAACGATAAACAGCGGGTGACAGGTCCGCTGCATCTTGGAGAAGACAGCAATCCCAGCAGTGTGGATAAGCAGAGTCACCCGCACAAGTGAGTAGATCTTCTGCGGACGACTCTCGCCTCGGTCGCGACGCGCACGCTCTAGCTGCTGACCGAGTTTGACCGTTCCTACGGCGATGACTGAATTTTAAATCATTTTTCTTTGTGTGCCTGCAGTGTTTTGTACTGAATCAATGGCTTGTGTCTTGTGTCTGACGGGTTTGAAAATAACCAATTGCCATTACTTAAAGGAACGTGTGATATAGTAAGGTGTGTCTACTGTTTGTACAGCTGATTTGCATGTATATTGATGATAGATACGGTTATCGCATTTGTTTTGTTGAATATAGTGATGTTTGCAATTTGCTAAACGTGGCTTTGAAATACACGACAGAAAAATTGACGGTTTATGTCCCTAACAACTTTACGCTTCAATTCTCTGTTATGGCAATACTGTTGACAACAGTGATGTCATTTTCGACGTCTCTTTGATGGAATGCCAAAAAATCGAACAGGCTGCAGGTCAAGGTCGCTTTGTTGTAGTGGGCACTGATGCAGTTCTCTGTTTTGGAACAGCTTGATGCGCAGAGGAGATTTGACAGGACCTTCGCGGAAACGTCGATTGCAGTGCCAATATGAACATATCTTTGGAAAACCGAATAACGTGTGCCTGAAGACGAGAACATGTCAAAACGTGAACGAGCATTTGTAATAGGATTTGTTTGTACATGTATGGATATGTTTTGACTGCGGCATCGTCGCTATCTACTGTCTTCTAGGCACTGGTCAGTTAATACATGTATCCTAAAATATAAATTCACGCGTTTTTTCACGTAATGAGCCTGTTCCAACGCCGACCAGTTGCATATACATTCTGTATTTTTCAATATGAAACCGAGAAAGAATAGTTTTATAAATATCTTACCTACCATTGGCTGCAGAGTACGGAGCACCTTCCACCTCAACCTCGCACAGAGTGAGTACATCGTTAGGAGTGCTACGCGTAATCCGTACCCACTGTCCGTACACCGGTGTAGCTAGCTCAAACGTGTATGAAACGCCGATCTCTCCAGGGTGAAACCCTTCACGAGATTGAAAGCCGGCCTCCGATAACCCGACGTTAAGCTCGACGTCTCTAAGTCTAACACCTGAAATACGTAAAGACTAAGCGGCCTTAGACTTAGAGGTCTCAGTGGTGTAGTGGATATGGTGTCCGCCTAGCGATCGGAAGGTCATGGGTGCGATCCCCACTTTGGAAGCGTTCTTTAGATTACCCCTATAAACACAAAGTACTGGTTCTAGTCCCAGGAAACGGACTCGAGAGCGTTTATTACTTTAATATCAACTCGTCCAATAAACAGCTAATATTCAAAATATGGATTTGCCCGATATACTGCCCTTTGATGCTTTAACATGAGTATATTGTCCATATATGGACAATGTTTGATTCAATGCATTTTATTTAGTAGTATTTTGATATTTCATTGACACGCGCAACGATGGACAAGTCCTGAGTATAGGAATTATCACTCTATATGCAGATGCATACTCGTGACAGACATTATTGTAACCATCCGCTTTTCTTTTATTTTAGACAAGTGGCGATTGTACTACATGACGCATATAAGAGCCGCGTTCTGAGAAAACTGGGCTTCATGCATGTGCGTTAAGTGTCGTTCCAAATTAGCCTGTGCAGTCCGCACAGGCATAATAAGGGACGACACTTTCCGCCTAAATTGGATTTTTGCTAAGAAAAGACTTCATTTAAACGAAAAATGACATACAAGCGGAAAGTGTCGTCACTGATTAGCTGTGCGGACTGCACAGGCTAATCTGGGACGACACTTAACGCACATGATTTATGCCCGCTTTTCTTAGAACGCGACTCATATGGTTAGGGTTCTTGTTAATTTTCTATTACTAGACATGTCTTAATTCCATACGCAGAAGAGAGTTGTGTAAATATGTATTAACAAACACGGCATTGTTTGACCAAACATATTGACTTACAACACATAAAAAGCTTCTGATACGAAACATTTTATTTTGCCAATCTTTTTATATAAACGATTGAATGGTTTTACATTTTACATTCTTACACGGCACGTGACTTGTTTTCTATAGTCAAAGAAGGAAATCAAGCGTGGGTTATTCTGCAATAACTTATGGGCGGAGCTTATACACTGAAAGCACGCGCTGTAGCTAAACAAAACATGCCGATACATTTTTCACCAGCGTAATAATCCGTTATTTTATGAATGAAAGTCACGTGACGAAATACTACGCTATGAACAGAAATGCGTAAAATTGACCCAATTTCCCACGGTGTTCGTCTGCTGCTTCGATACTAAAATGGCTGAAGTTTATTGTCACATATACAGTGTTGTTTTCTTGTAGATGTAACACTCTTGCGTTCATTTAAAGTGTACAATGAAAACATGTTAGTTGGCGCAAGTTGTTGTTGTTCTTATTTAACCAAACGTGAGAAATGAAAAGGGTTTTTTTTCCATTCAGTTTGGCTGTTATTGAGGGCGGAGATCTGATCGACAGAACAGCCGAAAGCTATTTTTTATGGGCGGAGCTTTACATTAAATAGTATGCAAGAAAAATAAGATACATTCTATAAATCTTTAGTAAAAATCGTGTTAGAATCGAAATAATTCGTGTACGTTATAGTTTGTTGTCGAATAACCCACGGCCGGAAGTTTAGATGCGTAGGGATTAAATCACGAGTGCGAAGCAAACAACAAACTATAACGTACACGAATTATTTCTTAAATATATTTTCATAACGATTTTCCACACAAGAAATGACAACGCACGACAAACCCATTAATTATGAGTTTCACCAAATTAATGGTTCACACTTGCGTCCTACATTCCTGTTGTAAATCTTGACGCTTCGGATGAGGAATATCTGCTCGAGATTCAGCCATCATGAGACGTTGTGAGAAGTTTCGAATTACGGCAAACTCATGAAATATATAAACGCAAAATCGGTCTTGAAGATGAATATCCAGTTTGGTACGATCAGGGACTTCTTCGATTACATTCCTAAGGTCGAGTCTAAATTACGAAAAATAAACGGACAGGAAAAGCATTTCCAGTTTTACGCGGTGCCTTTTTTCCTTACTCAGAAAACGACACGTGGACGGGATATTTTACAACGCGGAATTGGCTGAAACGATTCACGCGCGAAATTGAGCTGCTAAACCGCGCAGCCGACGTGTTCAGCGTTTCAGCCTTTCACCAATACAGGAAAACCAAATCCTACAAAGGTAACATGGGTAGGCTGCGGAACGCCAGGCGGGACGTTAGTATTTCAGCATCACGACGGGATCACCGGTACGTCACTCCCGTTTGTTGTCTCAGACGACGAGGAGCGGCTTACCAACGCGTTCCGAAAGGCGCGGGAAGCGTTGGCCTTCGCGCTCAGTCTCTTGCTCGCGAAGGGATCTGTACGCTCAACGACGGCACTGAAACACAGCTTCGACAAGGAGAGTCCAAGATTACTGCTCTTGTTGAACGAACTGAAATTTCAGGGTGAAAATTTGAAAATCGTAGTTGCGAATCCGGTTGAGCATGCGCGCGAGGACATTGTTAGTGTATGCATTGTTCAGGGTCATGAAGTGGTATCGGATGAAGAAAGAAACATAAAGCAGTACCAAGCGTCAGAACCCATCCATCCCACACATAATGGACATAGTACTGTGTCGTTTTCTGTGAAACTGTTACCGTATGAGGTCCGGACATTTACAATCTCAAAGTCTGCAACAGGCCAGAACGACGCCATCGAGTCAAGCGTTTTGTTTTTTACGAAAACAGCAAAAGCTCCACGAAATACATATTAATCGAAAACGATTTCATTTAAGTACAGTTTGACGTTAGGTTGGGCAATCTAGAGAGCATTAACGATAAGAAGACTGGAACATATACGGTGGTTCTATAAATACATCCCGGGAAAGAGCGGCGCCTACTTGTTCGAGCCCAAGGATCAAGCCCAGAGATCAAAGTTCTATACGATACAACGCCAAAGATCTAGGTCATCAGTAGAAAGGAATTCAGCTTGACCTACAAATCCGGATTTTCACTGAAATTTACCATGTACAACGTCAAGGCGACGTCGGTGTTCATCACGAACGAAATCGACTTGAACATCGAGCCGTCGCTGGTGAATACCGAAATCATAATGCGCCTTCAGACGGACGTAGATAACGGAGACATCTTCACCGACCAGAACGGATTCATGTTGATGGGCAGGCGAAATAACTGACAGGGTCCGATAGAGACCAACTACTATCCCCTGACAACGATGGCGATTCTAGAGGACAAGGGCAAGAGGGTAACTCTGCATTCCAGGCAGCCACATGGAGTTGCCGCCCTTGACGATGGCTAGCTCGAGGTGATGCACGATAGGAACGTGTTCAGGGACGACCGGAATGGGCTGGGGCAGGGGGTCACAGAGCGCGTGCTCACAAGGACCGAGTTCGCCATACAGGTATTTATATTCGAGGTCGTGTTTCAGAAACATGTTGGTTTCTCCTTGTGTTCTCATTTGTTTTACCATGTTTGAAATTTACATTACATGTCATTTTTGCATACACAAAACATTGGTATTATAACATCTTATAAAAATAATATTTGATCCCAAAGTTTTAAAATTGTCGGTTTGCTTAAACAGACCACACGTTAACATATTGTTTGACGTAGGGCTCACTACTTATCAATTAAATTTTAACTACTTTTGTACTAAATGCTATTGGATCATAAGTCTTTTATAGTGTTCATAGTAGCACATTATTTTAATCGGATAATGAATACAAATGCATATAAATAATCATTATGTTTGCCCGATAAATACATATAATAACATTGAAAATATATATCGTTTTAAAACATGTACACTGTATGTAAATTTCTGGGTATTCCGTGCATAGGCCATATTTTTATGTTCTATTTTTCAATGTTTCTGGAATACCTTCGGGGGCCTGTATTCACATTTCAATTTTAAGACACACGAACAAGCTACATTCTTGAAAGTGTTTTGTTATTTAAGCGTTTTAATATTTATATTTTATATCATGTAATTCCCATTATAACGACCCACAGTTTAACTGTCTTATATGTATAGAGACACCAACAGTGTAATGCACATGTCATGTTAATAACCAACGGCGCAAATCTGTTTGTAAATACAATATGAGTCTCGCTCTGGGAATACGGGGACACCTGCCTAAGTTGTCCCTGAGCGACAATACATGCAGTAGCGTTTTATTTCGCTGCATTCGTCCGTTTCATAAATCTAGTACGTGTTTTACAGGTGGAGTAAAAGGATGTTACGGGTCCCGTCGTAGAGCCGTGTTTGACACACGCCACGCTGAATAGCCTGGTCGTCAACGAGCATCTTCTAAACAAGTTGCTTGCCTTCTCCATAGAAAAACGAGCCGAAGCATTCATCCGGAAGTTAAAGCTACTATAATTGAAATCTTTCCCATGTGATCTCACGGTTGCGGGACTAAAACAATTAGTTTCGAACGATCTCGAATCAAGTCGTACGAGCCTCGTTCTTCACCGGAAGTCGCCGCATTGCACATTTCCAGCGGGAAAGGTGCAATGTTCGATCTCGAATGAAAAGTATTTCTCTTGGATGTTATACGTGCCTTAGGTGTGAACCACAGTTTTTGACGTGACTGAGACTTCGCGTTCGCACTTAAATCACGTTAAGTTGTTGACGTTTAATGGAGATATGTCTCCCAATTATGGGGAGCTCAGAAGTATTTTGATAAAATAAAAAATGGTAGTGTTTATATTACATTGCGCCTCGTTCTGGGAAAAATGGGCTAAATGCATATGCGTTAAGTGTCGTCCCAGATTAGCACGTGCAGTCCGCCCTGGATAATCAGGGATGACACTTTCCGCTGTGATGGTAATTTTCGTTTAAAAGAAGTATCTTCTTAGCGAAAATCCAGTCAAGGCACTGTCTAATCTGGGACGAGACTTTACGCACATGAAATCAGGTCCAGTTTTCCCAAAACGAAGCTTTCTTATTGACGTGTTCATTGCTTGCATTAGTAAAACTATTATGTATTGTTATTTTGTTGAAATTCCATTTTGAAATGATGTGATTGTAATTTGAAAAATACGCGCAATTATACATTGCATTCATAAAACTTATTAATTATGGTTTTTTTTACTGTATTGTATACATAATATTATTGCCGGAAAATAAAAATTTTCAATAAATATTTTGTTTTCATCCTGCTGTTTGTGGTCCGCACTCCGAAGAGAAACAGTTCAAAGATGCTATTATTAATATAAATCACGCGCCTATTTGCTTCGTTCAGCTGTCAATGAACGGCTGAAGTAAAGAAAGAGGACGAATCGCATCAAAATATCTGACAGGACGTCTAAAACACTGTGGCTTTCGCATTTTACAATTTAACAAATACATAATTCTATTAATGCTTGTGTTATCTTTTATTGTGTTAAATAATCACCATAAAATGCATGAAAACGTAAACATATTTTCAAATAAATATTTGACGTTACATGGACAAAAAATATTTGACAAGTACTGTAATATATTAACATATACATGTATATACATAAACATAGTTAAAATGTATTTTAACATAAATTAACAATTTGAGCAATCAATTGTAGAAACAATTAAACACACCATGAAAAATGTATACATGTATAACAATACATCATTATATAAGCAACTTTCTATGAAAACAGGGCTTAATGCATGTACGTTAAGTGTCGTCCCAGATTAGCCTGTGCAGTCTGCATAGACTAATCAGGGACGAAACTTTCCAAATAAACTGGATTTGCATTAAGAAGAAACTTCATTCAAACTAACAATTCCATAACAGCGCAAAGTCCCATCCCTGATTAGTCTGTGTAGACCGTACAAAATACGGTAATCTGGACGACACTTTAGCACATGCATCAATCCCGATTTTCCTAGAGCGAGATTCATATAAGAAATGTCAAATAAGTTAAAAACATTCCGTTAAATAAATGCGCACTAATCAAGAGAAAGGTTGGCATGGACAGCATGTTAAATACGTAATTTAAAAGTTACCGGTACAGCGCTGTGTTATAAAGTCTGCATATTAAATATTGCAGTACTCTTATCCTTATAGCCATGAAATAAAGTGCAAAAAATAATATTAACCATCGTAGAGAAAATACACAGCGCGATATCTTTATTTTCGAAACAGTACGCGTCCAAAGTGCCAATATTGCAAATCTAATGATGACATTGTATAAAGGTTGTTTTTTTTGTGATTTCCACAAGCCCTTTTATATCGGATACATACAGATCACATTAAAGCAATTATCGTCTAAACTGCAAAATTACGTCGTAACTCAAAATTTCCTACGAGATCTTTGATACAACAGAAGGTCTCAGCTCAAACAAGACTCGACTTGACTGCGTCGGTGGTAACGATATCTCTGTGAATAAACCGCGTGACGTCACTAACGTTTCCGTCTGACGCAGATTTTAAGTTCCGCCTCGCTTTTAGGTGACATAACTACAATTTTGCTTGTAACGTCACCAAGAAAACGGACGCTGCTGCTGCAGGAATGATTTTCACCATGAGGCAACATCGATGCGTCCGCTCATGTCTCCTTGTCTGAAATTGATAATACCGGTCAAGCCATTTTTGTATTATACCACTACATTGATATATGCCTGATATAACGCTGCCTTATAAATTTCTTTAATATCACGTCATGTTTGAAGGAAGGTCATATTACTCGGAATCAACTATAAATTCATCATTTTTGGTAAAAAAAAGAATTAGATTCAACTAAACAAATACTTGGATACCGAGATGCTATATATTTATGACACAAAAAGCAACACGACAACTAAAAACACTCTTTAAAAATTAATAATCGCAAGTGCGTATGAAGTAATTATTAACACGTCAAACTTTAAACATCATATTTAATCAATCTTAAAATGTCGCGTCATAGCGATTATATGACAGTAACCTGTTATTCTCTATAAGTTTAGTGACATCAGTTCACTCCAGTAAAATGCGTAGAATGCAATAACGTTTCGCCATAATTAATTGGCGCTAACAATTAACCCATTCATGTCTAGCGTCCTGAAAAGAGGACATTGCAAACAGCGTAAACCCAGATGAGACGCCGCATGATGCGGCGTCTCATCTGGGTCTACGCTGTTTGCTTAAGTGAATTTCTGTAAGAATTGTTCTAAATATAGAAATAAATATACTAGACATCCCTAATTTTGGAAATAAATAGATCCAACTTAGAAGGATTGGAGAGTCCACTAGGCAAAAATGGGTTAAAAACAGAAGCAATGTTTCTCATTATGTGATAACATATTATTTAAATTATAAAGCGTGTTCATACAGAGACTCAGTAACAAGTAAGAACCAACTATTGGGAACAAAACATTTTCAAAAAACATACTTACTCGTGAGTGCATCTTTTCAGCCGACCACAGCATACGATTACCGTAAACAACGTTTTGATAATCTGACGACATAACAACTTTTTGCACTGGACTATGCGTAAGTAATATAACAAAATCACTGGTAGTACGTAATTGCGTTCTGCAGATCTCATCTGACCATTGAGGCACTGTGTAAAAGTATGCACATAAACTTACTATTCACAGCATCGAACGATGTGAAGATGTTGTATCTGTATTTCAAAGTACTGTACAGAGTACAGGATGTATATACAATTATAAACGTACAATTTCATAGGAGAGTGATGAGAAAACGTTTGTTTCAACCTAGAAGTACTGTATAGTAGAGGATGCATATGAAATTACCATTCACGACGTAGTAATGTGATCATTTTTGTTTGACCCTAGAAGTAGTGTGTAGAGAAGTTGATACTAGTAAACTTACCATTTACGACGTAGTGATGTAAACACATTTGTCTGGCCTTCGAAGTAGTATGTAGAGTAGAGAATGCACGTACACTTACCATTCACGATGTAGAGTGATGTGAACACTTTCGTCTGACACTAAAAATACTGGTCAGAGAAGATGATGCACATAAACCCAAGCTCTGCGTCCCGATCTTCGACGTTGGAGACGGTAAGATTTGACGCCAAGACGCCGTCATGACTACAAAAGATGTCAGTACAAACTAAAGTTCTTCGTAAATATTTTTCATACAATTTTGAGAACATTGTGAATTTGATCTTTTATACTGAGTGCTATTAGAGGGATGGTTAATATGACCGTAATCTTTCAATATGTTAAACAAGCAAATTGACAATGATATTGGCCGTTATAACTCATTTTGAATCAATTCCATTTTAATAAAATTTTAGTGACAGCGTTAAAGCTACTTAAAATCAAGTGTTCGTTGCCAAATAAAGTTTATTTACAATTTCAATTAGAAGTTTTGTAAAACTGCCTAACTTGAATCAGAGGTAGAGGACGGATGGCCGTCACAATCATTATACCACCGAATCCTAAACGGCTAACCGACATCTTTCTGGCTGTGATTCCAGTTAGCGTTCCCCTACCAACTAGACCAGCAGTCCCGTCTTTTTAATACCAATTTAGCCAGCCGTCCCGTCTACTTAATACCAATTTAGCCAGCCGTCCCGTCTACTTACTACCAATTTAGCCAGCCGTCCCGTCTACTTACTACCAATTTAGCCAGCCGTCCCGTCTTCTTACTAACAATTTAGCCAGCCGTCCCGTCTACTTAATACCAATTTAACCAGCCGTCCCGTCTACTTACTACCAATTAAGCCAGCCGTCCCGTCTTCTTAATACCAATTTAGCCAGCCGTCCCGTTTACTTACTACCAATTTAGCCAGCCGTCCTGTCTACTTAATACCAAGTATACCTGTCGTCTCTTCTACTTAATTCCATCTAAGCCAACCGTCCAGTCTAATAACTACCAAATAAGCCAGCCGTCCCGTCTACTTTCTACCAACTAAGTCAACCGTCCCGTCTTATTACTACTAACTAAGCCAGCCGTCATATCTACTTACTACCAAGTAAGCCAGTGGTTGCGTTTACTTACTTCCAAATACTAGTAAGCAAGCCGTCCTGTCTACTTTTGCCAACTAAGCAAACCGTCCCTTCTACTTCCTATCAACTACGCAAGTGTAATAAATAAGGTATGTCCAATGATCTCCTTCCAACTAATCCAGCCGCCCCGTCTACTTACTAAGTTTTGTTCTGGACGAATTTAAGTAAATATTGCATTAAATAAAGAGCGTCACATACTTTTGTTCGGAAGAAACAATCATCCAAAGTTATCCAAAAAATAGTTTTTAAATCTTAAAATTCGTTATGTACCCGAAATCAATTCGTGCTGGATATCATTTTGACACCAACATAGTGAGATGAGATTGATCAGTGATGCTATCAAATAAAACGCTTTAATTATCTAAGACGTACGTACGAAAACATTATTGACAATGTATCTTTACGAAAAAACATCATGTAAACCATGTGATAAACACTTATATTATTACATATTAAACCCAGCCATTTGCTGGTTAAATCAAGGGGATGTCTTACTCGGTAAAACTATTAATAACGTACACTATGATATTTGATTATTTACAGGTTTTACCAGGTAGAAGCACCCACATTATTTTCGAAAATGAAACTTTCATATTTCATAAGATTGTGCAATACAACCCGTGATTCAATGAAACCGCAATATTTAATGAATGCGACCGACAGCGTCGAAATATTCGTTGTGCGACCCTAATTTAATAACGGGGCTAATACGCGTTTAAATGCATACAAAAAATCCAACGACAATGTGCTCAGTTGAGTATAAAAATGGAGTGAATGTGACTTAACTTATATTGCTCAATATGTTATTGACTAAGTCAAAATACGTCACCATTTATATGATTTAAATTGTACCAGTCTTTACAAGAATAAGTTGCAAAAAGTGCTATCTATTTGACCCATAATTTAGGTTTTGACTGCTCGCTTTGTAAGTTTTAAAATAACATAGGACTCTCAACTTTGAAGAGAATAAGGCCTTTACTATTAGCGAAAAAATAACTTGTCGATCTGTTTGCGTGATTCTGTCGTCTGCTGCTTGAACGTCTGTCAACGAGCTATAATCGCTAGCCTTGGATTTCGTGAACCATGTCACCATTCTAACGTCATCTTTATCGCAACCGAAATATCCTGTGCACGGGATAGTCACGTTATCACCCACTTTTGCTGACGTCACACCGCAGGGCAATGGCGCTATTGGGAACGGACCACGCGCTAGCTGGTCACAGGCGACGACTTTTAGATCGAACTCTGTCCCTGACTCGTCTGATTGGATTGACTTTCCGGAAGGGCGCGTGTATTTGTATCGTCCGGTGTCAGAAAACTGCGCGTGGTTGGTGGCAAGAGTGGCATTCAGTTCCAAAAATAGAATGTCGGATGTATCCGGCGCTATAAGTTCCCACGACTGAGATTCTTCGTCATATTTGTACCAGAAGGTGTCCAATAGTTCTGCATGGTCGCGATCACAACACTGCAGCTCCTGGCATTGACCATACCGGACATACAAGTACTCTGAAAGATATACATTTAGAGAGGTTATTAATATGTAACGCGCATAGAGATTGTATTTATATCAAGTCTGACGTACAATTCACTGTATGTTTCATGGTCCAAATATAAATGACCCTCGCTATGGGAAAACCGTGCTTAATTCATGTTTGTAAAGTGTCGTCCCAGATTAGCTTTTGCAGTCCGCATACCCTAATCAGGGACGACACGTTCCGCTTAAACTGGACTTTCGCTAAGATGAGACTTCCTTAAACGAAACAATACCATTGGAGCGGAAAGTGTAGTCCCTGATTAGCCTGTGCAAACAGTACAGGCTAATTTGGGACGACAATTTACGCACATGCATTCGACCCAGTTATCGTTATCATAAGCTGTTAATTAAATTAAAGAACCTTGCTCTGAGATAACCGAGTCTAATGCATGAGCGTTAAGTATAGTCACTGATTATCATGTTCAGTCGCAGTCCAGGTACTTGTATGTACTGAAAGTAGATATTATTTGACTTAAATATAGGATCTGACACGAGTTGTCATATCATACCATATTTTATTAAACGAGTTCAGGAATTGTGCTAGTAAGCGAGCCTTTAGCCTGTCAGATCTGTTTTATCACATGCTTTTAAATTAGCAAATTAAACAAATTTTACGCAAACATAATGATAAATACCGAATGTTGTCATTTGACGTTGCAACGTCATTTCAGCAAACTAACAAAATGTGATTGGTCAATAAACGAAAACTAAGCCAGTGAAAAAGCTTAAAAATGTTGTATTACGCATGTGTAATAAACAAATTGTTATGGTTGTATTACGTGGAAAACAAGGTATAGCTTGTGATAATCTACTGTATGATATATCGTATGTACTGAAATTATATATTATATGATTAACGTGACATGAATCTTAATCACGATTTGTTTGTTTTGTTATACTGACGATGTACATTGTGCAAGTTGTAATAAAACACATGTTCTGTTCTGTTCATAAACTGGATTTTCGCTAAGAAGAGACTTCCTTTAAACGAAAGATACCATAAAAGCAGTAAGTGTCGACCCTGATAAGCCTGTGGGGACAGTGTACGACACTTAACGCGCATGCATTAAGTTCCTTTTTCCCAGAGCGAGGCTCTTTAAAGTATTCACCTCTCTGGTTGGAGGTACAAGGTCGCCCATTTAAAGTATTCACCTCTCTGGTTGGAGGTACAAGGTCGTCCATCTGTCAGCATTACCCATGGCAGAAAAATACAAGCTGTCACTAACTTGGCCTCCATATTTGGTTTGTTATCTAAATAAACAAAACAAACAAACACGTCATAAAATGCTTTTGATACTATTCCACATTTAAGTCTCATAAGTCCTATCTATTTTCAGACAAGCCTAAACACGAATAATCCTTTGATACATTGACAAATTGAAAAAAAAGTTTCATATTTGCAATGTTTTGATGTAGTTATGTTTTTTTGCAAGGAAACAGTAATACTGAACGTGAAAGTGATATCATGCGAATCTAACAGTATATTCTATGTTTATAGATGTCTATCGCAACCGTTGTATATTTTTAGTGTTAACATTTATATTTGTTTATGCAACATCAACATACTAAAACAATATCCCGAAAAGAGAACAATAATGCATTTGAATATCAACCGTACTGTCGTTTTGACAACTGACGACAGAAATGATTCGATGTACGATGTGAATCTAAATTTAGTTTAAGTGCAGATTCGTTCATACGACACAAAGACACAATTTTGTTTCACGGATCATTTCGGCTTAGATAACTGGGACAGTCATGTAAAATATCGAAATTAATATATACTTTGTATAAACAACTGGTAGCAAGATGAGCTGTAGATAATTAGTCAGTTACCACATTTTAACTCTTTTGACCTGCTAATTCTGTACAGCTCAATTCAACAATGAAACATGCGCATAATATCACTTTAACCCTGCTCTAAATATCCAATATATTCATCTTATGCCTTAAAAAAAACTGGAAATTATAAAGCGTTACAAACGCAAAACGATTGAATTATTTGGAAAGTTCTGTTGTTATCGTTATATTTTGTGACATTACGAGGATTGTGGACTATCAATTTGAAGCATCAAATGACAAACTTCAAAACATGAAAAATCTGTGAACAAGTCCCTTGTACTTCAACCACACTACATAAATAACATCAATTATTGCTAGTACCTCTGCTGCTGTTACAACAACCACACTTCAACAACTACTGCTACAGTAACTACTGCTACCACCACAACACAACACTACAACGGCGTCTGCTCCTAAAATATATAGTAAACATATTGTATTAAATTATATATATATATATATATATATGTATATATATATATATATATATATATATATATATATATATATATAGATATATATATATATATATATATATATATATATATATATATAGATATATATATATATATATATATATATATTATAACTACTGAAGATGCTTCAATAGTGATGATGAAGATTTTAATAATAAAAATAATAACAATACTAGTAATAATAATTAAATAGATAATAATAATAATATTATTATTATTATTATATATTATAATTATTATTATTATTATTATTATTATTATTATTATTATTAGTAGTAGTAGTAGTAGTAGTAGTAGTAGTAGTAGTAGTAGTAGTAGTAGTAATAGTAGTAGTAGTAGTAGTAGTAGTAGTAGTAGTAGTAGTAGTAGTAGTAGTAGTAGTAGTAGTAGTAGTAGTAGTAGTAGTAGTAGTAGTAGTAGTAGTAGTAGTAGTAGTAGTAATAATAAAAATAATAATAAAAGAAATCAATGAAATATTTAAACGAATCTTAGTAAAATTAGCTCTGTCACTGTAGAGTTGTGTCTGCTCTGTTCTCGAATCCTCAATAGACACTCAGTATTGTGTTAGCGTACTTGCAAACGTCACCTATAGTGACTTTGTATATAGTGGGATCCCTTTTACAATTAGAATTCTTCGAAAACACCCGCCACACTCCACATTGCTTACTTAGCTTACTTAGCTCTACGTCGTATTTGTAAGAAAGGTTGCATCATGCAATGATTCATGTAAGCTTTTTCTGCTATTTGTGCAATTGATAGATTACGAAAATAACAATAACAACAATAATAACAATACAACTACTACTACTACTACTACTTCTAATAATAATGATAACAATAATAATAAAATTAATCATAATAATAATAATCATAAAAAGAAGAAGAAGAAGAAGAAACAGAAGAAGAAGAAGAACAAGAACAAGAATAAGACGTATAATTATAATTATAAGAATATGAATTACAGTAATAAGACGACGACGAAGAAATAAGAAGAATAAGAAGACGAAAAATAAGAAGAAGAAGGGGTCGTCCATAAAGAATGTCACGCTATTTTTGTTAACTATTTTACCCCCCCCCCCAACTCCCTTCCCCCTGTCACAGCTGTCACAAATCTCGGACAACCCCGCCTCCCCCCCCCCCCAAAGTACGTCAAACTTATGAAAAAAACAATTAACACCGAATAAAATGTAATCTAAAACACAATATTTATCTACCGGTATTAAATTTCCACCTTAAAGAACTTTTCTGGAAGGCGTATTCCATATTAGTGAAATTACTTTGATTGATTGATTGATTTTTATTCAGGTTAAAAACACATAATATACAAGTTATCATTCAAATTTACATAACAATTTCAACTAAAATTATTTTTGAGATTGCTGCTGATCTAAACCTATGGTGTAAAAGCTGCCATAAAATAATATGAAATAAGATTTGACAATGAAAATGAACACAAAAGTGCGACAAGATAAAAAAAGTCTTAAGAAAGCGTATCACCTTAAGAAAGTGTGAAAGCGTATCACCTTAAGAAAGTGTAGAGTGGAACGCTATTCATCATTAGTCCGTGTAGGAAGAAATTTGCGTCGTACAACTCCATATAACAGCATACGGCATGTGTACGCTTGTCCGGCACAGGCTAATCTGGAACGACACTTTACGCACGTGCATTAAGACACGTTTTCCCAGAAAGAGGCTCATATATTACCCAAAGATTCATCAAGTGTCATGTAGAAACATTCAGTGCGTTTTTTGTTCGCTTAATGCCTGATATGTGAATGTCTGTTTTTCTTAAACATTGTTTGTTGAATATTAATATAAATATGAATTACCGATATATATATTTTATTAAAGAATCGTTATTATATTACTAGCGAATTATGTAAAGTGGTATATTTAATGATGATGCGATGAGAGTGATTATAACTGATGGTAACTGATGATTACCGAAGATAACTGAAGGTAATCGATGATAACCGAGGATAACTGAAGTTAACCGAAGCACTGGCAATACTCTTCAGGGGGAAGGGCATAATTTACTTTTTGATTTCGTCATTATTATACCGAACAAGCATGTTATAATTTATTAAATACATTTGAATAACCATATACCGTTAATAACATAATTTTCGATCGTCACAATGGCGATTCAGTATATTGCGTCTGTTAGATCTTGTCCAGATTGTAACTTCATCATCGATGCACCGTTTTAATAAAATGCCAGACATTATCACTATTCGAAGACGGTGTTGTCGAGTGCAATGCATGTATGCATAACTAAAGAATCATAATCACACTTACAGGTCAGTTGTTGAATACTAGTATGAAGATTCAACAGCTGGACCCGACTGTACATTTCCGATAAGTCTGGAGATGTTAAATGAATTACTGAAAACAAATAACTGAAATATTTACTCCCAATATCGTTAAGGTATTAATTCAATCATGTATTACAGTAACCTTTCAGATCTGGAACATAGTTGTAGAAATCGGTTGGGCTGTAAAGGAAATACATTTATTAATAGAGTAAAGCGTCTGGAATGCATGGTAATGATAATTTTTAAGTACGTGTATTTTCTTACAAGGCGTTTTAAAGTGATATTATGGGCATTTTTCACTGTTGATTTGAGCTGAAAAAGAATTAAAGGAGTTAGTTAAAATGTGTTTACCGACCAATTATCTGCAACTCATCTTTCTTCTAATTGTTTATAAATATATATATTATTTACGATAATTTACATGACTCACCCAGTCCTCTAAGCCGAAATGATACGTTCAACAAAATAGTGTCCTTGTGTCGTATGAACGAATCTGCACTAAAACTAAATTTAGATTCACATTGAAATCGAATCATTTTCATATTCAAATGCATTATTTTTCTCTTTCCGGGATATTGGTTTAGCATTATAGTATGTTGATGCTGCATTAACAAATATAAGTGTATATGAAGTGAAAATACCACAAATTATAAAAAACGGTTGCGATATACACCTATAAATTGTTAGATGCCCATAATATCGCTCGATTGGTCATTGTCGGCTCGGGTACTACTTACATGTACCCTGGGTACAATTAAGTATACTTACTTGTATCCCGGGTACGGTAAATATACTAAAACGTACCCATCCGATATTAGAATGTACCATAGTTGTATTCCCGCCCAAAATCCGATGTCGTAAAATGCGTTACCGGGGGCCGTTTCATCAAACATCGTACGACAAATTTAGAATACGGTACGAATTTCAAAGAAACATTATTTTAAAAGACCGAATCATATTTTTGCTAATTTCCAGTAATATCATTTATTTCATCATTGTTTCACCCATGGCTTATATCTTGCGGGGCTATTTATCAACAGCTTGTATATTTTCAGTTTTTAAATTTCAGTCATAAATTAAGATTGTCGAACGATCTTTGATGAAACGGCCCCCGATACGAAAACAACTTCTATTTAAAAAAGAACTGCATGAACATGCTTATGAGTATAAGTTTCGATTATATAGTGGCCATTTAACAGAAAATTGACATAAATATGAACATATTTTTTTAATAGCCGACAGCGACCGATTTAGCGTTAAAATTCCCGGGTACGTTTTAGTATATTTATCGTACCCGGGGTAAAAGTAAGTATACTTAATTGTACCCGGGGTACATGTAAGTAGTATCCGAGCCGACAATGACCAATCGAGCCATAATATCACTTTAAATAGGCTGAACAGTATTTAAGCCTGACAGACACAGAGGAAGCGCGTTATATCTGACTCGAAGAGGTCCCGGATTGGAATCCTATGAATTTCATTTAACTATTTTACTTGACATTATAATTATTGCAGAATACGCCACACATGACAGTATGTTTTGGTAAATTGATTTAACGACACTTTCAATACCAAAAATACAACCTACGCACAGAGATTTGTCTGGAACAGGCACTTTTTAAAACAAGAATTTCAACGAGTACATAAAATACAGATTTTTTGCTGCTTATGACAGTGTGAAATACACCAGAAATACTTTATTTTATAAGCCTGTGTTCTTGTTTAACAATGCATTGTGCACTGCACGGCTATGCACGGTTATACTATACGCAACGTGAAAGTTTGTCACCGATTTCAGACGTATTCAAGGATGTATTCATATACCTTAATTAAGATATCGGCACAAACTGCAAGAACACTTGTCTTTATGCACTTAATATTTTTTTCACATATATTTCAATAACTTCAGATATTTGAACAAATAAAGTTCTTAACGGCGTGTTCACATTCTTCCAGCCTGGAGCAAGACTGCCACTGATTTGTTCTCAATTTGTGGCTAAATGGATAAAAGATCAAGCCTACGAAACAAGAGAGAATGGCGTGAATGGAATACATCCGTGTCATTGTGTATTTTTTGTAATCGTGTTCTCCATCTGAAATTTAAATATATGAAGATCATCCTATTTGCAAGAAAGTTAATTCGGAAATTTAACACTTATTCTTCCCAACCGGATCCCCTTCCCATCCCTTACACGCCCACTCATTTTGGCCCAAATATTCACATCTCTCATCTTGTCTAGCACTCCAATGGTCGAACAATCATTAAAAATCGTTTTCTTATCATGCTTGTAGATGAATATTTGCAACATAAACATGCCAGTATCTGTGCTTTTACCATTTAAATTATACTAATTCCAATTCCGAAAGGATCCCATTATAATACTGCAAACGTTTAAAGCATTTTTTAGCCTTTCTTTTTCCTATTGCAAGCCTGGCATTATTTTAACGATCGATATGTTGTTTCATTAATTTCAATAAAAGGGCATGTCATGCAAATGCAGACACCAGTACAAACATCGTTTTGGCAGCCATATTTCGACAAAGCATTTTTCGACAAAAGCCCCATACAACAGAAAACACAGAAGAATGCAATTTACGTCATAAAAATACTCAAGACACATATAGGATATTATAATAGTCACATATAACAAGTCTAAAATTGTAAAATTGCTTTTATGCAAGAAGAGAAAAAAACTCTTTAGAAATTACGAACAACTGAGGGATATTCGATGTTTTAGTTGAATGTAACCTAAGATGGCGTCGTTTATCAACACGTTTAGTGAACGAACATAAAACATACATTTTAGTAACGAATATAAAGCTTATAATGTAATGACAAAGGTAAATATTTGTTTCTTACGTCTTTTTATATGCAATAACTATAAATTTACGATGTTTATATAACTACAATTTCAATTTCTCAAACAAATGAATCGTAAACTGTACATTTTGTCAAGAAAGATGAATGAGTTGCTCCCCTTTTATCTCTCTATCGTACGGTGACCTAGTGTAGAGATTCACCTAATATTGATTTGTTTACATCCAATGCGTTTTAGATAAAGAAGTTGTTGACCATTGCATAACCTAAGGCGCAACTCATTTTGCAAAATTAAGTAAAATTGCTTTTTTAAATGAAACATTCAAATAAACACACACCCCCTCAAATGTAGAAAGAGTGTGTCTTTATGCAAAGGTCTAGATGTGTGTGCAATATTTATCATCCTATTTATGTAATAGGCCAGTTCATTGTTATTGTTTTGATTCCCGATTTTCGCGCATGCGCAATGCACTGGTAGTCAAAAGCATTGCTTGCAGCTAACGCAAAGCATATGGATAACGAGACTTGTTTAGTCAATAAATCAAAAAGAAACTAAAAAAAACAACACCTAAATAATATTTTAAAAATATCATGTTTAGTGCCAAAAGAATGCATTAACACATTTATTTGCATTTTAAAAGAACACGTCATTAGCATAAAAGTAATTAAGATTGTCTGAAGACTGAACGACAGAAAATTCGACGCAACAAAGAGCTCTATGCATTAGCCTTATAATTATTTGCAGAAAAGCTTCAATAAAAATAATGATACATCTAATTATAAAATTATAATTATCATTGCATGCGTAAACTAGAATAATAAAAAATTAGTGATAGCTAGAATGTGTCAGTGTTTCATTGAAAATAAACGTACTACAAAGCCCTATTAAAAGCGAAGTTCATGACGGTATTTACATGTAATTTTAATTTGGATGGGTGTTGTTCAGAGAATGACTTGAGGAATATTAACATTCAACTGAAAAACACAACCTCACATGATGTAAATTGAACTGTGTATTCATGTATTTTGTAAACTCGTTACTAGTGATTGAGTATGAGTGACAACTATCTAATATTTAACACACGCGCACAAACACACACACACACAACATAATATATATACATATATAATATAATATATACACATTGTTTCATTATTATTTACCCCCATTGATGTCAAACGTAATTTCTTGTTTTTATGATTTATTTCGTGCATTGCCGTAACATTACATCTTCATACGGAATGACGTATTTATAATTAACCGATGCCCGCTAAATACGTTAAATATTTTTTATTTACATTTTATAATTCATAAATACACTATTTTTCTATAAATAAAACGGGCTTGTATCTTTACCGTGTTCAATTTCCGATTATCTATAGACTTCAAATTTGTACAATAATTATGTAACATATCTAATTTAAGCAACTGTTAAGTATGTCGGTGGTAAATTTATTCAACCAAATGCCTATTTACTTAATACTACCAGAATGAAGACATGGTGGCATCATCAATTGCGTTTAATGACCAGACTGTCATCTGCCACCTAGTGTGATTTATGACACCATGTTGTTAGTTAGGTCTGGACAATATCTGATCAAAACGAGATAATCGGATTAGGCAGAACAAAGGGGCAATTAAACACCGGAATACAAAGGCTTAAACGATTTTAAGATTGATGCAAACAATCAAATGAAAACTATTGCATTTAATTTAATTAAATGTTTATTTAATGTGTCAACATGTTAGATTTCCCGGACCAGGGTAAAGGTCCCTGCCCAGACAAATACCATTATGGTTAATTTGTAAATGTTTTTTATTTGGATTTGATCTATTTATTCATTGTGTTCAATCTTAGTTGTTTCAGTAACGTAGAACAACTTGTTGGCATGTTGAAAAATAAAATCTAAATATAATCGTTTAAATTTAGTCGATCACGCTCTATTTCTCCCCATTGATTGTATCTTTCTTTTGACTACCAATATAGCCCGGATGTAAACACGCAGGTGCGCGTGACGTCACGCGTGAACTGGTCTATGGACAAGTTAATTGTTATTGTTTACATTGGGCTTGTTTGTGCATGCGCAGTCACTGTTTGGGAAAAAGCGCTGGTTACTGATACGGAAAATATATGCAATAAGTCATTTTTTTAATAAGAAAATAAGTCAGAACTTCTAAAATGAATTCTAAAACACAATACATTAATTAAGAACTATATCACACCACACCAACATCGGCTTTGGAATAAATTGTATTGTTATTTGTTGACATAATTTGCATAAATGATCAACACCATAACATTGTTATTTGAATTGGAAGCCATAATGTGATATCTACAATCTGTCAAATGTTTTGTGACAGAAATAAAGTATTTTATTGAACAACAAATAAATTATGTGAATTAATATTGGAAACGTTAATTTTCAATGAACCACCATTTTATTTGATGAGTATTAGAAATATGCAAAAACTTGTTTAGTCTTTTGTTCCTTCTATATTATAAAATGTATTTATTTAGACCAAGAAAGTGCATTTTTCAAGGTTCAAGATACAAGTGAAAGCATCATTAAGCTTGCTTAATTACTGGACAAACATCTTCCAACAGGTTAGGGGGGGCACATTGGGTCACTAATGTTTATGACACTCGTATTAATAGTTTGATAGTTAGTATCTGTCAAACAAAAGGCCAATTATACGGCAGATTACATGTGTCTACGCATATCATTATGAACACATGAAAATTATTTTTAAAGTAGACACACTAATGTTTATGACACTTGTGTTGATAATAAGTATCTGCCAATCAAAAGGCCAATTAAACGGCAGATTACATGTGCCGACGCGTATGAACACGTGCACATTATTTTTAAAGTACACGCACTTTCCATTTGTGCATTTGTGCATTGAATTTTTTGTGTACATTCATGTTGGACATGTTGATTTCATAACTTCACATGCTTAATTCGCTTAAACAGAAATACAATGTTATGTTTAATATAAAAGCTATTTATTACAAATAATGTAATTGAGTTTCAGTGTGTTTCGAGGATTAAAATAATTGTGGAAATATCAGTAATTTTCAACACAATCTTTCTATATAGATCAGCGTTATGCCAACCACCTTTTGCCAACCAGTGGGCAGAGTCTGCATATAGCAGGTGTGCGTGAGTCGGCGTGACGTCACTCATTAACTCATCTCCAAAAATAATGAAATATCCCTTTTAGACGTTCTGAAAGCATAAAAAATATGATGAAAATGGTATATCATGAGATTCAATCACCATTAAAATATTATGTGAACATTGTTGGAATATTGACGATACCTAAGAATATTAAGAATATAATTTCATTATGGAAATTCCCGTTTGATTTTTTTTTATCTTTTTGACACCATAAACAAATTCAAAATATACTATAAGATAATTGGTGAAGATAAATACAAAATAAATTTGCGAGGAATACATTTTTCTTATGAATTAGGTAGTCATAAACACAGCGCTGTTGACTGTACTTTGTTGTTGATGCATTACTTGTTACCCTAACAGTTAACATGGTGTCAACCAATCTCTGTCAGACCATAACATTGGAACTTCATATGTAGATCACTGGGGGGAATCACTGGATATTAAAAGTAAAAACAGAAGCAGTTCAGATGATGCACTCAAAACCGTTCAGACGATGTACTCAAACAAAAAATGTTCAGACGATGTACTATTTTCCAAATTACTCGCAACAGATCTAAAAAAGCTTAAACAATGTGGACACCCTTGTACGAAATATTATAAGCATGTTATAAAGCAAAAACTGTTATATTTATTTGTTTGACTATCATCTTGAATAGCAAACGCGTCAAAATAAAGTATGTTCATACGATGTAAAATTTTCATCGTTTATTGTATCTGAATGTTGGAGAAAACTACTCAGAAAATCGACTATTACCAGAGTACATTAGGAGACTAAGCAGGTTCTTTGGGCATAGTTATCCCCACGCTTTTTGAAAAAAAGGTGGGGATATTGTGGTTATCTCCGCCGTCCGTCCGTTTGTCTGTCCGTCCGTCCTGGCCACTATCTCCTCCTACACTAAAAGCACTAGAACCTTGAAACTTACACACATGGTAGCTATGAGCATATGTGCGACCCTGCACTATTTGGAATTTTGATCTGACCCCTGGGTCAAAAGTTATAGCGGTTGGGGTGGGGCCGCGTCAAAAATTATCACTCATTTTTTTAGGTTATTTTACATTTACTTCTTTATTTCTACACCGATTCACTTCAAATTGATACTGGACCTCTCTTATGACAATACGGTCAATCTCAACCATGCATGGCCCCATTCCCAACCCTGGGGCGCCCCGCCCACATAGGCCACACCCACCAAAAATTTCCATTTACTATAATTTTTTCATTTCTACACGGATTCACTTCAAATTGATACTGAACTTTTGTTATGACATTAGGGTCAATCTCAACTATGCATGGCCCCATAACCAACCCTGGGGCCCCGCCCACATAGACCACACCCACCCAAAATTGCCTTTACTATAATTTCTTCATTTCTACACCGATTCACTTCAAATTGATATTGAACTTCTCTTATGACAATACAGTCAATCTCAACTATGCATGGCCCCATTACCAACCCTGGGGCGCCCCGCCCACATAGACCACACCCACCCAAAATTGCCTTTTACTATAATTTCTTTATTTCTACACCGATTCACTTCAAATTGATACTGAACCTCTCTTATGACAATACGGTCAATCTCAACTATGCATGGCCCCATTACCAACCCTGGGGCCCCGCCCACATAGACCACACCCGCCCAAAATTGCCTTTTACTATAATTTCTTCATTTCTACACCGATTCACTTCAAATTGATACTGAACTTCTCTTATGACAATACGGTCAATCTCAACTATGCATGGCACAATTACCAACCCTGGGGCGCCCTGCCCACATATGTCACACCCACCCAAAATTGCCTTTTACTATAACTTCTTCATTTCTACACCAATTCACTTCTAATTGATGATGAACTTCTTTTATGACAATACGGTCAATCTCAGCTATGCATGGCCCCATTACCAACCCTGGGGCACACCTAGGTCAAACATTCGGCGTGGGGATACGCGTCGGCCTCTGCCGCGCCATTTCTAGTTATCATTAATTAAGATATTATAAAATATGAGAATACCTTGATTTTCATTATTAAGGGAGAGCTTTTTCCGCCATTTTGTGCGTACGATGTACTTTTGTGATCACGTGATTCCCCGCAGTGTAGATGCAAATTGATGAATTTTACACGACACACCCATTTTTAGGTCACTAGGTCAAAGGTCGATGTCACTGGGACCTCTAAAAAAAAATCAGACAAGCTTTCATTTATTTTAAACAGCACCTGCAGCCAAGCCTTGGCACCTGTTATGCTGTGCTTTTGTTTATATTTTGTTTTAGCGATTATAAAGCATTTTTGTCATTGTCTATAGTAAACCTATAGTTATTTGTGAACTCGTGTTCAACATTCTATAAATTGAGAACTGTGAATATAAACATAATTATTTTACCTTATACTATTGCATTGTTATCACTCGTGATACAATTAGGAAGGTAGATATTGAGAATAAGGAAAACTGTTTACGCAGTGTTTTTTTCATCGTCTTGGGAATGGGGCTGGGTCCCTTTTCATTGGGAAAATTTGCGGCGTTTTGACTAAAATTGGGAAATTGGTGTTGTTGTTTTGCAAAATATGCTTCAAAATTGAGAATAAAAGTGTGCCCAGTATTATATTTACTATGGTTGAACTTGGATGGGAGATAACAAAATATTGAGATCTAATTTTTTTTTGTGCAAACCTTCCATTAGGAATTTTTAGCTTCCATTTGGGAAAAATATATACTTTTTCCATTGGTAATGGGTCTGCTAACCGGACCTGAGTGTGAATGACAAAAAAACACTGTTACAATTATATAAATAAAAATAATGTTAAGTGAATAGAATTTTTAAGTTCAGATGGCCTAATGCCTATTGCAACAGAGAACTCTCCTTCGGTGTGACATAATGATATACTTTGTCCCCCAAGCAAGCAGTGAATTATATGTGTGAAATAATAATATACTAATGTGAAAATACTGAGCTCAAGCCGGGGATTGAACCCATGACCTCCAGAGTGGTAGTCAGACACTTAAACCACGTCGCTAAACAGCTAGCCCAACAGCAAGGCTGTTGGAAGTGACATTATTTTCACTACAATACAACGTCACCCAAGCAAGTAGAGAGTGATTTTGTTTATATTAAGAACGAGAATGCCCTGATGACATCTCATCAATTTAGTTGGTGTATTTTGTTTCACTACCAATACAGCCATGAAAACACCTCAGTAGCTGATAAATGTAATATTTAAAGAGCTCTTAAATAGCCAAGTAACACACAAAACACAAATATTGTCATTGAGCATCATTTTTTGCATTCTAAAAAACACAATTTTACACTTGTGATTTAGACTTCTACATCCTGTATCTATGATTTCCCATGTAAAGCAGACATAGCAACCCATTTTATTGAGATAATTTTTATTTGAGTTCAGTTTTATACTAAATTATAATTAAACTTTAATAAAACAGTGAAATTATATTGGGTACCAATCAGGTAGCAATGTTGGTAAGTTGATTTCAATTAGATGTTTTTCACACTTGGTTTGAGAATCTGATAGGTTATTTTGTGGCTGAAGAAGTTTTAACGCATTAATAGTATGTATACACAGACTTGTGTTTACCTTTTTGGGAAATAATTAATGAGCTAATTATGTTTTTTTGTTTCAAATACACAGTTGATGTACAGAGGGCACTTTGGCAACCAAGAAGCCCAAGCATTTCAAGCAAGAGAAATAGAACTTGAGCCAGTCGCTGTACATTTACGGAACTCCATCCTGTCTATGCAGACGAGACTGTTGTTGGAACAGTTAAATAGTGACCAGCAGAACTGTTACTCAAGCCAAACACTTGACACTATACTGGCCCCCACCTGTCTGGGTAGAAGTGACTGTGGTTGGGATAGTTATCTAGTAAGCAGCAGAAAACTGGAGTCAGACACTGGACATGTACTGACATCCAAACTGTCTAGGTGGAAGTGATTGTGGTTGGAATAGTTGTCTAGTAGGCTACATAAAAAAATATAATTCTACCTAGACACTGGACATGTACTTACCTCCCTCTTGTTGAGATACATTGTAAAAGTGATTGTGGTTGAAACAGTTGTATAATGAGCAGTAGGACTTTAACTCAATCCAAACACTTGACCCTATACTGACCAACCTTCTGTTAAAGTGGAAGTAACAGTTCCTGGAATAGTTGTCAAGTCAAGAATTACAAGCCGCAAGGTCGCAAAGTCGGGTCAGGTAAGATTACATTGATATCAATACCAGTCACAGCCTCAGTGGCATGCAGCCCAATCAAATATTGCATGCTCAACTGAAGTGAAAGTTCTTAGATATATGATATTTTGTTCAGTCATTGTCTGCTGTCAAATGTGTGTTGCCTGTCATTTCAAGTACCATTTTTTGACATCTTCCTTGTAACCACATAAAAGAAGTTAAATAAACTGGACAAGGGTTTTCAGTTCTAACCCAAATAAGAAGAAATCCATATGTTATACTGTGTGTTGTAAATTTGTGTTGAACATTGTAATTTATTAATAGCAAGTTGTTCTCAGCAATTATCAAATAATTATCAAGACTGGTATTTATCACCTGATTCACTCTGTCAAATTATTTTGAGTGTTCCATAAACTTCATAAATTAAACACCAACATCAAAGCATGTTTATGACATGTTCATGTCTTTAGTTCATGTCTTAAAGACAGAGATGTTTTGTACATTTATTATTTTGAGTGATCTCCCTTGGAATGGCTGTACTCGTATATCTCACTTCCAGCGGTAAAAGTTTGGTAAAATGTTTTAATTTTGAGTGGTCTCCCTTTTACTTGCGTTGCTAATATATCTCACTACCATTTCCAATGGTAAAATGTTGTAACAAATCCCTGAATGATGTGAATATGCCATGAGGTTGGATTAATCTATATCCCGATCAGACTAGAATATTAAATATACCAATAGTCTGGAATACAAAATAGTAACATAGCCTTCAACTCAAATTCCTCATGTGTCATACTAGTATGCTTACTTTGTTTAAACGTATTATAATATGTGTATTATACACTTGTATTAGAGAAACATTTGTTTGTTCTCCCTTTCTTCTGTTTGATTCACATTCTGAAGAAGTATTTGAACTTACATCATGAAAAAAAAATGTAAGTAAACAAAATTTGAAACAAATAATAACACATTCTGTCACAGAGTAGTATTTTTTTACCATCTTGCTATACTGTTTTGCCGTAATATATTTTTACATGATGGGCTTTTATGGTAGTGTTAAACATTTAAATATTATATAAAAAGCCTATGTGTAAGCAGTGATACATGTATAGTAAAATAAAAGACCCTGATGTGTGTGATGTTAATTGAAACTAAAGGTAGACTTAAATATTACTCTAAGAGGGATTGTCAGGAATGTTAAATACTGAGAAACATGCTGATGATCATTCAATCATTGTGTAATCCATTGAAAGTGATCTAAATGTATGTAAGTTGAAGTGGGGTGTTAACAAAAAATGAAATTATTTTCATTGCAAAACGAATGTGCAGTTGCAACCGTTTTGCCCTGAAAATGAATACAAACATTATAATGTAATGGTACCATGGCAGTACCTAGCATGTCAGACTGTGACCATTGTACCAGTACATACAGACTGAGACAATGCTGTCATTTTTGTAACCCATTGGGAAAAGAACTGGTACCAGTCCAATTTGGAAAATTGTGAGAGAAAAACCCAGAAATTGAGAAAATTTGTGTATTTGATTCGTTTGCTCCCAAATACACTACGCGACCCGTGATTTTTGCCTAATTTGTGAAGTCAAGGCGGGCATTTTGCTTTTTGGGTGGAAAATCACCGCGATTTCACGTGACTGGTCACTCCGACGTCGCGCGAGAGCAAGATAATCTTCGCGCTAAATCCCCTCAATGTTGTGGTGATTCGCTGCGATTCGCCGCAATTCGCCGTGATAGCAGTGGATATCGATGACATCGATGATTCGCCAATTTATGCATATAAACCTAATCGTATCGATAACTGTATACATAACACTTTTCTAATGTTCACAATTATCAAATAATCAAACATAATTGCAACATCACTTCAGAAAAATAATCCTAAACATTTATGTCGGTAAATATGTTTGAGAATTTCATTAACACAACTATATGACTACGCCATTTTTCCAGAAGTGTAAAGAGTATAGTGCATAATGTGGAACACAGCTTTCATTGGACGAGCGTATTAAAATTTAGATCGAATGCAATACAATCTTACAAAAAAACGTTTTATTGCGTCATACGCCTTCATGTAAAAAACGTTTTCCTCCTGGAAATTGTGCTATTAATGCATAATATTATCAAAACATTTTTTCGACACGTAAAGCGTTGTAACAAACTAATATACAATTCAAAACAATTATACCATAAGAATTAAAGTTCCGTTAAATTCCCAAATGAGAATAATAATTTATAATCCGAAACACTCTTCCGATGTTTTAATGTTAACATGACGTTCACGATTGCTTCCAATATAGCCATCATGTATATTTCCCGACAAAAGAGCGCGAAAATTATGCGGCAATGTACAAGGTCAAGGTAAAGAGTGTGCAAGTATTGATTTTTTATACAAACTGCGTAGCCCAGAGAACATTGAATTCTGTTGATTTCGGTTAAATGTTTCTTTGGTATTTTTAAAACAGTTATATCGCCAAAAATTTGATATTTCTTTTAAAATCATATCAAATCAAACACGCCGTATCCGTATCGTTACTGATAGAAGTAAAACATAATACCTTGACGTGTATAGTTTTTATACGCCCGTCTATGACGGGACGTATTATGGTATACCCCGCGTCCGTCTGTCCGTCCGTCTGTCCGTCCGTCCGTCCGTCTGTCCGTCCGTCTGTCCGTCCGTCCGTCCGTCCGTCCGTCTGTTAATGTCGTACGCTACGTCAAATATCCTTTGACAGATTTTCTTCAAATTTTAACACAATCTTAATATTGATAAACCCTGATCCCCTTTCGTTTTTGACGGAATTCTGAATTGTCGTTCCAGAGTTATGGGACTTTGTTCGTCAAAATTTCGTGATTTCATTGAATGTCCTACTGTAGCTCAAATATCCTTCGATGGATTTTTTTCAAATTTCAACACAATCTTAATATTGATAAACCCTGATCCCCTTTCGTTTTTGACGGAATTCTGAATTGTCGTTCCAGAGTTATGGGACTTTGTTCGTCAAAATTTCGTGATTTCATTGAATGTCCTACCGTAGCTCAAATATCCTTCGATGGATTTTTTTCAAATTTTAACACAATCTTAATATTCATAAACCCTGATCCCCTTTCATTTTTGACGGAATTCTGAATTGTCGTTCCAGAGTTATGCGACTTTGTCAAAATTTCGTGATTTCATTAAATAAACTGAAGTAAAAAAATGATTCAAAGGGTTATTTATTACCTTACTACTTCATTGGCGAACGACGGGCGTATCATGCGCTCATGGCGCAGCAGTTTATTTTGTTGTGAGAGACCATCTGAGTAAACGCCAAAAAATATATACAAACTGTAATTTTTTGTCAATGCTCTTTGATCCATTATAGCACTTAATTGGCAGCGCCATCTTGTTGTTTCTGTGATTGTCACATCTTTTCACAGTTTGAACAGGTACAAAGAGTGCCAATTAGACACTAGAATAAACTCTATCACCCGCTGGACAGTACACAATAAATAATCAAATGTTGAGGGTTTTTTGTTTTGGACGTGAAAACCCAGAGAAATGCATGTACATTATACATCATCATATTTATTTAACTTTGCGAATGCTTAGTGCTACGTTGATATACTCGTTTTTTTTCAGCAAAACAAACACAATGTTTAATGGCTTTAATATATAGACAATGATGTATTAACAAAATGATATATAACACAATATCATAATAACATGTACTTAAAAATAGAACAGTAATGTATTTCCGATTTCGGGCTTATCAAGCATTGTGAATGTATGTACAACGCTCGGAAAGTAACGCGAGTAACACGAGTTATCCGCATTGGAGCCTGAAACAGAAAATAAGTATAGCATAATCTAGTCCAAATAATTAGAAGTATTCTACCGATTACATTTAAACTTTAAATGAAAGTGTTACTTAAACAATTTTCCGTGCCTTAAGGCGCGAATATTTTGCTAAACACTGTTAACAAAAGGGCTACACGTTATAATTCTTAATGAAATGCAAAAATAAGTATAAACATAATTAATAACGTCAATAAACACACACTGTCAGATCAAAGTTTAAAAGGAAAACTTATATCATATTTCTCGTAAATTACCAAATTATTAGTTTCGTCTAAATCAAATACCATGTATAGGGAAACAAGGTATTTATAACCAACCAATGACGAGACACTATGCAACTTTCAATTTACACAGTGCTACGCTACATGTATATGGCAACAATATGGAATTTGAACAGTGTTAGTGTATTCAGGCCTGGAATATAATTGATTGTAAGTGTTAATAAACATTCTGCTAATGCAATTAGTTAAATAATGTTTACATGTTATGTTCAATAATTATTGCATGATCATTCTGCGCTGTTATATTAATTTGGAGCCGTTAAAGCTTCCGACATTACTTCATCAAGTTCATGTTGGAACAGGAGTATTTAAGCTTATACGCCCATTGTATACAACAACAACAAAAGCTTTATTATTGCAATGTATAATGTAAGTATATACATAAATGTTACATGTAATGTAGTGTAACCCTCAACGTAAATCGCTTAAATGGGGAATCACGGCGTTACGCGGTGATTTGCGCTGATTCACGCTGATTGCGCAACAGCGAGATACATCGCACAGCGGTCGCCGAGACATCACCCAAATTTTTTTGTCGCTCGGAAACACCGCGATTTGTAACGTTGCATCGATTGAGGTGATGCGAGAATCGCGGCAAAAATCACGGGTCGCGTAGTGTACTTTAAAATTGATAATAAAATGTTGTAAAGTTGTCAATATTATATTTACTTAGGTTCAAGCCATAACGCTGCATAAGAAAACTAGTTAAAAGTTGCAGTTGCATTGTTATTTTAGTTTTCTTCAATTGGGATATTTTTTGACAGCAATTGGGAAATTTGTAGTTTTTTCCTTACTGGAAAAATGCCATTTTTCCGGTACTGTATAAAAAAAAAAATCGCTGCAATGGTACCAGTAATGTAGCATGTCAGACTGTTACAATTATACCAGTATTAAGCATGTGAGACTGTAACAATTGTGTCACTTCGTAGCATGTCAGACTGAGGCAATGGTACTAGTTTGTAGCTGGTCAGACGGTGACACTGGTACCAGTGAGTAACATGTCACACTGAGACAATGGTACTAGTTTGTAGCTGGTCAGACGGTGACACTGGTACCAGTGCGTAGCATGTCACATTGAGACAATGGTACTAGTTTGTAGCTGGTCAGACAGTGACACTGGTACCAGTGCGTAGCAATGAAGGCCTTTCCATGCGAACAAATTTTTTTACCCCTGTGACCTTGACCCTGAAATAGGGTCCGCGTTAAGGTTTCAAAATCTGCGTTTAGGTTTAGAAAAATGCTCAACACTTGAGATATAACCTTCATATTTAGTATGCATGTGTATATGGACAAGGCTTTTCCATACGCACTCATTTTTTTTCCCCTATGACCTTGACCTTGAACTTAGGGTCCGCGTTTAGGTATCAAAATCTGCGTTTAGGTTTTAAAAAATGCTCATAACTTCTATGACCCTTGAGATATAACCTTCATATTTGGTATGCATGTGTATATGGACAAGGCCTTTCCATACGCACACAAATTTTGACCCCTGTGACTTTGACCTTGAAGTTAGGGTCCGCATTCAGGTTTCAAAATCTGCGTTTAGGTTTTCGAAAAAATGCTATAACTTCTATCAAAGCGTTTATAGGGGGCATATGTCATCCTATGGTGACAGCTCTTGTTTTTAGCTCACCTGATTGCTCAGGTGAGCTTTTGTGACTGGTCTTTGTCCCTCGTCCGTCCGTCCGTTCACATTTGTTCAAAAACACTCTAGAGGCCACATTTATTTCCGATCTTCATGAAACTTGATCAGAAGATTTGTCTTAATGATATCTCCATCAAGTTTGAAACTTGGTCATGCTGGGTAAAAAACTAGGTCACTAGGTAAAAAAACAGAAAAAACTTGTAAACACTGTAGAAGTCACATTTAATGCCCAATCTTCATGTAACTTTGTCTATATGTATGTTTTAATGATATGTTGGTTGAATTCAAAAGTGGTTCAGGTCCATTGAAAAACATGGCCGCCAGTGGGCGGGGCAGTTATCCTTATATGGCTATAGAGAAACCTTGTAAACACTCGAGAAGTCACAATTTTTGCCCAATCATCATGAAAGTTAATCAAAACATTGTTTTTTTTATATGTCGGATGAGTTCGAAAATGGTCCAGATCGGTGAAAAAACATGGCCGCCAGTGGGCGGGGCATTTTTCTCTATATGTATATAGTTAAAACATGTGAACACTCTAGATGTCAGATTTTTTTCCCAATTTTCATGAAATTTGGTCAGAACATTTCGTCTACTGAATGTAATAACTAGGGTTACTGACATTTTGTGCATTGTTCAGGAATGCATATTTTCAGACCTTCTCCAAAATACAGTAAAAGCACTTACGTTATTTCTTGCGCTCAAAATATTTCAGTTTTGAAAATTATGGTAACTGCTCCTTTCTTAATTTTTTATTGTTTTAAAAAAGACATATCAATTTGGAGTTTTGTTTCGTTTTTAAGTGTTATTGTAATACTAATCAGAAAATTTGAATACGGAAACATGTTTATTATTTTAATAGAACATTTATTTGCTTCTCCTGAAAATTTAACAAAATGTCAGTTACGCTACTTTTTTCATTCAGAAAATGACATGGGTTTGTTACAGTACAGCAAAGGCGGAACAAGATTATTAGTACGCGGCAGCCAAATCGTGTGTTCACGCGGCAAATCGCCGCGGCACTCGGCATCGTTCCGCGCAACGACGCCGAGTCTGTATCTACCTCGCGTACTTTCGCGGAGTGAATCCGCCGCATACATACGCGGCGGATCAAGTGAATAGATATACATCTACATGTTCATTTGTGTAGCATAGAAACCTAGATTTACGCCACTTTCATAGTTATTAGTTTCATGTTATAAAGTGATATCATGGGCACCGTATAGTTTATAGGTGCCTATCGCAACAGTTGTTTATTGTTTGTGTTTTCACTTATATACACTTATATTTGTTAATGCAGCATCAACATACTAAAACAATATCCCGAAAAGAGGAAAATAATGTATTTGAATATCAACCGTACTTTTACAACCGACGACCGAAATTATTAGATTTATATAAAATAAAGTATGTTGATAATGTGTTATGATTTATGCAATCAAATAACAATAGTTATTTGTAATAAAGATTTTTGCCATTTTATACTTCCGACTTACGTTGTCCTTGTAACACTGCTTGATCATTTAAAGTTTTCTAATGGTCATCTAACAGTTAATAGGTGTCTATCGCAACCGTTTTTATTGTTTTTGTTTTCACTTAAGATACATTTATATTTGTGAATGCAGCATCAACATACTAAAACAATATCCAGGAAAGAGAAAGTAATGCATTTGTATCAACCGTACTTTCGTTTTTCCCAACTTACGACAGAAAGTATTCGATTTACGATGTGAATTTAGTTTAAGTGCAGATTTTTTCAAACGACACAAAGACACTATTTTGTTTTACGGATCATTTCGGCTTCGAAGAATGTCCAGTCATAAAAAATATCTAATTTTATAAACAGCCGGTAGCAAGATGAGTTGCAGCTAATTGTCAGCAACCACATTTTCACTAACTCTTTTGACCTGTTTATTCTTTTCAGTTCAATTCAACAGTGAAAAATGCCCATAATATCACTTCAATATAAAATAATAATGAAACGATGCAGTTAATAGACGCACACAAAGTAACTTAAACTGCTTAAGCCAATTCTAAAAATGACAAAGATAAATTATTATTGAAATTGAATTAATACATGCCCTTGATTATCTGTTTTGTTTTGATGACTTCGATTTTTGTTAAATTTTCAGGATTACAACAATTTGTTTTTAAACAGGAATGCACTCGCTAAAAACACAACAGCACACTTTTTTATTAACTATGCTATCTATTTTATTTTGAATTCGCGCACATTAAATATTATGATTTGACATATTATTATAAATGTTCTTTTAATTTTTTTAACAACTAATCATTTAAAAAAGATTGTTTATTTTATGATACATGTACCCATCAACTCTGCGTCATGTCGCGGATCGAGGCTTGCCTTGGCATGCCGCGGCGGACCGATGCGAAGATTCGCGGGGAAATTCAACTTGCCGCCGCATACTTACGCGACTCAACAGCTGACGCGGCATCGATACGTTTCGCCTTGCCGCAGCAGATCGCGAAATATGTTTGTTCCGCCTTGGCTGTACTGTATGTCAATTTCAAAAAATTGATAAAAACATTATTTTTACCAAAAAGGTTGACTTAATATTTTAACAGTTGATGTAAGTCACCTTAATAAACACAAAAATGGAAAAAAGTAAAAATTTATAAAAATGTCAGTTACATGACCCATTACATTTAGTAGGCAATTTGTTTCCTTGATACAAGAGTTGAGTTGGAAAATGGTTCCGGTCAGTTGAATAACATGGCCGCCGGGGGGGGGGGGCAGTTTTCTTTTATTTATATAGTAAAAAAAAAGCTTGTGAACACTCTAGAAGTCACATTGTTTGCCCAATCATCATAAAACTTGTTGAATAGATTTGTTTTATATATATCTCAGATGAGTTTGCAAATGGTCCCAATGGGTCAGTAAACATGGCTGCCAGGGGGGTGGGGCAGTTTTCCTTATGTGACTTTATGTGACTTTATAGAGAGAAACCTTGTGATCAGGCACTATATAGAAGTCAAATTGTTTGCCTAATCATTGTGAGTCAATACATTGGTTTTATTGATTTCTTGGACAAGTTGGAAAATGACTCTGATCGGTGAAACACACTTTAGTTCACCTGATTGCTCAGGTCAGGTGAGGTTTTAGGATTGGTCTTTGTCTGCTGTCCGTCCTTAAACATTTGCTTTGTAAACACTCTAGCATTCTCGTTTCTCAAGCATTCTTTATCAAAGTTGCTGAAAGATCTCAGTCAAGTTTGATGATGAGCAAAATCACATAATTAATGCCATAATTATTGCTCTTACATTGTCCAAATTTTCATTATACTATACAAAATCCTTGTAAGCAAAGTTTGATGTTTGGAAAGGGGGGTCAACTCAAAATATAGGTCACCATTTCAAATCACAAAAACAAAAACACTCCCTACGTCAGAGTTTTGGTTCAATAATGATGAAACTTGACCAAGATGTTTATCTGGTCAATATCTAGGTCATGTTTAACATTAGATAAAGATTTAATGAACTGACTCCTTTCAGGAGAGCGAACTAGGGCCATCTTGGCCCTCTTGTTTAATTCATCATTTCACACTTGAAGTTCTAGAGCTGCATGTGACTTAACATGGTCATATTCTTAAAGAACATCACAGTCTGAGAAGTGAAATTTAGTGAGTACATGTACATTTGTGTCTTTTTGAACTTGTGAGTTTGAGTAAGATAAACGATTGTAGGACATAAGCCCCCCAGGACAAAACCCCCCCAATGAAAAAAATGAACATTTGGACAATTGCCCCCCAGTAGAAATGACAGGTAGGATATAAGCCCCCCCAGTGCTCATTTTGCATCTGGACATTTGCCCCCCAGTGCTTATTTTAGAAGAGGACATTTGCCCCCCAGTGCTAATATCATATGTTGTTTCCATTAAACTAGTATATCTCTGTCTTTGGATTCATTATTATTTCATATCTCACAAATATATAATCATAGAAACTTGGATCATTATAATTTGAAATAAAAAAGGTCCAGAAACTCACTTGAATTTCCTAATCTTAGGTAAAACAAACATCTTAAAGAATTGTTCTTTAATTAATCAATCAAAAGGATTATCAGCTTGTTAAAGGGATCTTTTCACGCTTTGGTAAATTGACAAAATTGAAAAAAGTTGTTTCAGATTCGCAAATTTTCGTTTTAGTTATGATATTTGTGAGGAAACAGTAATACTGAACATTAACCATGGTCTAATATAGCCATTATATGCATCTTTTGATGATTTTAAAACCTAAAAATTATAAAGCGTTGCAACGCGAAACGATTGAATAATTTGGAGAGTTCTGTTTTTGTCGTTAAATTTTGTGAAACTACGAAGATTGCTTATATAAGGTATAAAATACTTCAAGTACATGTACTCGGCGGAATAGCTCAGTAGGCTGAAGCGTTTTTACTTCAGGACTCTGGCAGGACTCCAGGGGTCACTGGTTCGAAACCTGGTCCAGGCAATGTTCTTTTCCTTTTTTAATTTTATTCTTGATTTTTTACTGGAGCTTTTACGATCCAATGTTTACATTTATCGATATAAAGCATTTAATGAATAAGTTAAAAAATGCCAAAATCTGTGAAAAGGCCCCTTTAAAGGTGTGACATGTGGCTTTGATCATATACTTGTTAATGAAAATTAATGGCTTTTTTATTTAATCAATCAAAAGGATTATCAATAATAATTATCATAACTTAGTACAAATAATGATAATTAAAGTGAACACATATAACAACATCTAAAGGCAATTATTTTTGTAGTTACATTGTTTGAGTGACAATTAACTAAAACTTAGTATATAACGAAACTATCACATTTCAAATGATACATTTCATCATGGAAATTATTAAGAGTAATAAAGGGTCTGAGAAATTACTGAAGGATGGGTACTCTTACACCAAAAAGAAGTCTCGCAAAGAATCAATACGTTGGGAATGTTCCAAGCGCTTCATGTAAAGGAACCTTGACAACTAATCTTGATGTAAGTATAATATTAAAATGCTATTTGTTATCTTTGCTATCATAACTTTTAAAATAGCGATTTGCAAAATTAATTCCAGACAGTATTGCATAACTTCACAAATTTAATTATTTGAAGTAAAGGTAAATGTAGTATTTGTAAGCTTTACCAACATTCAAAATATCAATTAATTTACATAATTAATTCCAAACAGATATACAAAACGTCACAAAATAATTTTATATATAATAAATTAAATGTTTCATTTCTATTATCATTAGTTACAATATTAAATTATTGTTTTTATATATTCAGGTTACTATGGTCACATCATCCACAACACACAGTAACGATGCTGACCACTTAGCCATAGAAGTTATGAAAGTCAGAGAAGAGATCAAATCCAGTGTCGCCTTATTTATCCCTTCCATTATTTAAGCCTTTCAGTGGTGGTTATTGGATAAATGGATTATCATCTCAAAGGTTTTGAGTAATCAGGTGGTGATAATTGGACATGATTATCTGCTCAATCGAGTAATGTCATTGAAAATTAGGCACTGGGGGGCAAATGTCCACTTCTAAAATAAGCACTGGGGGGCAAATGTCCAGATGCAAAATAAGCACTGGGGGGCTTATATCCTACCTGTCATTTCTACTGGGGGGCAATTGTCCAAATGTTCATTTTTTCATTGGGGGGGTTTTGTCCTGGGGGGCTTATGTCCCAAGATAAACATAGTCACCTCTTAGTGTTTGTGTGTATTTTATGCTCAGTTTTATCAGTGTATATATAATGTGCCTACTTTGTTCTCTGAACTACAATTTAAAGACACATTTTATTTGATTTTTTCGATTTTTATATTAATGATACTACAGCTTTAAGATATGTTCTTATGTACAGTCTGTATAATTGCCATAAAAAAACCAGTTTTACTTTGACCCTCGTAGTCTTAAAACAATGTCAACCAATTAAGTGGTAACAATATGCCTGAAACCCATTATGTGGTCTACTAGACAATAATAAAGTTTGAGACCAAGGCAGTAATCCTATACCAATAGTCTGACAAGTGAAAACCCCCTCAATGGTGGCTTTCTTTGTTCCAGTGGTCGGTATTTGTAAAACATTGTGGCATCGCCCTAAAATATAATTAACAAAAGGTTATAAGTTATCTAAGGTGGTCTTTATGACATGTTATAAGAGTACTTGAGCACATACTTGTACTTGAGCATAGAGCTATAGTAAGATGTTATAAGTTATCTAGGGTGGTCTTTATGACATGTTATAAGAGTAGTTAAGCACATACTTGAGTATAGAGCTATAGTAAGATGCCTCAACATTTAAAGTTTGTCCCTGCAAAACTATCGGTTCTCACAAAAAGTTGAAATTTAAAAGTAATAATAAAAAAATATGAACATTTCGATTATATTGGTCCGTACCTAAAATATATTTATATTTTCATTCATTTTTAAGTGTACCTGTAATACCCAAACAGTTCATATTTGGTATTACACATCCTATTGTGATAACTGTAAGGCCCAAACAGTTTAAAACTGTAAGCATGCATGTAAAACATCAATATTTAATGTGTATGAATATTTTTATAGTTACACAGTTTTTATGAAGATATTGCGTTAACAAATATACATTATTTAGACCCATGCTAATATCATTTGTATTTTTATGTCCCCCCACTATAGTAGTGGGGTACATATTGTTTTTGCCCTGTCTGTTGGTCTTTCTGTTGGTCTGTCTGTTGCAGGTCTGTCTGTTGGTCTGTCTGTTTGCGCCAACTTTAACATTTTGCAATAACTTTTGCTATATTGAAGATAGCAACTTCATATTTGGCATGCATGTGTATCTCATGAAGCTGCACATTTTGAGTGGTGAAAGGTCAAGGTCAAGGTTATCCTTTAAGGTCAGAGGTCAAATATATATGGCCAAAATCGCTTATTTTATGAATATTTTTGCAATATTGAAGATAGCAACTTGATATTTGGCATGCATGTGTATCTCATGGAGCTGCACATTTTGAGTGGTGAAAGGTCAAGGTCAAGGTCATCCTTCAAGGTCAGAGGTCAAATATATGTGGCCCAAATCGCTTATTTTATAAATACTTTTGCAATATTGAAGATAGCAACTTGATATTTGGCATGCATCTGCATCTCATGGAGCTGCACATTTTGAGTGGTGAAAGGTCAAGGTCAAGGTCATCCTTCAAGGTCAGAGGTCAAATATATGTGGCCCAAATCGCTAATTTTGTGAATACTTTTGCAATATTGTATATAGCAACTTGATATTTGGTATGCATGTGTATCTCATGGAGCTGCACATTTTGAGTGGTGAAAGGTCAAGGTCAAGGTCATCCTTCACAAGGTCAAGGTCATCCTTCAAAGTCAAACGTCATATAGGGGGACATTGTGTTTTACAAACGCATCTTGTTTTTATAATAAATTTGGGTTCTAATAATTTAATAGAAAGCCATAAAAACGTTTTACGCACACACATTTATTAAATGCGATTAACTTGAAGATGTATATAGAAAGAAACTATATTTTTTTTACGGAAACTGTTTTTCTAAAGACTTACAACAATATTGAAAAGGCTTGGTAGATGTACTATATATAAAGCAAACATCTGAATGTTAGATTTACATGTATGCATATGCTGATAGCAGCTAGTACACATGTACTTAACATGTCACTTTTTTAAGGATTTTAGTAATTTGATCGGTATTTATTAGGGCTTGGAACGAATACTGAAAATGATAATCGAATATTCTTTTGTCATTATTCAAATATATTCGAATATTCGATTTTTAAACCATATATTAAAATGTCCGAACTTATGACTGTCCGGAGCAACGTGCTTGTCCATATTTCCACTAATACCACTATTGTTCGTATCATATGTGCAGTTTTGAAACACTTTATATAGTAATAATTAAAAAAAGAAAGATTATTGATAACTATTTCTTCCTTTTAAATAAATGATGTTTATTTTCATAAGATATAAGATATTTTCGGAAATGTCATAACCATAATTTTACTTTATTTCAATACTCAGGGCTTGCACTAAGCGGCATACGGCCGTAAATTACGCCAGATAATGGTTTCCATACGCCGATAACAAAAACCCATGACGTCCACTATACTTCCTTAAAATTGGTCATACGCCGAAAAAATAGCAACCCGTAACGTAAGCTGTCGATTAAAATAATACTTCAATCAACACTGCTTTCTGCCGACTCAATGTGTTTTGCACACGTCTCGATCAGTCTAAACTTCGCCTCCTTATATTTGATACCGCCCGCAGGTGATTAGCAAGTTTATTGTGTGTTGTTTATCTAACGGTTACACAATTTACCCCCGCGCGGATCGCAAATTGACCGTGACAAACCATTAAAGAAATACAAAACTGATCAAAGTTTAATTAATTACGTAGATTCACTACCGTATAAGTTCCCGCGAGTTTTCTCAGTTTGTTAATTCACCGATAATTACGAGTAATAACCATCTTATATAAACTGGAATCACAATTCATTTTCTATACTAACATGTCATTTTACTAGTCAGAAACATTCAGAAAACACATTTCCTGGATTAGATATAACTTATCTGAGTAGAATTAAATTGCTACGCCATGACCTTCGACATTGCAAATGGCTGACCTATTGTAACATTCAACCCGCGTTCAGTTCAAAGCTGGTGATTCAAATTACAAGTAATGTTGATTCAATAATGGAGAAAACATAAAATGGATTTAACAAACATTTGACAAGGTTTGTTAAACCAGATAACAACATGGAAAGTTTGGATTATTTAAGTTAAACTGGTAAGGCATTTATAAAGTGTACATATTTCGGACATGTATAGTATTCGGATAAACAGTAATTGATATACTAGATGCTCCATCATGACCATTCATTAAGATTGTGTTTTGTTGCAAATGCAGTCATAGGGGTGAGGATAATAAAATGACAATAAATATGTGATGAAAACTTGCAACCGCACATATCTCAAATAACTTAAATGTGTTGAATGACTTAAATGTGTTATGATTATTAATCAATTAATAAATAATTTAATTTAAGTAGATTTTAAGAAGAATTTATTGTTTTTACAAATGAACATAGAAAAATGATAGAAATAATAAAAGTTTTAAAATTAACATGTTTTGTCGATATTGTTTGCACAAACTTATACCCTGATTATCCAAACTTCTCCCTATTTTTAAAGCCTAGGGTAGTTTCCGCCTTGTTGTATGATATATCTAGTTACTTTCACAGATGTACAGTGACCCAAAATGGATGGGAAGAGTTTGTGATCATTTACGCAGTTGACATTCTGTTAACATCAACATTAAAGTGGTTTGGACTTCCAACATTTTTGAGTGGGACTTCCATAAGTAAAGGGCAGGAAGTCAGGACTTCCAAAATTTATTTCTTAGTGCAAGCCCTGAATACTTCTAATTGATTTGGATTACTTCCAATCGATAATATTTATGCTTATGTTTTCGCTATTTTTTCTTAGAATTAAGAACCACGACGACTTAATTCGTTAATATTTGAGCAACTAAATTCTGATTAAATAAACATTGATTTAATATAATGGATAAAGCATTGAACACAAACATGGCATACGTCCCGATCTCGTCGGGACAGTCCCGCTTTTGGGGTATTTAGTCTGGCGTCATGATATGTGACAATTTGGCCCGACATTCGTAAAACACAATGAACGTTCTACAAATTAACAATAAAAATCACTATTCAAGGTCTATCTTGGTTAAACTTAATATCACTAATACTAATCCCTTAATTGCCCCTTTTTACCATCTACTTCTACTCGAGTGCACCAGTGTAGTTTTTGACACCTTATCAGCCACAGGCAGCAGTATCATAAATTTGCCCCCCCGGCCCCCCCCCCCCCTGACTCTACCCTACCCCCCCCCCCCCAAGGTATGAAACGCACTATATGCCTATTGCTGAAAGATTGTGGAACAATGGACGTGACCTTTTTCATCGAAAACACACGTGTTCCCATGCAGTTGCCGACAAAATGCAACTGGATTCGTTAAAAGACAGTAAATGCAACGAGATTACACTGCTAACCAATCTCCTAAATAAATCGCAAATTTATCATACTGCTGCCTGTGTTAACAACAATTTATCGGTCAATTATTGAATTTATAAGGCATTCACACCATGGTGTTTCTGATATGGGTCATTAATTGCTATTAATAGATGTGGCGCACTGAAATAAAAGCGGGCTGCGACCCAATCAAATCCAAAGATAATGTGTATTATACAACCAGAGGTAAAAAGACCTGTCAAAACCCATGATTGTGTATATCAAACAAATTGAATGCTTATTGATACACATTGATGTTTCAGATAAATTCATTTTCATTTTCGACTGATACTCAGTAAACATTTTGTACATATTGCATCATAAGTAAATGGGCGATTGGTCCTTATCCTTGGTCCTTATGCCTTCCCGTTTGCTAATTTTCATCTCGTTTATTGATGGCAGCTTTTTTCAAAACAATGACCTATATAGGAAAGTTGTCTGCACTTAACCGGAACTGTGACTTTGTACATGTACGTATAACTTGTTTAGAAGTATCTTTGCATACAAATAGAGTATTCGATGATAAATTTTGGATTTGAATATTTGGCCAATTTTCGAAGATTCAAATATTCGGATATTTGGTCCCATCCCTAGTAATTATTCATCAAAAGTGATGTTTATGCCCCCCTTCGAAGAAGAGGGGGTATATTGCTTTGCACATGTCAGTTGGTCGGTCTGTTGGTCCGTCCACCAGGTGGTTTCTGGATGATAACTCAAGAACTCTTGGGCCAAGGATCATGAAACTTTATAGGTAGATTGATCATGACTTGCAGATGATCCATATTGTTTTTGAGATCACTAGGTCAAAGGTCAAGGTGACTGGAAATGGTAAAATGGTTATTGAATGATAACTCAAGAACGCATACGCGGCCAACAGGGCGAACTCTGAACAATATAACTGAAGCAACTGGTCTGTAATCCTAAATCTATAATGATCAGTCCAATGAAACATCATCATTTGAGTAAAATAAAGTGGATCAGTAAAAATATTATCAGAATATTAGAGATGTTTTTGTATATTTTGTATATTAAATATTGTGTTAATGTTTAATTTTGTTGATTAAAATAAATATAAGCAGGACAGGGGAGGTAATACACTAGTATATCTTTCTTATATACAGGGGAAACAAATGCAATAAGTTTAAATTTCATGTTTAATAAATAGAGGATATTTGTTAATGTCAGTGTGAGATCATTTGTTATCTTTTTCATTGTCCCTTGACATATTGCTTTTATATTTTGCATACATGTTTACCAACATCACCCCAACCTATAAACAAGAGCATACAACTCTTATCAAGCATTTTGTCATAATTATTGCTCTTTTTATACTTAATATATGCATATTATTGATAAATCTATGTTAAAGTTTGCGTACTACCCCAAATATTTCCTATATCTTTTGACATATTGCTTTAATATGTTGCATACTTGTTTACCAACATGACCCCAACCTATAAACAAGAGCAAACCACTGTATCAAGCATTTTGAAATAATTTTGGCCCCTTTTACACTTAGATATTGAACATTTTGCTTAAATTGCCATAACTGCTTTATTTGTGATCACATTTTATTATTACTTTGACAAAACAACACTTACCTAATTACCACAATGGATTCCACCCAAACAATACCCCACGCCCCTTCCAGAATCCCTTCCCTTCCCCCCCCCCCCCCCCCCCCCCCCCCCCCCGATGATAACTTACATTAGGACAAAGGTCAAGGTCACAGTGACAAAAAAGGTATTCACACAATGGCAATGGTTGCAACTACAACTGACAGCCCACATGGGGGGCATGCATGTTTTACAAACAGCCCTTGTTTTGAATATACAGTTTTTATATATGACTTATTATTTATTAAAGATCTTTGCTAAAAGAATATACAAACAAAACTTAATATCTCGGCCGATATAACTGATTTATATGGTTATCATTATAGTTTTTAGATATAACATACTGATATCCATATACAAATTCTGACATTCATTTATTTTGATTGTCTTGACACTTTCTTCCAACAAATAGCCACTTACTGTTAGATCAGCAATATTCGGACTGGTAAACTCTATCTAAAACCATGGAAAAGCCTAACCCCATTATTGCAGTTTATGGTTTATGTATAAATATGTGAAGTACATGTATGATTATAAAATTAAGAAATTTAGAAGCACAAGATAATGTATCACTTGTGACCAACTCAATAGCTTTACAATAATTTTGCAAAACAGAAATGTCCATGGAGTATAAAATTTAACTTAGATTTATTGGAACGTGAAATACATTTTTAAAAGCTGAATAACAGATCTATTAACATATTTCTCTCTGACAATACTATTGGCACAACATTGACATGGCTTATTTGATGATTTGAATTGATAACACACTTGAATAATTATAATGGACACAGGCTGTCAAGCGGTCATACTTTTTCCTACTTTTTCCTACTATTTCCTACTTTTTCATCAGGATCCTACTTTTTCCTATTTTTTTACCAAAACTTCCTACTATTCCTACTTTTTCATTTTCAATGGAGAATTATTTTTTTTTAAAGAGTTAATTTAGTAAACTTGCAGGATGAATAAATCTATGGCATGACTGTATCCCTGTTAATGTGCATTCATCTAGATGAGACCTGACAACCCATGCTGACTGTCTGCTAGCACCTCTTCAGGAGCATAAATATTTATTTCTTATGTAACTTTTAAAATTATTTACAAGTTTTTTTTTTAAGTAACAATAGTGCCTTGTTTACTTCCTTAGCATTTGTTCACTGCAGACTTCACTACCTTACACAGTTCCCAGTGATGCAAGAGCTGAGGGAACCCATTGTTAATTCCAGTTTTATTTTGTTTCCATTGACAACAATTTGACCAAACCTTATGCATGTTTACATGATATTGCTGCTTGGAATGTAGAGATATAGAGATACATGTATTGTATGAGTGGTTATGTAATATGGAATTTATTACACAAGTTATTGGAAAAAAGATAAAACTGATGCTTTGCCGAGTTTTCATCATTTACAAATATAATGTAATAAATTCTGTATTACATGACAACGGATATGATGTTCTATTGATATCATAGGTACATCATGTTTAGTAATTAAAGATAAATGCACAGAGCCTAAATGCCCTGATACATTTCTATGCTCCCGGTAGGGTGGCATATTGCAGTTGTACTGTCAGTCCGTCTGTCTGTCTGTCTGTCTGTCTGTGTGTGTGTGTCCGTCCGAAAATTTTAATATGGGCCATAACTTTTGCAATATTGAAGATAGCAACTTGATATTTGGCATGCATGTGTATCTCATGAAGCTGCACATTTTGAGTGGTGAAAGGTGAAGGTCATCCTTCAAGGTCAAAAGTTAAAAAATACAATCCAAGGGAAGTAATAAGCTTTAAAAGGGAGATAATTTCTAAACCTGCCAAATGATATATTGAAATTTTATTTCAAAGCTGCGCAATAGTGGGCATTGTGTTTTTTTGTAGCGGATCCGTGGTCTAGTGGTAACACACTGGCTTCACAATCCAGAGATCGCTGGTTCGATCCCCCACTGCACCTAACCTACTAACTCGTCTTTCGCATGAGACGTTAAACTGAAGTGCATTGTACTAGGTGCTATACACCGGGCACTAAAAGACCCAGGGTCACCTCTGGAACGGGGTGTCTCCTGTATCTTGCACTATCCCCCGTAACCAACTAACACGTCTTTCTGGGGGCGATGGCCATATGGGAGACAATCCCGGTGCACTCGATAAAAACAAAAACAACAACAACGGGCATTGTGTTTCGGACAAACACAATTCTTGTCTAATGATGCCATTGCTAGTGAGGTAACTTCAAGGTGTTAAAGCGAAGTATTAAAATTATTAAACGGCATTATTACACTCCCGCAAAGTCATCAATAATGTAAAAGCCATTATTTGAAACTGGAATAAACAATGTAGTGCAACTGTTTCATTGCCCAATCAATGCTGTCATAAAAGATGTCAGGTGATAAGGTCCTATCTCCAGTTGCATAATCTGCTCTGCAATGACCAGTCATTTTGAATGTAACTTAAGTCATTATAACTGCACCCTATTGTCAATTTAAAGGTTTCACAATGTAGCTGTAGCAGAGCATTTACACTGCTTTATATTCTAGTATTAATCTTGTACAACAAGTTGGTGTATCACTAAATAAATTTGGTCTTCTGCTCAAGGATATAACATGCACAATATAATTATCATTTTTATATGGATACACAGAAGACCTCTAACCACTTATTTGATGATACACCAAAATGAACAGCATCTAATTACATGTATACTTCTTTATCAGAGTAGCTTTGCTTGAAACTTAATTATCATAGATACACTATAAGTGCTAAAATTCCTAGTGGGAAAACAAAGTTTAACCCTTCATGGATGGAGAAGTTGGACACCAGTGGAAAAACACTGGGATCATGGTGCAAGAGAGATACCGGCAATGAGTTTGCAAGATATTGTACTGTCTGAATGAAGTCCATCTTGTAGTAACTCTGGTGCTAATCAACTGATAAGTCATGCAGATGGATAAAAACACAAGGAAAACATGAAATACATGCATGATAATTCACAAAAGCGTTTGTTTGGAAGTGCCCAAAAGCCAAGCAGCTCTCAGGGTTGTGGGGATAAATCTATCTGTATGCAAGTACATCCATCACACAAGGAACAGGTACAAAAGGCTGAAATCTTCTGGGCCCTTAAGGTAGCTTCAAGTGGGTATCCATACAGAACATGTGATGGCACTCCTGCTCTGTTTCAAGCTATGTTTCCTGGACCTGTGTCTAAAAAATAAGTATTATGTATTCCTACTTTTGAGGGAAAAGTTCCTACTTTTTCCTACTTTTTTCCTACTTTTCTTGCAAAAGTAGTTCCTATTTTTTCCTACTTTTTGAAAAAAGGTCACTTGACAGCCTGTGGACATGCTATGCCTTAAAAATGTTCTTTGGTCCAATTATGACATTTAAAAATTATTCAATACCCATGCTTCAATAGCTCCTATAATCAGATTACCCTACCCATTGAATACCTGAACATTGAAATATATAAATTAGATATAATGGCTCCGCAAATTTCTTTGTGTGAGTGTAGTGTCAGGCAATTTGAAAAAGATCTACAATCAATCGAATTTCTTTCATATTATACTTGACATATAACTTGAAGCCTTGGACTTAAGTATTAATGGTTCCAATATGAGTACCATATCTGAAACTTTCAATTTAAAATGCAATGGTGATCAGCGTTTAAAGGCATGTGTTCACACAGATTTGGGCATGTTTAGGCCCCTGAAGGAGGGCGTATATTAGTCACACTGTCCATCTATGCCTGAGTTCTGGTGTGTTTGTGCATGTGTGTGTATTCTGTCTGTCTAAATATAATCTCTGTAATGTTTGCATTCCTAGAAGGAATTTAATGTCATTTCATATTTAATCTTCCCTGACTACCAGAAAATGTGTGCCCGAAAGCTTCCATGCTCTAGGTTCAAGTGTCTGATATGTAACATAAACATGCCTGGAAGAATTTTAATTTAACTTAGGAATATTATCTTCCTCGTCCATACCATGTGTCACTCATTAATACAATGCTCCTAAGTGAACAGTTGCAGCTCAAGGTCAAAGGTCATGAGTTACATGAGTTATTCAAGACTTATGACTTATAAAATATGATTCATAAGTCTTAGACCAAATAGTTCAGGTATGTCACATCTGATAGATCCTGTACAAAGATGTTTAAATGGAGCCCTTTGGAAAAAAAATGGCCATGCCCCAAGAATCACATTTTTTGCATGGATTTATTTAGCATAATAACTTCTTCTGATAATCCACAATGCATTCAGCTTTGATATTTTGTATGTGAAATCAAAATGTGTTCCACTGAAAAGACTGTTCTAGTTATTTCCCCTGGGTTTCTAAAGTGGAAATGCTCCACTGTCACATAATAGATATATACCTGCATAGTTACAAATATTTTTAAGATCGTATCTACAGGCCAAGTCAGAGGTGTAATATTTGGCATGTAACATCATATAGTGGTCCTGTACTAAGTTTGATTAAATCCTTCTTTGGGGTCAAATTCTGCCTTCTCTGTAGTTGTTGAGACTTAAATATTTTATATTGTACATCAACTTAACATACACATTTGATGTGTTATATGACCTCAGATTTTGGTCTTTGAGAAAAAACTGTTCAACACATGCTCCTGGGGTAAAAATTGGCCATGCCCATAACAGAGGTGAGCGATCAAAGGCAGAATGCCCTCTAGTCTAAAAAAATTAAAAAATATAACAATGTTCTTTTATAAATATCTGCTTGAAAAGCGAGAATATGTATTTCATAAATAATGTTGATGGTAAGTTGAAAATATCGTTGTTTATACCCCTTTAAGCTACTGTAATCCTTTAGTTCAGAAATATTTCAAACAGCTTTATTGAGAAAAAAATATGTTCTTTGGTCCAACAAGTTTCTATTATGTTTTAAAACTAATCAATATTCCTCACAATATTTTGAATAGATCAGCAAATGAGATACTCGACTAAAGAAGAGTCCTTTGTGTGAAATAGACATGTTCAAATATCCACAAATATTAGTTTTCATTATGTATCCTTTAAGTTGAAGAATGTTCAATACGATATTTAAGCAAATTAGCCAATGGTTTATTTAACCAATTCCAATAAGCATTGGAAACTTATCAAAATTTTATTTGTATTACTTTTTTTGCAATTCGCCTGTCAGACTTGTGTGAAATAGTAGTTTTGATATTGGCATTCTTGAATAACTTTAATTTAAATAATACTTACAACACTTTTAAAATCAAATTTGTTGAGTTCCTATATATATACTTAAGTTTCACTCGATTGGTATTGTCGGCTTGGGTACTTCTTATAACATGTTCTCTGGGTACTCTTAAGAATATTTTAAGTACCCCGGGTACGGAAAATATACTAACACGTACCCGGTCAATTTAGACTGAGTTTTATTCCCACTTGAAATTGAATGATGTAAAACGCCCTACGGAATACGAAACAAATTTGTCTTTGAAAAAAAAGTTCCTCAAAAGTTTCTATAATATAAAGGCCATTTTACAGAATATTGACATAAATATGAACATAATTAATTTGAAAAAAAGGCTGACAATGACCAATGAAGCTTAAGTTTCCTTTCGAAGAATTGGCTTGTATATTGCTGTGTACATGCCCACCTTGGGTTGGTCAGTATAACTGGCTTGTATATTGCTCTGCACACGCCAACCTTGGGTTGGTTGGTATAATTGGCTTGTATATTGCTGTGCACATGCCCACCTTGGGTTGATCGGTATAATTGGCTTGTATATTGCTGTGCACATGCCCACCTTGGGTTGGTCGGTATAATTGGCTTGTATATTGATGTGCACATGCCCACCTTGGGTTGGTCGGTATAATTGGCTTGTATATTGCTGTGCACATGCCCACCTTGGGTTGGTCGACATAATTGGCTTGTATATTGCTGTGCACATGCCCACTTTGGGTTGGTCGGTATAATTGGCTTGAATATTGCTGTGCACATGCCCACCTTGGGTTGGTCGGTATGTAGACTTTTTTGTTCTGCTTGATATCTAGTGAATGCATTGGTGTACAATCTTGCAGATTAGTTTGATGGTTATTTGTGAAAAAACTTAATGCACCTGCTAATGTTTTGGAGCAACGGTCAAAGTTTAATGTCACAAGGTTCAGTGATTTCTTTGGTGGAAAGTAATAAGCATATAAAGTTAAGGTCGAGGTAGCATGATCTGGTATCATAATATTGGTTTGCACAGACAATCTAGAGAACATATTCATGTTAGGACATATTGAACAATATTTGTGATTTAATCAGAGAACATATTCATGTTAGGACATATTGAACAATATGTGTTATGTATTCGGAGTTTTCGTTCATGTTAGAACCTATTGAACAACATTTGTGATGTAATCAGTTTTTCAATCACTGCCTTCCCCACATGACATGTGTAAGTTATTAAGCGTTTACCACTTTACCACAGGAATAAAAGCATTAAAATATATGTCTTTGATAAAGCATTGTATGTCATGCACAGTCTTTCCATAACCCCATATATAAATCTTCCTTTGAGAGAGCTATGTTGACACTTATCTCCGATATTTCTTGCTTCAAATTTGTATATTCTGCCTTATTTGTTTATCCCATAGATTTAACTAGATTCCCATATATGTTATTTGAGATCACTTTTTAGATCGACATGTGTGTTTAAACAGGACTGATAAGCCATTTTGGTTTTCAATTGACTGCATATTTTTGGCGGCAATTGAAATAATATAGGTCGTGTAATATTTCCAAACTATATTTACCTAATAAGATAATATGTAGAATGATTTATTTTCACAAGGTCTTGGTTGAGTAATGCAGTGTACTTTCTATATTCCTTACTTTCTATAAATAAATAAAAAATTGAAACTAAAAACCAAGATGGCTTCCGTCTTTACGGATTTATGCACTCAAGATTTAATGCACAAAATATTGCAGTCTACCAGACTCTCTATATTACATATACCAAACAGCACTAGCGGTACATTTGTTTTAGTATAACTACATATAATATAAGTACTCTTTATTGTCCCCTTCCGGTTTCTGTCGGTCTGTCACACTTTTCTGGACCCTGCGATAACTTAAAAAGTCTTCATATTTCTTCAAGAAACTTGAAACATGGACAGATGGCAATATGGAGATTATGTACCTCATTTCATTGTGTTCCTACACCAAGAACAACAAATAGACTAGCAATATTGCTGAAAATAGAAATTTTGCTAAACATGGTGAATCCTGCAATAACTTTAAAAGTTCTTCATATTTTTTCTATGAAACTTGAAAGATGGATAGATTGCAATATAGACTTTATGCTGGTAATTTCATTTTCTTCCTACATTAAAAATTATGGTTGCTATGGCAACAAATATACAAAAAATTAATATTTCTGACATTGTAGGGCTGGTAGGGGACATATATTGCTTGGCAATAGTTTTGTTATTTAAAATGTGTGGGTCCTTGTGTCAGTTTTTATGTCCGCCACCATTATAGTGGGGGACATATTGTTTTTGCCCTGTCTGTTGGTCTGATAATTGTCTTTTTTAACCAGGTAATAATAACATTTAAAATAGCAAGCCAACACAAAAGAATAAACATTTTTTGATATCATGGTTTATTATTCTGAAGTTATGTGAGGTTATTAATATGGCATTTAATTAAATACATGCTACTTCTTGACAAAATCTGCTTTATCTTATAGGAAAAGGCTTTTTCCCCCTCAGGTGGTCTACTTAGTACTCGTGGAACAAACAAATATTTCTTTACAATTATTATACTTACACAAAAAAATTTCAATTAGCTCAGTCATTTTTGTTTCTGTGGTGTGTTTCAGTTGATGTACAGAAGACAGATAGGTAAGACAAGGAACTATGTTCTGTGAGTAGCAAGAAAATGGAACTTGAGTCAGGCACTGAACCTGTACTGAATTCACTCCTGTCTAGGTGGAAGTTTCTCTGGTTGGAAAAGTGTTCTTGGGAGCATCAGTAATGGAATTGAAACCAGACACTGGATTTTTACTTACCTCCCACCTGTTTAACTGGCGGTGATTGTGGCTGAGATTGAGGATTGCTACCTAGAATCTTTAAAAAGTAAGATTACATATGTATCAACAACAGTAACTCCCTCAGTTGCATGCTGTTTGAGATTTTATGGTAAACCGTTCTGCTCATGATTGAACTTTTGTGATCAGTCAAAGTCTGTTGTCAAGTGTTTTGTTTCTGCCATTAATTGGTAATAGTTTTGGTTTTGAAACATAACCTTAGATGTTGAAACCAAAAACTGTACATGTGTGTTATTTCCAAACAGCATGGAATATACTAATAACCGTTCATTTGAAGTTTAGTTTTTGTAGTTTTATAAACATATTGCATTAATGACAATGTTTTATTGTATTGAATTGTAATTGTATTGAATAGAGGCCATAATCCCACCAAGTGAAGCATAGTTTTGAAGTATGTTGAAATCAAGCAATGTTCAGTGAGTTAATCCATACAATTTAAATCTCTGATATTCTATGATTTCAAATGCATGTTTTCAGTTGTTAGTGCCAACGGTTAGCTAACAATTACAAGTTTCATAAATATATGCACTTATCAAAATCAGTTGATGACAAGACTTGGTCTCAAATAAGCAAAATGTTTGTTTCACTTGAGATTGAACTTTGGTAAACTTTTGTATTTTGAGTTGTTTCCCTTGAACTGATGTAGAAAGTTGACTGGTCATGACAAAATCTAAACTGTTTACCTTAAAATAAGGTCTCCTTTGTTAGAGGAAACCCAAAACAGGGTATATAATATAAAAAGGTGCCCTTTATTAAAATGTTAAATTTCATAATATGCCGATTCAGAATCTGGATATAACAAGTTAACAATACAATCTGTGCAATGGAAGCCAGTAACATATAAACACGGCTGGTTTTTTTTCTCCACTTTTTGGGAAGATAGCCCATGGCTTTGGAATTGGGAATTTTATCGGCATTTTCATGAAATTGGGAAAATAAATTCATTAGCCTTTTTTTCACACGAAAAGTCCACTGATTAGGGAAATACTAAACTAGATATAACCCTTTATAATCATTCTAATTAAAAGAACAAAATCATATAATACTTAGTTACATGTTATTGAATTAAAATTGAGATAAAATACACATTAGACTTCTTTCTAAAAAAAAAAAAAATTTTTTTTTTTTTTTTGAAATTGGGAATTATTTGCCACATTTTGGGAAAAAAGTATACTTTTTGGGATTGGGAACATAGCCGAATTTCGGCTATAAAATCAGGCCAAAAAAAAACCTGCAAGGTAATGTCAAATGCCATACCTTTAAAAGAAATATGAAGCAAAACTATTTTATATACATTATTTTTTATAAATTGGCAGCAATGTGTGTGACATGTTGACTTGCATGAAATTGCATACTAAATCAAGGCCTAAATGTTTTACAGCCAAAATGTTACGAACCCAACTCTTTATGAATGGCTCTCTCTATCAATACACACAAATATATATATCTTATTGTCTTAAAACTCAGGCAATAAGGTGCAAGACTGAACAATTTAACTGTACATTTATTAATGCAATCTGGGTACAACAAATTAAAAATGTTAAACTAATGATTGTGCCTATGAGTTGTATCATGTAAGTTTTAATGACCACAATGAAATGGGTTTACAGGCTTTTTCCGCCCTATGCCACGGGTCCGAAATTCGGCCCCATTTCCAATGCAAATCTGGTTGTTTTTGTGCCAATTGAAAAAAAATTCCCAATTCCCCCCTCCCCCCCCCCCCCCCCCCCAAAAAAAAAATAATTTTTTTTTATTTTTTTTATTTTGAAATATACAAGTTAACCTGATCCGGTGTAGAAAAAAGAAAGTGTTGCATAATTAAATTTTCTGTTGCCTTGAATTTGTTTTAAAAACTGTAAAATATGTTAATGATTATTTAAGACTTTCCTTATTTTCCTCAAAATCCGGCGCTTCGCACGATTTTTTTCACCTCAAAAAAGGCCAGGCCTTTTCCCCAAATTCAGATTAAAATACCTGCACTTATCTCACATGTTCATAATACTTTGTAAAATTTTAATAATAAGTTATCAAAATAGTCGTTATTTACCAGTTAACGGCTTCTTTGAAGTATAAGAAACACTATATTTACATTCGATAATTTTTCCCAATTGAGCCAATTTTGCGAATATTTTTTTTCCCAAAATGGGGGTTTTCACGACGCGAAATTCCCAAAATTCCAGTGTGGCGTATTCCCAAAATGGAGCAAAAAAGCCTGGGTTAAGATACTTTGACATGCGTTCTTTTTACATGGTTGAATGCCAAATGTTTAGATACTATTTTAGATAAGTATTCTATAACAAAAGTCAACTATATATGTGAGTAGTAAGCTCCTTGTACTGAGGGTAGTCATGATAGACAGAAGGATGAATTATTAGGTTTGTCATAAGTTACATCCCTGTTATTGTGATTCAAACTTAATTTTATTCCATGTGTAAGGTCTTTTAACCTTCTTATAAGATTTATAAATTATTGATACATATACATACATTGATTAAAAGAACTGAAAATAAGTCACAGGTATTAGGAAAAATAATGGTTTTAATTGTGAAAACTATTATGAATATAAGAACATTCCCAGCCTACATTCAATCTCAATATATTACATGTTAAGTAGTAGTAGACAATATAACATCTTCTCTTGCTTTAACTTACACACTTTTTGTATGCCCCGCCAAAGGCGGAGGGATATAGAATTGGCTTTGTCTGTCCATCTGTCCGTCCGTAAGTCTGTCATTTTTTCAGTCTGTCTGCCACAAAACTTTTCAAGGCTTTTTCTCAGAAACTATATAAGATATCAACATGAAACTTCATGGGTGTATAGATATAAATGAGGAGAATTGCCATGCACATGAGCCATAATCCTACACTTTCTTAAATAAGAGTTATATCCCTTTGTTAAAAAAAAATATCTATATCTCAGATACAATACAAGACTTCAACATTAAACTTTACTGGCGTATTGATAATAATGATGAGAAATGCCATGCACAAGAACCATAACGTTGCCCTTTGTTGTTTTTGTATTGTGTAGCTTTAAAGGGGTATATCTCAGATACACTACAATATTGCAATATTAAACTGCATTGGTGTATAGATATCAATGAGGAGAATTGCAATGCATAAAAACAATTACCCTGCACTTAAATATATTTTTTGGATAATTCCATATACCATGGGATTTGAACCCATCCATTAACAAACTTTATTTTGCTGGAGATATCAATTCAATGAATTTGCTTGTTTTCAAACAATTATGGTGTTTTAAAAGAATGTAACAATTATGGTGTTTTAAAAGAATGTCTCTAATTGTTCCTACTTAGAAAACCACATTACTTGTGTTTTGAATACTGTTGAAATACTTATTTGGGAAGAGGTCTAATTTCCATGCGTTTTGTGCTCCTGCCCTTGCGCCAATTATGACCACTGTGAATATTTACTGATTTTACCAATTGTCCTGTTACATGTTTTTTACAGAAAGCATTTGTATTACCTCACACATAGACATTTTTTAAATAGAAAAACATTGTACAGAAGAAATCAATGACTGTTTGGTTTCAATAGTTGACACTTAAACAGAATATGTTCATGTGCGATGTAGAGCGTTTATTTAAAGAAAGTATCATTGAACAGCATCACATCAGTTTGACACATATCATAGTAATTAGCTGTTGTTTACGCTTATAAGAAGTGGACCCCTGCAAATTAAGACATTTATCAAATACCAACTGGTGTACATGCTTAATGCAATAAACAAGCAGTCTTAATAGGGCATTTCACTGGCATTTGCCAGATATCACGGCTGTTAATCGCTGATGAGACCTCTTTTTTGAGATTCATAAATAGACAAGCACATGATAATTCCAAAAATTGTTTTGTAATTTTTAGATTTTTTGTTAAATGATGTTTACAACAACAAACAATGCCTATGCTTTAAAGAGATAAAATCACTTTTATTTACATTAATAGATACCTAAGATTTTATTGGTCTGGGGACCGTTTCAATAAGATATCGTATCGTAAATATAACGATATCGTAACTCGGGTAGTTGTGATTGGATTTAAGATTCTCTTAAACCGTTTCAATAAACCAGTGCCTTCCCCAGGAATTTGTTCAGGCGCCCCGGGGGTGGGTTCGGGAGGGGTGTCCCCTCCCTTCGTTGATTTTTTTTTAATTTAACGTGTCAATTCACGTTCTGTGGTGCATTATAACTCAAAGAAAAACAGCGTCAAAAGACGTCATTTGGTGCACTATGACTCTTCAAAAAAATCCCCCAGTCATTTAAAAATATATTTTTTTATATTGTTTTAATTGTTTTAAAACTTTTCCGCACAGATAGTAAAATGCCGACTCGAACGATTCCCCAATACGTCCGTTTCAACCCGACTCTATTACTGTATACTTACTATTTTTCAAGTTTCTATTTATTACCCGATAATCCCGTTTATTCCGTTTTTATCAATCTCTTTCAGGTAAATATTTACGATAAAAGCTTTCAGTTATTTCTTTAACACAAACCTTGCCATTTTTTAAGTGACTATTTATAGATTTCATGAAATATTGCCTCTGAATATGCGTCAATCCCCTGACCTGTTGTGTGCTTGTTAAAACGCTCAATACACGCCATTTGTATGCAATAGACGCGACGTTGTACATGCTGCATAATTTTCGCGCTCTTTTTAATTGAGAAAAAGATTCGACACAAAATAAATTTGCACTGCTAATTTGAAGCAAAAATATTTAACGTTGCGGTAACATTTACATTCGGAAGTGTGTTTCGGATTAAAAACGCGTTAACATCGACTTAAGGGAATGGGTTTCGGATTACAAATTTAATTATTTCCATTTGAGATTTCAACAAATATTAACCGTTGCGTTATAAATTCAACGATAACTTGTTTACACACTTTACAAGTCGAATAAATGTTTTGACGGAATTATGCATGAAATTCACGTTGTCCACGAGGATCACGGCCGGTTGCCATCATCAGTCTTCTAACTATCGATTATCGGACGAAACATTTACAAGTGTGCGTAATTAAGTCAACGAAATTTTTTTAAAGAGCATTTCGTGTCGAATAAATGTCAGAAAAACGAGGTGAATCAGTTCTATAAATGGACATGTTGAAATATACATGTACTTAAATTAAATACATTGTTATCACATAATTGTAACCGCTATAATAATTAATTGTTTACCACTTGCAATTAATTTCACGTATTAATTATAAGTCATAGGTAACACTTGTTTACAGTAAAAAGGTGTGATGATGATGCCTGAAACCGTCTTTAATGTTCTGTACTGTACTAATTACCGGATTTATATTACTCAAATGGTACAACTACTTGCTAATCAAGCTGCGATAAACTCTTACTTCATGCCCGACGTCAATCAAAAATAATGGTCGATAGTTAACCCCGCCCTCATAAGCATTCGCGTAACCGATTGGACGATGAACTTCACAGTTTGACGACTGGAAAGTTACCAGATACATCCTTGTCAGCATTTAAAGGATCGTGTAATGTGGCTAGAATAATCGATACACGCGTCATGCTATTCTTTTATCAGTGGATTATCCATTACCACATGTGGTGTTTATGGCGATTACTTGTGAAAGTAGGTACCGAGTGCTCTTTTAAAACAGGGAATATTGATACACTGATAGGGAAACCTTGATTTTTTTGGACAATCTCCACTTTCTTTTACTGAAGAATACACTGATCTGAAAATTTCAAGCGCCCCGGGGACTCTGATTTCGAAATTCAAGCGCCCCGGCAAGGGGCGCTTAAATGGCCTGGGGATGACCCTGTAAACCCCTCGTAAACGTCCTTGTAAAACGCTCTGGTAATCTATGATTTCTTTATTGTACATTTTGTTTTCTTTGGGGTTATATATATATAATATTCAAACTGTCAACATCTGGAAGAATTTTTACACCGTGTTGTTTACTTTAATGTGTTGCTGAAAATTGAGAAAAAGCACATATAACAAACATTGAACAGAGAGCGAGATGGCTCACACGGGATCAGTAGACGATTTATTGCATAAATCAATCTTTCGTACCGTTTGACAGTGGAATAGTGTTATTTTTCTAAGTTTGTTCAAAGTCCTTGAGCTGGAATTGTAACTTACGTCGTTAGTGGAAATGGAATTTAGAAATATCTAATCATCATGCTGAATTATCATCAGCATCATTTCTGTGGAACACTGTGATATGCTTTATATTAGGGTTTCATAGTTATGGTGCTTTTAAAATAGTTCACTAGCCGCCAAGATTGGAATAGTACTAATATACAGGTAAAACAAATTGTGCAGTATTTATTTAACTGACATGTTTATCATAAAATATCACACATAAATATGTATTTAACTCTATTTATTTAAGCTAGATTCCTGCAAAAGTCTGATGCTTATTGAGACACTTGAGTCTATTTCCTGGGTCAGGGTTATTTGGGGGTTGTGGGGGAAGGGCCTTTAGCCCTTATGTGGGGGAAATTTTAAGCGGGATTTTCCACTTTGGGGAAAAAATGTGCGCGTGGGAATTTTCGCGGCGTTTCCCTTTTTGGGGGATTTGTTTACTTACTTTCTCATTATTACAATACATTTGTACATGTTTGAACTATATTCATTTTTTTTTTCAGAATTTATTACGTTTGGCAAGATTAAATTGAAATAGAATTGAGATATTATATTCATGAGACACATCTTTCTATTAAAAAAAAAAAAAAAAAATTTTTTTATTTTTTTTTATGGGGAATTTTTGGTTCTGAAAGGGGAAAAAAACAGCCTAGTTTGGTGGGGGAAGACGCCGATATTCGGCGTCTGTTATATAAGGTAAAAAAAACCTGCTGATTATTCAGCTAAATGCAGGTCAGAGATACGAAACATTGTCAGTGACCTCACATAATGACCCTGAATACATAAGTGCTTTTATAGTGAAAATCTATAGTAGAAACAGTGATATGAAGATACAAAATTACATATATTTTTATGTCCCCCACTATAGTAGTGGGGGACATATTGTTTTTGCCCTGTCTGTTGGTCTGTTGGTTGGTTGGTCTGTTGGTTGGTTGGTTGGTTTGCGCCAACTTTAACATTTGCAATAACTTTTGCAATATTGAAGATAGCAACTTGATATTTGGCATGCATATGTATCTCATGGAGCTGCACATTTTGAGTGGTGAAAGGTCAAGGTCAAGGTCATCCTTCAAGGTAAAATGTCAAATATATGGGTCAAAATCGCTCATTTAATGTACACTTTTGCAGTATTTCAATATTCAAGATAGCAACTTGATATTTGGCATGTATGTATATCTCATGGAGCTGCACATTTTGAGTGGTGAAAGGTCAAGGTCATCCTTCAAGGTCAGATGTCAATTTATGTGGCCAAAATCGCTCATTTTATGAGTACTTTTGCAATATTGAAGATATAAACTTGATATTTGGCATGCATGTGTATCTCATGGAGCTGCACATTTTGAGTGGTGGAAGGTCAAGGTCAATGTCATCCTTCAAGGTCAGAGGTCAAATATATGTGGCCCAAATGGCTAATTTTATGAATACTTTTGCATTATTGAAGATAGCAACTTGATATTTGGCATGCATGTGTATATCATGGAGCTGCACATTTTTAGAGGTGAAAGGTCAAGGTCATCCTTCAAGGTCAAATATATGGGTCAAAATTGCTCATGTAATGTCACTTCTGCAATGATGAAGCTAGCAATTTTATATTTGAAATGCATGTGTATCTCATGTAGCTGCACATTTTGAGTGGTGAAGGGCAGGCTTGGCGAAATTGCTGGTCCGCCGGTCCTGACCGGCAGATTTTCATTTGGTCCGGCAGGATTAACAAGAATGCCGGTCCTGGCGACCGGCAAAATGTGAAATGACTACAAACAAATCTTTTTTTTTCAAAGTTGAAAATTCGAAGAGCAAACCCCTTACTACATCATGAAAATGAAATCGCTCATTGTTTTGATGTTTGCAAAAGGTTTGTTACGTACAATTAGCAAATCCAATTGGTTACACAACACCTACTTCAAACTCAGTCGAAAAATCGGCAACTGCCTTCTAACAAAAAAGATCTTGATAGCTTTGACATATTTTTCGAGTAGATAAGGACATTAAAATATCATAAAATATAAAAATTCTTTATGAAGCATGGCTTTTAAAAAGGTTGTTTATTAAGTATAAACAATGTTCTAGTGATAACACAACCATTTGCAAACGCCATTTTTCAGAAGTGTAAAGAGAACAGTGCATTATGGGGCAGAGCTTTCATTGGACGAGCGAATTTAAATTTAGATTGAATGCAATACGTTACATGTACAAAGAACTGTTATATTGCATCATACACAGTGTCATGTAAAAATCGTGCTTCCCGGGGACTTTCTGATACCAGGCAAAAATGAAAATGAATCTCTGTTAACAATTACACTGCGTTAGCATGTAAATGAATCATCTTGATTATTTAATTAATTTCTCGTACACGTTCTGAAAAAGTAATGCCTTTATACTAAAATGATAATTAAATGTCAGGAAACTTGTTTTATACTGTGCGCAGTATATTTAACAGCCGGTCTGCTCCAAACTGCAATTTCATCAAAGTACATGCAATAATGTTTTAATCGTTTTGAATTATTATAATTTGATAATTATTCGGCTTGCACTTACGTTATTGAAATTAGCGCACCGAACCGCTGATAGGGAATACATTGTGCATGTAATAAACACTGACACGCGAATTTTTCGCACCTTTATTGACATTACACAACATATTAACACCAATTAGCTGCCGGTGTCGTTTAACCTCTAAGCGATTAAAAGTTTTTTTTCGGTCCGGCTCAATTTTGTCCGGACCGGCACATTTTCTGAAATGCCTGTCCGAATGACCGGCAGCTTTTTTCCACTTTCGCCAAGCCTGGAAGGGTCAAGGTCAAGGTCATCCCACAAGGTCAAATGTCATATAGGGGGACATTGTGTTTCACAAACTGTAACATCTTGTTTACATTTAAGTTTAAATAACAAAAACACACATTTTTCTTTTCTTCAAGAGTTTCTGCTGTTTTCAACATGCATGTCATATAACGTATTCAGTATTATGGGTATGAATGTCTCATCCACTGCTCCCAGGACTTGTAGCAGAATCCAACCTTTATGCTTGTTTATTGTTGTACACGGACTGGGACTGGAAACCTATGTAAAGAATGACTATCGTGCGTTTAAAATTACCAGTACTTGATTATAAAGCATTTATATACGTTTGATTAACTGTGTTTAAATTTTCATTTATTAACGGTGTTCAAGTTTTCATTATCTATTGATTTTTATTTGACATATCAATTATGATATCAAAGAAAAAAACAAAACAAATGTGGGAATAAAAAAAGGTGAAAAGTAGATAAATTATAATTATACGATCCCTGTAAAATGAAAAATAATTGTAACTTTAATTATATGACCCAATATCTATAAAAGATTGTAAGACATGATTTATTTAAACAAATAACATTTTTTCTACAACAGTTTAAATCATGATTGAGTAATTGGTTATAGAAAGAAAGACATTTACCAATCATATGTTTGTTGATTGAACGCATGAAGGCATGTCAAATACGTAAGACAGATGATCTGCCAGCTTGGAATAGACGTTTCCTTTGGCCAAGAGTCTTTAACTGATGTCAGTGATGAGTACCTGTAGGTGTAGGACAATATGAAAAAGTAAATGATACCGGTATTAAAAAGACATCTAAGGTTTGAAAACAAAACAAGAGATGTGTTTGTCAAAAACACAATGCCTCCACTGCGCCGCTTTGATTTTTTTTTTACCTTTGACCTTGAAGGATAACCTTGACCTTTACCTTTCACCACTCAAAATGTGTAGGTCCATGAGATACACATGCATGCCAAATATGAAGTTCTATGATCAATATTGCAAAAGTTATGACCAATTTTCGAAACCTATACACAAGTGTGACGGAATTTCAGAAGGACAGACAGACGGACGGACAGACTGGCAGTGCAATCACTATATGCCACCCTACCGAGGGCATAAAAATACAATAATATTTTACGGTAGAATATGTGTGTTAAAGAACAAGATATTCTGATAACTCAGTTGTTATATCATGATTATCATCACTTATAGTGTTTTGTGGTTGTAGGTTTGATACATATAACAGTTGCCTAACCGGGCACATTTTACATCATTTAGCAATACATGTATCATTATAACAGAATATTAAAAAAAAAAATAAGACAAAGAAAAGGAATAGATTGTTACGAGTTGAATAGCGTTGATAACAAACCTTAACCAATAAAAAAACAATGCACCATAGGGTATTTATCCGAACAAAAAAATATCCGAAATCACATGCAATGGAGATAAAAGCTTACAGCCAAATTAATAATTTATTGCAGAAGTGATAAGAGCGGCGGAAAGCGCATATAAATAATCTGCTGTTGAACAATATAATTGAATCACACACATACTTAACACATAGGGTTTGACGTAAATTGCAATTTATTTTAAATCCTATTCGAAATATAAACAAAGGGCAGTAACTGACTTATTGATCCCAACGTCAAATATTTTCCAGAAAGTTATCAAGGAGTAAAAAACAACAATTTTACTTCCTCTGTTATGTGGTCGATAAAAAACATGGAGACAAAAGCTTCTCACTCGGCGTCTACACACAGTTTACGCAGCGTACATTTTTGTTTCGACGTCACTACGACTGCTACTTACGTCTTGTAAACTTACGAGTGAATTCTACGATATCGTTAATTATGAAAGTTTATTGAAACGCAAAATGGTAAGTTGCGATAATCGCAACTAGTTTACGAGTCGTAACATACTTACGAGAGCTTATTGAAACGGTCCCCAGGTTAATTATGCCCCCCTTCGAAGAAGAGGGGGTATATTGCTTTGCTCATGTCGGTCGGTCGGTCTGTCCGTCCGTCCGTCCACCAGGTGGTTGTCAGGACCGCTTGGGCCTAGGATCATGAAACTTCATAGGTACATTGATCATGACTTGCAGATGACCCTATTGATTTTGAGGTCACTAGGTCAAAGGTCAAGGTCACGGTGACCCGAAATAGTAAAATGATTTCCGGATGATAACTCAAGAACGCATACGCCTAGGATCATGAAACTTAATGGGTAGATTGATCATGACTCGCAGATGACCCCTATTGATTTTGAGGTCACTAGGTCAAAGGTCAAGGTCACGGTGACCCGAATTGTAAAATGGTTTCTGGATGATAACTCAAGAACGCATAGGCCTAGGATCATGAAACTTCATGGGTAGATTGATCATGACTCGCAGATGACCCCTATTGATTTTGAGGTCACTAGGTCAAAAGTCAAGGTCACGGTGACCCGAAATAGTAAAATGATTTTCGGATGATAATTCAAGAACGCATGTGCCTAGGATCATGAAACTTTATAGGTAGATTGATCATGACTAGCAGATGACCCCTATTGATTTTCAGGTCACTAGGTCAAAGGTCAAGGTCACGGTGACCCGAAATAGTAAAATGATTTTCGGATGATAACTCAAGAACGCATATGCCTAGGATCATGAAACTTCATAGGTAGATTTATCATGACTCGCAGATGACCCCTACTGATTTTGAGGTCACAAAGTCAGTGGTCAAGGTCACAGTGACCCGAAATAGTAAAATGATTTTCGGATGATAACTCAAGAACGCTTTTGCCTAGGATCATGACACTTCATAGGTACATTGATCGTGACTTGCAGATGACCCCTATTGATTTTCAGGTCACTAGGTCAAAGGTCAAGGTCACAGTGACAAAAGTCGTATTCACACAATGGCTGCCATTACAACGGACAGCCCATATGGGGGGCATGCATGTTTTACAAACAGCCCTTGTTTAATTTTAGTCATGCAAGTTTTGGCAGGTTGTTAGATGGATTCTTTTGGTAAGCTTTTTAAAAATGTATTTAGAGCCAAACAAAACCTTTTACTTCCACTACTATTAATACTATTTGACAGCACTTGTTTTTAAATGCATCATTTGAAAAACATATTTTTGCCATTTTTATAATAGGTGATACATGTATAGCAGCTAATGTATACTCGTCATTATATAAAGAAGCCAGATTTTTTTTTATCCTCATAGTCCTAAAACAATGTCAACAAATTTAAAAGATAATTATAGGCTTAAAACATTCTATGGCCCACTTGACAAGAATAAAGTTTTAAAACCTTGCAGTAATAATATACCAATAGCTTGACAAGTGAGTAACCCCCTCAACGAAGAGTTTCTGTGGTCACTTAACAAGAACGAAATTTTAAAAGAAGGCAGTAACTCTATACCAATAGCTTGACAAGTTAAAACCCCCTCAACGAATTCTTTGTTTCAGGTCTAGATTTGTTATCCATTGTGGCATGTTCAGGATATATCAATTACAGAAGGTTATAAGTTATAAATGATCTACACTACAGCCAAAGCGGCACAAACATAATCCGCGGCTACGCCACGGCCAGATTATTAGTCCGCGGCGGCCGAATCGTGTGTTCACGCGGCGTATCGCCGTGGCACTCGGCATCGATCCGCGCAAAGACGCCGAGTCTGTATTAACCACGCGTACTTTCGCGGAGTAAATCCGCCGCATACGTACGCGGCGGATCGAGTGAAAAGATATCCACCTACATGTACATACATGTATGTGTAGCGTAGAATTAATTACGCGCAACTGTTTATGTTTCGTTCGATTATCATTATTAAATTTGTAATCCGAAACACACTTCCGAATTTTAATGCTAACGCGTCCTTTGGCAAATTCTAGCGTCAAATAAACAGTGCTAAAATATCCTTTGTTTCATAAAAAGCGCGCGAAAATTATGCAGACATGTAGAACGTCGTTTGGAAAGTTTGGGTGTATTTTGTGTTGTATAAATACATGAACATCACGTCATGCGTAAATCGCGTGTTCAGTGGAGAAAAAAAACGCCCCGATTAGACGTTATTTCATCATCTCTATAAATAGTAACAAATGCCAAAATGTATTTGATACTTAAGGAAATATCGAGAATGTTTGTGTATCGTAAATATTTACCAGCATTTGCTTTAAAACTGGAATATACGGGATTATCGGGTAATTAGTAGCGATATTAACTGTATAATATGAACAAAATAAAACGTGTTTATATACGCATATTCAAACAATAGTTATAATAAGCTGATAATTAACAAAACTACAAATACGTCGTCACCGTCTTGATTATTGATGTTGCTTCAAACTGCTAATTTTCTCAGCTAAAATATAATAGCGGAATCAACATGCAATTAATTTATAAATCCACCATATGCTGGAGCCTTGACCACTTGTATGTGCGAAAACATAATTACGTGACCTTGTTTATGTGTGAAATACATACATGTACGCTACGGGCGGGAAACAAACTTAATAATTGGCCAGACACATTAACTATGCTTACATGTATATGCTAATACAATCCGCGCACAATAAATTTATTATGATTTAAATTATTATTATAATTGTTCTTTCAAAATTTGTTAACTGCATGTAACTAATAATTAAAAAAAATATTGCATGATCGCATCGACTCGGCATCATGTCGCGGACCGCGGCATGCCTCGGCGGACAGATGCGAAGTTTCGCGGCGAAATGCGACTTGCCGTCGCATACTGACGCGGCTTCAACGACTGACGCGGCATCGACTCGTTTCGCCTTGCCGCCGCGGATCGCGAAATACGTTTGTTCCGCTTTGGCTGTACTGTATAGTGGTCTGTATGTCCTGTTATTAGATCTATTGAACAAAATTGCTCATCCTTAACCTTTGTGATTGCCAGTTCATATTTCCATGTAAACAACTTCATTATGCCTTGGCAGATTTTTGCAAATTTCACATGAACAATCCTCCGTTTACCCTCTTTCAAAGATGTTAATAATCAATATGTTTAGCTGCATATGCATATATTACCAGAGTAAACAATAGATTTAAAGTGCTAAAAAAACAACTTTATTGCCCCAAAAAATCATATTGGGTATATGATGTCGTATTTTTCATCTTCAACGGAGAATTTAAAATTTATACTTAATTTGCATGAAATATGTTGATTTTATTATAGAACCAAATATCAAAATGACTTCAAAAAAGCAAAATGATTTCAAAAATGCTTTCGGAAATGTCAAGACTGAGATCTTTCTTATTTGGTTTGTAGCAGGTTTTTTTTTCCCACTTTTGGGGAAGATAGCCCATGGCTTTGGAATTGGGAATTTTATCGTCATTTTTATGAAATTGGGAAAATAAATTCATTAGCCTTTTTATTCCAAATGAAAAGTTCACTGATTAGGGAAATACTAAGTTTGCTATAACTCTTTATAATCATTCAAATTAAAAGAACAAAATCATATAATACTTTGTTAGATGTAATTGAATTAAAATTGAGATAAAATACGCATTAGACAATTTCTAAAAAAAAAAATATATATATATTTTTTTATTTTTTAGGGGGGAAATTGGGAATTTTTTGCCACATTTTGGGGAAAAAGTTTACTTTTTGGGATTGGGAACATAGCCAAATTTCGGCTATAAAATCAGGCCAAAAAAAAACCTGTGTAGCATCAAAGCACTAGTGGCAAAAATGTTTTATTTTAAAGGGGCCTTTTCACGTTTGGGTAAATTGACAAAATTGCAAAAAGTTGTGTCAGGGTCGCAAATTTTCGTTTTAGTTATGATATTTGTGAGGAAACAGTAATACTGAACATTTACCATGCTCTAAAATAGCCATCATGTGCATATTTTGACGAAAATTTCACCCCTGTGACCTAACCCTTGAACTTAGGGTCGGCGTTTAGGTTTCGAAATCTGCGTTTAAGTTTCGAAACATGCTCATAACTTCTATGTCTCTTGAGATATTACCTTCATATTTGGTATGCATGTGTATATGGACAAGGCCTTTCCATGCGCCCAAAAAATTCACCCCTGTGACCTTAACCTTGAACTTAGGGTCCGCGTTTAGGTTTCGAAATCTGCGTTTAAGTTTTGAAAAATGCTCATAACTTCTATGTCCCTTGAGATATAACCTTCATATTTGGAATGCATGTGTATATGGACAAGGCCTTTCCATACGCACAAACATTTTCACCCATGTGACTTTGACCTTGAACTTAGGGTCCGCGTTTAGGTTTCAAAATCTGCATTTAGGTTTCGAAAAAAGCTCATAACTTCTATCAAGCGTTTATAGGAGGCATAAGTCATCCTATGGTGACAGCTCTTGTTTAATTTTATTCTTGATTTTTTACTGGAGCTTTTTGTATCCTATGTTTACATTAATCAATATAAAGCATTTAATGACAAACTTCAAAACATGCCAAAATCTGTGAAAAGGCCCCTTTAATATGAATATAAATTCCATTTCATTATTGTTTTATTACAATAAGTAAAATGCTGTGTATTGAGAAAATTCCTGACAATCGGAAATAATGTATCCATATTCACTTGAACTCAACAGAAAACAGTTTTGTTTTGATCATTTTTGATATTATTGTTTTTAGCTAATCTATTTAAAAAAAAAAAGAAAGATCTATTGTCATCAACTGAGCATCTGCATCGGTGTCCGGTAAAGTTTTGTGTTTAGGTCCACTTTTCTCATAAAGTATCAAAGCTATTGCATTAAAACATGGCACACTTACTAACTATCATGAGGGGACTGGGCAAGCAAAGTTAGATAGGTCTGGCTGATATTTGACAGAATTATGTGCCTTTTTTATACTAAGAAAATTTAAATTTTGGTTAAGTTTTGTGTTTAGGTCCCAGGGTTTTCCCCAGGCCATTTAAGCGCCCCTTGCCGGGGCGCTTGAATTTCAAAATCAGAGTCCCCGGGGCGCTTGAAATTTTCCGACCTGTGTGTTTTTCAGTGAAAGAAAGTGGAGATTGTAAAAAAAACTACAAAGGTTTCTCTATCAGTGTATCAATATTCCCTGTTTTAAAAGAGCACACGGTACCTACTTTCACAAGTAATCGCCATAAACACCATATGGGGTAATGGATAATCCACTGATAAGAGAATAGCATGACGCGCGTATAGATTATTTTAACCACATTACACAGTCATTTAAATGCTGACAAGGATGTATCAGGTAACTTTCCAGTCGTCAGACTGTGATGTTCATCGTCCAATCGGTTACGCGAATGCTTATGAGGGCCGCGTTAACTATCGGCCAATTTTTTTTGATTGACGTCGGGCAAGATGTAAAAGTTTATCGCAGCTTGATTAGCAAGAATTTGTACCATTTACGTAATAAAAAAGTACATTAAAGACGGTTTCGGGCATTATCATCACACCTTTTTACTGTAAACAAGTGTTACCTATGACTCTTGTAATTAATACAAGGAATTAACTGAAAGAGGTAAAGAAATAATTACTTATAACGAGTAAGTTGTGCAAATAACTCCCGGTTTCAATTATGCGATAACAATTTAATTCCAGTACATGTATATTTCATCATGTCCATTTATAACGTTTATCTGGCATTTATTCGACACGTAATGCGTTAACAAATTTTCGTTGAATTAATTACGCACACTAGTAAATTTTTCGTCCGATAATCGAAACTTAGAAGACTGATGATGGCAACCGGCCGTAATCCTCGTGAATTTCATGCATAATTCCGTCAAAACATTTATTCGACTTAAGTGTTTAAACAAATTATCGTTAAATTCATAACGCAACTGTTAATATTTTTTTAAATCTCAAATGGGAATAATTAAATTTGTCATCCGAAACCCTTTCCCGTATGTCGACGTTAACGCGTTTTTAATCCGAAACACACTTCTGAATGTAAATGTGTCCGCAATGTTAAAATATTCTTGATTCAAATAAGTAGTGCAAATTTATTTTGTATCGAATCTTTTTCTCAATTAAAAAGAGCGCGAAAATTATGCAGCATGTACAACGTCGCGTGTATTGTTTTAACAAGCACACAACACGCCAGAGGATTGACGCATGTTCAGAGGCAATATTTCATCAAATCTATAAATAGTCACTTAAAACAAAGACCTATTGTTATCTATAGGTCTTTGCTTAAAATTTATTTGATACTATAGAAAAATGGCAAGGTTTGTTCAAAAGAAATAATTGAGAGCTTTTATCGTAAATATTTACCAGAAAGTGATTTATAAAAACGGAATAAACGGTATTCTCGGATAATAAATAGAAACTTAAATAGTAATAAGTATGCAGTAATAGAGTCGGGTTGAAACGGATGTATTGGAGAATCGTTCGAGTCAGGATTTTACTGTCAGTACGGTAAAGTTTTAAAACAATTAAACAATATAAAAACGTATATATTTTTAAATGACGGGGGGTTTTTTGAAGAGTCATAGCGCACCAAATGACGTCTTTCGACGCTGTTTTTCTTTAGAGTTAAAACGCACCACAGAGCGTTAATTGACACGTTAAATTAAAAAAAAAATCAACGTCGGGAGGGGACACCCCTCCTGAGCCACCCCTATAAGCCCCGGGGCGCCTGACAAAAATCCTGTGGAAAGCACTGGGTCCATTTTATTCCTTAAGTATCAAAGCTATTGCTTTCATACTTGCAACACTTACTTACTATCATAAGGGGACTGTGCAAGCAAAGTAATGTAACTCTGACTGGCATATTGACAGAAAGTATGCCCCTTTTACAACCCATGCGAAAGACAAAAAAATCTTACAGGACATGAGGTCCTATAACTTTTAAAATTTACAGGACCTCACCAGATTTTACCGGACCTTGTTCTTCTTTAACCAAATACCAGAGAATACCTTTAATAGAGTTTATTTGTATCGTTATTTCGTTCACAATGTTTTACAATTCAAAATACATCATTAAATTGAAGCCATGGCCTGTCCTTTTTCCAAACCTCTTGAAATCCTCTTTCGTCACGTTTTTCTTCTTCATAAGCCTTCCACCTCTTTTTATTTTCCTCTGCTCTTTGGTCAATACTCACCTGGCTTTTTTAGCTCACCTGAGCGATAGCTCGGGGTGAGCTATTGTGATCACTCAGCGTCCGGCGTTCGTCCGTCCGTCCGTCCGTCTGTCTGTAAACAATTTGTAAACATCTTTTTCTACTAAACCATTGAGCCAATTTCAACTAAATTTCACGTGGAGCATCCCTAGGTCATGGGACAAAAGAATTGTTAAATAAATTTGATCACATAACCAAGATGGCCGCCATGACCATATATGGTAAAAACCTTAAAAAATCTTATTGTCAGAAACCGCTCATCAGATTTTCAAAAAATTTCACAGGGTGACCTTTGGAGGCTCCCCTGAAAGAGTTGTTCAAAGAAATTTGATTCGTCAAAAAACATGGCCGCAGGATCTCGTTGAACTTTGCATGTTTATTCGTTTTTGCCTATTTTGTGAAAACTTTCAAAAATCTTCCACATTTTTTGTCTGATCCTTTCCAAATTTGCACAGTGTCTTTATATCAATGAGGACACGAACCCTACAAAAAATGAGCATTATTGGTCCATGAAGTACAGAATTACCTCCCCTTGAATTGAGAAAATGGTGTTTATGCAATAAAGTCCAAATTTTTCATCCAATTCTTTCCAAACTTGTTTATATATCAGATTAAAGAGAATAAAATTTTCTATATTATGGTTTTTCTTTCATGAAAATCCATAAAGGATGAGGACACGAACCCTACAAAAAATGAGCATTATTGGTCCATGAAGTACAGAATTACCTCCCCTTGAATTGAGAAAATGGTGTTTATGCAATAAAGTCCAAATTTTTCATCCAATTCTTTCCAAACTTGTTTATATATCAGATTAAAGAGAATAAAATTTTCTTTATTATGGTTTTTCTTTCATGAAAATCCATAAAGGATAAGTGTTATTAATCGTTGCTTAATTAATGAACAATGCGAATTATCGGTATTGATTTTTTTCCTGACATGCTGTCCCAGATATTAACCGCTTTCAGCTGTAGACTGTGCATCAATACATCGCCGTGTTATTGACCTGAAAAATTCATACGCAGTCGGCATTAACACCGGTCATCGAGACAAATTACTGATGTGAAAACAAATCGTACATCGTAGAGGATTAAATAAACAATTACATCTGATTAAAGATTGCTGCCGATTTAAATCAATTTGAGTACTTTTTGCGTATATTTGATGCCGAATGGGAAGCTGTGTTTAGACTTAAGTTGAGAAAAATGGCAACGAGATACTTGCCTGTTGGTAGCTAAAGAAACTTCAGCGTACAGTTTATAATGGGTGGCCATTCCCCGCTGTAGTCTACGGGCGGGTAGTGAACTGGTTGAGAAAAGTGGAAGCTTGTGGAAAAGCGGTTTGAGAAGTTTGTAAGAAAACCCTGAATTATCAGTCTTGTGGGAAGAAGGCATTGCGTCTCCACGCAGAGGGCCCTTATCACATAAAGAATATAAGAACCATCAAGACCAACCAGGTAGGGTTTTTATTTTTTTAAACTAACACCCCGAATCTGGTCGTATTTTCTGTTGCTAAAGTTTACTGTTTATGTTGTTTTGCATCAAAAATCGGCAAGATAGATCAAGCAAATTTGCCAATTTTTTTCTTTTAATAACGTATGATTCATTGATTGTGAGCTTTTAAAACATTTTGCCCTTTGAATAAAGCATAAATCAGGAAAAGAATTTTAACAGTAATTGAAAATACGATCAAATACGCCATTTTTGCTGACTGGCACAGGTCTTTTTTAGTTAAATAAAATGTTTTATTGTCCCCAACATATGAGCCCAGCAGCAAGAATTTTTTTTTTTTTACTTTTTGTAAAACAAATATGGGCAACCTACCGTAATCCAAATTCGCCGACACCTTAATTCGACGTTGTTCTATTTTTATCGATTAAATGGATGATTATTGTCTTGGAATCATTTCAAAGTAATACAGCCGAGTTTAAAATTATTATTTTGTGCTATTAAACATTCATTATTTCTTAAATTATTTGCTAAATATTGCTTCATGTAACCGTTACATCGTCAAATTTGGGTCACACCAGGATACAATTATTTAGCATTCAAACAATGATTGGGATAAAAACTAGGGGAACCCATGCTGAAATTTTCAATTTTAACTGTTTAGCAGAAGCCACCATACCCAATTTTCTTAGATGTATGTGGAGGCTTCTGGCAGCATGTTCTGTGAATATAAATGGTGACATTTGATTCTGCATTAATTAAACATGTATTATTGACTTTTTTAAAGTATGTGTGAAAAATATAATTTGTAACCACTGTTACAGGTTTTAACTGGTTCTTCAAAAGCAACACCTGCAGTCGAGTCCATGCCAGACAGAGGGTGCATGTGAATGAATTGCCTTTTGACTAACTTTGTGTTCTTTATCAAATACATGAAGATTTTTAAATATATGTGTATGTTGTTTTTTTAAGAAAATAGAATCACCAGAACAGGTACAGGCACCCTTTAAATGTGTCGAATCCAGGAGCTTCTGGGGGCCTCTGGGCCCCTTGTCCCCTGGACCCACCGAGGGCCCTGCGGCCCCCTGGCCCCCAGCTTTAAGTTCAGGATTTTCAAAATATCCAACTTTGACCCCTGCAAATGCTTTGCTAAAATTTTGGCTACAGTTTCTAAAATTTGGCTACACAAAATTCCATTTGGCTAAAATGTTGGCCACAGAAATTTTTGGGCAAGAGGAGCCCTGTTTGGATTGTATTTGGGTCATCTGGGGTCAGCAACTAGGCACTAGGTCAAATAATAGAAAAACCTTGTGTAGACTATAGAGGTCACAGTTTTCATCAGATTTTATTGAAATATAGTCAGAATGTTTGTCTTGTTAAAATCTGGATTGGGATTGACTTTGGGTCATCTAGGGTCAAAAACTAGGTTAGATTAAAAAAACAAACTTTTGTAGACAGTAGAGGTCACAGTTTTCATTAAATCTTTATGAAATTTGGCCAGAATATTAATCTTGATGAAATCTGGGTTGGGATTGTATTAGGGTCATCTGGGGTCAAAAACTAGGTCAAATCATAGAAAAACTTTGTGAAGACAATAGAGGTCATAGTTTTCAAATGATCTTAATGAAATATGGTCAGAATGTTTATCTTGATAATATCTGATTTTGGATCGTGTATGGGTCATCTGGGGTCAAAAATTAGGTCACCGGGCAAATTCTAGTAAAACATTGTGTAGATGAAAGAGGTCACAGTTTTCATCACGTCTTAATGAAATTTTGTCAGAATGTATTAATTAATGAAATTTGGCTTGGGATTGTATATGGGTCTAATAAAATTTAAGTTCATGAAGCAAGGTTAGTCAGGTGAGCGATTCGGGGCCATCATGGCCCTCTTGTCTTTTTTGGCTAGACTTAGCCCCGTCAAAATAACGTAGCAATTAAAATGACATTATGAGTCTGACAGTGACACACTTTACAGCTAGTTTTAGTGTTTAGTTAAAAAATAATAATCAGGCTCAGAAATTAATAGATTAAGACTTTACACAAATAAAAGGTATTGCAAAAACGTAAAACAAATACAACATGAAACAAAATCACCTGATAAAAGATACACATATTCGCAACCGGTTGAAGTGCTGATTTTCGCTTTCAATGTTGAAACGGAACAGGCAAAGGTCGTATGGTTCCCCGCTTTCGCTTTACGATCATCACAAGGATTGAAACCAGTAAAATTCATTTCAACCAATCAAAAATTTGTTGTGTCGCTTACGACACAAAACAACGCGCAGTATTTGATAGGTTCAAAGAATAAGCACTACGAGTTTGTTACGTCACAAGTAAAGATAGCAAGTTCGACTGGTTTGTAACAAATCTTTTTATTCCATCGTCAAACCGTCTATCAAAGTAGATTAATTCATACCAGTCAGTATTGTTTTACATATTCATAGTTTCATTTTCATTTCCAACCAAAACAAAGTTTTACTTATTGTTTTTTCGTTTCGGACACGAGGACCGCCAGTTTCGGGAAAGATACCGGACCTCAGCAAATTTTATCGGAAATGTCCGAGGTCCGACGTCTTTCGCATGGGTTGCTTTTACTTAGAAAATTAAAAAATTTGTTAAGTCTTGAATTTAGGTCCACTTAATTCCTAAAGTATCAAAGCTATTGCTTTTATACTTGCAACACTTACTTACTATCATAAGGGGACTGTGCAGGCAAAGTAATGTAACTCTGACTGGCATTTTCACAGAATTATGGCCCCTTTTATACTTAGAAAATTGAAAATTTGATTAAGTTGTGTGCTTAGGTCCACTTTATTCCTAAAGTATCAAAGCTATTGCTTTCATACTTGCAACACTTACTAACTATCATAAGTTATGTAACTCTGACTGGCATTTTGACAGAATTATGGCCCTTTTTTGACTTAGTAACTTTGAATATTTGGTTAAATTTTGTGTTTAGATCCATTTTACTTCTTAAGTATCAAGGCTATTGCTTTCATACGCCAAATACTTTCTTACTATTATGAGGGTATTAAATTTTGCTAAAATTGCCATAATTTCTTTATTTATGATCAGATTTGATTCATACTTTGACAAAACAACACTTAAACACTGTATTATGTGAATTGGGAATAAGACATCAATTTGGGAATAAATTGTGTTTTATCAAAAGTGCATAATATGCAGTTTTATATGTTGCATTTATCTAGTTTTACAAATTATAATTAAAACATATACTTGCATGTACAATAGCATCATTTAAATTGATTTTACTTCAAAACTGGATTTTTATGTCCCCCACTATAGTAGTGGGGGACATATTGTTTTTGCCCTGTCTGTTGATCTGTTGGTCTGTCTGTCTGTTTGCGCCAACTTTAACATTTTGCATTAACTTTTGCTATATTGAAGATAGCAACTTCATATTTGGCATGCATGTGTATCTCATGAAGCTGCACATTTTGAGTGGTGAAAGGTCAAGGTCATCCTTCAAGGTCAGAGGTCAAATATATGTGGCCAAAATCGCTCATTTTATGAATACTTTTGCAATATTGAAGATAGCAACTTGATATTTGGCATGCATGTGTAACTCATGGAGCTGCACATTTTGAGTGGTGAAAGGTCAAGGTCAAGGTCATCCTTCAAGGTCAGAGGTCAATTATATGTGGTCAAAATCGATCATTTTATGAATACTTTTGCAATATTGAAGATAGCAACTTGATATTTGGCATGCATGTGCATCTCATGGAGCTGCACATTTTGAGTGGTGAAAGGTCAAGGTCAAGGTCAACCTTCAAGGTCAGAGGTCAAATATATGTGGCCCAAATCGCTTATTTTATGAATACTTTTGCAATATTGAAGATAGCAACTTGATATTTGGCATGTATGTGTATCACCTGGAGCTGCACATTTTGAGTGGTGAAAGGTCAAGGTCATCCTTCACAAGGTCAAGGTCATCCTACAATGTCAAACATCATATAGGGGGACATTGTGTTTCACAAACACATCTTGTTTATTAATCCAAAAAAAAATCCTCATGAAATGAAACTGTGTCCATGCGCGCATGGACACGGTTTAAAAATACACTTTAAATGATACCAATTCAATCACTGTTAATGAAAAAGTCATGGAAATTTTCTTATTAAGCTTAAATTATAGATAATATATTACAAAAATATATGTAGATCATGAAATGAATAGTTTTGTTTGAGAAAATCACCAAAATGATGTCCATTCCCAGTTTGATGTCTTATTCCCAATTCACATAATACAGTGTTATATGCTTAAATAAGGTCTATTTTGTGCAAACTTTAAAAATCTTTTTGTTCATACGTATAGAGCCTAGGGCTACTAAATTTGGTATGTAGTGACATCTAATAGTCCTCTACCAAATTTATTCAATTCACATAATACAGTGTTCTTACCTGACATACCACAATAGACTCCACCCAAACCATCCCCCATGCTCCACCCAATAATCCCCCACTCATTATTTTTTCATTTTTGAAAGATATTGTAATAAATGACCAGACCCAACCATTACACCCCTCTTCATCCCACCCCTCCCTCCTTTTTGATTGAAGTATTGAGATAGGTCCCTTCACCTTTAAAAAGAAAAATAGATGAGCGGTCTGCACCCACTTGGCGGTGCTCTTGTTGATATATGTTTAAATAATACATTTTGACCCAGTGCTATGTTAATGAATTGTGTGGGGAAGATATAATCGACTATCAATAAACATTGATAAGACAGTATTGCTTTCAATAACAAATAGTTTAATTGGATACTGATTAGACTGCCCTTTCCCTGTGACCTGGCTCAAATAATAGTAATGTCATTAATCAAATGATTTTATTTCGAACATTAATCAAGTGTTTTTTAGCTCCACTGGCCAGAGGCCATCGGGGCTTATGTCATGGTCCTGTGTCCGTCTTGCGTGTGTCCGTGCGTTAATTTTTTCTTTAAACATCTTCTCCTAAACAACAAGTCCAATTCTGATAAAACTTCTCACAAATGTTCCAGGGATGAACCTCTTTCAAATTTGTTCAAATTATGCCCCTGGGATCAAATTTGACCCCGCCCTGGGGGTCAATAAATTGAACATATGCTAATATAAAGCCTATTTTGTGCAAACTTTAAAAATCTACTTGTCCATAACCATTGGGCCTAGTGCTACCACATTTTGTATGTAGTGACATCTAATAGTCCTCTACCAAATTTGTTCAAATTATGCCCCTGGGGTCCAATTTTACCCTGCCCCGGGGGTCCCAAAAATGAACATATGCTGATATAAAGCCTATTTTGTGCAAACTTTAAAAATCTTTTTTCCATAACCGTAGGGCCTAGGGCTACCAAATTTGGTATGTAGTGACATCGAATAGTCCTCTACCAAGTTTGTTCAAATTAAGCCCCTTGGATCATATTTGACCCTACCCCGGGGGTCACAAAATTGAACATATGCTTATATTGGGCCTATTTTGTGCAAACTTTAAAAATTCTCTTGTCCATAACCATTGGGCCTATTTCTACCAAATTTGGTATGTATTAAAATCTTAAAGTTCTCTACCAAGTTTTTTCAAATTATGCCCCTGGGGTCAAATTTGACCCTGCCCCGGGGGTCACAAAAATGAACATATAACACTGTATTATGTGAATTGGGAATAAGACATCAATTTGTGAATAAATTGTGTTTTATCAAAAGTGCATAATATGCAGTTTAATATGTTGCATTTATCTAGTTTTACAAATTATAATTAAAACATATACTTGCATATATAATAGCATCATTTAAATTGATTTACTTCAAAACTGGATTTTTTATTAATTATGCCCCCCTTCAAAGAAGAGGGGGTTTATTGCTTTGCTCATGTCGGTCTGTCGGTCCGTCCACCAGGTGGTTTCCGGATGATAACTCAAGAACGCTTGGGCCTAGGATCATGAAACTTCATAGGTACATTGATCATGACTCGCAGATGACCCCTAATGATTTTGAGGTCACAAGGTCAAAGGTAAAGGTCATGGTGACCCAAAATAGTAAAATGGTTTCCGGATGATAACTCAAGAACGCTTAGGCCTAGGATCATGAAACTTCATAGGTAGATTGATCATGACTCGCAGATGACCCCTAATGATTTTCAGGTCACTAGGTCAAAGGTCAAGGTCACAGTGACCCAAAATAGTAAAATGGTTTCCGGATTATAACTCAAGAACGCTTATGTCTAGGATCATGAAACTTCATAGGTACATTGATTATGACTGGCAGATGACCCCTAAAGATTTTCAGGTCATTAGGTCAAAGGTCAAGGTCACAGTGACAAAAAACATATTCACACAATGGCTGTCACTACAACGAAGAGCCCATATGGGGGGCATGCATGTTTTACAAACAGCCCTTGTTAAAAAAAATCCTCATGAAATGAAACTGTGTCCATGCCGCGCATGGACACGGTTTAAAAATACACTTTAAATGATACAAATTCAATCACTGTTAATGAAAAAGTCATTGAAAATTTCTTATTAAGCTTAAATTATAGATAATATATTACAAAAATATATGTAGATCATGAAATAAATAGTTTTGTTTGAGAAAATCACCAAAATGATGTCCATTCCCAGTTTGATGTATTATTCCAAATTCACATAATACAGTGTTATATGCTTAAATAAGGTCTATTTTGTGCAAACTTTAAAAATCTTTTTGTTCATACGTATAGAGCCTAGGGCTACTAAATTTGGTATGTAGTGACATCTAATAGTCCTCTACCAAATTTATTCAAATTATTCCCCTGGGCTCAAATTTGACCCTGCCCCGGGGTTACAAAACTGAACATATGCTTATATAAAGCCTCTTTTGTGCAAACTTTTAAAATCTTCCTGTCCATAACCATTGGGCCTATGGCTACCAAATTTGGTATGTAGTGACATCTTATAGTTCTCTACCAAGTTTGTTCACATTATGCCCCTGGGGCCAAATTTATATATAAAAATGCTCACCCTTCCATCTTTAAGCGTTCAGTGGGACGAGGAATAAAAGAGAAAGTCACATGCTTAAGTACATTTCAACCCATGCGCATTGCACGCTTTTATGCCCCCCTTCGAAGAAGAGGGGGTATATTGTTTTGCTCATGTCGGTATGTCCGTCCGTCCGTATGCCGTATGTCCGTCCACCAGATGGTTTCCGGATGATAACTCAAGAACGCTTAGGCCTATTATCATGAAACTTCATAGGTACATTGATCATGACTCGCAGATGATCCCTATTGATTTTGAGTTCACTATGTCAAAGGTCAAGGTCACAGTGACTCGAAATAGTAAAATGGTTTCCTGATGATAACTCAAGAATGCTTAGGCCTAGGATCATGAAACTTCATAGGTACATTGATCATGACTCGCAGATGAACCATATTGATTTTTGAGGTCACTAGGTCGAAGGTCAAGGTCACGGTGATCCGAAATAGTAAAATGGTTTCCGGATGATAACTCAAGAACGCTAAAGCCCAGGATCATGAAACTTCATAGGTACATTGTTCATAACTCGCAGATGACCCCTATTGATTTTCAGGTCACTAGGTCAAAGATCAAGGTCATGGTGACCCGAAATAGTAAAATGGTTTCCAGATGATAACTCAAGAACGCTTATGCCTAGGATCATGAAACTTCAAAGGCACATTGATCATGACTCTCAGATGACCCCTATTAATTTTGAGGTCACTAGGTCAAAGGTCAAGGTCATAGTGACATGAAATAGTAAAATGGTTTCCGGATGATAACTCTAGAACGCTTATGCCTAGGATCATGAAACTTTATAGGTGCATTGATCATGACTTGCAGATGGCCCCTAATGATATCGTATTTTACCATGTATAGCGCGCTACCATGTATAACGCGCATGCGATTTTTTAAAGCCAAAATGGAGAAAAAAAAGAATTCAAGACCAAAAACCTGAAAATTTGGCCTAAAATGGCCGCCATTCTTATATTGCGCTATCATTTAATCTGAGTTTTTCGGGCGCTTAATTTTTTGTTTTAAAGTAGGGAGCGTTTATACGATCAGGAGCATGGGTTGCATAGCACTATATTTTCGACAATTTTTAAGATTATTCTCTCGAAAACACCGTTATGTCCTTATTGCCGCTGCGCATGTTTTTTCAAGACCCCTGCGCGTTAAATTCGAACCACTATTACCTATTCCTCACATTTGAACAGTGTAACATTTTCATTACCTGCCGCTCACAACATCGTATGACATCTTCTTCTGCAGACCCGCAACATCTCAATGTCCAATTTTACGCAAATCGTCCGTGGATCCCATTTTATTTTTCATCGACTTAAATATTTCCCCATTAAGAGATGCTCCCCAATAAATCCAGTTTGACCCGGTATTTCGCGCCTTCACTGCGTCTAGTTGATAAGTATTTATAGTAAGACAAACAATACACCCGAACGCTCAATTCCATACAGTTGGCGTTATCGGCGTAAAGCCATTTGACAAATATTATTTGTTTGTCTCTATTGAAAGAAAATAAAACGAGTCTATATCTCTATTGTTGGTTTGTAACCTACGTAGTATACTCGCACAGTAGCATATTTATGCAGAGATCAGAAAATCATTGATAAATGTATTCGTCGTTTCAATGCTTAGGGCCTAGTAATTTCGGCAAATCGGAACTCAACTTACGTAAAACACTTGCTCAATTAACCGTTGAACTCCACCTCCGTTCTCTGCAAAAGGTTCGAAGGCGGAGCTTTGCACGTGCTATTATTTAATTGGACGATTGCCTTTGAGGAACAAACACACGATTGGTTCGGCATGTTGATTGCTAGACAAAGGAAGCCAATTTTGTCGGCGAGAAACTTGTCACTTTATTGCTTCAGACAGGAAGCGGCTTTCCTTTGATGACGTCAAACTGTCAATTCACAGAGTGCAAATTTTCGGAAATGCTAACATTAAACTTTGGATTAAATTATCAAAGTAAAGCAAAAGCGAAGTTGAGAAATATTATTGAAATAATTAGCCTCAGTTCAAATAAGACGTTTTGCGTTGTAAATCAACGAGTTTTCATGACAACAAAAACTTTAACAAACAATACCGCGACGCACAGGGATCAATATACCTCGATTTTTTTTAATGAACAATCAATGAAGAAGTGTGAAAACACCAACAAAGACATTTTTTTTCATCTTTTAATTTTTGTCAAAACTATTACTACCCCGTTCATTCCTAACCTTTCCCGCTGTTTGTTGTTTCGACAACCGCCCCTTCAGTCTATAACATTATAGGGTGTAGTTTTTTTGCAATAACAAAAATGGCGGCAATTGTGAAGATTTACGATTACGAAATGGATTTTTTGCAATTTAGCAACCAGGAAAGCGTTGTGTCAATGTATTACGCGCACTGAATTTTTATTTTGAAATTTGAAGGTAAAAAACTGCGCGCTATGCATGGTAAAATACGGTATTCAGGTAACTAGTTCGAAGGTCAAGGTCTTGGTGACCCAAAATAGTAAAATGGTTTCTGGATGATAACTAAAGAATGCTTATGCATAGGATCATGAAACTTCATAGGTACATTGATCATGACTCGCAGATTTTCAGGTCACTAGGTCAAAGGTAAAGGTCACGGTGACTTGACACAGTAAAATAGTTTCCGGATGATAACTCAAGAAAGCTTAGGCCTAGGATCATGAAACTGCATAGGTACATTGATCATGACTCTCAGATGACCCCTATTGATTTTCAGGTCACTAGGTCAAAGGTCAAGGTCACAGTGCCAAAAAACGTATTCACACAATGGCTGCCACTACAACTGACAGCCCATATGGGGGCATGCATGTTTTACAAACAGCCCTTGTTTCACATAAAAAACAGTGGAGCGATACAGGGCCATCATGGCCCTCTTGTTTCCGGTCCCTCGGGATCAATGACTCCAGCACTTTCTTGTTGAGAATTGAATACTGCTTAAGGCGATGCTAGGGGGCGTGAGAGATGTTGCATCTTCCATTATCTCTCATGAACTGACTCAATAATACCGAGTCAGCATTATTTGACTTAATTTTTGGTTTGGTTGCTCTGACGAGGGATTGAAAAATTTCAGAATCTTCCTAAAAGCCTAGTGGTAGAGTGTCGTCTTTGATTGCAGGAGGATGTGCTGCGGGTTTGATCCCTAGAAGCGACATTGAAAACTAGCCAACTTTGTTATCTAAAAGGCTACTAAACCTGATATACTAAGATAATGTGAATTTTCTCTCACATGATGGTCATCAGTTATATTATATAAAAACTCACAGTATTAGTAAACAATGGGACAATAATTAATGAATTCATCTTTCATTTGTCTTTGACACTTTGAGTTTGACATGGCCTAGATTGAAATATGTGACTTGACTTTGGGTCAAGTTCCCCAGGGGAACTACGTCCCTGTACCCCCATTTTTTTCCGTACCAAAATTGTTTCGTACCCATTTTTTTTTCGTAACCAATTTTTATTTTGTTGCTAAAAATTGTTCATACCCATTTTTTTTTCGTACCCAATTTTTTTCGTACTCTTACTTTTTTTCGTAACCAAATGTTTTTTTGGCATATTTTTTTTGTTCCCAAAATTTGTGTACCAAATTTTTTTTTCGTACCCACATACACAATTGTGATGATGTAGATCAACTTAAATTGATGCTTGTATATATCCATCCTCTTCAAAAGCATCGTCACACCAGTACTGTCAGTACTTTGATTAACTAAATATCATGAGTTTGTATGCAGGTATTACAAAAACATTTCATATGAAGGTATCGTACATGTAAACTTAGAGTGGGATTGCATGCATATTTAAATTAAACAAATAACTAAAATTATATCTAAAACTCTGGTTTTGTGGTTTTAATGTATCTTGTTTAGAACTACAATTTACAACTATCTTTTAAAATTCATATTGTTGGTGTACTAATGTTTGTAATTTCCAAATAAACTGTGTTGGAAAAAATAAAATAAATACATTGTACAACTGTTACAATTTTTTTAGGCCCCCAAAGGAGGGCATATCGTTATTAGACTGTCCATCCGTCTGTCCGTCCGTCTGTCGGTCTGTCTTTCCGTCACACTTTGCGTTTAGGTTTCGCATTTAGGTTTTGAAAAATGCTCATAACTTCTATGTCCCTTCAGATAGCAACTTGATATTTGGCCTGCATGTGTATCTTATGGAGCTGCACATTTTGAGTGGTTAAAGGTCAAGGTCATCCTTCAAGGTCAAAGGTCAAATGTATGACTTCAAAGCGGCACAGAAGGAGGCATTGTGTTTCTGACAAACACATCTCTTGTTAAATAGGACAATCTTTGAATAAGTTTTGTACTTAAAGAGAAATTAAAGCCAGAAATAAATGCCTTTGTACTTAAAGAGAAATTAAAGCCAGGAATAAATGCCCTTGTGATAGCAAAATGTTTGATCAATAAGATCAATTATTTCAAAAACTGTCTGTAATACTCTTTGTGAGGTAAGTGTATCAGATTTTATATAAAGTTTGAGGACGTGTAGAATGGCCAAGTCACGTTTTTTTAAAACACAAGATATTGAATTTCTTTTAATGTCTTTCTGTATGAGGCATTTAAGACCTTAAATGTTTCATGCTAATTACGTGTTCCTTTATTCGTAAAAATGATGTTAAACATGCTTACTAGGTCAGCTTGACTTAGTTTTTACAATGGAATGTCAGTTTACACAATAGCATTCAGTGTAATTGCATGCTTGTGTCTATATGTCCTATCTTATCATGGCTGTTAAATTATTATTCAGACATTTTTCAAATAAGTTGGCCAGATGTAATTTACTCTATTGTCAGTATATTGTGCAACACAAGTTTTCTGAGCCCTTGCAAGTGGATGGATGCAGCAGTTCTGTCATTCTTGATAAATGTTATGAGGGAAAAGGCTTTGGGTTTCGTGTCTTTTCAGCTGAGATGTCATTTTTAGTCTTTAATGATCACAACATGGTGAATTTGATGCTTGCTGTTATTAAGTGTGCCTCTTTTAAATATAAAAAAAATTATCACAATAGTGGAGTTTCACCGGTAGGGGACCATATAATTATGTTAAATGAAATACATGCACCAGTGTAATATAATTGTTTAAAGTTGATTATCAATTATCAAGCAATACATGCGTTTTTTCATTAATATGCAAGATGTTTCTTTAAAAATGAAAATTTATTCATTTCATCTTGAAAAGATTCATAATGCTAGGCATGGCAGAACCCAAGTACTCACAATTTTGCTTCCAACATCAAAATTGGTGTAAACATAATTTTGTATGCAATATCCTTACACATTTTAATCTTGGTTTTACAACAAAATCAGTAAATTGTTTAAGTAAAACCAAAATTACTTACCTTATTCAGTTATTGCACAATGAACGTCCAGTGCAATATAGTAATAAGTGATCAATTAATATGATATGACTTCGTAGCGACATACTGAAATACATTTTATCTAATATATTTTTATGCATAGGTTCTGGGAGCATATTAAAATCGCACCGTCCGTCAGTGAGTCAGTCAGTCAGTTAGTCAGTTAGTCCGTCCGGATTAGTTTCCGCTCAATAAGTCAAGTAATTGTCATCAGATCTTCACCAAACTTCATGAATATGTGAAAGGCTATAACATCTAGGTCAAGTTCGATAATGGGCAACAGCGATTTTCCTTGTCCAATTGGGATAAGTACCCGTACCGGTCCAATTGGGAAAAATCGAGTCGTGAAAACCTCAAAATTGGGAAAAATTGAGTCGTGAAAACCTCAAATTGGGAAATTGGTGTATTTGATTTTTTGCTCCCAAATACTTTAAAATTGATAACCAAGTGTTTTCAAGCTGTCAATATTATATAAACCTAGGTTCAAGCTATAGAGCTGCAAAGGGAAACTAACTAAATGTTGCTTAAAAAAAAAAAAAAATTTTTTTTTTTTTTTTACCTTTAATTGGGAATTTAAGGACAGCAATTGGGATTTTTTTTTTTTTTTTTTTTTTTTTTCGTAATTGGGAAAGTGCCGTTTACCGGTACTTTATAAAGAAGGAGGAAAATCGCTGGGAAAAATTGACCTTGATACTCCTGAGTTACGGCCCTCGAATTATCGTAAAATTGTTTTTTTTTATCGTTTCCGCTCAATAACTCGAGCAATTGTCATCGGATCTTCACCAAACTTCATAAAAATTAGTAAAGCAATACAATCTAGGTTAAGTTCGATAATCCGCAAAATTGACTAAGACACTCCTGAGTTACGGCTCTTGAATCATCGAAAAATTGAGTTTGTTCTCGTTTCCGCTCAATAACTCAAGCAATTGTCATCGGATCTTCACCAAACTTCATAAAAATGTGTAAGGCAATACAATCTAGGTTAAGTTCGATAATCAGACAAATTTACCCAGGCACTTCTGAGTTATGGCTCTTGAATCATCAACAAATTGCGTTTCCGCTCGAAAAATGCTCATAACTTCTATGTCGCTTCAGATGTAACATTCATATTTGGTATGCATGTGTATATGGACAAGGCCTTGCATTACGCACACAAATTTTGACCCCTTTGACCTTAACCTTGAACTAAGGGTCCGCCTTTAGGTTTCAAAATCTGCATTTAGGTTTTGAAAAAGCGTTTTTTGGGGGCATATGTCTTCCGATGGAGACAGCTCTTGTTTGTTTTAAAACTGTATAAAAATGGTCCAATGTTACAATCAAAGCTCAATGTTTTATAACATCAGTTTTTTTAACTTTCCTGTAAAATTTGGAAATATGGACTTATCACTGTTTTGCATTTTGCATTGATATGTAACAAACAACAAAATTGAAATATTAAAATGCAGCAAACTAATAGTTAAATAAAATAAAGAAAGGCTATGTATATCTCAATTTTTTTTATACACTTATGCTTTTATGTTGTGACAAAGTTACAGTTGGGGGCATTCGTGTTGTGTGGACAAATTTCTTGTTTATTAACAACTCTATACTCTATTGATAATATATAATTGTTCTTCTTTCTTTGTTGTGATCAAGTTTGAAGTTTGAGTCATGTGTTGTAAAATTAAACATAACAATATTGTAAACACTCTTATTGGTACAAAAGATACCCCCCCATCAAATGAAGTAATTTCTAAACATTACTTATTTTAAGCCGGTAAGTAGTTTACATCAAGGAGAATCAAAGAATAGAGATAACATGTAATTAAAAGTGAAGTATTTGTTTATTTAAATGTCATCCATCTCAAATAAGGGTCAGCCATTTTTTACCTTTGAGACATCTTAACCTGTAGCATATTTACTACCAATTCCCATCTTTTATGCTGTTTTTATTTGACCTGTTTGTTGTATTAACGGTTTATTCAAGTATTATCCCCGGTGAGAAGTGGTACTCTGATATTTATGCCCCCCTTTGAAGAAGAGTGGGTATATTGTTTTGCACATGTCGGTCGGGCGGTCTGTCCGTCCATCCCTTCCTCGGTCCGTCCACCAGATGGTTTACGGATGATAACTCAATAACGCTTAGGCCTAGGATCATGAAACATCATAGGTACATTGATCATGACTGGCAGATGACCCCTATTGATTTGCAGGTCACTAGGTCAAAGGTCAAGTTCACAATGACAAAAAACGTATTCACACAATTGCTGCCACTACAACTGACAGCCCATATGGGGGGCATGCATGTTTTACAAACAGCCCTTGTTTGTATAACAGCCTTATGGAGAATGTTTTTGTTACCTACAAGTCACATTGTTGGTACAAAAGGCAATAACATATGCACATTAAAGGATACATTTGTACGCTTCTTTTCTTATGTTTTACAAAATATTTTAATCAAAATTTATTGTTGTATTTATACTGTACAAGGTGTTTGATCAACGGGGTTTTTCAGGGGTTAACACACGGGCTGGACAGAATGTAAGCACACCATCACAAGTTATTAAAATGCAGTTGTAAAAATCTTTAGTGCATAAAAGACAGTTTTTCTTTTAGTTTGTGCCGATATCTTACGATTTAAGAATACATTTTTTAATACATCTGCAATTGGTGACACAATTTCAAGCTGCGTGCTGCATACCTGTGTAAATGAATGATGTACACCTCAAATTTTTGACCACGAACGCAGGCTTATTTAATAAAGTGATTCTACTGTATTTCTCATTGTGATAAGCAGCATAAAAAACTGTATTTTTATGAACAAGTTGAAATTCTTAAGATAAATAATTGTATAAAGTTATTTCAAAAAGCACAACTTACTGCATGGTGCGTTTACATCCATTAACGTTCAGTTGTGAACTCCAGTCACATGATCCTGCAACCTGTATTTTATTCTTCATAATTAAACATTCATTAATAATTTCCAAAATTTAAGTATCCTATTTATATAATTATGGCTGTTATGATAAAAGATATATTAATTATTTTCTAAAATTGAATTGTTTTTTTGTATACAAATATGTGCCCGAAATATTTATTACTTTACAGCTGCATCCAGTGACATTGTAAGCAAACGCCCTAACCACGTTGCCATTGGTCTTTATTTATTAATAAATTAACATGCCTAGTCCAAGGATTGAATAATGGTCAGCTTATATTCATACTGTTGTTCTTTTTTTAGCTCACCTAATTGCTCAGGTGAGCTTGTGTGACCGGTCTTTGTCTATCGTCTGTCCGTTCACATTTGTTCGTAAACACTCTAGAGGTCACATTTTTTGTCCGATCTTCATGAAACTTGGTCAGAAGCTTTTTCCCAATGAAATCTTGGTTAAGTTCGAAACTGGGTCGTGCCGGGTCAAAAACTAGGTCACTAGGTAAAAAAAAAAAAAAAAAAAAATTGTTAACACTGTAGAAGTCACATTTCATGCTTTTTGTAACTTTGTCAAAGTGTTTGTCTTAATGATATGTTGGTTGAGTTTAAAACTGGTTCCAGTCCGTTAAAAAACATGGCCGCCAGTGGGCGGGGCAGTTTTCCTTATTTGGCTATAGAGAAACCTTGTAAACACGGACGAGTTCAAAAATGGTCTAGATCGGTGAAAAAACATGGCCGCCAGTGGGTGGGGCATTTGTCTCTATATGTTTATAGTAAAAACATGTGAACACTCTAGAAGTCACATTTTTGACCCAATTTTCATTAAATTTGGTCAGAACATTTGTTTCCTTGATATGAGAGTTGACTTCGAAAATGGTTACGGTCAGTTGAATAAAATGGCTGCCCGAGGGGGGGCAGTTTTCTTATATTTATATAGTAAAAAAAGCTTGTGAACACTCTAGAAGTCACTTTTTTTGCCCAATCATCATGAAACTTGGTGAAAAGATTGGTTTTATATATATCTCAGATGAGTTCGCAAATGGTCCTAATCGGTTAAAAAACATGGCTGCCAGGGGGGGTTGGGCAGTTTTTCTTATTTGACTAGAGAGAAACCTTGTGATCGAACACTATAGAAGTCACATTTTTTGCCTTATCATCGTGAAACTTACTCAATACATTGGTTTTATTGATTTCTCGGACAAGTTGGAAAATGGCGCAGATCGGTGAAACACACTCTTTAGCTCACCTGATTGCTCATGTGAAATTTTAATAGCTTAATTACGTTACATGTACCTGATATCATATGCTATTTACTCCGATAGGATCGTAATTTATCCGGAATTTTTCGTCCGAGGAATCCCACACTTTTCAGAAACCCGTCTAGTAGGACAGAGCGGTCACATTTAGTGCCGTGTAGCCGCACAACCAAAACGGGACAATACCCATAATTCACTCTTATTCCGGATGGCGATATACAAAGGCCGACATTTTGTTATAAACTTAATTCTTGCTTCTGTTTCGCTGGATTCTTCTGTTTAACAGAATAGAGAAGTTTTTGTATTGCGTTAAAACATTCTCCGTATATATATCGGTGTATTTCTGTATCGTTTTGTGTATTTGTTTGTTTGTTCAAGGCAAAGTATGCCTCAAACACGTGGCTCATGTGGACACACAAAGGCAGCATGGGACAACCATGGTAGCTGCCTGTCGTGAAGTCACATTTTTGACCCAATTTTCATTAAATTTGGTCAGAACATTTGTTTCCTTGATATGAGAGTTGACTTCGAAAATGGTTACGGTCAGTTGAATAAAATGGCTGCCCGAGGGGGGGCAGTTTTCTTATATTTATATAGTAAAAAAAGCTTGTGAACACTCTAGAAGTCACTTTTTTTGCCCAATCATCATGAAACTTGGTGAAAAGATTGGTTTTATATATATCTCAGATGAGTTCGCAAATGGTCCTAATCGGTTAAAAAACATGGCTGCCAGGGGGGGTTGGGCAGTTTTTCTTATTTGACTAGAGAGAAACCTTGTGATCGAACACTATAGAAGTCACATTTTTTGCCTTATCATCGTGAAACTTACTCAATACATTGGTTTTATTGATTTCTCGGACAAGTTGGAAAATGGCGCAGATCGGTGAAACACACTCTTTAGCTCACCTGATTGCTCATGTGAAATTTTAATAGCTTAATTACGTTACATGTACCTGATATCATATGCTATTTACTCCGATAGGATCGTAATTTATCCGGAATTTTTCGTCCGAGGAATCCCACACTTTTCAGAAACCCGTCTAGTAGGACAGAGCGGTCACATTTAGTGCCGTGTAGCCGCACAACCAAAACGGGACAATACCCATAATTCACTCTTATTCCGGATGGCGATATACAAAGGCCGACATTTTGTTATAAACTTAATTCTTGCTTCTGTTTCGCTGGATTCTTCTGTTTAACAGAATAGAGAAGTTTTTGTATTGCGTTAAAACATTCTCCGTATATATATCGGTGTATTTCTGTATCGTTTTGTGTATTTGTTTGTTTGTTCAAGGCAAAGTATGCCTCAAACACGTGGCTCATGTGGACACACAAAGGCAGCATGGGACAACCATGGTAGCTGCCTGTCGTGTTCAGGATGTACCCAGGATAACTGCTGCCCTTTCTGTGAGCATTGGTCTGCTGATACCTGGGCCATTAAGTGTCGACCCTTCAAGAGTCGCGGACGCAACAAGAATAGTTCAGATCAAAGTAGGGAAAGTTCCGTGTGTCGAGACTTTTCACCACACGATCTTGACCATATGCCACCAGTAGCTGCCAGGTATCGGTCCCTACCCCGTGACGACTCCGGACAAAATTTGCCCGGTCCGTTCATCGGGAATGACCAGTTGACCGGTCCAGGGACTTCACCGGGCACCGGTCACCGGTCAACATTGACCGGTCCGGTCACCGGTCATGCTATGACTGGTCCGGTCACCGGTCAACCGGTCATTGACCGGTCCGGTCACCGGTCATGCTGTGACCGGTCCGGTCACCGGTCATGCTGTGACCGGTCCGGTCACCGGTCATGCTGTGACCGGTCCGGTCACTGGTCACCGTTCATTGACCGGTCCGGTCACCGGTCATGTAATGACCGAACCGGTCACCGGGTTTCGGTCTGTGCCACATACCGTTCCGGTCACCGTAGATGTTGACACTACCTTGTCAGTACTCCACAAAGGTAGACGCAGCTGTGTTTCTACTGTGAGTCACAGACGTAAACATGTAGTGTCTGATGTTTCCGACTACTCCTCCACCTCGGGCTCGTCGTCGTATGACTCATCGTCTACTTCAAGTAGCCCTCATCATTACCGGAGGGGACGTCGTTCACGCTCACCGAGTGTTTCTCGGCGTAGATTGCCTCATAAAGAGCGATCACGCCAGCGCTCGGGGAGACGGTCGATTAGGAAACATCATTCCCAGCGCCGCCGAACAGTGTCTCGGCGTCGCAGGGATAAGGGACATAGACCTTCCTCTATTAGGCGCTCTCGGACTCCTATGTCCCCTAGTCGATCCTTCTCTGAGGAATCTATTGACACCCTTCCACGTGTGTCGGCCTCTATTTTGGTCTCAACACACACTTCAGCCGTTCCTACAACCACTGAGCATAACTTGTATTCAAACACTAGTTTGCATACATATCAGGCTCAAGGTACAGGGGTTAATCTAACCACTTCGGCTGCGTTTTCAGCCCCATGTGTCTCTTCCACATTGCATAGAAGTATACCCCGGGCTGCCGCTACACCATCAAATCCCAATACTTTGTGGATCCAACAGTCGCCAATAATCTTTGTCCCTTTTTCGACTGATCCTTTACCAGCGACCTCTGGTATTCAAAGTGAGTCTGCTGACTTGATCTCTGAGAGACCTAACTCACCAGCTATATCTTTGATGGTGCCGGAAAACAATTCTCTCATGATAGAAGCGAATGAATCTATTATTCCTTCTCCTATATCCACCGGTTTCAATCAATCCAATGCTCCCGCAGATGGTTCGATTGAGGCGGGTTCGGAGTCTAATGAGGCCGAACTTTATTATTTGGCCTCCATCAATCAGGTATACGAACTTATGTTCAATACCTTAGATGAGGACTTCTGCCCCCGCCCTTCCTTGTCTCTCACAGGATCTGCAGTTACCGTTACAGAACAGGTAGCACGCAGACGAGAGCCCGGCAGGATAAGTTAGGCTACTTCCCGAGTGGATCTACGCCTTCCTATTGGCTCTTCCACAATGGCTGTTTTCCAGTCCCTTGAACCAGCCAATAAGCCTTCGCCATCTCCATGCAAAGCCCCTAAGGAGCTGACGGAGCCTAAACAGATGGACGGCGGGAAAAGTTATAAGGCCCCGGTACCAGATCCTGCTACCGGTTTGGACCTTTCCAAACTTCCGGTTCCTGATGCTGACATTAGTAAGCTGTCACTTACAATGCCTTCATCATCTACCCATACATCAGTCCCTCTTTCCCTGTTGGAAAATTGGGAGCTGAGAGAACGCCGTTCCATAGGTCTGGCTAACCAGCTAGATCTCATGGCAGCCACAGCCTTAGACTTGGTTTGGGAGCTCTCTGATTCAATTACAGAGGAGCTCCGGGCCTTGTTGATACATCTTTCACGTACTACGCAGTGTTTATCTCACAATGCTGCGTCTTCTATGTCTGAGATGTTAAGGCTTCGGAGAGACCTCATCCTCTCTTCCTTGCCCAATAATTTCCTTTTGGAAACAGGCGTAAACTCCCTTCGAACTGCTCCACTAACAGCAGAGTCTCTTTTCAGAGGGAGGATACAGTCAGCACTTACTGCTGATCGTGAAGATCAGATACATGCCTCCTTAGCTAGGAGCAACTCTGGCCAGCGCCCTGTGGTTTTAAGCGCCCTGCTTCTAAGCCCCCAGGAGCCCCACCGGCCAAGAACGCTAAAAGGGACAGTTTCCCTACTAAGCGTCCGTCTGCTCCACGTCAGCCCACTAATAGGCCTCCTTTTCAAAACAGAACAACTTCCTATCGGAAGCCTTCTGTAAAACAAAATTGGAGTAAGGGCAATACCAATGCGGACAAGAAGTCATTTAATCCTTCTTCCAGCAAGGGTGGACCTCCTAAAGGTCAGTCCTAGGTCATACCCCTTTCTACCGCCACAACCTCTGATGCCGGAGGTACCAGTCGGGGCCAGACTTATGCACTTCGCAAATCGATGGCTCCAAATAACTTCGGACGCGTGGGTTCATTCTTTTGTCACACAAGGCCTCACTTTTCAATTCGAAAAAAGGCCCCCACTCTCTCGCGTCCCAATAGATCTGGTATCTCCGCATCCACAACTTCCAGACTCCATTCTCGGACTCCTGGAAAAACAGGCGGTAGAAAGGGTTCATGACCCTTGTTCTCCAGGATTTTACAGTCGCCTTTTCTTTGTTCAAAAGAAAAGCGGCTCCTGGAGACCAGTCATAGACTTAAAAGTGTTCAACACGTTTCTAGTCAAACCTACTTTCAAGATGGAGACTCCTGCCTTCATTCGGCGCTCCATCAAACCCATGCAATGGGGGGTTTCCTTGGACCTGGAAGATGCATACTTCCATGTTCCTATCCATCCCAACTACCGGAAGTACCTGCGCTTCTCCTTTCCAGGCCAGGTCTACCAGTTTCGGGCGATGCCCTTTGGATTGGCCACGGCTCCACGAGTTTTCACCAAACTCATGGCCGCAGTGAGCGCACACCTCCGATTACACGGGGTTCAACTGCTTCAGTATTTCAACGATTGGCTCTTACACCAGCTCGATCGTCAACTGCTTCTGCTACACCTAGAGTTCTCTTGGAAGGAGCTCTTCTCTTTAGGACTCCTTCTCAATGTAGCCAAGTCAGACCTCATTCCCTCTCAGGATTTCATATTCGTGGGAATGAATTTTCTGACCCACATCAATCGGGTCAGGGTCTCACCGCAACGTATATCAGACCTCCTTTTGAAGGTCAGATGGGTGCTGTCCCAATCTCATATCACAGCTCAAGATTTCCTCTCACTCAGCGGTATCCTGAGCTCTGTAGCAGACTTTGTGCAGTTGGGACGTCTCTTCCTACGTCCTCTTCAGCACTATCTCTCAGCTCGATGGAAATGGTCTTCAGACAATCTGCTTACACAGATTCCCATCCTTCCGTCCTTAGTCCCCCACCTTCAATGGTGGCTAGACGAGGAGACCCTGTTGGCAGGAGTACCGCTTCTTCCCCCGCAACCGTCTTAACATCTCATAACGAATGCGAGCATGGAAGGTTGGGGCGCTCACCTGGAACCCCGCAGCCTGACATTATCAGGATTGTGGTCTCCTCAGGAGTCTCTCCTGCACATAAACAATCTCGAAATGCGAGCAGTCTTTCTAGCTGTTTCTCAATTCCAATCACATCTTCGGGACTCCTGTGTGATGGTATCGACAGACAACACATCAGTCGTGGCTTACATCCAGAAACAGGGCGGGACACACTCTTACTCCCTGTATCTGGAAACAATGAAATTACTTGTTCTTTGCAAGAGCCTAAACGTCTCTCTCTTGTCCAAACACATACCAGGTCGTCTCAACGCCCTGGCGGACGGTTTGTCTCGCAAACACCAGTTACTTCCATCGGAGTGGACACTTCATCAGGAAGTGGCAAATCAGATATTCCTCACATTCAGTTATCCACTGGTCGACCTGTTTGCGACCAGAGACAACCACAGACTTCCTCTGTATGTGAGTCCAGTGTACGAACCAGCAGCGTGGGCGGTAGACGCGCTTTCGTTCGATTGGGATCAACTGGACGCTTACGCTTATCCCCCACCCATTCTAATTCCCCAAATCTTAGGGAAAATCAGGGTGAGCTCTTGCCGGATCCTCCTGATAGCCCCTTGGTGGCCCAGGAGATCCTGGTTCAACGACCTTCTCGGTCTCCTGTGCGAATTTCCCAGGGAACTCCCGCACAGGTCAGATCTCCTATCTCAGAGAGGCAGACTTCACATGGATCCAGACATGTTCCACTTACACGTCTGGCCGTTATCAGGCAATCCCTGCAGAAGAAACGCTTTTCTGTCAGGGCTTCAACATTCGTTGCCTCTGCAAGGAGAAAGTCCACCAGAGCAGTCTATGATGCTCGCTGGAAACTCTTCTCTAATTGGTGTGTTCGAGGGAAAATTGATCCCCTCAATCCCTCTGCTAGACGCATAGCCGATTTTCTAATCTATCTCTTTGATGATAAGAAACTTTCTCTTAGCTCCATCAAAGGATACAGATCTGTGCTTTCGCATACCTTGGCTTTTCGTAAGTCATCACAAGTCTGTGCTGACCCAGCCATTTCGGAACTGATCCGAGCCATGGAACTTAAACGTCCTGTGTCTCGTTCTCTTACCCCCAAATGGGATTTGGCTTGTGTTCTTGGATCGCTTATTAAAGCTCCCTATGAACCCCTTAATCAGGCTTCTTTACAGTTCCTAACCTGGAAGACCGTTTTCCTTCTTACCATGGCTTTATCCAAACGTAGAAGTGAAATTCATGCTCTTTCTATCGAAGAAAGCCATCTTCGTTTTGATTCCTCCGATGGCTCTGTCACCTTGTTGTGTCAGCCAGGATTCCTTGCTAAAAATCAACTCCCCTCTATGGCTTCTAAACCCTTCTAAACCCTTCAAGGTCCCAAGTCTTTCTAGAACTTGTGGTAATGAAGATGAAGATAGACTCCTCTGCCCTGTCAGGTCTTTGAAGTTCTATCTTAGTAGAGTTAAGTCTATTCGAGGTTCTCGTAAGAGACTTCATTCCCTTAAAAGGGGGGGGGCGATGTGTCTGCGGCTTCTATTTCCTGTTGGGTAGCCTCGACTATAAAAAGGGCTTACTCTTCTCTTTCTTCAAGGGATTCATCCCTTTTTAAGATTAGACCGCATGAATTACGAGCAATGTCGGCTTCGTGGGCATATATTAACCATACCCCACTCTCTGACGTGCTTCAAGCTGCTTTCTGGAGGAATCAGACTACTTTTTCATCTTTTTATCTTCGTTCTCTGGAGTGCCAACAGGACAACTTGTATTTGTTGGGCCCCCTTGTGGTTGCACAAACGGTAGTATCTTCTACGGCATAGGTATATTACGCTTATCCGTGAATTAAGTTAATACCGTAATAACGAAGATTAGCTGAGAACCCGAGATATGGGTTCCGCTGTGATGGGGAGATTTTCGCGAACCTTCCTGCCTCAGCTGCAAATTCAGCATATGATATCAGGTAACGTAATTAAGCTATTACAAAAATTTTTCTAGTAAAATTCATTTTAATTAGTAATTACTTACCTGATATCGGTAAGTCCCACCTCCCACCCCGCTCTTCGTCTAATATTTCATATTTTTTATTGGAATAAGAGTGGATTATGGGTATTGTCCCGTTTTGGTTGTGTGGCTACACGGCACTAAATGTGACCGCTCTGTCCTACTAGACGGGTTTCTGAAAAGTGTGGGATTCCTCGGACGAAAAATTCCGGATAAATTACGATCCTATCGGAGTAAATAGCATATGATATCAGGTAAGTAATTACTAATTAAAATGAATTTTACTAGAAAAATTTGTTTTAGGATTGGTCTTTGTCCGCTGTCTGCCCGTCCACCCGTCCACATTTGGTTTGTAAACACTCCAGCATTCACATTTGTCAAGCATTCTTTATCAAAGTTGCTGAAAGATCTCAGTCAAATTTGATAATGAGCAAAATTACATAATTAATGCCATAATTATTGCCCTTAGAGTGTCCAAATTCTCATTATATTTTACAACATCCATGAAAACACTCTAGAGGTCACAATTTTGTTTCAGATTTTATGAATCTTTGTCATTATATTTTTTTGTAAGCAAAGTTTGATGTTTGGTAAGGGGGTCAACTCAAAATATGGGTCACTAGGTCAAATCTTATAAAAACAAAAACACTCTATACGCCAGAGTTTTGGTTCAATAATGATGAAACTTGACCAGGATGTTTGTCTGGACAATATCTAGGTCAAGTTTTACGTTTGGTAACGATTGAATGAAACGACTCCTCAGGTGAGCGAACTAGGGCCATCTTGGCCCTCTTGTATTTTGCTTAGCTATAAAATAAAAAAAATGCTTCAAATTAGGGATAGAAGTGTTTTCAGTATTATTTTACTAAGGTACTAACGACTTATATGGCTGGATGGATGATGAACAAGATGTTGAATAAAAAAAATGTTTTTTCGAAACCTTCATTTGGGAATTTTTAGGTCCCATTTTTGGGAAAAATGTATATTTTGTATGACCCGGATCGAATGATTGGGCGTATATTGTTTTTGGCCTGGCCCGTCTGTCTGTCTGTCTGCCATTGTATGTGCGTGTCTGTCCCAAAACTTTAAGGTTGTTCATAAATTTTGCAATATTGAAGATAGCAACTTGATATTTGGCATGCATGTGTATCTCATGGAGCTGGACATTTTGAGTTGTGAAAGGTCAAAGTCATCTTTCAAGGTCAAAGGTCTTTTTTTTTCTAAAATTATAAGCTGCCTTGCAGCGCAGTAGGGGGCATTGTGTTTCACAAACACAGGTCTTGTTTTATTCAGAATGGGGCCAAATACGGGACTGGCTTCTTAACGGAAAAGACACTGCTTAAGTATTGGATAAATGTTTTAAAAAGTATGTCCTCCTTCCAGCCCTAAAAATTTATAAAGAATATCTCAAAATCTTAATATTTAAAAAATGCCTAATGTTTAACTGTAAAAAATTCCTCTTGAGCAGTGATATTTTTTGCAACATAATAACAAGTTGACCTCTAACATGATTGCTGTAATTTGGGCTTTGAGATCTTTCAGTGACAAAGCATATTTAAACAATGGAACATATCTCTTTAATCTGTATGAATGAAATAGGCATAATTAAATAACATAAGCACTACCAACACTGGTTTATTATCATACTATTCTTTGATTTATCTTTAGCGTCTTTGACCCTGTCTGTTGAAAACAATTTAAGCAGTGACAATTACGTCTTTATAAATGTTCTATTGTTCTATGATAATAAATACAGATTCAAAAGGTTTGAAAAGAATCAGCAGACATCAGTGGGCACAAGAAGATTTAAGGCTCCTCAAAACCTCTCCTCTTTCAATCATAGTTTGTTAATTGAGTGAAGTATCGTATCAGGAAATCCAAAATGTTTAAAGGGGCATATGCATAGTATTTCCCCATGACAATGCATATTCTTTGTTTTCAAAACGGTATTTATCTAAAAAGATGTTTTATTTTTTGTTTTGCATACATGCCTTTAGTGGGATTCGAACTTATGCCTACACAAAACCTACTTTTTTGATATGGTAAATTCACTAAAGTCATCTTATTAATAGTGTTCATGTGTATAGTGGAACTTAATGTGCATTTCATTATATATTATTACTAGTGCTGCAACAATATACCTGTATATCAGTATATATCGCAATCAGCATATTGTATTGCGATACGATTTCCATCATACTGATACAACATTCTACAAAACTTCATCCACATTGCGTCCAGAAAAGCCATCCGAAATAATGATATCAAGGTTACAAAAACAAAACAAATCGGTGTTTAGTAAAAATACATTGTAACGTAAAAATAGCATTCTAAAAAGTTTATTATATGGAGTAGCGTTTATACATGGGAGTCCGTAAGATCTGCTTTTGCTTGTTATACTGTTACATTTAAGATAAACCTTGTGGTAATATAAAAAACCCACATAATAAATTACATAATAAAACTGTCAATTGATGTTATTATAAACAGAAGTAATAATGATCAAACAATTTTTATGTAACAGCATTCTGATAAGGCACAGGACCGGCTTTTAAACATCCACAATTCTCTTTCAGGTTATTATTCTTAATGTTAATATGGGAATATCCAATGGACAAAGTGACTACTAACAGAGCTCCAGATAAGGGTCGTATTTTCGTAATTACAAATTATTTTCAAGTCCGTTACATATTTATTTTAAAATCTTGTCGTACCATTAAGAATTACAAAATCAAGTTACGAATATTATCTTTACATCGGTTCGTATCGATTTTTATTGAGTTCTTTTCGCGTATTAAAGATCTTTGCGGTGCTTTTATAGAATGGTTATCGGGTTTGTTTAACAAAGCGCATTTTTTCCAATAAAAGCGGCGTATACAGTCTATCTGTCAAAAAACAATGGCGGCGCCCAGAGAGCGTCCTAAAAAACTGCAAATCGTAAAAAAAAAACGCGTTTAACATATTGTACGCAAAGTGAACCGAAGTTAAATGTTTAGAAAGACATTATAGAAAAGATCTTATATGATGTTGTGTTCAGTTTCCGACACAGTTGGGAAAGCTAAACAAAAACGCGACACGACGGGTCCAAACTTAAACACACAAAAAAACATTGAACGAGTGGAAGGGACAAGTCCCGTGGCTAATCGTTGAAAAGATTGAAGGGGAGACCCGTTTTAATTGTGAAATATGTAAAAATGCATCTAAGGCATGCAATCTAAGCATATTTTGGGCATATGAAGGTATTTGAAAAATAAAATTGTATAATACTGAAAAGACACTGTTGAACTCGTATAAATAAAGTTGCTAGTATGTTTATTTTGATTTTTTTGCATAAAAATAACCATTATTATTTATTTTTAGGTCATTTATAAAAAATAAGAATTATTATCCAAAACTAAGTAGTAACGTTAAGAATAAAATTTCAGAGTTAAGAATTCTTTTTGAAAATCTGGTAGTAATTTAAGAATTTCACAAAACCTTAAAGTGGCCCAGATAATTATTTGGGAAATAGGGTTTTCACCCTTTTATTTTGAAAAATAGGGTGATTTCATTCTTGAAATAGGGTGAACTGAGTTATAAAACAACGGATTAAGTCAGATTGAAAGCGCATGTATGTCGTCGTAAATTATTTGGTCAGACGCTTGATTTTACTATGAAATCTAGTCTGCAGAGCGTTTTATTTACTTTGACTGTTTCTTGCTCCAACATCCAGGTGCTTGCTGAATGAAAGCATCGCCTCGTTACAATAATACTTCAAAAGAGAAAATACCGAAGATGAGAAAAGCATTTTCGATCGAAGCCATTGTATTGTACGCATCCCATTTGACGAGTTTGCGTAAAAGTCAAATTGGTTGCGTTTTCAATACGCATGATATTGTATTTCTTTGCGTTTTTGAACATTTTAATAGGGTAAAAGACGCAGATACGCAGCTTATCTGGGGCACTAACCTTATCTGGAGCTCTGTACTAATCTTTCATAACAAAATGCTTTGTAAAGCCAAAAAAAGAGTAAATTGTGTTTATAAAGCATTTTGTAAAAAAGGCTAGAATTGCCAATAGGATATAACTAGAACCTAAACATACAAAACAAAGGTTATGTTCATGTAATTATGTTGGTTTTGGTGATTAGCTGGCGAGTTATAATTCTGGCACTAGTTAGCAATATATTGCCATACAGGTTTTTGAACTGACAATATATTGCAATACATTTCTTGGCGTATTGTTGCAGAACTAGTTATTACTACTACCAATTGTCCAATGCATGCTAAAATTCCCGTAGGAACAATTTTGAGCTCGAATATTATATATGAAATATATATATTGGAGATATCCTACTCACCCCTGCGTCAGCGTTAGCGTGAGCCTGAGCGTTGGATTGTTAAAGTTTGCGTACCAACTCAAATATTTTCTATGTCCCTTGACATTTTGCTTTCATATTTTGCATACATCTTTACCAACATGACCCCACTCTATAAACAAGAGCAGACAACTGTATCAAGCATTTTGTAAGAATTAAGGCCCTTTTTCCACTTTGAATATGCATATTATTGATATATGTATGTTAAAGTTTGCGTACCACCTCAATTTTTTCTATGTCCCTTGACATATTGCTTTCATTTGTTGCATACTTCTTTATCAACATGACCCCAATCTACAAACAAGAGCAGACAACTGTATCAAGCATTTTGTAAAAATTATGTCTCTTTTTCAACTTAAAATATGCATATTATTGATAAATCTATGTCAAAGTTTGCCTACCACCTCAAATATTTTTTAAATGTCCCTTGACATATTGCTTTCATATTTTGCATACTTCTTTACCAACATGACCCCAATCTATTAACAAGACCAGACAACTGTATCAAACATTTTGTAAGAATTAAGTCCTTTTTTGCACTTAATTAGAATATGCATGTATTGATATTTCTATGTTAAAGTTTTGCGTACCAGCTCAAATATTTTCAATGTCCCTTGACATATTGCTTTCATATTGTGCAAACTTCTTTATCAACATGACCCCAATATATAAACAAGATCAGGCAACTGTAACAAGCATTCGGTAAGAAAAATGTCACTTTTTCCACTTAGATTTATCAATAATATGCATATTCTAAGTGGAAAAAGTGACATTTTTCTTACAGAACGCTTGTTACAGTCAATGAGCCATTGTCATCACCTTGGCGTCGGCATCGGTGTTGGCGTCGGCGTCCGGTTAAGTTTTGCGTTTAGGTCCACTTTTCTCAGAAAGTATCAATGCTATTGCATTCAAACTTGGTACACTTACTTACTATCATGAGGGGACTGGGCAGGCAAAGTTAGATAACTCTGGCATGCATTTTGACAGAATTATGTGCCCTTTTAATACTTAGAAAATCGAAAATTTTGGTTAAGTATTGTGTTTAGATCCATTTTATTCCTTAAGTATCAAAGCTATTGCTTTCATGCTTGCAACACTTACTAACTATCATAAGGGGACTGTGCAGGCAAAGTTATGTAACTTTGACTGGCATTTTGACATAATTATGTGCCCTTTTTATACTTAGAAAATTGAAAATTTGGTTAAGTTTTGTGTTTAGGTCTACTTTATTCCTAAAGTATCAAAGCTATTGCTTTCATACTTGCAACACTTATTAACTATCATAAGGGGACTGTGCAGGCAAAGTTATGTAACTCTGACTGGCATTTGGACGGAATTATGGGCCCTTTATACTTAGAAAATTGAAAATTCGGTCAAGTTTTGTGTTTTGGTCCACTTTACCCCTAAAGTATCATAGATATTGCTTTCATACTTGGAACACTCGCAAACTATCATAAGGGTACAGTAAAAGGACAAGTTGCATAACTCTGGTTGTCATTTTTACGGAATTATGGCCCTTTTTTGACTAAGTAACTTTGAATATATGGTTAAATTTTGTGTTTCGATCCACTTTACTTCTAAAGTATCAAGACTATTGCTTTCAAACTTGAAATACTTTCATGCTATCATGAGGTTACTGTACCTGGCCAGTTGGATTTTACCTTGACCTTTGAATGACCTTGACTCTCAAGGTCAAATTATTGGTAAAATTGCCATAACTTCTTTATTTATGATTAAATTTGATTGATACTTGAACAAAACTACTCTTACCTGACATACCACAATAGACTCCACCCAAACCATCCCTCGTGCCCTCCTCCGTGCCCTGCCCCCATCCCCCCGAATCCTCCCTCCCCTAATTTTTATCATCTTACAAATGACCACCACACCCTCACACTTTACCCCCCCCCCCCCCCACCCCTCCCCAATTTTTTTTGTTTGAAACGGTTAAAAAACACAAATATCTATTATGCCCCCCTTCGAAGAAGAGGGGGTATATCGATTTGCTCATGTCGGTCTGTTTGTCGGTCCGTCCACCAGGTGGTTGTCAGATTATAACTCAAGAACGCTTGAACCTAGGATAATGAAACTTCATAGGTACATTGATCATGACTAGCAGATGACCCCTATTGATTTTGAGGTCACTAGGTCAAAGGTCAAGGTCACGGTGACCCGAAATAGTAAAATGGTTTTTGTATTATAACTCAAGAATGCATACACGGCCAACCGGGCGAACTCTGAACAATATAACTGAAGCAACTGGTCTGTAATCCTAAATCTATAATTATCAGTCCAATGAAACATCATCCTTTGAGTAAAATAAAGTGGATCAGTAAAAATATTATCAGAATATGATTTTTTTTGTATATTTTGTATATAAAATATTGTGTTAATGTTTAATTTTGTTGATTAATATAAATATAAGCAGGACAGGGGAGGTAATACACTATTATATCTTTCTTATATACAGGGGAAACAAATGCAATACGTTAAAATTTCATGTTTAATGAATAGAGGATATCACCCCCACCCCATTTTTTTTAAACATCATCTAATAAATAACCACACCCCACATTAAACCCCCCTCTCATCCAGCACTCCCCTACTACCCATTCCCCCTACCCCCCCCACCCCCCTACCCCCCCACCCCCACCCCAATTTATTTTAAACATCTAATAAATAACCCCACCCCACATTATACCCCTCTCTCACTCCCCCCTACTTTCCACCCCCAATTTTTTTTTTTTAAACATTAATAAATTACCACACCCCACATTATTACCCCCCTCTCACCTCCCCACCCCCCCCCTACCCCCCATCCCCCCCCCCCCCCCCAAATATTTTTTAAACATATGATAAATAACCACACCCCACATTATACCCCCCTCTTATAGGTCAAAGGTCAAGGTCACAGTGACTCGAAAAAGTACAATGGTTTCCGGATGATAACTTACATTAGGTCAAAGGTCAAGGTCACAGTGACAAAAAACGTATTCACACAATGGCTGCCACTACAACTGGAAGCCCATATGGGGTTCATGCATGTTTTACAAACAGTCCTTGTTTTTATTATTTTATTTTTGAAATACCGTCCAACCATCGCAGCCAATAATCACCTCCCCCCACCCCTCCCCAACCCTCGAATTTTTTATATATTTTTTTGTGCATTTTTTTCCGCATTTTTGGAAGATAATGTAATAAATGTCCACACCCCCACACTATACACCCCTCTTCACTCCACCCCTCCCTCCTTTGTGATTGAAATTGAGAGTCCCTTCACCTTTAAAAAGAAAATAGATGAGCGGTCTGCACCCGCAAGGCGGTGCTCTTGTTTTATACCGTCTTGCTTTACTGTTTTACCATAATATATTTTTACATGAATTTAGCATTATTTATATTCAATTATATTTCAATGTTTCTTATGGGCTTTTATGGTAGTGTTATTCATTTAAATATTATATAAAAAGCCTATGTGTAAGCAGTGATACATGTATAGTAAAATAAAAGACCCTGATGTGTGTGATGTTAATTGAAACTAAAGGTAGACTTAAATATTACTCTTAAGAGGGATTGGCAGGAATGTTAAATACTGAGAAACATGCTGATGATCATTCAATAGTTGTGTGACCCCTTGGAAGTGATCTAAATGTAAGTAAGTTGAAGTGGGGTGTTAACAAAAATGAAATTATTTTCATTGCAAAACGGTTGTGCAGTTTTAACTGTTTTGCTTTGAAAATGAATGCAAACATTATAGTGTAATGGTACCAGTACCTAGAAAGTCAGACTGTGACCATTGTACCGGTACATACAGACTGAGACAATGCTGTGATTTTTGTAACCCATTGGGAAAAGAACTGGTACCAGCCCAATTTGGAAAATTGTGCAAGAAAAACCCAGAAATTGGGAAAATTTGCGTATTTGATTTGTTTGCTCCCAAATACTTTAAAATTGATAATTAAATGTTGTAAAGTTGTCAATATTATATTTACTTAGGTTCAAGCCATAACGCTGCATAAGAAAACTAGTTAAAAGTTGCAGTTGCATTGTTAATTTAGTTTTCTTCAATTGGGATATTTTGACAGCAATTGGGAAATTTGTAGTTTACTGGAAAAATGCCATTTTACCGGTACTTTATATAAAAAAAATCGCTGCAATGGTACCAGTAATGTAGTATGTCAGGTTATGAAAATGGTATTGGTATGTCTTATGTTAGACTGTGACAATAATACTTGTACATAGCATGTTAGACTGTGAAAATGGTACCAGTAAGTAGCAGTTCAGACTTTGACTATGGTACCAGTACGTAGCATGTCAGGTACCAGTACGTAGCATGTCAGACTTTTACAATTATATTAGTACATAGCATGTCCGATGGTGACAATGGTACCAGTGCTTAGCATCAAAGACTATGATAATGGTACCAGTACGTGACATGTCAGACTGTGACAATGGTACCAGTATGTAGCATGTCAAACTGTTACTATTATACCAGTATTAAGCATGTGAGACTGTAACAATTGTGTCACTTCGTAGCTTGTCAGATTGTTACAATTATACCAGTATGTAGCATGTGAGACTTTGACAATGGTACAAGTACGTAGCGTCTGAGACTCTGACATTGGTACCAGTACGTAGCATGTCAGACTGTTACAACGGTACCAGTCCGTAGCATGTCAGACTGTTACAATTATACCAGTATGTAGCATCTGAGACTGTGACAATGGTACCAGTGCGAAGCATCTGTCAGACTGTGACATTGGTACCAGTGCGTAGCATGTCAGAATGTTACAATGGTATCAGTTCGTAGCATGTCAGACTGTTACAATTGTTCCAGTACCTAGCATCTGAGACTGAGACAATAGTTCTAGTAGGTAGCATTTGAGACTGTGACAATAGTACCAGTGCTTAGCATATGTGACTGTGATAATGGTACCAGTATGTGGCATGCCAGACTGTGACACTGGTACCAGTGTGTAGCATGTCGCACTGTTAAAATTTTACCAGTATATCTTAGAAGCAAGTGAGACTGTGACAATGGTACCAGTACATAGCATGTCAGACTGTGAAAATGGTACTGATATGTATAATGTTAGACTGTGACAATCGTACCAGTATGTAGCATGTCAGACTTTGAAAATTTTACCAGACAGTATGTAGCATGTGAGACTGTGACAATTTAACCAGTCCGTAGCTTGTCAGATTGTGACAATTATACCAGTACCTAGCATGTGAGACTGTGACAATGGTACCGGTATGTAGCATGTAAAACTGTTACAATTATACCATTATGTAGCATGTCAGATGGTGACAATGGTACCAGTATGTAGCATGTCAAATTGTGACAATGGTACCAGTCCAATAGAATGTCAGGGTTCGACAATGGTACCAGTATGTCTCCCATCAAATTGAGACAATTGTACGAGTACATAGACTCAGACAATGGTACTAAGTTTGCAGCTGGTCAGACGGTGACACTAGTACCAGTGCGTAGCATGTCAGACTGAGACAATGGTACTAGTTTGTAGCTGGTCAGACGGTGACACTGGTACCAGTGCGTAACATGTCAGACTGAGACAATGGTACTAGTTTGTAGCTGGTCAGACGGTGAGACTGGTACCAGTTTGTAACATGTCAGACTGAGACACTTATAATAATAATGCTCAAAAGGTAGGAACAAGATCAATAGGATTTTGTTCTAGTTTCTGTCTTATCATTGTTCTTATATCACAATTATATTTGAATACTTTGTATTGAGGACTTTTTTTTCCTTCTTTGGGACCCACCAAAAATCAGCCCTTTCCCCTCAGATTTTTTTTCCCCTCATCAGGTAAATTTTCCCCAGACTTCATTGTTTTCCCATAAAATTTCTTTTTTAACTTTAAATACATAAGTTAACATGATCCAGTGTAGAGAATGTCAAATATTGCATAATTAAATTATCTGTTGCCTTAAATTTGTTTTAAAAACAGCAAAATATGTTAAATTGATTATTTAAGACTTTCCTTATTTTCCCCAAAATCCAGCGTTTCGCGTGATTTTTTCCCCCAAAATCCAGCATTTCGCGCGATTTTTTCCCCTAAAAAAAGGCCAGACCCTTTCCCCAAATCAGATTTAAAAAAAACTTACTATTTGAATTCAGAAAGCTATAGACCTGCTTTTAATAAATAGTTCATTATATTTTTTTTAATAAAATAATCTGATAAGATTAACTTGTTTTGACTTTAACTCTGTTGAATTATAATATTAACAATACAAATATTAAATGATTTAAGAAAGATGTAAAGATATGATGACAACTTTTCTCTTTTTATGTATTGGTCTTCTACTTAATAATTTTGTACAGTCATTGATTTATGGTCATTTTTCAGTTTCTAGCATGTCTGCATACCTTTAAATAATAATATTTTTTAAAAATAAACTGATAATACTTTAAAGTTATAGTTATTGGTTAAAAAACAAGCACAATGCAATACATTTCATGTCCCCCAGGTAATCCAACTTGAAATCAAATAAATATAAAATGTAGTATTTCTTCCATCATCAAAAAAAATATTTCAATAAACACATATTTGAAGTATCCAGAATAAAATTCTTCATATTAAGACATTTGACCAGAAAAAACTGATCTGATTTTCAGAAACAACCTTTTCGCATAAAAATTAAAATCAAACATTACAAGATTTAAAGCGCAAAACAGTCGTATCTTGAAATTTAACAAATATCTCCGATAACAATAATGCCAATAGTGGACCGTGTGAACTTTAATGTCTTTGCTATTGAAATTCCAATTTTAAAAGAAATGTAAGCATACAAAAGGCAGCCATTAGTGTATAAGCACATTATTGTAAATACAAAACAATCAGACTGCGTCTTTGTTCCTTTCATTGATAAATAAAGAAAAAAACTTTGGAAGAGTTTATAGGCTTGAATACATAAAACATGATATATCTCCCCCAGTGAATTCCGTTCAGCTAAATTTAATTGTCATGTAAGCTCAATAGAAGAAATTTAAAACCTATCGGAATGTTACTAAAATGGAAATAACTTTATCATTACAAATCAACTTTGTTTTGTTTAAAATTTACCAACTGATAATGTGTATGTATGCAAACCATGATAAAGCAATACTGTTTACCGGTAGTGCAATACGTATTTAAAACAATGAATACATTTGGAAATCAAAGCACTGCAGTTGTTCGCTATTGCATAATCTTAGACACAACTCAGTTTTCAAAATTATGTTATAGCTTTTTATATCGCAAGTTTGAAATGAACAGAACCCATTCAAATTATAAAGAGTGTGTCTCAACGCAGGGGTCGAGATGTGTGTGCACTTTAATCATCCTATTTATTGTATAGGGATAACTTAGACAAAATAACAACAATATGGCTCTGTTTTGACGTTCAGAAAGCATAGCTGTTTTGACGTTCAGAAAGCATATTAGGTATGATAATAATGGTAATGAGAACTGAATATAAAGACAAAGTGCAATCATAATCATATTAAATGAATATTGTTTGAATATATAATACCTATCTTACTAAGAATTCATTATGGAATATGGAAATTCCCTGTGCACAACTTTTGATTTTTGACACCACATACAAAGTCATAATTCACAACAAGATAATTGATGAAAATAAATAAAAAATAAATCTGCGAGTAATACTTTTACTCACGAATTAGGTAGTCATAAAGACAGCCCTGTTGATCCGTACTTTGTTGTTTATGCATTACTTGTTACACTAGCAGTTCACAGGGTGTCAACAACTCTGACCTAAACATGGTAATAGAGCACTAATTAGCTTTTTTGGCGTAGCTGTTTTACCCAGCTTTTCACTTGATGACTTTAACACAACGCAAGCAGACATGCATGACTATATTCTAATATTTCATAGGCTGATTCGAGATAAAACCTTTGAACTTTGGCTTCATCACTGTGTCTGTGCTCAGCGCAAAGGATGTATCACTGTATGTTCAAATAACACAAATTGTGTCCCAGTTACAATAATGCGTTAAAATCCATATCGCAGAATTTCAGGGTCAGTACTCCTTCACTAAATTGTCAGGGGCATATATAATTAACTATCGGTAAAAACAGTATTGCTTTCAAGATGAGAAAACAAACAAATAGTAAAATGTCACGATAAGAGGAAAATCGTTTAATTATCCAACCACAAATGTTTGCTATACTCGGTAAGCACGTATATATAGTTTCTAAACGCCTGGATAGGCTGCCCTTATTAACAAGTTATTTTGAAATCAATTTTGTATCGAAAAGCATTGTGCTAAATGTGCCTTTTACAATTCTAGATGAGATTTTTAATAGCCCTCATCATGCAAAAATGGGTCTTATTCCATATGCGCCCATCATATGTATAGCCCACTCAGCCTGCGCATCGCTCAGTCTGGTCTGGAGATACATTATGAGACCATAACAAATTGGGTGATTTTATAGCAAACAGCATCGCCTCAGACCAGACTGCGCAAATGCACAGAATGGTCTTAAGATACGCTGGTAGAAACACATAACACCCATTTTCGCATGACCTGTCTATGAAAGTGTGATTTTAATGTGTCGAGAAAAAAAAAATGTGTGTAAATCAAATATTAACATAGATATATTTTGATGGTGAAGAAATACACTCATAATAAGGTATGTGAGGACACATATGGTGTGCACTCCCATAGTATAATTTTTATCTACTTACACTAATACGTGGTACTCCCGTAGTATAGTTTTTATCTACTAACACTAATGTGTGGTTGGCAATGATAACACACATTTCATGTGGTGAATATGTGACTAACAAACACAATAGTTAAACTTTTGTTTTCAATTTAATTATTTACAAACGTAAATTGCAAACTTTATTTCAAAGTCAGCATTTACATCGACTACCTTTTAAAAAGGTATTTCTTGTTATATTTTGTTGTTTTTTAAATTCGGTTTTAGCGATTATAAATAAATTGTGTGTTGTCTATTATATAGACCAGTTGACGAGTGAGGACATGCGCACTTGCAAAGTTTAGACTCTGCCCACTGGTTGGCAAAAAGAGGAGGAATTCATATAGGCTCATATAGAGAAGGTTGACAAAGTCATCGTTTTTTATGCCCCCTAAAGGTGGGAATCATGATCATAGTGATCGCATGATGTCCATCCGTTTGTCTGTCAGTCAGTCTGTCTGTCTGTCCGTCACACTTAGCGTTTAGGTTTCGAAAAATTCTCATAACTTCTATGTCGCTTCAGATGTAACCTTCATATTTTTAATAAGTATAAACGTGTCAGATCATATCCAAATCTAGCTCTTTAAGTTGAACCTTAGAAACATAATATTGAAATCACTTTTATTATCAATTTTTAAATATTTGTAAGCATAAAATCAACAATATTCTTTTTCCAATTTTAGGCAAAAGTGTGCGATATTTCCCACTCCCGGAACCAAGCCCCATTCCCAAAATGGTAAAAAAACACTGGGCTTGTTCACTCTATTATTAAACTACATGTATGCCATTCATTAAAGGGCTATAGATAACACTTGCGGCACTACAGGTATTTTTCCCAAATAAAAAACGCTTTAATTTTGCTCATAATATTTGTTTGAGATCATGTTAGAGTGGTGAAGATCCATTGACAAAACATGTCTGCTAGGGTCGTAGACTATCCCTTACATGATTAAATTGAAACATGTGAAACTTAAAGTTAATTAATTTTTACATTGTTATAATCATAATGTTAATCATATTTTGAATTCAATTCGAATTGGGTAATGAAGGGTTTAGCACTATAGGGCCTCATTTCTAAAAATATTCTGAAGCCTGTTCCAACTGGATGAGCTTAATGTTTATATTTTTCATATTACAACAAAATGTGCAAACTATTCACTGTTAAATAATTTTAATCTTTTAAAATCATTTTAATCATTTTAAAATGAAATTTCTATATAAAATAAACACCATTTTACTTTTTTGTACATTTTCAGTGTGTAGCGTAATTGCGTATCGTTCGTGGAAAAGACACAGTAACCAACAAAGTTCATTTCTGATTTCTTTGCGTTTTATTTCTGCTTATTAACACAACACAATGTTTCCAAAATGTTTGTCAAATACAAGATACATGCGAAGCCCGCAATGGGCCCATCCCGCGAAAGCCAGCAATAATGCGACTTGTATGTTCGGCCGTTTAAGTAAGACTGTCCATAAATATAGATATAAACAACGAAAGCTTTGATAATTGTTATGTGTACAATTCTGATTGGCTGTGTAATGTCACGTGTCTACATGTACAATTCTGATTGGCCGTTTGTTAAGTCACGTGTCTGCAACCTAAATATACGTATGCAACGGACACCTAACGAATACATACGGAAATGACCGAAGATTGACACATACGGTAAGCAAATATTCGTGTCCGGTAATTATAACCCGAGGCTTATGATTTGTTGATCCAGATGGCTGCCTATTTAAGATTGTATGAAATGTGGTACAAATTTCGATCATTATATAAATCCAACAATGCCCCAAATGTGCGTTTTGTGTGCATTATGTTACAAGTGCATTACTTTGACTTAAAAATAATACTAAATTTTACCACGTATAGCACGAAGTTTTTTGCCTCCAAATTTCAAATAAAAAATTGGTGCGTGTTACACATTGATACAACGCTTTCCTGGTTGCTTAATTTTGGAAAAATCCATTCGTTATCGCACATCTTTATAATAGCAGCCATTTTTGTTATTGCAGAAAACTACAACCTAAACCTAAAATGTTATAGACTGAAGGTCTATATAAAACAAATAGCGGGTTAGGGTAGGTATGAATGAACGGGGTAGTAATAGTTTGGACAGAAATTAAAATTTGAAAAATTGTCTTTGTTTGTGCTTTCACACTTCTTCATTGACTGCAGTTTTTTGGGTTGTTGTCGACATAAAATGAAAGCAGATAAAGTTCTGTGTGAAGGAGTTGTGTTTCGCTGATTAATGTAGGTGTGAAAGGGATCTTTTTGCACTTCGTAATTGACAGCTTTCATCGAGAGATATGTGCTATAGGTTTCGATGCATCAGACATCAACGGAAAACGAGTATAGACTATTTTCATACCATCACGATGACGACAACAGACCCATTTTCTCGAGAGAATAATCTTAAAAGTAGTTTCAAATATAGTGCTACTCAACCCATGCTCCTGATCTTTTAAACGCTCGCTTCTTCAAAACAAAACAAAAAACAGCGCTCAAAAAACTTGGATCAAATGATTGTGCAATATGTAAATGGTGGCCACTTAAAGATTTTCAGGTTTTTTGGTCTTGAAATCTTTTTTTCTCCATTTTGTCTTTAAAGGGATCTTTTCACGCTTTGGTAAATTGACAAAATTGAAAAAAGTTGTTTCAGATTCGCAAATTTTCGTTTTAGTTATGATATTTGTGAGGAAACAGTAATACTGAACATTTACCATGCTCTAATATAGCCATTATATGCATCTTTTGACGATTATAAAACCTAAAAATTATAAAGCGTTGCAACGCGAAACGATTGAATAATTTGGAGAGTTCTGTTTTTGTCGTTAAATTGTGTATTACTACGAAGATTGCTTATATAAGGTATAAAATGCAAAGCGTATGTGTACTCGGCGGAATAGCTCAGTAGGCTAGAGCGTTTTTACTTCAGAACTCTGGCAGGACTCCAGGGGTTACTGGTTCGAAACCTGCTCCGGGCAATGTTCTTTTCCTTTTTTTAATTTTTTTCTTGATTTTTTACTGGAGCTTTTACGATCTAATGTTTACATTTATCAATATAAAGCATTTAATGAATAAGTTAAAAAATGCCAAAATCTGTGAAAAGGCCCCTTTAAAAAATGCATGCGCGTTATACATGGGGGCGCTATACCTGGTAGAATACGGTACTTTATGAATCAATGAAATACATGACTTAAGCCAGGTACTCTTAAAATAAGCTTGAAAATATTTGAGACATTTAGGCTAGATCACTATGTAAAAATAACACTTTTGAAATCATAGCTATGAACATTTTTGTTAGATGTTTAACACTAGGGCAAACTAAACAATGAGATCGAATAATGTATTGAAAACTCATTGTAGTTTTTTCGGCGTAAGCTGTATTAAGCCAGCTTTTCACCTTAGCCTGACCTTTGTTAGCGTCCAATAGAGTTCAAATAAAACTTCCCGCGGCCAAGTACAGATGAATACACTTCATTGACTGCATTGGCTGATTTGAGAATACGACCAGAACATTGGGAACATGTCCGCGTCTTTGTAACACTGTTTTACTGCGTGTTCAGCATGAAACAATTTTATATCTAATGAAAAGGCTTAATGGATAGAACAGTTTTACACTCAATCTCGACATCAATACAGTTTGTGCGTCCACCTTTTATTTTCAGAAGATTTTCAGCGCGAGAACGTTTGCACTTAAAGGCTATTTTCTCATATTTATTACTAACTTCCATATTGACAGGTAACATGTTAAAGTATAGAGAGCAGTGGAAGCGAAGACTCACTTTAATACATTGCATTTCAACTCGCGAGGTATATCGGGTCAATTTGCGGCCACTGTGTGTGAATGTCAGAGTTTACATAGAGGTCATCGCTGCGTCTCTACCCTATATGCTGATCGGAGTTCGCGGCCAGGAAAATAATCGTTACATAATAAAGACGCTATAGCGTGAACTAGGTGAACTGGAATTTTCTTTAGACCAAACAGATGTTAAATGAAGATATCCAGCGATATCATATGGTATGTCAATAATAGATTCTTAATGTGTTTTACAACAATACCATGATAAATATTATTTTTAATTAATTTAACAAGAATTATGCCATCATATTGACTAATGAATTAAGCTTGAGCGCAATGATTCTCGATACTGTTAAAAATCGAATCAAATAGCAACGCCAGACAAACCACTAAAACAGGTTTGTTCGAAGAACGCACGTATAAATATTTAAAATATATACGGATACTTCGCGTGTGGCCGGTTGACTCATATGTTTTAATTTCACTTCCATTCTTCTTTTGGTTTTCTGTTTTGTATCTATAGATTTATGACCAGCAATATGTAATAATGTAAAATAAGCCGCGAAAACTCCGCGTATTATCCCGTACTGCGTTTGCTGCAGCTAAGAACTGTACAGAAAAAGACATTCGCTATCTTTGATCTCATTCATTGAAGTCTTTACCTTTCATTAGCTGCAACCACAATCAACGCCGTATATCTTTTTTAAAGATATTTCTTGTTTTTGAAATACGCATGATTCACAAGACGATAGATTTCACATCAGGGAAAGTTCAGCTTATTACCAAAGGCGTGTTTTTACAACAGTTGTCTCGCTTTGCAAAGCATACAACGAACGAGTCCTTTTCGGGCCGGTGTGTCGTTTTGATTTTACTTAAAAACATCTTCTCTTTTGTTTTAATGAACATTTTGTAACAAAGCTTAGTTTGAACTTGATTATTTAGCTCGATTGCATTAAAAGTCTAAAGTCTAATGATAACTACAATTTGTGACCATTTCCAGGGCAGAAACGAATATATATGAAAAAAAGATATTGCTAATGTTCTCTGCAAATTCTATATGGACAGCAAAGATAAGCATTTAAACACTTCGTAATTTTTAACACAAATTCATACATTTTAACCCGACAATGCACCCGGGAAGGAATAGAGTCGAGCTCGAAAAATGATCGGGCATTGGATGCATTGTACGTGTATCATGAAGAGCGCCGTCCGGCGTCTGTCAGTCATCGTGCAGAGGCCCTCTGGCAATCAGACGGTCGCCGGCCGATGTATATGTCCATGGAAAATACCTTGATTTTTGCTGATACGGGTACATTGAATCTGATGTCGGGCGATCGCCGGGCAATAACTATGCGTTGATCGTCCGATCTTTTTTTTCGATCTCGACTCGATTTTTTCCCGAGCCCGACGTCGGTTAAAATTTTAAGTAAGACTTAAAATTAATCCACACGCCAGCCCAATGAGCGGAAAAAATATGTCGTCTGCTGATTGGACGGTAATCGGTCTCTATTTGTGACTGAGGTATTATGCTGGAATGCTGGCTTGTGCGAAACCCATTTTTTTAGATGGTTTATTAATAAATAAAAATTTATATAAAACGATTTTTTTAAATATAATTTTGGAGATTACAAAACGGGACAGCAATTAGCACATGATTATCAAGTTATATTGAACAAATACTGCGATCTGAACATAATTGTTTGATAAAAGAACACAACCTCTTCGTTTAAACACTGTGGGTGGTATCTCGTGGAACGTGCATTGACTCTCAAAGGAGAAACAGCAATCTGCTCATTTTGTTAATATTATTGCTAATTCTGATATTTGCTTTTTATATGAATCGTGGACTAATTCTAATAGTAATATTTCTTTAAATGGGTACACATCACATAACTTTTATAGGAAATTTAAAAACTGTAAAGCTAGGAGAAATAGTGGAGGTGTTATCTTGTTATATAAAGATCATTTGAAGGATGGCATTAAAATAGTTAAAAATCATCATGACACCATTATTTGGATTAAATTGGATCACATATTTTTCAATATTGTAGAAGATGTATATCTATGTGGTGCGTATATTTGGGGTGAAGAATCCCCTGCCAATAATTTTGTTAATATTGATTTGTTTGATACTATTGAACAAGATATTTCTGATTTTAATTCTGTTGGATGTGTATTTCTATGTGGTGATTTTAACAGTAGAGTTGGTAATAAATGCGATTTTATCCCTTATGATCGTATAAATAACGCATTTGATGACCCTGACTATGACCCTGATTGTACCCCCGTTCGGGCCTCTGTCGATAATGTTCAGAATAGCCACGGTACTAAATTAATAGATCTTTGTAAATCTACCTCTGTACGTCCCTTGTCAAAAAATAACCCACTTTCATACCAAAACACACTTAAACCATCATAAAACTGTGTTTTTTCTGAGTTTTTCTTAGTGGAAGTTGGTTTTTGCTAATAAAAGTGAGTTTTATGTGCGCTAAACTGTGCTTAACTGAGTTTAAAGTTGGTTATTTTAAGAAGATGTGTGTTTAAGCGAGTTTTTTTCAGTAAGAAGTTGGTTTTTTGTGTGTCAAAAGTGAGCCTTTTTATTTATGAGTTGGTTTATGTGTGTTTAAGTGTGTCTTTTTGTTTTATAAGCGAGTCTTTTACAACAGAAGTTGGTCTTTTTTTTAAACAGAAGTGGGTTTAAGCAAGTTTAACTTGGTCTTTTTGTAAATAAGTTGAGAGCTGCAACGAGGCTTAAAGACTCACTTTAACACACTTTTCAACAAGTTGGTCTTTTGTTTATTAATATAACTCATCAATGAAACAATAATTCTTCAACTGGGTCTTTGTTTGATGTTTATAGCCATAAATAAAACAAGTCAATTGTAAAGGGGCTTTTTTTACAGCTTGTTTGCCATTGTCCCTATTGTACATTTGTGTGCTCCCCATAATTTTTAGGGAATATTGGATGAAAATGGCTCTTTCAGAACATCACAGGTTCACAGATGGACAACAAGTATCACTGACAAAAACTATAACAATGGTCAAGCTTAGTTTTATACATGAAAATGAAAGAGTTTGTGTTTCACTTTGAATTTTTTCTTTATGTTTGTGTTTATTATAAACAATATCTTATGATTGTTTTATGTCTTAATTTTTTATTTTTTTAAAACAATCTCATATGATTGTTTATATTTGTTTAAAACAGTATTTACTTGTTAAATCTGCATATTTAAATAATTATGGTATTGGAAACATTATTTTGGAAATAATATATTTATTTTTGTACATAAGTTATGCAAGATTTTGATATTTGCATATGATACCATCATATCCATTTTCTTAATTTGCAATAAAATAATAAAATGCCAAACATGACCTGTGTTACATAAACTGTCAACAAAATAACAAGACAATACCTAAAACCACCCTTATTTCACACCACTAACAATAAACAGATAACAATCTGTCAGGCATTCAGAGCTAAACAGGGTACTGATTATCTAGGGGTAGATAAGGCTACTGATGGGGTTTGCCTAGAGATAAGGCTGTGTGGAATAAGATATAAGGCTTTTGATTGGCTATTGCACTGAGGAAGTTATCTTTTTGAAAACAACAACTTTTGAAAAACAAGCTGGTGTCAGCAACTGAATATTGAGCTAAATTTAATTCAGCAACATTAATATAAAGAAGTGAAAGACTTATAATGGTAGTGTAAAATGTCTTGAAATTCTGTCAGCATGAAGTATTGTGTGATGAAAACAATGTGTTTTTTACTGCAATGTGGAAATCAATAATAAGTTGGTTGGAAAGGAGGTTGAACTGCCTGATGTTGTTTTTGGAATACTGAAGAACAGTTTTAACAGGTTTGTATTGTGATTTCTTCACCCCTTTTTTTATTTAGTTTATTGAATTAATTATGATCATTATCATATTTATGTATTGTCACTGGGAAATGTAAATGGATAAGTTATTGTATTGCAATTAAAAGGATAAACAACACATTTTGAAGCAAAAATAGATAAACTTACACATGAAAAAGTGTAAATGTTGTGTACAGTGAATAATTATGGTTGTGTTTCATGGTTATTGTCATCTAAAATTTTATTTATATCTATTTCTGGTTATTACTGAACGGATTTCTTTCCCTCTTACTTAATTAGAACTTATATATTTTAATTTTGAAGGTTAAACTCTTGCCACAAGGCAAAATTGACATCGATGGGAAGATCCTTTGGAAAGAACATGCATCATCGCCTGCCTGATGTATGGACTTTTAAACCTGGTTTTTACCCTGCACAAGCTGGCAAACTTGAGGGGAACAAGAGTGGGAAAACCTCGCCCTGTCATTGACCAAGAAAGCTCGATTTGTTGAGAGGTAAACTATACAGGTTACTGCATTTACAATGCCACCAGACCACACAGCCAAATGAGACCACGCATCTTGGTACATTTTCAAACTGCATTTTCTACCAAACGCAATTTCTTTTAATAATTGATGAAAAGTGCTAAGTCACATGTGATCACGGGATTAAAATTTCAAAAATAAACAAACAAAAACAACAAGCAAATAACTTAAATTTATTATTATTAAAGCAACAAGATTACCATAACAGCAATATTTCATAGTTAAGTGGAACAAAAACATAACCAATCAACATGTTTGAAGAATGCCTTGCCCTTTTGAAAGTGATATGGTATTAATCCTTTGCAGATCAACTGGCATAAGAGATGCTCAAGAGGAGAAGGACACAAGCAGCATCAATGGTACAACTACATGTCGCTCCAGCGCCCGCTTTCCAGGTCTCTACCAGCTGCTTTCCAGGTCCCTCCACCCGCCAAAATCAGGTCTAGGTCCCTGCACTGGCTGCTTTCCAGGTCCCCTAGCAGTCAAGGTCTCTCCAGTAGCTGCTGTGCAGGTCCCAACACCGTATGCCGTCAAGGTCCCTCCATAAGCTGAAATCCAGGTTCCTCATTCCACTGCGGTTCCGGTACCTCCAACAGCTGAGATCCAGGTCTCTGCAGCAGCTGCGGTCTAAATACTCCACCCGAAGTGGTCCATTGCGGTCAAACTTTTGCTTTAAAATCTTCCATAAATGTCTATTATTTTATAATGTATTGTAAAAATAATCTGTTTGTATTAATTTGCGGTGTACTATTTTTGTCATATAAACATAATTTTCGTACACATTGTGTTTCTTTCCCTTTTAACCACATTGGGCTTATAATGAACTGTTGTAATTGCTTCACAAAAACCATTTTTTCTAGAACAAATTAGTCCAATTTTTTTTTTCACACTGCAAAATCCCACAAAAGGCTCACAAAAAACCTACTTTCTTAAAAAAACTCACTAAAACACTTTTTAAACCCACAAAAATCAACTTACCCAAACCCACAAATTGCTTTTGTTTTTTTCACAGATAAAATACTGTTAATAACTAGGTTTAAAGCGAGTTAAAAGCATGTTTTCACTGTGAAAAAAACTTTCAGCTCACTTTTCGCTCACTTTAAAACCGTGTTTAGCCTGCTTATAGCTCACATAAAAAACACACTTTTTACCCACTTAAAACCTTGTAGAAAATCATACTCACTTTAAACCCACTTAAGATGGTTAAAAAACCCACTATGTTGGTTTAAAGCGAGTTAAACCAAGATTTAACTCAGAAAAAACCAAGTCGGTAAGCTAAAAAACCCAGTCGGTAAGCTAAAAGCGTGTCTGAAAAACCCGCTTTTAGCACAGTGCAAATACCGCAGAGTTAAACACCGATGCCTGAAAAAAACTCACTTTAAACCCACTTAAGACGGTTAAAAAACAACTATGTTGGCTTTAAGCGAGTTAAACCAAGATTCAACTCAGATAAAACCAAGTCGGTAAGCAAAAAGTGTGTTTAAAAGACTCGCTTTTAGCTCGGTGCCAATACCGCAGGGTTAAACCCAGTTTAAAACTGGGTTATAACCGGATTTTGCTCACTTTTTTGACAAGGGGTATTGCGAATGGGCGTATATTTAATACTAGTAACTACACGTTTTGTTCGAATAACGGTTGTTCTGTTATTAACCAGGTTTTCCGAAGGAAAAAACTGGTTATTAGATTGGCGAATGCGGGCGGGCTGGCTGGCTGGCGGGCGGGCGGGCGGAACAAGCTTGTCCGGGCCATAACTATGTCGTTCATTGTCATATTTTAAAATCATTTGGCACATTTGTTCATCATCATTGGACGGTGTGTCACGCGAAATAATTACGTCGATATCTCCAAGGTCAAGGTCACACTTTGAGTTCAAAGGTCAAAATTGGCAATAAATGAGCTTGTCTGGGCCATAACTATGTCATTCATTGTGAGATTTTACAATTATTTGGCACATTTGTTCACCATTAAGGGACGGTGTGTCGCACGAAAGAATCACGTCAATATCTCCAATGTCAAGGTCACCACAACTTAAAATAGATTTCAAAAGTTCAGTTTGAGTTGTCTCCCTTAATCAGATTTTTTTTCACAATGAAAACCTGGTTTTGTGACAATTTTGTCCCTTGTTGATTATGTTTTAATGAATGAACGTCATTTTTCACTAGTCAATGATTTTACTATTGAACCATTTAATGAATGGAGTGACCACGCACCGTAACGTTTTTTCGGCGTTAGCTGTATACCCCAGCTTTTCACCTTAGCCTGACCTTTGTAAACGACCAATCAATGCGAATATAAAATTTTCCGCCGGTAGGCCAGAAACTTTTTGCAGTAGAAAACGGTCAATCTACAAACAGATTTCACATTAACATTAATATGTTATTCCATCGACTTTCTATTTTTGGGAAGTGTAGGGACAGGGATACTACAGTTCGTTTAGCAACGAAGTTAATTGCGTATTCAGCATGAAACAATTGTAGCTCTATCTCTAATAATTAGGTTTGAGAGATGGAGCAGTTTCACACTCAATTCTCGACATCAATACAGAGTGCTTGTCCCTTTATATTTAGAAGAATGTCAGCGCCAGAGCTTAAAGGTTGTGTTCTCATATTTGGTAATTACTATGATATTGCATTATGTGCACTCAAAAAATTTAGATCATATAAGAATCGTTGTTAAGTAACCTGATATACGCTTTGACGAACATATTAAAAATTGTTTTCTAAATTAACCGTTTAACAAGAAAATGTTTAAAGCTTTAAACAAGCCGTCGTTTCAGCAGCAGAATTGTTACCTAACTTTAATGCATTGCATTCCAATCCGCAAGGTATCAAGGTCAGTTTGCGGTCAGTTGCAGAAATCTTTATATAAACGCCGTCTCGTAAACTTTGTGCACTTGAAGTCTGTTTTGATCAGAAAGATACTAAATAAAGATATTCGGCGATATTATTGTGGTATGTCAATCATCGATTTTTAATATGTTTTCAACATTTGCATGATAAGGACCAATTTTGATACAATTAATTAGAACTATTTATCCATTTAGACCAGTTTATTAAGCATGAGCACAATAATGCACTATACTATTATTATGCAATTAAATAAGATTCGAGTATTGCCGGCTGACCTATATGCACTCGTTTATTTTCATGTTTATTGTGTTTTTCTATTCTGTAAATATAGATATCTGAGTAATAATATCACATAAAGCAAAATAAGCCACGAAATCTTGCGCAACACCCCGTAATTGATTTGCTTGTGATGTAGCTAAGAACTGCGCAGAAAAAAGGCATCCGCTACTTTTTATCTCATAGAGATAACTTTTGATCGTTCATAAACATCGACCACAATCAACGCCGTATATCTTTTTTAAAGATATTTCTTGTTATTTATCAGGCCCTGTTTACTCATATAATCTAATTTATTGACACCAATTTCGTATTTTATTTTGAGATGAGGGAAAATGTGAAAAATCCTTTAAGAACAAAATGTAATGGGAATTTTTTTAATCAATCAATGAGACAATTTGATTGCATGTATTAATATTTTATAAACATGATATTATTTGTTCTATTTTACTCATTAAACCACTATAAATACTATTTTCATCAATTACATTTAATACTCAAGTACTGAGGTAATACTGACTGATTGAACAATTAAATACACGGTTAACTTAAACCAGTGAGATATACTTCCAATTTACTTCTACACAGCGTTAAATTTACTTGCATAATTAAGTGTGGTCTAACAATTTGGTTTACTCTTACTGTCAAAGTCATGCGGTGTTTTACATAGTTACTGTTAGTTAAGTGAATGTAAACCTTGAAGGATATTGAGCTTGAACTTTATTTGTATTTGAATGCACCTGTGTTTTAGTTTTCATGTAAACTTCTTGAGCTGAACAACTTAAAGGTAGCTAAATGCCAGTATTTTGTGGACATGTTTAAAAGAAAAATACTTAAACTATTTAAACAAATAGGTTTTACTTCAAACACAGAATAATAAAATGGGCGTAGGTAATTCTTCTACTTTAGCTGAACGTTCGTCGACGGTTGGACAATTTTGTTGCACATCTTGTGAGGAACATAATCTTCAGAATTTGGCGGTCATTTATTGTGAGACATGTTTGAGGTTTTATTGTAAAAAATGTATCAAACCTCATAAAAAATTGTTTATGAAACATCGAACATGTGGAAGGGGAGATATTAAGAAATGGCCAGTTTCAAAGGAGGATGCTTCTCTTTTACATGAGGGAGGAGATTTTCTTTCAAATACAGAGGATGATTTTCTTTCGAAGGAGGCGGGGAATTTTCTTTCAAAGGAGTTGGAGGATTTTCTTTGGAAGTGTGACGTGCATGTGGATAAAAAACTGTCACAGTTTTGCCATGACCACAGTCAGCTGTGCTGCTCTGATTGTGTTGTAAAAATTCACAGGTATCTGACACATTTATTTCTTTAGTCATAACTGTAATAATCAAGATACATGATTTATGCATGTTTTCAAAATAACATCACTATTATTATTTTCGTATAGCCTTCAGCTTCTCATGTATAAATAAGTATATCGTTCTAGCGACTCGCTCTTTACAGATTAACTGATTTAAAATCATTCAATTGAGCGAACCCTATGAAGTCAACAACCACATTTCTCAAAATCGTTTTAGCGCTCGAAGCGACAACATCGTGTACATTCTATTCTTCTTTTGGACCACATGTTGGTGGGTAAGTCTAACTTGGTGATTTTTATTTTATATTGAGTGCGCTTAAGGACGCTGTCCAGAGCTTTGGTTTTGGGAATTGAAATGACCAGCACTCATGGGGACGATGTTCTCAGACTATCCGACTCGTCGGATACTGAATTTTCTGGTTTCGACACTGTCGATACGCCAATGACTCCTGTATGGAAATTATATGCAAATTCTGTACAATGTCTGTACAAAATCTGCCCAGAATCAAAACAGAATTTATTTATTCTGTACAAAGAGGACACAGACCCAGAATCTACTTGGAAAACTGTACAGATTTTTTAAGCAGAATTACAATGAAGCAGAATTTTATCTGTACATATTATTATACCAAACCGAATTTTTGTACTTTTCATTTTTATAAGACAGATTTTTAGCACTCTGCATTTTAGCAGGACATAATTTTGGTTCTTGGTCCAAAATGAGGCAGAATATTGGACTTAAAAAATTATTGAAACACAATTTCAAAAAGGGACTTAGATAATTAAAAAAATAGACTTCTGATTCCAGTTTCTAAATGTTTTTTATGGAAAACATTTTCCATATACAAGAAAAACAATATTTATGTTCAGTTCAATTCATACAATAATTGCCATACATGTATATATTACATGTCATAATATTAAAATGTGTGAGTATGTAATGATAATTTATCTTTAAACACATGTAGATCTACTATGGTCATAAAATATCCTCGAATTAAGGGTCTTACAGTAAACTTGATTTAGGGTTGAATGCAAATTGAAAATTGTTTTTCAATCCCCCCCCCTGACTTATGCTAACTGCTTTGCTTTAAATTGGCAATATATATATATGTATTTCCACTTGGGTTAAATGTTTAGTTTGCCTTCCTCTGACTCTATTTATGAAAATAACTATTGTTATGTCAGTGCTTGTATACACCTCTGTAAAAGTTCACTTGAAAATAATCATAAATATGGCAGGCCTGAACCACAAAAAAGAGAAAAACTAAGTTTAAGTAACTTAAACTTAGTTTTTCACTACTTAAACTCAATTTAAGTAACTTAATTCGAATTAACGCTACTAAATGCATTAAGTAGTTAAGAAGAGTTATTTTCTATTTAAGTGAGAAAAATGAATTAAGCAGAGAAAAACTTAGTTTAACTCGTTAAGTGCGCCCGAACAACAAAAATTGATTTTAATTACCGTTAAGTTACTTAAATTGCATTTAACGCTGCTTAAAATTAATTTAAGTGCTTTCGCATCGTTAATTGTATTTAATTATTACTTAAGTAATAAATTTTTTACTTAAGTTGAATTATTAATTATCGTTAAGTCAAAACTCGCGTCCGAAAATAAGCATATGAAACAAGCGTTTTGATTGGTTGTCAGGTTTGTTAATAAATTCAGGCTTAGGTCTTCCGGATCATTAACTGACCAATCAAAACAATTCGACTTTACAACTTAAGTAAAATTCCTTACTAAAGTTGAATTCGTGTAACTAAAAACATATTTTAAGTAGAAAAACCTATTTTAACGCAACTTAATTGAAAATAGTACAATTGATAGAGAAAATCCTTGTTAAGTTGAATTAATTCAACTTAAGTAAGAAAATTACCATTAAGCACCGTTAATGCATTTTCGGTGTTTTAATTAGCGTTAACGCCGCGGGAACCACAAAAACTACTTAAATTCATTTTAAGCAGCGTTAATTCGAATTAAGTAACTTAAATTGAATTTAAGTAGAGAAAAACCTAGTTTAAGTAACTTAAACTTAGTTTTTCTCATTTTTGTGGTTCAGGCGTGCCATACATAAACCCTAACAAACAAATCCTGCCCGCTTGGTACTTGTGATTTGAAACTGCGGCTTTAATCTCATACTGGCTTGCTGGAATGTGCATAATCTCTTCTGATTGGTACATCACAGATTGTGAGCCAAATTTGAAGGTGTAAACATAGATCCATGCAGGACCTGTAACTTGCTTAAAATGTAGTTTCAAAGCAATGTTGGGACTTTTTAAAGTAGAAAACTTAACAATATCCTGAAATACTTTGATCAACATTCTTAAACAATTAATAAGAATGTGGAAATCAACAGTTTGTGTGTTACTAAGTCTTTTAAAAAGGAATTCAGTGAGTTATGAAGCGGCCCTTTTGGAAATGCTTTGAACTATTTAACAGGTTTGTATTGTTTTTGTTTGCATTATTTTCTTATAATGTTATGTTTAATTTAATGATATCATGAAACAGTTACAAAGATCTGTTTTGGTGGATGACTAACATTTAAAATAAATGATGAAACCAATTATCTTTGCAGTAAGTTCACATAAAAGACATAAGTCAGTCAAAGGTATCTCTATCTTACAAAACCAACATAGTTGTAATAATCAATTGCCTAATCAGTGACCAAATGAAATGACAATGTAACCAATACTTAGATTGATTTATGAATAACTACTCTGCCACGAAATTTCAAGCCGTTTTTTCAATTACATATTTACGAAAGCTATGATTGGTATCACTTAAAAGGTGTTGCATTATTGAAGTTGTAATTTTAGTAGATCCCATATGATCACTTCATTCAGATTGGCTAAACAAAGTTATTTTAAAATAGTAAATTGTATGGTTTTCTTGCTTTCAGCGATTTTCAACAAAGATTGTGTAGCAACTTAACCCTGACAACGACCTCAGTAGTGCAGTCACAGAGTTATGGTGCTGTTATCACTTAAAAGGTGTGAAGCAAAAACTTAGTATAAGGTGGTTTGTAACTTAATCAACATTACAAATTCTTTTTTTTATAAAACACCCTTTAAACTGACCTTCATATGAAAAAATGTCAAATTTATTTTATACTGTAAAAGCAAAATATAAAGAGAAGCAAGTTGGTGAACCACGTTGCGTTATTTAAGTTGTAATTTTAGTAGATTCCATATGATCATTTCATTCAGATTGACTAAACAAAATGATTTTAAAATAGTTAATTGTATTTTTTGCTTTCAGCGACTGTCAAAAAAGATTGTGTAGCAGTTACTTTCCCCTGACAATGACCTCAGTAGTGCAGTCACAGAGTGATGGTACCTCACAAGGGTCTGGTTGAAGCAAAAGAAGAGGTCTAAAAGGGATTTTCATCTCAATATAATAACTGTAATTTCTTGAAACATTAACTTTCTTTATTTACTGTGTTTGTTATGTCATATAACTATGATACAATAATGTGTGTTGTATTTAGGGATTTATTTCTTAACGGGATGTCTAAGAGTAAATTATTTTATTTTATTGACTGTCAGTATGTGTTACTTTTCATATATATGTATATAACATGTCATTATATCATTATATAAAAATGTTTAATATTTACAGTCTATATATTTTACTTTACATTTTGCTACATTTTTCTGTACATAATGTTTTGTGTACAAATTTTATTTTGCACAGAATTCCATTCTCACATTTCGGTTCTCCCCACATTTAATTCTGCCTAGATTTTTTTCTGCCCCGAAAAAAATCTGCATAATTTAAATAATTGGAAAAATCTGTGCAGAATTCGTTCTTTGTTTATATTGAAAAAATCTATAAATAGAAATCTGGTTTAACTCATTTTAAATGGACACCAACTATTGTCTGCACAGATTCTATACAGATTTTGTGTATTTTATTCTGCACATAATCTGGTTGCAGTCTGCCCGAACTTTTTCTTACAGGAAACAAAGGGTCATTAAGTGTTGACCCCATTTGCATGTCTATGCAAGCTTGATAGCAAACATAGTGGGTCTGTACACTTCTTTCAACGCCCCGTAAAACAGTCTTTGAAATAAGCACACGTCTGATGGCCCGAGGCGAGTAAAATTACTGCTAGGCACATAAAAAATCACGTTTGTGGCCTGCCAGGCATGTAAATTATTGAAGCCAGTTGACAGTTTATAAAAAAATCGTAAGTTATTGATATTTGCATATATCTTTTTCAATTTTGTGAACAAACACCTTGTCGGAAGTTGTAAAACAATGAAATTTGATTGGTTTAACATGCAACACGCACCTGCTTGTGCTTGTCATCATTATTGTTTTTGACCGATGCATTGCGGTCACTCAAATTAATTGAGTAGATGCTTTTTGAATTTATTATTTCAATCAAGTAATACTCTTCCGTTTTTGTCAATGTCAACAAGTGTCATTGTCGACAAAGAGGCTATGCAGTATCTAAGGTATGTTCATGGGGCTAAGCCCAGTAAAGCACTTCCAAAATAGAAAATTGACAATGATTTAGAGAAAAGGGAAGCCAAAAAACGGTAAGAGGACACCAGAGAACGCTCTGTTTAACCCATTCCATACTACAGCCTTATCTCTAGGCAATCCCTATCAGTAATAGCCTTATCTGCACCTGGATAGTCAATACCCTGTTTTGCTCTGTATGCCTGAGTGACAGATTATCTGTTTATTGTCAGTGGTGTGAAATGTGAAAGGGGTCAATTAGGCAGTGTATTGTTATTTGGTTGACATATTTTGAGACAGATATTTGGCATTTTATTGTTATTTAAATACCCATAAAGACAATGAAAATGATAAAATGTAAAAGTGTAATTAAAATCAGAACAAAGCCATTTGATTATTTCCTAATTAGTTTATCCACTGGCACTACCATAATTATTTCAAATTAGAAACACATTACAAATAGAAACATATTTTTAAATAAAAACAATATGACAAGTTTTTTTCAAATATAACAATATTATACTCTTATAAATAATAACAAGATTTTTTACATAACCCATTACCTGAAAATAACAGTACATACAAGAAAATGCATCTATACAAAAATAGATTATCAAGAACATTAATTAATGTCACAGATAAGTTTGTTCAAGTTTATGAGATCTTTATAAATTAAATTTTATAAAAATAACTATTCTAAAATAAGTAATTTTCCAAAATTCAATACTGATCACTTGAAATGATAATCCATCTTTTGTTCACAAAGAACAACATCTAGTCCTATCATATTTTTTTACATCGAGTTGGCCAAATCCACATGCCAGTCCTTGAAGCAGGGAACACAGATATGCACTTGACATTCAAGGCAAATGACATGACACTCACGCCGTCTCTTTTCTTTTGCACACTGACGACAGCGTCCTCTTTTTTCGGCCTGTCCAGGGAAATGTCCTGCTTTTACCGTGGCCAATTTTGCAACAGCACTCCCATTGTCGCAATAGTCTCCTATCAATTGCCTTGACAAGTTCATTCTGAAGTCCAGAACTGTGCGGTCTTTGGGTTTTCCGTTTCTACTCTTCTGCTGGTGAAAAGGGGATTCCCTCATCACGACGTACCCGTTGGTGATAGCTGTATCCAGCAGAAAAAAGAACATGTACGTCCACCACTTTCTTGATGTGCAAAATGTGGGATACTCAGTCCTCATCTGGTCCGCATGATCGACCCCGTTCATATTCTGATTATACTCGGGGATGGTACGTGGGGCCTGTACTTCATGAACTTCACCACTTCGTGTTTTACGCAGAACTGTTGCGTCAATGTCTTTGGGGTTTTCTGCTGTAGACAACGTGTAAATTGCCTTTTTGTCCATCCATACACTGGCAAGTTGTTCACCTTTTGTAGCAAAAACAAAGTCCCCCTGCGTTTTGACAGTTTTTTTTCCAAGCTGTTTCACAGGATAGCCCTTTCTATTAGATCGAACAGTTCCACGTGCATATGTTTCTTGTTTCAAAAGTTCATCAAACAACTTGGGACTCGTAAAAAAATTGTCCACATTCACAATGTGCCATTTCCCCCGAAGTTCATGGCTCAAGTCCAACACAACTCTTGTTGCTAGCCCAACTTCAGCCGTGTTAGCATCCTTCCCAGTGTAAACTTGGAAATCATTGACATATCCATTCACTGGGTCCGCACGTACCCACACTTTCACACCGTACCTGGCTGGTTTGAGTGGCATGAACTGTCGAAATCCAAGACGACCGCGAAACTTGACCATCGCCTCGTCAATCGAAACATTTCTGTGAGGATTGTACAGGGTCAAACACATTTTTTTCACCACATCAAGAAATGGCCGAATCAAGAACAGTTTGTCGTGCTCAGGATGTCCCTTGGGCTTCATTTTGGTCTTGTCATTGCAGTGGAGGTACTGCAAGACTTTCATGAACCGATCCCTTGTCATGATTCGCCGGACGCTAAAGTTCCCATACAAGACGTCCGTTGACCAGTACATAGCCATCTGTGGTAGCTGAAAACAGAACGGTTCAAATAATAGTTTCGAAAAAAAAATTTGAATTTCTGAAAATAATGTCTAACATTTATTTATATGTATTTTCAGGACGCATAAAGTTGCATGAATCATCTTCAACAGCCAAGACAAGAACACAGACTATGTCATATAAAATAATTGCTATTTTTCAGGTACTGCTGCTTGAATCAGCTTCAACACCAGAACACAGACTTTTTTATCAAATACATTTTAGCAATGTCTGTTTGATATGCATGGTTTCATTTTGTATGTAATACATTGATTGTATAAATAATTATCATGATTTGGAATGTGCACATGGTGGCATAAACATTCACAATTATTGTACAGGATCAAAATAAAAGATATACCGGCAATCATCTTGTAGATAAGGGGAAAAGGTTCAAACTATTTGCTATTCTGATAGTTTTCTTTGAAAAAATTGTCAAAAATGCTTATGTTATAAATTCAGCAGACGACATTTTAGCAGACGACAAATTTCCCAGCATGCAAAGGGTTAAGAAATCTTATAATATATATATATAATATCAGTAAATATAAATGAATTTTAATAATGTTATAATTTAAAACGTGTATTATTTTCGTGAAAGTTTCATGATTTTCCAGAGGTTCTACCTACTTGCACAATGCTCATATAGATCCTGATGCCAAGCCATGCCATCATCTCTTTCACACTGACAGGTCGCCATGACTTGTCATGTTTTATTTCCATTTTTTGTCTTGCAAACAAGTTGGTTTGTTCAACAAGAAGTTCAACTAACATCATTGGAAAGAACATTTCAACAAAGTTCCATTCAGTCTGGTCAGGGTCAAGATCGAATCTTGGGCCAGGCTCAGGTCCACAGAATGCCTTTTTCGAACGATCAGAACGATCATTTACAGTCCAATTTTCGTCTTCTACAACAGACTCATTTTCCTTGTCACTATCATCAAATTCATCATCCGAGTCAATTAAATCTGCTAATGGTAAATCATCTGATTCAAATCCACTGAAATTACTCTCATTGTCCGAAGAATCAGAATCCATGATTGAAAAAAAGCTCTGTAAAGGTGTCTGTTCTCGTCGTATTTTGTCAAAGTTATGACCGGAAGAAGTTGGGAAAAAATCTACTTTCTGTTTCAGAAAGCATTTGTAACAAGAATTTTCATTGGTTGATAACTGACAGCAAACAAAGAACTTTATTTTAGAGACCAATTAAAACGGACGTATTTTTGCGTCGCTAGGCATTCAGAGCTACATCTGCAGGTGCGCATTATTGCGACACTCGGTATTCACGCTATAGATTATCGGACGCATTTATACGTCAGTCGGTATTCCAATTAAGGTTATTTGAACGCATTTATACGGCGCTAGTATGGAATGGGTTAAGAGCATTGGTGTAACGATACACCGTCCTTATTCTAGTGACTGATTAGATGACATTGTATTCACTGATATTGAAAGAAATGTTCTGCTTTACTATGTGAATCATTTAAGTGCTAAAGTGTTGTGATTTGTTATATTTTTGGTTTAAAAAGTTTGGGCATGTAAACAATAAGTTTGGCATGTAAACATTCTTAAGAAACTGGCCTGACTGGCATGTAACTTTTCAAAGCTAATTTCAACGACTGGTAACATTTCTTATAATGGTTCCTATTGGCACAGCTTTCGACAGCTTTTTTGCTGATATAAGCATCTTGCATCTTACAAAGTTTATGTTGTTGAATGCATCATTCCTGGCTATGGACTTGGGGTTTCTAGTGTAGGCTTTGTGGAGATGGTGTTTCTCACCAGTCCTCGTGTTTCTTGCCCCAAGGGTGTCTGCGGCTGTAGCATAAAACAGAGCATTGGTGTAACGATACACCGTCCTTATTCTAGTGACTGATTAGATGACATTGTATTCACTGATATTGAAAGAAATGTTCTGCTTTACTATGTGAATCATTTAAGTGCTAAAGTGTTGTGATTTGTTATATTTTTGGTTTAAAAAGTTTGGGCATGTAAACAATAAGTTTGGCATGTAAACATTCTTAAGAAACTGGCCTGACTGGCATGTAACTTTTCAAAGCTAATTTCAACGACTGGTAACATTTCTTATAATGGTTCCTATTGGCACAGCTTTCGACAGCTTTTTTGCTGATATAAGCATCTTGCATCTTACAAAGTTTATGTTGTTGAATGCATCATTCCTGGCTATGGACTTGGGGTTTCTAGTGTAGGCTTTGTGGAGATGGTGTTTCTCACCAGTCCTCGTGTTTCTTGCCCCAAGGGTGTCTGTGGCTGTAGCATAAAACAGCTTTCTGAGTGATGCCCAATCCAACGCTCTTCCAGAGCATTCACAAAGGACTGCTTGCAGCTGGCAGTCTTTAACTTGGCAATGTTCAAGGGTGAAGGGGCCTTCTTTCTTTGCCAACATTGTTTGAGCTGAATATGTATATTGGGCTTGGTAATGATGAGGCGGTGATCTGTCCAGAATTTGGCAACCGACATTGATTTGGTCACTCGTACATCTTTTCTCAAGATACCATAGTCAATAAGATGCCAGTGTTTTAAGCGAGGGTGCATCCATGACGTTTGTTAATGGGAGTTGATTGAGGGGCAAGATTATAAGTGTTTGTGATCAGAAGTTCATGTTGCGCCACTTGTGAAAATATTATTTTCTATGATCACTCTTAAATTAAAATCGATAATTCACCGAATCCAACAAATATCCTCTATATATTGTACTAAAGGAATTATAACAGCAGTTAAAGTTCATTTACTGTATGTTATATTTATGTATTTACAATTAAAAAGAGGTGAAATCAACTAAAATAGACTTTTATTCAGAAGAAATATCTTGCAATAATGCCCTGTCTTTACTTATTAATAAGGAGAAACATATTTAATATGCTAATAATATAATAATGTTTTAACACTAAAAATCAAACATATTTAACACATCAGTCACACATAGTAACATATTAGCCAGCCCATATTCTGCAATTCCATCATTTATGGTTATATAAGAAAGCACACAATTAATTTGTGTTCAAAAGTACAAATATTAAAGTATGAATATTTTTGGGAAATTACAGTAATTTTGGTGTAATAATAACCAGTAAGAGAATTATCTCTATTTTTTGTATGCAGTTAACATTCTTATTTTCATATACCACTTTAAACTGTTTTTAAACGTACCTTTGTACTTCACAGCCTCAAAACAGAGTATTTATGGAAACAATTGGCTATTTTTTGTCATTACTCATTTATTGTACCCCGCAAAAGGTGGTGTGATATAGAATTGGCGTTGTGCCTCAGTCTGTCGGTGCGTCCGTCTGTCACTTACTTTTCAGGGCTAAATCTCAGAAACTAATAAAATAAGATACCATCATAACACTTCATTTGTGTATTATTGATATCAGTGAGGAGAAGTGCCATACAAAAGAACCATAACCCTAGTAGGGCTGCACTTTCTTAAATAGAGTTATTGCCTTTTTTTTAGTTCACCTGATTGCTCAAGTGAGCATTTGTTATTGGTCTTTGTCTGTCGTCTGTCCATCCGTCCATCCACATTTGTTAGTAAACACTCTAGAGGCCACATTTCTTGTCTGATCTTCATGAAACTTGGTCAGAAGCTTTGTCCCAATGAATTCTTGGTCGAGTTCGAAACTGGGTCATGCCGGGTCAAAAACTAGGTCACTAGGTCAAAAACAAGAAAAACACCTGTAAATACTGTTGAAGTCAAATTTCATGCCCAATCTTCATGTTACTTTGTTAAAATGTTTGTCTTAATGATAGGCTGGTTAAGTTCAAAAGTGGTTCTGGTCTGTTGAAAAACATGGCCGCCAGTGGGCGGGACAGTACTGTTTTCCTTATTTGGCTATAGAGAAACCTTGTAAACACTCTAGAGGCCACATTTCTTGTCCGCTCTTCATGAAACTTGGTCAGAAGATTTGTCCCAATGATACCTCGATTGAGGTTGAAACTGGGTCATGCTCGGTCAAAAACTAGGTCACTAGGTCAGGAAAAAAAAAGGAAAAACCTTGTAAACACTGTAGAAGTCACATTTTATGCCCAATCTTTATGTTACTTTGTCAAAATGTTTGTCTTAATGATATGTTAGTTGAGTTCAAAAGTGGTTCCGGTCTGTTGGAAAACATGGCCACCAGTGGGTGGGGCAATTTTCCTTATTTGGCTATAGAGAAACCTTGTGAACACTCTAGATGTCACAATGATATTTGGTCAGAACATTTGTTTTCTAGATATGAGAGTTGAGTTTGAAAATGGTTCCGGTCTTTGAAGAAAATGGCTGCCAGGGGGGGGGGGGGGCATTTTTTTCGTTATTTTTATACAGTTAAAAAAGCTTGTGAACACTCTAGAAGTCACATTTTTTGCTCAATCATCATGAAACCTGGTGAAACGATTGGTTTTATTTATATCTCAGATGATTTCGAAATTGGTTCAGATCGGTCACATGGCCGCCTGGGGGTGGGGCAGTTTTCCTTATATGACTATAGAGAAACCTTGTGAACACTCTAGAAGTCAAATTTTGTACCTAATCATCATGAAACTAAGTCAAGACATTGGTTTTATTGATATCTCGGACAAGTTGGTAAATGGCTCAGATTGGTTAAAAAAACAACACTTTTTAGCTCACCTGATTGCTCAGGTGCAGTACTTGCACGTATTTTGTTTAAGCACTAGCCCAATCGGGCTACCAGCTTGGAAATTTCAATAGCCCGAATCAATTTTAACTAGCCTGAAATAAAAGCTATAATTATGTTACATTTGTACCTATGTTTGTATTGAAAAAACATAGCATAATTAAGATAAAACAAAAAAAAACTTGATTTTGTTTATATTCACAGTAAATGTCTGACAAAATAATTAACACAAGGTCTCCATACATCTCAAGTCCATCATGGTCATTGTCTCAGTCACCGTCATCCAGGTCTGACATGTCAGGTATGCTCATAAAGGCGGCCTGAAAAAACAATGTTATGATATAAATTTTCCTCTCAAATATCTGAATAAAGTAAATCTCAAACAAGCAATAATACCTGTGCATAAGAAGTAGAACACAAAGGTAACTTTTCTGCCCTTCTGAGTCTTCTTAATCTAAAACGACATTTATAGCAGTAGTTTCATTACCTAAGCCACATCTGGTTTGTGGCCATTGAATCAGCATCTAAAATGCAGTATGAGAACACTGTCACATTTGAATAAAAGGCAGGGTTCGTTCTTTGACAGATTGATTTTATCTGTTAAAAATTATACTTGCAAGTTAGTGCATGCTATTTAATTGCATGTTGTTTTTCGGCGTAAGCTGTATTAAGCCAGCTTTTCACCCTGACTTGACCTTTGTAAGTGTCCAATAATACTCAAATAAAATTTCCCGCGGCTGGGTACGAATGAATACACTTCATTTATTCCATTGGCTGATTTGAGTATAACACCAGAACATTGGAAACATATCCGCGTCTTTGTAACACTGTTTTACTGCATGAAACAATTTTATCTCTAATGAAAAGGCTCAATAGATAGAACAGTTTTACAAAAATTTTCGACAAAAATACAGTTTGTGCGTTCACCTTTTATTTTCAGAGAATTACCAGAGCAACAGCGTTTATACTTAAGGCTATGTTGTCATATTTAGTAATTACTTGCATTGCATTTCAACTCGCGAGGTTTCGGGTCAATTCGCGGCCATTTGTGAAAGTCAGAGTTTATATACAGTTCATCACCGGAGTTCGCAGAAGGGGTTGCGATCATTGTGTTACACCGGTCTTACTGACAATAACGTAGTGACTGTAATGCATTGCATTCCAATCCGCACGGTATCAAGGTCAGTTTGCGGTCAGTTGCAGAAATCTTTATATAAACGCCGTCTCGTAAACTTTGTGCACTTGAAGTCTGTTTTGATCAGAAAGATACTAAATAAAGATATTCGGCGATATTATTGTGGTATGTCAATCATCGATTTTTAATATGGTTTCAGCATTTGCATGATAAGGACCAATTTTGATAAAATTAATTAGAAATATTTATCCATTTAGACCAGTTTATTAAGCATGAGCACAATAATTCGCTATACTATAATTATGCAATTAAATAAGATTCGAGTATTGCCGGCTGACCTATATGCACTCGTTTATTTTCATGTTTCTTGTGTTTTTCTATTCTGTAAATATAGATATCTGATTATTAATATCACATAAAGCAAAATAAGCCACGAAATCTGGCGCAACACCCCGTAATTGATTTGCTTATGATGTAGCTAAGAACTGCGCAGAAAAAAGGCATCCGCTACTTTTTATCTCATAGAGATAACTTTTGATCGTTCATAAACATCGACCACAATAAACGCCGTATATCTTTTTTAAAGATATTTCTTGTTTTTACATTACGTATGGAATGTACATACCAGCCAGTCAGCAATGTAGGCTTAGAATCAAAGTCCCCACTTGGAGACATCAAAACGAAGCCATGACCGATTATTTTTCCATGACCATTGGCAGTTTCATTTCATTTACTGTTCATATTTTTTGTTGCAATCTTAATTCTCATTTTGCAGTTGATGTTCGTGTGTTGCACCCTCAAAATTACGCAGGAAAGACATTAAAATAAATGTATCACTGCGAGTTCTCCATCCAGTAACAATAATAGTTTTAGCGTCTTATGAGATTGACTTACAACATTGTTCGATAAGCGTCTAATCAATGAGTGCTCAAGGGAAGTAACAAATGCAGTTTTGAATAAGCATCTATATGAATCTATTTCGGACTTGTTACTAAGTTTGGACACAAAAAATTGCTCTTGACCGATCGGGCTACCGGCTTGGAATTTTCACTCGACCAATGCAAAAATCACTCGACTCGGTCGACAGTTGAATGGGTTATGTCCAAGACTGCAGGTGAGGTTTTAGGATCTGTCTTTGTCCATTGTTAGTCCGTCCACATTTGGTTTGTAAACACTCTAGCATTCATATTTCTCAAGCATTCTTTATCAAAGTTGCTGAGAAGCTATATGGCCACAAGATCTCAGTCAAGTTTGATATGAGCAAAATCACAGAATAAATGCCACAATTATTGCCCTTAGATTGTGAACATTTTCATGATATTATACAAAATCCTTTTAAACACTCTAGAGGTCACAATTTTGATTCAGATTGTATTAATCTTGGTCATAATATTTATTTCTGTAAGCACAGTGTGATGTTTTGTCATGAGGGGTCAAAATATAGGTCACCTGGTCAAATCTTACAAAACATCTTGGCCCTCTTGTTATGTATTATTTCAGGGCTATATCTCACATATCATACAAGATTCCTACATGAAACTTCATGGGTGTATAGATATCAATAAGGAGAAATGCCTTGTACTAAAGAACTAAAACCATCCACTTTTTAAACAAGAGTTGTAAATTTTGTATGATGTGCCTTTTCAGGACTATATCTCAGATATGGTACACTATTGTAGCATGAACTTTCATGTGTCACTGTATGTAGATATCAATTAGAAGTTCTATGCACAAGAATCATAAACCTACACTTTCTTAAATAACAGTGATTGACTGTGTTTGTATCATGTAACTTTTCAGGGCTATATTTCAGATATGATACAAGATTTAAAAATGAAACTTCAAGGGTGTGTAGAAATCAATAAGGACAATTGCTATGCATGAAAATAATTACCGTACACATAATTACATAATTTAAGGATTATACTGTATATCAAGAGATAAGCACCCATCCATAAACACTCTTTTTTGTGGGGATATAAATTTAACAAATGTACTTCTTATTATGCCCCCCTTTGAAGAAGAGGGGGTATATTGCTTTGCTCATGTCGGTCGGTCTGTCGGTCTGTCCGTCCACCAAGTGGTTGTCAGACGATAACTCGAGAACCCTTGGGCCTAGGATCATGAAACTTCATAGGTACATTGATCATGACTTGCAGATGACCCCTATTGATTTTGAGGTCACTAGGTCAAAGGTCAAGGTCACGGTGACCAGAACTAGTAAAATGGTTTTTGAATGATAACTCAAGAACGCATACGCCTAGGATCATGAAACTTCATGGGTAGATTGATCATGACTTGCAGATGACCCCTAACGATTTTGAGGTCACTAAGTCAAAGGTCAAGGTCACGGTGACCCGAAATAGTAAAATGGTTTCCGGATGATAACTCAAGAACGCATACGCCTAGGATCATGAAACTTCATGGGTAGATTGATCATGACTCGCAGATGACCCCTATTGATTTTGAGGTCACTAGGTCAAAGGTCAAGGTCACGGTGACCCGAAATAGTAAAATGGTTTTTGGATGATAACTCAAGAACGTTTACGCCTAGGATCATGAAACTTCATGGGTAGATTGATCATGACTTGCAGATGACCCCTATTGATTTTAGGGTCACAAGGTCAAAGGTCAAGGTCACGGTCACCCAAAATAGTAAAATGATTTTCGGATGATAACTCAAGAACGCTTTTGCCTAGGATCATGACACTTAATAGGTACATTAATCGTTACCCGCAGATGACCCCTATTGATTTTCAGGTCACTAGGTCAAAGGTCAAGGTCACAGTGACAAAAATCATATACACACAATGGCTGCCACTACAACGGAAAGCCCGTATGGGGGGCATGCATGTTTTACAAACAGCCCTTGTTTATGTCCTTGATTGGTGTACATTAATGTAAAGAGGCTGCACAAGATTGACTCTACAACTTTCAATACATAAAAAGACTTTACATGGATAAATAATTGTTAACACAATCATTTAATGTTAGTATCAGTTAATTGTTTAAATATAAATATTTGAAGTATGATTATTAAATCAAGAAATTTAGTTGCGTAAGATAATCTATCACTTATGACCAACTCAATAGCTAAAAAAAAATTTTGCAAAACAGAAATGATCCATAGAGTATATTCATTTAACAATATTATAGGTCTGTTGGAATGTTAAAGAAATGTTCAAAAGCTGAATAACAGATCTATTAACATATTTCTCTTCAGTGACTATACTTATGGCACAAAATTGACATTGCATAATTGATCATTTGAATTGATAACGCACTCGAATATTTAAAATGGAAATGCTATATCTTGAAATGTTTTTTGGTCCATTAATGACTTTTGAAAATAATTCAGTACCCATGCTTCAATAGCTCCTACAATGAAATAACCCTACCCAGTGAATACCTGTAAATTGTAATATATAAATTAGATATAATTGCTCCACAAATCTCTTTGTGTGAGTGTAGAATCCTGTCAGGCAATTTTCTACAATCCATTGAATTGCTTGTATACCATACCTGACAAGTCACTCAAAGCCTTTGACTAGTAATGGTTGCAATATGAAACCAATATCTGAAAATTTCAATTCAAAATGCACTGCCATCAGCAATTAAAGGGACTTGTTCACATGTTTGGACATAAGGCAAAATATAACTGTTCGGGTATATTGGGTAATTCACTCCCTGTTTTTGACAACAGTAGGGTTTTTGTAAATTGAATAGAGTTTTAGCCCCCGTTTTTTAAACTCATTTGGGTAATTTAGGGAATGACATATATAATATAATAAAGATGTACTAAGGTTACCATAGTATTTATACAAATGAAATTCAAAAAGGTACCTGTACATAACAACAAACAATTACTGAATTTATTATCAAAGTTCATTCATTTTTGCGTTGAATAAGAACGAGTTCATGAACATCTCTTTACAATTGATGAAGTTATGGCTGTTAAAAGCGATTTATTGTGTATTCAGTTGCATGATAAGTAGTTTAAAAAACATTCAGCTTATGGAAGGAATGACATGAAAGAATGGCCAGTTTCGAAACAGGTGGAGGAATTTCTATTGAAGTGTCAAGCGCACAAGGACCACAAAATTGAAATGTTATGTGATGACCACAGTCAGTTGTGCTGCACAAAGTGTGCCTTCAATGATCACAGGTATTTCTGAAATACTTTGGCACATAAACGTGTTTAGAAATCAATGAACTATATAATGTCACAATGTTAATGAGAATTAAGTACATGTATTGTCAAGTTTGCAATATTGATTTATAGTATTTTAACAAACACATTTTTTCCTGATTTTTTTGTGAAAAGTATCAAATACAATGACATTTTACGACTACACTTTCTTTCAAATTTTTGGAAATAACTTTTGAAATTAATTTGAAATTGTTTCTTTTCTGGACTTGTTATATGTTTTCACAGAAATACTGTATAATTAAGAAATTTCCTTCTTTTTCATGGGAGTTTAATATTTCCTGTGATGGTATTTATAACCTGTGTCCTTAATAATCATGCACCAGAAAAACAAGAAGTTTGAAGGTGGGTTTCAATTCAAACAGTACAGAACTAAATTTAAGTATATATTAAATGCTCAGGTATGGGAGGTCTTTTAGCTTGGAGTTATTATAGAATAGATTTACATTATACACTGAGTTCTTTGTCCAAAGTAGAGCTCATGTTTGATTTATGATTGTATTGTTTTAACTTGTAAAACAAAGTGCATTCAACACAAATTATGAGCTCTATAATCACTGTCAGACCAGTCACACTGCATGAGCAATTCTCACAAGCCTTTTAGACAAGACTACCTTTATGTGTACTAGAATTCTTGTCTAGTGTTTTGTTGCCAATATTGAAGAAATCTCTATCCAGCTGCAATAAGAAATTAAAGCTGTCAAGAAACTACTTATGATTACCTAGATAACTTCGATTACCTAGAAATAGTGATTGCCTGGTTTAAGAGCCCTGTATATTGTTAAGCCCCCCTTCGAAGAAAAGGGGGTATATTGTTTTGCACATGTCGGTCCGTATGTCCGTCCATATGTCCGTCCATGGGATGGTTTCCGGATGATAACTCAAGAACACTTAGGCCTAGGATCATGAAACTTCATAGGTACATTGACCATGACTCGCAGATTACCCCTATTGATTTTGAGGTCACCAGGTCAAAGGTCAAGGTCACGGTGACTCGAAATAGTAAAATGGTTTCCGGATGATAACTCAAGAACGCTTATGCCTAGGATCATGAAACTTCATAGGTACATTGATCATGACTGGCCAATGCCCCTATTGATTTGAGGTCACTAGGTCAAAGGTCAAGATCACAATGACCCGAAATAGTAAAATGATTTCCGGATGATGACTCAAAAATGTATTGCCTAGGATCATGAAACTTCATAGGTACATTGATCATGACTCGCAGATGACTCCTGTTGATTTTCAGGTCACTAGGTCAAATGTCAAGGTCACGGTGACCCAAAATAGTAAAATGGTTTCCAGATGATAACTCAAGAACGCTTATGCCTAGGATCATGAAACTTCATAGGTACATTGATCAAAACTCGCAGATGACCCCTATTGATTTTCAGGTCACTAGATTAAAGGTCAAGGTCACGGTGACTCAACTTAGAAAAATGGTTTCGGGATGATAACTCAAGAACGCTTACGCCTAGGATCATGAAACTTGATATGTACATTGATCATGACTCGCAGATGACCCCTATAGATTTTCAGGTCACTAGGTCAAAGGTCAAGGTCACGGTGACAAAAAACGTATTCACTCAATGGCTGCCACTAAAACTGACAGCCCATATGGGGGGCATGCATGTTTTACAAACAGCCCTTGTTTACTTTACACTCTACACATATGTTAAAATGTCATTTTTTGTATAAATAGGAGACATTACTACAATTATGATGAAAACAACAGAAACAAAATATAGAGGTGCGCATTGACATAATACAATTTTTGCTTTTATTTACCGTAACAACAATATACATTTATAATAAATATATATACTGACTAAATATAGTGTGTAGGATAAATTTATGTTATCAGTGTATCTTTTCAAAGTCAGAATGACCTTGAAACGGCATATACATGGTCATTTTGTCATTAATACCACTCAGTCCTTTGATTCTTTGATTAGTTTATTTGCTGAATTGACAGCTTCAGTTTTACTAAAATGTCAAATTGTCAAATGTTTATTTGAATATGGTATTTGTATTAAAATCTATATAAATATGCAATAGAACCATTCTTCTTAATTATAAGATAATCATTTAATTGTTTGCTTATAAGTGCATTTTGATTGCAAATATTGATCTTATAATTTTATTTACAAAAGCGGGAAAGTCACAGTAAAGTATTCCGAAATGCATGCAAGTCTGTTTACCACAGCATGCTGGCTGCTATTATGATAAACTTTGGTTTATTATGCCCCCCTTCGAAGAAGAGGGGGTATATTGCTTTGCACATGTCGGTCGGTCTGTCGGTCCACCAGGTGGTTTCCGGATGATAACTCAAGAACGCTTGGGCCTAGGATCATGAAACTTCATAGGTAGATTGATCATGACTGGCAGATGACCCCTATTGATTTTAAGGTCACTAGGTCAAAGGTCAAAGTCACGGTGACCTGGAATAGTAAAATGGTTTCCGGATGATAACTCAAGAACGCATACGCCTAGTATCATGAAACTTCATAGGTAGATTGATCATGACTCGCAGATGACCCCTATTGATTTTGAGGTCACTAGGTCAAAGGTCAAGGTCACGGTGACACGGAATAGTAAAATGGTTTCCGGACGATAACTCAAGAACGCATACGCCTAGGATCATGAAACTTCATAGGTAGATTGATCATGACTCGCAGATGACCCTGTTTGATTTTGAGGTCACTAGGTCAAAGGTCAAGGTCACGGTGACACAGAATAGTAAAATGGTTTCCGGATGATAACTCAAGAACGCATACGCCTAGGATCATGAAACTTCATGGGTAGATTGATCATGACTCGCAGATAAGCCCTATTGATTTTGAGGTCACTAGGTTAAAGGTCAAGGTCACGGTGACCCGAAATAGTTAAATGGTTTCCGGATGATAACTCGAGAACGCTTGCGCCTAGGATCATGAAACTTCATAGGTACATTGATCATGACTCGCAGATGACCCCTATAGATTTTCAGGTCACTAGGTCAAAGGTCAAGGTCACTGTGACAAAAAACGTATTCACTCAATGGCTGCCACTTAAACTGACAGCCCATATGGGGGGCATGCATGTTTTACAAACAGCCCTTGTTTAGTTTTTTCCCATGTTTGATTAATTGGCTTTGTTGCTTTGTTCTAGCGTTAAATGATTACATTTCTACGATCTCTGTTTATCAGAGAAAATGTCAATGCAGTATCTCTTTTTGAAATAATACAGACAATACGGACATCAGATTTTCTAGCAATTTTCAGTATTAAGGAACAGTTGATTTTAGACCATGAATACATAAAGAACTTGGAATTATATGTTATAGTAATACCAGTTCTATTTGGATTATTTTGTTAATCACGTGTGCAATTCAAACAAATAAAATACTATTATAAAAAAGGACAAATAACGAACAAGAACATTTGGTAGAGTCGAATCAGTCTGTATACAAGGTTTTAAGAGCTAAGGTCAAGGTGACCTTCAAGGTTTTGGTCAAGGCTTTAAGGTCAAGGTGACTATCACACTTACATGTAGTGTGAAAATCATTTACGATCAATAACTTGTCAACAAATTAACCTATTGGCTTGATACATGTACTTCACTTCTGCATTGGCCTTGGACAGTATATGACCCCTATTGAAATTGTAATCACTAGGTCAAAGGTCAAAGTCACTATCACACTAAGTGTGAAAATCGTTTCCAATCAATAATTCATCAACAAATTGACTTGATTCTTCATATTTGCATTGGCCTTGAACAGTAAATGACCTCTATTGAAATTGAGGTCACTTCTTCAAAGGTCAAAGTCACAATCACATTAAGTGGCATCCAATCAATACTTCGTCAACGAATTGACTGATTAGCTTGATACTTCATATGTGCATTGGCCTTGGACAGTAGATGACCCCGATCTAAATTGAGGTTGCTAGGTCAATGGTCAAGGTCAATATCCTATTTGATACTTTATGTACATTGGCCTTGGACAGTAGATGAGTCCAATTGAAATAAGTTATGCAGTCAGTGTGAAATAGTTTTTTAATCAATAACTTGTCAGCTTATTCACCGATTGGCTTGATACTTGTCAATATCCTTGGACTGTAGATGACCCCTCTCAAAATTGGGGTCACTAGGTCAAAGGACATGGTCACTGGCACAATAAGTGGGAAAAGCGTTTTTTATCAATAATTCGTCAACGAATCGACTGATTGGCTTTATACTACCCTTGCTTATTGGCTTGGACAGTAGATGACCCCTGTCAAAATTGGGGTCACTAGGTCAAATTTTAAAGTCATTGTAACAATAAGTGTGAAAATTGTTTCTGATCAATAACTCATCAATGAATTGACTGATTTGCTTGATACTTCAGATGCTCATTGGCCTTGGACAGTAGATGAACCAAATTGGGATCACTAGTTAAAAGCCCTGTTTGGGGGTGCATATGTCTCTGACCGCAGAACACTTTTTCTCATTGTGTGTAGTATAAAGTAAATTGCGAAATATAATTCTATTCTTATTTCACAATTTTTAAAATATTATTGACTCTAGGCTTGCTTCTGTATGAAATGTCAATATCAAACATGAATAAACAGTAGACCAATCTCTTGGATTCTCCAGTAGACCAATCTCTTGGATTCTCCAGTAGACCAATCTCTTGGATTCTCCAGTAGACCAATCTCTTGGATTCTCCAGTAGACCAATCTCTTGGATTCTCCAGTAGACCAATCTCTTGGATTCTCCAGTAGACCAATCTCTTGGATTCTCCAGTAGACCAATCTCTTGGATTCTCCAGTAGACCAATCTCTTGGATTCTCCAGTAGACCAATCTCTTGGATTCTCCAGTAGACCTATCTCTTGGATTCTCCAGTATACCAATCTCTTGGATTCTCCAGTAGACCAATCTCTTGGATTCTCCAGTAGACCAATCTCTTGGATTCTCCAGTAGACCAATCTCTTGGATTCTCCAGTAGACCAATCTCTTGGATTCTCCAGTAGACCAATCTCTTGGATTCTCCAGTATACCAATCTCTTGGATTCTCCAGTAGACCAATCTCTTCGATTCTCCAGTAGACCAATCTCTTGGATACTCCAGTAGACCAATCTCTTGGATTCTCCAGTAGACCAATCTCTTGGATTCTCCAGTAGACCAATCTCTTGGATTCTCCAGTAGACCAATCTCTTGGATTCTCCAGTAGACCAATCTCTTGGATTCTCCAGTAGACCAATCTCTTGGATTCTCCAGTAGACCTATCTCTTGGATTCTCCAGTAGACCAATCTCTTGGATTCTCCAGTAGACCAATCTCTTGGATTCTACAGTAGACCAATCTCTTGGATTCTCCAGTAGACCAATCTCTTGGATTCTCCAGTAGACCAATCTCTTCGATTCTCCAGTAGACCAATCTCTTGGATTCTCCAGTAGACCAATCTCTTGGATTCTCCAGTAGACCAATCTCTTGGATTCTCCAGTAGACCAATCTCTTGGATTCTACAGTAGACCAATCTCTTGGATTCTCCTGTAGACCAATCTCTTGGATTCTCCTTTAAAATATTTGACAATGGCGTCTTTTCTTGTCCACGAATACATCAAGTGACAACAACAAAAGCAAAATAATCACAATAGATTAAATAACAACAAAACATTTTGTGAGATAGTAGACCAGGTTGCATGTCATAAGCCGCTCATCACAGGCTAGATTGTTCATACTGAGATTTTATTTAGAAATAGAGGACCTTTTCTAAGATTCGGGTTTTTTTTGCTTTGCATCTGTCGTTTGGTCCGTTTGTCGATTTGGCCGTAGACCAATTGTTTCTAGACAATATCTAGGGAATGCTTTGACCTACAGCCATGCAAAATGTGTTTATGTTTACATCGAGGAAGATTAAGAGGCCAATCCATTTTGAGGTCAATAGGTCAAAGGTCATAGAAGCTTTAAACATGAAATTATAATGGTGTATATGTAGAAGTCAGGTTTTGAACATTTAATACACATAATAACAATCTTGTAAGCAGATTTTCAATTATAATGAAACTATGTAGGAACATTAGGCATTGTACAGATATATTACAGTACTGCCATAATTAAATGCATTCACTGATTGAATTTGAAAACATTTCAGACAGGTGCTTGCAAAAAAAACAGTCCCAGCCGGTTTATTAAACAATAATTTACACTACGCGCCCCGCGATTTTTGCCTAAATCACCGACCACCGCGTTTGGGCCAGCGTGGCAAATCACAGTGATTCGCCGCAAATTGCGGTGAATCCACTCTGTGGTTGATTCACGGTGATTCCACCGTGATTTCACTGCGACCATTTGGCAATAAAAATCAGCTGTAGAATCATTGCGAAAACACCGCAACTCGCCTTGATTCGCGGTGACTACTAGATTTAAATTTCAACTTATTAACTAATGTCATCACTATTGACGATCACATTAGATCGCGAAAATGTATTCCAATATGAAAGTAAACAGCGTACTTGCTGAATGTCGAATCCTGATTTACGAACAATATCTTTATTTGTTGAAATAACAATTGTACAGTACGGCTCACGCAAAACCAACAAAGTTCGCGGCTACAGATTCTTTTGTTCTCAAGTTTCTCCGCAGCCACAACGAGTATTCACTCCGAAAGAAACAGGTACAGATAATAACCTGATATTTTTACTTCTACGCGATTGTTTTAACATTTCGTCAGCTTCTCTGCATACTTCATACAATTACCATCGGATGTCATCTGTCAATGATTGTGTAGGTCAGTAACCATACCGAAGAAATTTTTATAGTTTAATATCGGAAACGAGACTTGCTTTAAACGTTGAAATAAACCATATCTGTTTGCTTAAGAGTTGCTCAAATACACAGACGACACGAATATAAATAATGTCGACCATTTGAATAAAATCAAATGTTGGTTTATTTGTAAAATTAATACTTTCACTTCGTCCTGATTTTCATAAAATGACTTACATGTGCATCTAAATTTAAATTTACACATTGCTTCAGGTGATGTACGCTTCTCCAATCGCCATTGGGCTGCTAGATCTTTTTAATAAAATAGAAGCGTGTAAAATTCATTTAATGGAACATTACTAAACGTTTGTCTTTATAATTTCTTGAGCAATGTTGAACAGCCTATACTTTTGAAAATGGAAGCTGTGATCATTCGCAATTATCGTTATTTTAAATATTTCAAACATAGTTTGTTACACTTAAAATTAGGCAGTGAATCGTTTGATTTGATGGCATTCTGTTTCATTTCGGACCCCATGCAATTTTTCAGATCATAATCTCTTTGCTTTATTACTCGAACTTGTTAGTTTCTGACCACGTGTTTTACTAAATGTTACCATAGGACTGTGTATTATGGTCCATGCAATTTGCTTGTACCCGTGTTGATGATCCTTAAATGTTAAATAAGCATGTGCACTGTTGATTAAGTTGGTTTGTACAAAAGTTCTACTGAAAACCGCCGACTGCATCTTTGTTTTATTATCCAATCAAGCCCCAAACATCCAATATCCGGTGTATTACCAGAAACAAACTTAAGATAAGCACGCGTTGTCTGTCAAAACAATGACTGTATAGCTGTAAACATTTTGAAGTAGCTCACACAGTTAATTCCCATATATGCTCTCAGAAAAAGACTTAAATTGCTTAAAACATTTAAAATAACGATATTTATTTTTTTAAGAATTGCTAATATATATATATAAAAGTTTGACAAATTCAATAAACAGATATTGGTTTATTTTCACAAAATAAACTCGCTTTCTTGATTCCCAGAAAATGATGTGTACATGTTGCATTTAATCTAAATATAAATTAAGTTGTTTATTGGTCGTTGAAGAAGATTATGAACTGTACATGACACTTAAGTGTGTACATGTAGTCAGTATACAATACAATAATTGTTTCAATTATGAAGGAACTGAAACAGCGCAACGGTTACAAAACAGCGTGTACGACATTCTTTAGGACTCTTATCGTCAATAGTAACCAGAATTCGCTTTTAAAATGGAAATCGGGAATATGCGGGATTATCGAGCAATGGATAAAGATGGAAGAAGTTGCATGAATGTGATTGAGACAGTTGAAACGTATGATCCGGGGAATCGAGAGACTCTGGGAAAATACGACTATTACAATACAATCAGTTATGAGTTATGAGTTCTCCATGGCTTCAAACTGTTAATTGCATAATCAATAACGCAATTATCACTCCTCCAGTTGCGGTATCATACAGCTAGGTGCGAACACTAGTTTTGTTTTATACGCAGCATTTAAAAAGTAAAAATTAACCTGTCAGGGACATGGGTGTGAAATACATGATGAAATTTTAAAAAGGCTTCTCTCTTATATCTGCCAACAATGCTAATAATCCCATATTGCTATAATCTTTGTGAAGATTAGACATCTACATGTAAAGTAGGAAAATCGTTCTTCACTGCGTTGACCATGAACGGGGTGAATCGCGGTGAATCACCGCAGAGATGATATTTATAGCATACACGGTGATCATGCTCGACCTAGCGTGATGAAACGCGCGAGATCGCGATGATTTTTCACCCAAAATAAATAATGACCACCGAGTGTCGGTGATTTAGGCAAAAATCGCGGGACGCGTAGTGTATATGATTTTCATTGCTGGCTAATTTCAAAAATTGGAAGTCATGCCTGTTTTGTGGGGTAGAAGAACATTAATGATCTTTTCTTGCATTATTATGCATAGTGTTGTCAAGGTTTACAATATCAAAAGTGAAAACAATGTAAACAACTAGATATGTTTTCTTAGTACATGAATACCTCTGCAATCCTGAATTTGTCCCAAAAGTGTCAAACAATTACGAACAAACATACAAAGTTGCACAAGTTTCCCTGACGATTAATATGTTACTGTAGACGTATCCATCTATCATCAATCCTTTTTAGTTACGCTTATCACAATTGAAAAAGATATGATTGTTTGGTAAAAGGGACATGCACGTGGGCAAAATTACATGACGATAAATATTGATGTAAATTGTCAGTCCTCTAGTAGCAATACTGTTTATTTTACAATCGACACATATTTTAAAATGTAATTTTTTTTATAACTAGAAATGGCGCGGCAGAGGCCGACGCGTATCCCCACGCCGAATGTTTGACCTAGGTGTGCCCCAGGGTTGGTAATGGGGCCATGCATAGCTGAGATTGACCGTATTGTCATAAGAGAAGTTCATCATCAATTAGAAGTGAATTGGTGTAGAAATGAAGAAGTTATAGTAAAAGGCAATTTTGGGTGGGTGTGACATATGTGGGCAGGGCGCCCCAGGGTTGGTAATTGTGCCATGCATAGTTGAGATTGACCGTATTGTCATAAGAGAAGTTCAGTATCAATTTGAAGTGAATCGGTGTAGAAATGAAGAAATTATAGTAAAGGCAATTTTGGGTGGGTGTGGTCTATGTGGGCGGGGCCCCAGGGTTGGTTATGGGGCCATGCATAGTTGAGATTGACCCTAATGTCATAAGAGAAGTTCAGTATCAATTTGAAGTGAATCCGTGTAGAAATGAAAAAATTATAGTAAATGGAATTTTTTGGTGGGTGTGGCCTATGTGGGCGGGCGCCCCAGGGTTGGGATTGGGACCATGCATAGTTGAGATTGACCCTAATGTCATAACAAAAGTTCAGTATCAATTTGAAGTGAATCCGTGCAGAAATGAAAAAATTATAGTAAATGGAAATTTTTGGTGGGTGTGGCCTATGTGGGCGGGGCGCCCCAGGGTTGGGAATGGGGCCATGCATGGTTGAGATTGACCTTATTGTCATAAGAGAGGTCCAGTATCAATTTGAAGTGAATCGGTGTAGAAATAAAGAAGTAAATATGAAATAACCTAAAAAAATGAGTGATAATTTCTGACGCGGCCCCACCCCAACCGCTATAACTTTTGACCCAGGGGTCAGATCAAAATTCCAAATAGTGCAGGGTCGCACATATGCTCATAGCTACCATGTGTGTAAGTTTCAAGGTTCTAGTGCTTTTAGTGTAGAAGGAGATAGTGGCCAGGACGGACGGACAGACAGACGGACGGACGGCGGAGATAACCACAATATCCCCACCTTTTTTTCAAAAAGCGTGGGGATAAAAATTAGATTTTGCTACAATTATAACTAGAAATGGCGCAGCAGAGGCTGACGTGTATCCCCTAACGCAGCATGTTCAACCCAGGGGTGCCCCAGGGTTGGTAATGGGGTCATGCATAGTTGAGATTGACCGTATTGTCATAAGAGAAGTTCAGTATCAATTAGAAGTGGATCGGTGTAGAAATGAAGAAGTTAAGTAAAAGGCAATTTTGGGTGGGTGTGGCCTATGTGGGTGGGGCGCCCCAGGGTTGGTAATGGGGCTATGCATAGTTAAGATTGACGGTATTGTCATAAGAATAGTTCAGTATAAATAAGAAGAAAATTGGTGTAGAAATGAAGAAATAATAGTTAAAGGCAATTTTGGGTGGGTATGGCCTATGTGGGTGGGGCGTCTCAGGGTTGGTAATGGGGCCATGAATAGTTGAGATTGACTGTATTGTCATAAGAGAATTTTAGTATCAATTTGAAGTGAATCAGTGTAGAAATGAAGAAATTATAGTAAAAGGCAATTTTGGGTGGCTGTGGTCTATGTGGGCGGGGCGCCCCAGAGTTGTTAATTAGTTGAGATTGACTGTATTGTCAAAAGAGAGGTTCAGTATCAATTTGAAGTAAAACGGTGCAGAAATGAATAAGTTAATGTAAAATAACGTATAAAATGAGTGAAAATCTCTGACCCGCCCGCCCAAACCCCCATAACTTTTGACCCAGGGGTCAGATCAAAATTCCAAATAGTGCAGGGTCGCACATATGCTCATAGCTACCATGTGTGTAAGTTTCAAGGTTCTAGTGCTTATAGTGTAGGAGGAGATATTGGCCAGGACGGACAGACAGACGGACAGACAGATGGACGGTGGAGATAACCACAACATCCCCATGCTTTTCAAAAAGTGTGGGGATAATGAAATAAAAAACAGAACGAAAATATAGAGGTGTGCAAGCTCACATGCCTGGTTACTGTTCTCGTAAAATACAGGAATAAGTATTGAGTTATATACGACAGAAAAGTCACACGGATGGATGGAAGAGTGCAAATCTATATACCCCTGTATTAAGCCAATGAAAAAAGCATTCATTTATTTTCCATGATTGTGTTGAGCTTGACTATTATATATAAAATATATAGTGGAGCTATCCTACTCACCCCGGCCTTGGCGTCGGCATTAGCATCTGCGTTAGCGTTAGCCTGCAAATGTTAAAGTTTTGTACTACCCCAAATATTTTCATTGTGCCTTGCCATATTGCTTTCATATTGCATACTTGTTAACCATCATGACCCCAACCTATAAACAAGTGCAGACAACTCTATCAAGCATTTTGTCATAATTATGGCCCCTTTTCCACTTAGAATATGCAGCAAATGTTAAAGTTTTCGTACTACCCCATTTATTTTCATTGTCCCTTGACATATTGCTTTCATATTTTGCATACTTGTTTACCAACATCACTCCAACCTATAAACAAGAGCAGACCACTGTATCAAGCATTTTTACATAATTATTGCCCCTTTTATACTTAGAATATGCATTTCATTTATAGATATATGTTAAAGTTTGCGTACTACCCCAAATATTTCCTATATCCTTTGACATATTGCTTTTATATGTTGCATACTTGTTTACCAACATGATCCCAACCTATAAACAAGAGCAGACCACTTTATCAAGGATTTTTATATAATTATGGCCCCTTTTACACTTAGATAATTGAAAATTTTGCTTAATTTGCCATTACTTCTTTATCTATGATCACATTTTTATTATTACTTTGACAAAACCACACTTGGAATACCACAATGGATTCCACCCAAACAATTCCCCACACCCCTCCCCCTGAGAATCCCTTCCCCCTCCCCAACCCCCCCCCCATTTTTTTTTAAACATCATCTAATAAATTACCCAACCCCACATTATACTCTCACCCTCCTACCCCCCCTACCCCCCCCCCTACCCCCCTTTTTTATTTTTGAAAGATTGTCTAATAAATGACCACACCCCACATTATACCCTATCTCAATCCCCCCCCCCCCCCCCCAAAAAAAAAAAAAATTGTTTTTTTCCTTTTTTTTTATTTTTGAAAGTTCATCTAATAAATTATTGATTATGAACAATTTCCCCATGATGGCTTATGTTATATTGTCAAGCACTCGAATAGTCGAACGCGCTGTCCTCTGACAGCTCTTGTTATTTGACACTGTATACTTGTTTGAAGCATTACATTATTTTACTGACTATTCCTTGGTATGTACATGTATTAATTGTTTATTTCAGCCAGTGCAGTAAAGTGACCCTGATTTCGGAGCTGACCAACTCCCAGCCCACAGACCTACAGGGACTGTCAGTGGAGCTGGAAACTGTCATGGGGGGAATCAAAAGCCTACAGATAAATCAGGAGGCCAGTGTTCAGTCATTGCAGAGAACATACAAGGAACATGGGGCAGTCATGATAGAACAATTGCATGGAAATTTAAATACTTATATAGATAAGTGTTGTAATAGTTCTGTGGGTACATCGGACAAAAATTTAAAAGAAGAAATGTGTTGGAGTGTTCTTTCTATCTTGAATGAATTTGATAGTATTACTGTGAAGGAACTAAATGAGATAAAAGATGAAGTTATAAGCATAAAAGGATCAGTTACAAGTTCTATTCATAAATGCACCAGTCTTCACAGTGACTTGTTACAATTACTTCAAATCGTTCAGAAAATTGGAGATAATAAGGAGCTCTGCCTTATAGCCAGCATAAAATGTAAACATATCATACAGCAGGCATTGACTCTGCTTGGAAAGTCAGGCAAGGTGTTTAAGGTCCAGGGGAAGTCTGAGCACAATGTGAGAATAACAAGTGATTCAAACACATGCTGGATCCAAGCTATATGTGCTCTCCCAGATGGGCAGGTCCTGGTTGCAGACTACAATAATAATAAAGTCAAGCTGCTGAACCAGCAGTACCAGGTGGTGAGTCACTTGGATGTGAATGCTTGGCCAGTTGACATTTGTTTGATCACACCCAGTGAGGTTGCAGTGGCTGTGACAAATGAGAAAAAGATCAACATAAATGAAGTCCAGTTTATCACTGTCAACCAGGGAAAGCTTGTTCCTGGCAGGAAGTTTCAGTTACAACATAAATGTAGAGGTATTGCCCATCTACATGGAGACCTTTTTGTCACCTCTGGTACTGCTCTGTACAAATACATACTGAATGGCAAACAGCACTGCAGACTCTATGAAGATAGGTCATCTGTTAATACAGGTAAGAATCATGGTGAATCCATCCTAATAACATTCGTATTATGTACAGGGATTTTTCTTGCCATTGTGGGAAAAGGACTCTAGTCAAATTGTGTTATTTTAAATCCATACAATGACAAATTTTGGAATTTTTATCGACTAAATGAACCGAGTTGGGATTTATTTTTTTAATCAACAAATACTGTTGATTAGGCCTTTATCTTGTTATTTTGAAAAAATAATAATATAAATTATAGTTACATACTTTGTGAGATGATAATAAAATAAAATTCAGATGTAATAGCAGAAAACCTGCTGATGTATTATAAAATATTTGTTATATAATTCAAATGTGCCCTTTGAATGCTACAGTACATAGTAGCCAAAACAAGATTCTGAAATATTGATTTATAAACATGAGTAATGAAGTATTTTGACTGTCACTACATGACATGTCTATAAATAGAAACTGAGTTCCTGGGAAAGAGACACTTTCTGACCTGGTCTTAATTTTGTGATTGTTAAATGATTGTACATGTACAGTATGTTTACCTGTTGATAGAACTTTGCAATAGACTGATCCCGGAAAAGCACGAGTTTAGAAAACCCCACTAATCACCCCGGTACAAACAACGCTTGTCCATCATATCAACCAATGATAGCTTCCTTTAAATAATAACGGTTGATACGGTGTGTGATTTTGAAAGGATTATAAATGGGTCATGTTTATTTGTACCAGCAGATTAGTGGGTTTTTCCAAAAAGTTGCTTTTTCCGGGATACATATATTGTTTCAGTATGTGTAATTGTTTCCATCTGTGTAATTGTTTTGCTTCAATTCATATCTTACTCAACAGTCACATTTCAACATGTCAAACGTTATCACAATAGCTCTGCTACTGAAGTTTATTGTCACGCTTAACTATTGAATCATTGAAAATGTATGCATATATTTTAGATGTGTTAAGGCCTCTTTATAGCAACATATGCGTAATACAATATCACTGCAGTAAGATTATTTAACATTTACATTAATTCAATATCTTGATGTAACTCTGTTTTGCAGTATACAAGTGTGCTGTGAGTCCTACAGGAGACAGGCTGTACATCATCAGCAGCTACTGGCACAGCAAGCTTCTCACCCTGGCCAGGGATGGCACACTCCTGGCTACATTGACAGACCCAGCACTAGTATACCCACGTGGTCTACATGTGACCCCTGCAGGCCAGGTGCTGGTCTGTGGATGGGGGTCCCACACTGTACTACAGGTGGGCTGGGAGGGAGAGAGTAAGCTGGCTACTCTTGCTACTAAGAAGGATGGAGTGAGGGGCCCAGAGTCAGTCTGCTACAGCAGCACCACATCCTCCATCATTGTGGGACAGTGCCTGTCATTGTGGGACAGTGACGACATCCTGGTGTTCAGAGTGGAATAGTGTGTACATGTATGTATTAGTTGTTGTAATTAGTGATTAGTATTTCAATGACAATGTGTTGTTTAGCATACAAACACAGTAGTGTGTGATGTAACAATACAACATTGTGTGTGTAGTTAAAGATACAAATAATTTATGTGCACATATTGTTATCTGATTATACAATGTGAGGGTTTTTGTTGGAACATTAGATCTAATGCATATTATGTTATGTTGTCATAACGTTTGTGTCATTATGGTCCTTACATTTAGATCTTGTAAACTGTGCATGAAAAAACAAAGCATTTCAACTGAAAATTTAATATTTCTACATATATGCACATGTACAAAGCAACTGAGGCTATTTTTAGACTTTCATTTCTATAAACACCATGCCATGTAAGAAATGTATATTGATGAATACTTTTTTAATAAAATATGAAATTGTTTAAGTAATCTTTGGAGGAGTATATATTGATATTTTACGCAACGTTTACAGAAAGGTTACACTTGATGTGAGATTTATTAATTTGCCATATTTTATGATGTTGAACATGTCTTATTGATTGTTATTACATTTATATCAGTGTGTGCGAGTCCTAAATATACATAAGAAAAACATCAAGCTATTCTGCTGCTTCAGTTGCTGCTGGGTCGGGTCAACGATGCTGAGGATGTGGGGGACAAGCATGACGCAGAAGGTAAAAGAGACACTTTGTCAGGCCTTTTCTTGGCCACTTTGGGAAAAAATGCAATTTTGGGATTTTGAATTTGTTTTGTGCTAAAAGTCCATTGATTTGGGAAAAACACATTTAATATAAGTTTTAATTATACTTCAAATTATAGGAATAAAATCATATTATAATAGTTATAAACTTTGTTAGATCTAATTGAAACATAATTTAGATATAATTTTCATAAGGAACAGCATATAACACGCTTTGGGTATGGGTCCGTTAAACAGACCCATGAATACTCAAGGAAAAGCCCTGCTTGTGTATTTCCTGTTTATTAAGATGAGGTGGCAAAGAATGGTATGAATTTACATAAGGTAAAATATCCTTTTAAATTGTTTGTTTATTGTAAAATCATATATATTCGTCCGCATGTTATTTCGTGGTTAAAAAAAGACTTTCATGGACGTGGTAGTTAATGCATGACTTTCTCAGTTTGGAAACAATAAATATGGAATTTGTGTAAGTTATTTTTCAGTGTGTTTGTATTTAATTTGTGGATCGTTTAACCCTTAAAATCAATAAAAAATAATGTCCCGCGAATAATAGTGTTTTTGCAGTGTATAAATAAGTGAAGTGTACGAGAATGATATGATATGATTTCACAGAAGGTAAAATGGCGTCTATTCTTGTGTATATCGTGTTTTCAGTACAACTTATTTTACTTGATGATCAATAACTCAAACCCTTCTCCAGCTCGATGCTTTTCAACTTACCGATACAGACACCTCAGAAACACAACACCGCAATAACTTCTGTCATCCCCATGCAGGCCTTGAGTTTTTGTAAAGCTGTAAGATATTTAATTAAGCCTATTTGATTGGAATCTATTCCATCTAATGCCGTATAGAGTCTTATTGCGAGGAGGTGTTAAGTTTTCATTGAGTATACAGTGTTGTTTTTTTAGTCAAAACAGGCCCTGTCACAAAGGAGCATGATTTACATAAAACCACCATTTTTTCACAGGATATTATGCGTTCTTGTTAGTTTCATGGAATAAATGCGTTTTGTTTCATGGAGTTAACGAGTATTGAAAAGTGTAAAGAAAAATAATTAAATTGGAAAATTTGTATGGGAAAATAATTAAAACAAGCAAATTCGTTGAATTGATAGCACACGCCAATATGCTTCTGGACACAAAAGTATTATACTGTGAAACCATTTATTTTCGTCGGCACAAAATTTCGCCCTTTTCATAAAAATGACTTTTTCGTCCGCTCTTAAATTCGTCCATTTCTGGTTTTGAAAAAAACAACGTCCGATTTTTTTGTAATACATGTAGTACGCGGTTGCGAAAAAATCGTGCTGGGGAAAGAGAGGTGACACTTGGTAGTCACTTGTAGGAGGTGGGCCTTGTTTGGCATATGCCAATTAACAAGTCTGTTATTTTAGGTGATAGTAACTGTCCCTTATTATTTTATGTCATTGACACATTCTTTGTTATGATGTCAGGTGTTGATCATACATCATCATATTTTAATTACGTTTAATAGTATTGTCTTTAATCCGGATTCGCCGCGTGTAGGCTGTATAATCTGCAACACCCCTGAAAAACACAATACACACAATGGGTAATAAAGTTGTTAACAATTAGCGCTAATCAACACTATTATACCTAAACGAAGTTGACGCATTTGATACAGCCTTATTGCATTCGCGTTTTACAGGAAATGTCAGTTGTCAGTACACTGTATAATGAACACCCCTTTGTGTCAAAACCGGATTTAACTTGAGTGTGAATAGTGGACTGTTTCATGTTCTTTGTAACAATACCATCTGTGTATCTGTATTATAAGTATACCAGGCAACAAACAAGGTGCGCGCTTCCGCATATGGGTATTCGGACATTCAAAAAATTGACCTACAGTTTAGCGTTCACGCCGTCGAAAGCATTAAGCACTATAACTAGTTTTTTTCACTATTTCTTTTTTTGCAAAAAATACTAGTGGCTTATAACTTACCTTTTTTTCTCGCATTTTGCGAGTATGCGAGTGTTCATTTCGAGCCCTGTGTATATGCGTGGATTACGCTGGATTTAAATGCCTCATGCCTACGGTAATTCAGTCTTATTTGTTTCAAATACGGGACATGATTGTTCGTTAGGATCTTGAATTCGTCCATCGGACGAAAAAGGCGAAAATTAATGTCGGACGAATAATAATGGTTTCACAGTATTTGACACTCAAAACAACAATGTTTCAAGATACAAAGGGCCAAAACTCTGTTATGAACAGATGGTGTACACTGCCATTTGGCGTGCATCATCCTCTTATCCATATATATTCTCATTTCATGTTTCAATAAAATCGGCCAAAGCACTTCAAAAATATGGCTCCGGACACACAAAAAGCATTTTCAAGATACAAAGGGCCATAACTCTATTATTAACTGATGGTGTACAATGCCATTTGGCGTGGATCATCCTCTTATCCATATGCATACTCATACCAAGTTTCAATGAAATCCGCCAAAGCACTTACAAGATATGGCTCCGGACAGACGGGCGGACGGACGGAAAGACGGACGGACGGAAGGACTGACAGACAACGCAAAACAGTATCCCTCCGCCTATGGCCTAGGGATAATAAAAAGTACAGAATCTCGTATTGAGCACATCTAAACTCACAAATTCGCACTGAAAGAAGCCCAAACACGTTTTAATAATATTATATTTCTTCTTCGATAAAGCATATAAGAAGTTTACAGTATATTTACTGTATTCTGTTATATAAGTTAATATTATTTGCTCTTGAAAGCCCTTTATAAATTTAAGCACCGACAATGGAAGCCATATGTCTTATCAGGCATTATTATAATAATTTTCATTGTTCAAACATTTCTACGTAAAGGATCAATCTGAAGTTTGGCATGCACATTGAGGATAGATGAAAAATGATAAGGAAGTGCATATTTTTTGCGTTTTAAACAGTTCAGGCACTCTGGATCAGCAGACGATTTATTTCATAAATCAATCTCTGGGTTAATGGTCGCCATCTTTCGAACTACTTTAAAAAGTACAACAACAACAATAACAGTAGAAGACAAGTTTAATTGCGAAAAGTTGAAAAATTGAGTACATGTGTCACGGTTGTTGAGTGAAATAGTGTTATTTTCAACTGTGTATGAAGCATGTGAACTGGTAGTGGAATAACCGAATTGTTGGTGGAAATGGAATTTAGAAATATATCTAATAATTCATCATCGTGTAGAATTATCATCAGCATCATTTCTGTGGAACATTGCACTATTCAAAATACAAGTGTTTCATAGATATGGTGCTTTTGACATAGTTCACTAACCATCAAGACTGAAATGATTCATGCACACAGGTAAAGTAAATAATTGAATTTGTGCAGAATGTTTATTTTTTACAAATTATTAGATCTATGTAATTTGACCAATTTATTTTTAGATTGATTGCACTGAAACTCAAAGTCTAAAGCTTAGTAAGACACTTAAGCCAGTTTTCTGAGAAGAAACAATACTTGTTCAGAGTATAGCAGGCTCATGCTGCCTCTGGTTTATTTATTTGGCCTCGGCCTTTAACCTGGGTCGCTTTGATTTCAGGTGTTTAGCCCCCATATCAACAAGGCTCTCGACCCTATATGTAGTTATTCATATTTTTTAAAGATTTTGAGAACCCTCACTCGTGCCAGTGGGGATAAAACAGGGACCTTCTTATAGCTAGATGAATGCATCAAATATGCCAGCAACACTTTATAATCAATAACTTTATAATTGATGATTCTGTTCTTTTAACTACATTACTAATTTACCAAAACAATGTGAAACACATTTTTATGCCCCCAAAGGAAGGCATATAGTGATCGCACTGTCCGTCTGTCTATCCGTCACACTTTGCATTTAGGTTTCGAAAAAATGCTCATAACTTCTATGTCGCTTCAGATGTAACATTCATATTTGGAATGCATGTGTATATGGACAAGGCCTTCCCATACACACACAAATTTTGACCCCTTTGACCTTGAACTTAGGAACGGCTTTTAGGTTTTGAAAAATGCTCATAACTTCTATTAAAGCGTTTATCGGGGGCGTATGTCATCCTACGGAGACAGCTCTTGTTTTTGCTACTGTCCTCTGCACAAACCATGATATATCTGCATATATGCATCCAACCAAATCAGTAAAACTATTTGTCACTTAATTACAGTAAACTTATTGCATGTTAACTTTTCAACAATATATATATATATACATGTATAATTATATATAACAGATCTTGAAAAAAACTCACATCAAACTTCAAATTGTTTTAGTAAATTATAGGCTTTAATTGGTATTGTGACATTGACACCACTCATGCATACGACTATACAATTATACAACTATGGAGCACATTATTTATGAGAAATTCCAATACATCAACATATGGTCTCAGATTTAAGGCAGATAATCTAGTGCTTTTTTGCTGTCATTTTTACTATTACACATTTTTTCATTTTATGTTATGATGCATTGATCTTGTTTCTAAATTAACCAAGCAATCATGTTTAACTTTTGAAGAAAGATGTTGTCTGATAAATATAGAAAATATAATCACTACAAAGTGAACAAAATTCAGTTGAAGACTGTGACCAACAAAGATTTGCCAAAGAGCAATTCAGATCATGATTTAAATTAAATACAAGTAATATGAAAGTCTGCCTATTGGATCCCAGTTAAGACTTATTTGTCAAATCTGCACATTAATTTTCCCTTAGCCATGTAGAATTGGGGACTAAATACCATCAAGTCATGTAAAAAGGAGCAGGGTATAGCACGCTGCTATTGATCTCTTGAGCTTTCACATGAATTTTACGGGTAATTTTCATACAACAAATGATATTATGTAGTGTAATGATAAAGCATTATGAGCACAAATTATATCTCTTACTAGTGGTGCAAAAATCAATTAAGTGTCACATTTCAAAAGAAAATTTATATAAAAAGGTATTATTAATTGTTAAAACGTTATAAAAGGTTATTTCAATTCACTAAAGCATTTAATTACAAGAACAAGTGCATTTTATGTCCATTACAATACATGTTACAGTATTGGCATTGTATTTATCTGCATTTGATGTGCATTTAAAAAACACTTAAAAATGCAGACAAGACACACTTCTAACAGAAACAAATGTATTTTTTTTCTGCATTTTTCCAGCATTAATACTCTTCAAGTGTATTTTTTATCATCCCAAATACACTTTACCAGGGAAAAGGTATGTTAAAATGCATTTTAGTTTGTTTTAAGTATATTTTCAAATGCATTAAGACACTCTTTTCTTTTGCAAAAAATGTTGAACAAAAACTTGAAAATATTTAATATACTAAAGTGTAGTAATAATTAAAGTTTTGTATGAGCATCAAAAACAGTGTCAAATTCATACCAGTGCCTATTTAGTAGCAGTAGGCCTTATATGGTCTACTTGTGGTAGAAATAATGCATTTTGTATAATACAACATACATTAATTAAAAAATATAGCTGCCCATACAGTTCAAAACAATGTTCAATTAACTACACTATGCAAAGTTTAAATATGACATCAAGCTTGGAATAATCTTTTCAATAATGAATAATATGCTGTTTTAATTTATAAGTGAAATAGACACTTGCATATAAAAACTGATTTTAAATCAAAACTAAATGTTTAATTTGATTTTTAGCTCCACTGCCCAAAGGTCCTGTGTTCATCGTGCATCCATGCATAAACTTTTCCTTTAAACATCTTCTCCTAAACTACTGGTCCTATTCTGATGAAATTTCTTAGGAATGTTCCTGGGGTGTACCTCTTTCAAATTTGTTCAAATTATGCCCCTGGGGTCAAATTTGACTCTGCCCTGGGGGTCACAAAATTGAAAATTTGCTTAAATAAGGCCTATTTTGTGAAAACTTTCAAAATCTCCCGTCCATAACCATTGGGCCTAGGGCTATCAAATTTGGTATGTAGAGACATCTAATAGTCCTCTACCAAATTTGTTCAAATTATACCCCTGGGGTCAAATTTGACCCTGCCCCGGGGGTCACAAAATTGAACATATGCTTATATAGGGTATATTTTGTGAAAACTTTACAAATCTTCTCGTCCATAACCATTGGGCCTAGGGCTACCAAATTTGGTATGTAGTGGCATCTTATAGTCCTCTACCAAGTTTATTCAAATTATGCCCCTGGGGTCAAGTTTGACCCTGCCCCGAGGGTCACAAAATTGAACATATGCTAATATAAGGCCTATTTTGAGAAAACTTCAAATAAATTTTTGTCAATAACACTCCGGCCTAGGGCTATCAAATTTGGTATATAGTGACATCTAATAGTCCTCTACCAAATTTGTTCAAATTTAATCCCTAGGGTCAAATTTGACCCTGCCCCAGGGGTCACAAAATTGAACATATGCTTATATAATGCCTATTTTGTGATAACTTAAAAAAAAATCTTATCCATAACTATTAGGCCTAGGGCTACACAATTTGGTATGTAGTGACATTGTATAGTCCTCTACTTAGTTTGTTCAAATTATGCCCCAGGGGTCAAATTTGACCCTGCCCCGGGGGCCACAAAATCAATTATATGCTTATATAATGCCTATTTTGTGAAAATTTTAAAACTCTTCTTGTCCTTAACCATAAGGCATAGGGCTACCAAATTTGGTATGTAGTGACATGTTATAGTTCTCTACCAAGTTTGTTCAAATTATGCCCCTTGGGTCAAATTTGACCCTGCCCGGGGTCACAAAACTGAACATACGCTTATATGGGGCCTATTTTGTGAAAACTTTAAAAATCTTGTTGTCCATAACCATTGGGCCTAGGGCTACCAAATTTGGTATGTAGTGACATCTAATAAACCTCTACCAAATTTGTTCAAATAATGCCTCTGGGGTCAACTTTGACCCTGCCCCGGGGGGTCACAAAATTGAATAAACGCTTTTAAAGTGCCTATTTTGTGAAATCTTTAAAAATCTTCTTGTCAAAAACCATTTGGACTATGGCTACCAAATTTGGTATGCAGTAACATCTTATAGTCCTCTACCAAGTTTGTTCAAATTATGCCCTTTGGGTCAAATTTGATCCTGACCCGCATGTCACAAAATTGAACATTATATACGCTTATATCTTGCTTATTTTGTGAAAACTTTAAAAATATTCTTGTCTTTTACTCTAGGACCTAGGGCTACCACATTTTGTATGTAGTGAGATATAGTAGTCCTCTACAAAGTTTTCTCAAATTATGCCCCTGGGGTTAAATTTGACCCAGCCCAGAAGGTCACAAAAGTGTACATGTGCTTAAATAGGGCCTATATTTAAGTATTTGCACATGCAGAGAAATTTGTTTCAGCCTTTTTTCAGCAGTGGAGTGATACAGGGCCATCATGGCCCTCTTGTTTAAATACTCAAAAAATGAAACCGTGTTCATGCTTGCATGAACACAGTTTATAAATGCTGTCAGAATTATAAAATATGCAATTACTATAAATACAAATGCCAGGGAAAAGTGCTTTTTGTACTAAAAAATTCGAATGAATATTACAATAATACATTCTGAATACTTTAGTATGTAATTAACAGTTTTTGTCTGAGAAAATCACTAAATTTTATATATTTATTCAAATTCACATATATTTATTCAAATTCACATAAATCATATTTCAAAAACACATCATTACTTCAAATCCTTTCACACAATACTGAAAAAAATGCACAGTTTATGATTGTTATTGATTCTTTATTAATTTATACATGTACCATTTTTTAATCTTGATGCATCCTCAATTGTATAATGCACATCTTAATCTGTTTTAACAATTATAATATAAAGATTAAGGCTGACTCGGTAAATAATAATCCATGATTTCTGCAGTACTTGCAGACAAAATAGGAATACTGCTGTGATATTATTTTATCTATCTAATGGGATATTAATTTGGCTTCAATAGAAAAAAATCAAAGCATACACATGTATAAAATGTGTATGTATATATTAGTTAAACTTAAATTGATTGACCATCGATAAAAAGATATTATAATATATGTATGTATATATATATCCTTGTAAAACTAAAAATTAAATATGTATGTTTCTATTACATCATTTAGGACTTTTATTTTCAGACAAAGTAGAGTGAAGCTTAAAACAGTATCCAATTGTAACAGTCAATTTTGGGAAAATCAACCTTATAATTATTTTCTGTGTTGGCCAATGTCATAATTGGTATAAAATGTATATTGAACTGGAAGTTTTCTTTATTTTAAATGATAACATTTGCTTGGTCAGCCATAATTGTCACAATCAAGTGGTCTTTTTACACTGTAGTTTTCTCACTGACTATGGGTTTGTTCTGAGAATGAGCCACACAAAGTATCGTTGGGGAGATGAGTTGTCAATTTTATGTTTGTCAGTCTTTCATAAACCAGTATACCTGTAAAAAGGGAATTTGTAACTAATAATCACACAATATACACAATTAAAATTGTATGCATTTAGATTTATTTAGTACTGCACATTAATCATTTTCCAAAAATATGTAGCAACATTACATTATATAATGCTGCAATACTAAAGTAATTTACTAATTAAAGGTCGCTGATGTGTAATGGATGTGGTGTCCACCTAATGATTTGGAGGTCACTGGTTTGATCCCCAGTGTGGGAGCATTCTTAAGAAATCTCCAAGAGACACCCAAGTACTGGTTCTAGGCACAGGAAACGAACTCAAGAGCATTTCACATACATGTACGTAGTTAGTACTTTAAATTTAATCGAACTAAAAATGGGTTAAAACTAACAACTGAAACCCTTATTAATACATTTTATTTTGAATCAAGCAAATGTGCAAATTCATTAAAAATAATGAGTAAAATTTAAAAATTCTACTTTAAAGTAATCATGATAATTTAGATCATTTTCAGAATATTTAATGATGTTAATGATACAATTATATATTCCCTAAATGATAAAAATAAAACATGTAATGTTAATTTATGCAAAAAACGTTTTAATTTTATCAATATCATGGTAATTACAACTAGATACAGGCAATTAGATCAGAAACGTTCATTAATTATATTAACCCATTCATGCCTAGCGTCCTGAAAAAAAGGACATTGCAAACAGCGTAGACCCAGATGAGACGCCGCATCATGCGGCGTCTCATCTGGGTCTGCGCTGTTTGCTTAAAGAAATTTCTGTAAGAAATATTCTAAATATAGAAATAAATATACCAGACACCCCTACTTTTGGAAATAAATTGATCCAATTTAGAAGGATGGGAGAGTCCACTGGGCATAAATGGGTTAATGAACAACCCAGACCTTTGTAGTGATTTATGGTCACTATTTGATTAACGTTCTATACATGACCTGTCATAAAAGGTATTTTTTAGCCAGTACTACAATCGGCAATGATAGTCTGTATTGCATACATATTCCAACGTCTATTATCGATTCGCTTCCTCAAACTGAACAAATATTTAATGTTTACATCGCGAAACGTAATGCATCCAGTTTCACTTTCGGTTTGGTTGGTTTTGTAAACACCGTAATTTCATCTAAAAAATTGGATGATAGGGTGATTAAATAATAATGGAAAAGTAAATCACTTGGATAATAGGTCAAAATGCAACACAAATGAACGTTAATAGTGCTCTTAATATCAAAGTTTCGGTAAAAAGTTTGGCGCTAGTTCAACGCGCATGTATGCAGCCTCATAACAATAGACTGACAACCTTTTGGGTAGTAAAGTAGTAATACAAGGCAATATGGCGACCGTTAGCCACGAGGCCTATCTTACGGAGGAATCCGAGATAGCCGATGTATCACGATCGCAGTTCAGGTTGTTTTATAGGTTACATTATACTAAATAATTGTTTCATGTAGGGCTGTACTGACCAAAAAAATCATATTTTACTCGAAGCCATGTTTTACACTTTAGACTGGTGTTCTGGCTTTATCTCTTGGATATATTGGAAGGGAAAGAAAAGGTGCTCAGTATTTAATCCCTGACATATGATAAAGTTAGAGACTAAAGTACAAGTTTGATCTGAAAACAGTTACATTGCACTAAAAATGGCCGCACAATTTAAGGCGCAAAAGAAGTAGAGTTTGATTTGAGTAAAGTTAATGTTTGGTTTTAACATGACATATCTTTTTTATTGCTTAAATTGATTCAACTTAGAATGAACTTTCAGTAAAAGTTTGGTTATGGTGGTCTCTATGTTCAAAATGTTGCATTTATTTTCTCTTTAAGTTGACGCTTTTACATTGATTATATAGGGGAATCATTTAGTATATTGTGGCCTTTAACTAATTTAGCTTACACTAACAAGGGAGAGAACTGTCAATATGTACCAGCAGTGAGTTGTTGCCATTAAATTGTTTCATATTTTACTAATTTGTAATATATCTTACAACTTTTATGACATGATGGTTTACTTTGGAACTGTTGTCTAGTGTGAATTTAAACAGAGTTTAACACCAAAGACCTGTAAAGGCATGGTAAAAATGGTGTGTGTGTTTTTGTAACTTTGGGAATACATTAATATGAAGTTGTTGCCTTCCATTTATTATTATCCCCCGCCATAGGTGGATAGATATTGTTTTGGCGTTGTCTGTCCGTCTGTCTTTCCGTCCGTCCATTCGTTCGGAGCCATATCTTGGAAGTGCTTTAGCGGATTGCATTGAAACTTGGTATGAGTATATATATGAGTATATATATTGATAAGAGAATGATGCACGCCAAACGGCGTTGTACACCATCTGTTTATAACAGAGTTATGGCACTTTGTTTCTTGAAAAAATGCTTTTTTGAGTGATAAATATAACACTTTTGTGTCCAGAAGCATATTGGCAGGGGATATCAATTCAACGAATTTGCTTGTTGAAACTTGTATCAACAGTAAATCCTCTGTGAATGAATTGTAAAAGTTAACCGTTTATGATTATGAGAACAATAAACCATTTATTACTTTTAACAAGATGATTTTCCATTCTTTTTTGTTGTTATGCAGGAAAAAACTGGCTTAAGACATGAGCCACGCTGTGAAATAATAGGGCTTAATGCATGTGCTTAGATTGTAGTCCCAGATTAGCCTGTGCAGTCTGCACAGGCTACTTAGGGACAACAATTACCTCTTTAAAGGTATGTTTTGTTGAAAATAAGTATCTTCTTTTGTGAAAATCCAGTATCGTCAGAAAGTGTCCTCCCTGATTTGCTTATGTGGATTTCACATGCTAATCTGGGATGAAAGCTTCTAATATTGATGAGCGGCAATTTGGCTTATAAATTACACTGAAAGTTAAGTAAGAATAATTATTATGAATTTACAGGTTATTAAAGCATTAGCCAACACTTTTAATGTTTTAATACGAAATGGTTTAATTGCATTAATTTTCATTAATTGCTATTTAGGAAAAGGCACCAATGAAATGCCAAATTAGAAATTCAGATAATTATGTTTTGCTGTTGAAAACCTTCACATCCAATCAAGAGGCATATATGTAGTGTATTATGCATTGTATTATAAAAATGTGTTACAAGTTCATATCCCCCAATCTAGTGTTGTTGTTTTCAGGAGAGCACCAGCATTAATATCGAGTTGGCCAAGCAACAGCACCAGTCTGGCCTGCAGGAGCCCCAATACAGAACCATCCTTTCCCTCCCCTGATCCCTAGCTCCTCCCACTGGACCTCCGGCCTCAAAGGGTCAGCATCGTTACACAAGTCTGTGCAATAAATCCTCAGCACGTCAAGTTTTCACGCGCTGTTATGAACAACCGAAATATCCGTGTCGAGATTTCCCCAAGCAAGCCCGAGTAGTTTTGTTTAGCTCTAGTGCCAGAGTGGGATGAGTGTTACAGAAGCGAGACGTTATAGCAGTACTTATGGTAACGCAAACAGTTAACGCTAACAGTTAGTTCCTGCTGTGGACATCACGAAGAATCTCACGAAGGATTAAACGTTGAATAGTTTGTTTAATTCTTTATAAGACAGCTATATATTCAGCAAGGAACGAGAGAAAAAAAGGAACAATTGAAATGATTCATTCAGAAGTATATCTGCTGTAGATAGTTAGGACAGTAGTAGCGTTACAGACTGTCCTCAGCGCACAATATATTCATGTGGTGCACCACAGACGCAAATTCCCCCATTATTGAAAACAAGTTGCTAAAAGTAAACACGTCCGGTTATGTACTCCGAGCCCAAAGGGCATTGCATTGAATTGGGACTAAAGAAGGCTAAAAAACATGACACCAGTTTTGTTGTATGCTCCAGTACACCCTTCAACTCTCAGTCCGAAGTTAATCAGAACTCAAACTCGGCCCTTAACAATATATGGCCAGCATATCAGCTCAGCTTCTGAGCTTCAGGTGAGACCTTACAGTGTTAGTAACTTTGTCAAAGATTGGGCTTAAATTCAGCCCCATTCCTCAAAAAGTCTAATTTTTTTTCCCACCTTTCGAAGAAGAGGGGGTATATTGCTTTGCACATGTCGGTCTGTTGGTCGGTCTGTCTGTCGGTCCATCCACCAGGTGGTTTGTGGATGATAACTCAAGAACGCTTGGGCCTAGGATCATGAAACTTCATAGGTACATTGATCATGACTCGCAGATGACCCCTATTGATTTTGAGGTCACTAGGTGAAAGGTCAAGGTCACCGTGACCCGAAATGGTTAAATGGTTTCCGGATGATAACTCAAGAACGCTTAGGCCTAGGATCTCGAAACTTGATAGGTAGATTGATCATGACTCGCAGATGACCCCTATTGATTTTCAGGTCACTAGGTCAAAGGTCAAGGTCACCGTGACCTGAAATGGTTAAATGGTTTCCGGATGATAATTCAAGAACGCTTAGGCCTAGGATCATGAAACTTGATAGGTAGATTGATCATGACTCGCAGTTGAACCCTATTGATTTTCAGGTCACTATATCAAAGGTCAAGGTCACAGTGACCCGAAATAGTTTAATGGTTTCCGGATAATAACTCAAGAACGCTTATGCCTAGGATCATGAAACTTGATAGGTACATTGATCATGACTTGCAGATGACCCCTATTGATTTTCAGGTCACTAGGTCAAAGGTCAAGGTCATGGTGACCTGAAATAGTAAAATGCTTTCCAGATGATAACTCAAGAACGCTTATGCTTAGGATCATGAAACTTCATAGGTACATTGATCATTACTCACAGATGACCCCTATCGATTTTGAGGTCACTAGGTCAAAGGTTAAGGTCACCGTGACCCGAAATAGTAAAATGGTGTCCAGATGATAACTGAAGAACGCTTATTCCTAGGATCATGAAACTTGATAGGTAGATTGATCATGACTCGCAGATGACCCCTATGGATTTTAAGGTCACTAGGTCAAGGGTCAAGATCATGGTGACCTGAAATAGTAAAATGGTTTCCGGATGATAACTCAAGAACGCTTATGCCTAGGATCATCAAACTTCATAGGTAAACTATTCATGACTGGCAGATGACCCCTATTGATTTTCAGGTCACTAGGTCAAAGGTCAAGGGCACAGTGACAAAAAACATATTCACACAATGGCTGTCACTCCAACGGAGAGCCCATATGGGGGGCATGCATGTTTTACAAACAGCCCTTGTTTTATAAATATTTACTGGTTAAAAAATTTACAATGCATTATTTGCCAAAAAAAGTGTTTGATAGGTTGCAACAATGAGTTACCTGCCTTATTAAGCTGTATAAGTTGAAACTTAGTACAATCAAAATACAAATAAAAAATTATAAATTGTTAAGTATTTGTGTTCACGTATAACTGATTATGATTTTTATTTAAATTAGAAACCGGATGTTTGCAAAGACAATATCACTATACTGCTTTTATATCCTTATGCACACACTTTTAACGCCAGTGACTAAACTTTACATCTAAGGTCTGTCTTACAAAAACAATTGCATAAAATGTAGACATCAACTAGTATCGATTCAATATCACATACATATAAAAAATTTAACCAGAATAGGCTATTATTACTAGTATAATGGTCCCTGGTAGCAAGACAGAATATCATATACTTAATTCACCATAGACTTTCATCTGTTTTTGCATTTCTGTCTAATCCATAGGCAAAACGTGTGTGATCAAGTACTCATATACTTACAGTATTGTGTCTTATGACTTGCTGTATTGTCTATTGCAAGTTGTTTAGTCTCGCGTAGATGTGCACATTTAAATATGTTCAGTCTCATATTTTAAGTTGTTCAGTGTCATGTTAAAAGTTGTATTGTTTTACAGTTAAAGTTGCCGAGTATCAAATTAAAAATTATGTAGTCTTTCATTTTAAGTTATTACCGTAGGTTTTCACGTATAGCGCGCACCCGTGTATAGCGCGCAGGCTGTTTTTTAAATGCAAAAATGGAGAAAAAAATATTTAAAGACAATAAAACCACCTAATCGGACTGAAAATGGCCGCCATTTTACTATTGCACAATATCCAATAATCAGGGGCATTGGAAAGCTTAATTAAGCATTCAAAATAGGAAGCGTGATTATGATTAGGAGCATGGGTTGCATAGCACTATACTTTTTTTTACAATTTTGTAATTTTCTAGCAAAAGATTAACAGTCCACGTGCATTTCGTGAAAACGTGAGAAAATAAGAATAGTGTACATTGTGTGATTTTTCCTCGGGGAAAGCATGGGCATTACCGGTAAATTTGAATGTGGCATGGGAGACGGGGATACAGTTGTTGAGGTACACCACTGTTCAACATTCAATATTTATACACACAAAATGCATTTGCATATCTTCACGTTCTCAAGTGTCAATTAGTGTCTCAAATGTCAATTAGCGTCTTAACAAGTCGTGGCACATATTACTCAATCTGCCAATTACGAAGTGAAAAATGACCCCCTTTCACACCTACCGTACAAGCAAAAAAGACCTCGTTCGCACCTACCCTTGCCTGCTCTCCGGAATGTCGACAACAATCCCCATCGGAATTCATCCATTAAGAAGTGTAAACACAAACAAAGAAATGTCCGCAAGTTTATTCAAACATATTTATTTTTTACCAAAACTTCTTCTACCGCATTCATATCTACCAGTTGTTTCGACAATGGCCCCTCAGTCTGTACGATTATAGGGTGGTAGTTTTCTGGAAAAAAAACATGGCGGCTATTTTGATTATTTACGATTACACAACATATTTTTTACCAATCTAGCAGCCAAGATGGCGTTGTATCAATGTATAGCGCGCACCAGCTTTTTAATTTGAATTTTGGAGGTAAAACACTGCGCGCTATACGTGGAAACCTACGGTAGGCTTATTTGGGCAGACACTTTGTGCACAATTTATAAAGCCCTGTTTTCTCGGTATGAGGCTCAAAGTAAATCCCCCTACAGTCTGTTAAGAGTTGTACAAGATGATACCAGGTGAGCCTTGTTATGGGAAAAGGGTGCTTAATGCATGTTATGTACCATCCACAGATTAGCCTGTGCAGTGCGCACTCTGAATTATCAGGGATAATGCTTTCCATTTTTGAGGAAATTTTCGCTTTAAAGAAATTATTTCTAAACAAAAATCATGTCTTGGTGGAAAGTGTCGTCTCAAGTTAGCCTGTGTGGACTTCACAGGCTAATGTGGTACTATACATATTCATTAAGCCCAGTTGTCCTGAATATGGCTCAAGTTTAGTCTGCTTCCAGTCTGTTGGTATTTGTAAATTCTGATTAGAACAAATATGGTATAAAAACCACTATGATTAAAAACTGGTAATTAAAACATTGGTGTACATATAAATGCAAATTTAACATACATATTGAGCAATTCTAATAGTAGCTCAAAATTTCCCAATTTAACATAGTTTGCCATTTTTATAGAGTTGGTTACTCATTTTTTCACAAAATTAAAAATTTTGAGTCATATTTTGTTCACAAAATATCATATCAAACACAGTTAATGTTTTAAATAACTTGGACAAAATATTGTTTTGTTATTGGTAACTGTGAAAATATAGATTTATCAAAGTACAGGCAAACTAGTATTGTAATATGACGGTAATTAAGGGCAAATGGCCTGAAACATAATTTTTACTCCAAGGTGTATGTGTGAAACAAACTTTTCCATCTTTATAAAGTACACGTAATAGGCACTTCCTTATATGCAAGTGGACTAATAAAATGAGCACTGAAACTGAACATTTCAACAAAAACGCATGTCAAAGAATATATTTTGATTGGATTTGTGCAATGAAGTTCCATGCAATTAAAAAGACATATAATTCTCAAATTAAAAGATAGAATTTTCCCGATGTTTGATAATATTACGCTAATTTTCCTCATTGGTGTGGTACAGATACTTTTTTGGCAAGTTCAAAAGACTATCGGCTTTCTCAATGTTACAGCAACTGCTAAGCTCATAAGACCAAGGAGTAGTGAAAGGCTCAGCCAAATCAAAGTCCAGCGATGTGAGGGTGAGACAGCCTTCCCATGTCCTCGTATTGCAACATGAAGGACATTTTAGCTGAAACTAACAAGGGAGAGAACTGTAGATCTGCACCAGCAGTGAGTTGTTGCCCTTAAGTTGTTTAATGTTTTATTTATTTGTATTATGTCTTACAACTTACATGTTGATTGACTTTAAGACTGTTTTCTAATGTGAATTTAAACAGATTTTAACCATCAAAGATCAGTAAAGGCAAGGTAAAATAATGTGTGTGTGTTTTTTTGCGTTGGTGAGACATTAATATTATTATTAAATATTAATATTGTTGCCTCCCATTTATTGAAACATATAATAACAACAAAACATATGTAATGACATTTTAAAAGTAATGTGATTAATAGAATAAGTACAATTAAAAATATTAAATTTTTAACCAAATGGTTTTCCTTCTTTGTGTTTTGCAGCAAAAAATTGGCTAATAGATAAACAAGCTGTGATGTGGAAAAATGGGGCCTAATGCATGTGCTTAAATTGTTGTCACAGATTAGCCTGTGCAGTTTGCACAGGCTAATCACGGACAACACTTTCCTCTTAAAGGTATTTTTCATTGAACAAATAATCCTCTTTATGAAAATCCAGTCTAGTCAGAAAGTACCCTCCCTTATTAGCTTATGTGAATTTCACATGCTAATCTGGGACGACACTTTCTAACATTAGTGATCCGCATATTGGTTTATGAAAATACATTTCTGGAAATGGAGTCAAGATAATAGATATAAATGTACAGATAAGTATAGCATTAGCCAACACTTTTCTTGTTTTAATACAAAATGACTTAATTGTATTTATGTTCATGCTATTAAGGACAAGGAACCAATAAAATGCCGGATTAGAAATTCATGTTGTTGAAAACCTTCACAGCCAGTCAAGAGGCATAGTTTGTTATAGATTATAATATAATTGTTACAAGTTCCTATCACCCACTGTGTTGTTGTTGTTTTCAGCAGAGCACCAGCATTGATATCGAGTTGGCCCAGCAACCGCACGAGTCCCGCCTGCAGGAGCCCCAGTCCAGAGCAACCCTTCCCCTCCCCTGACTTCTAACTCCTTCCCCTTGACCTCCTGACTGAAAAAGTCAGCATCGTTGAACAACTCCGTTCTGCAGGAAATTCTGAGCATGATTCTGGTAAAACGTCGAGTTGTCCACACATAAGCCTGGGTAGTTTTGTTAAGCTAGAGTTCCGCGTGGGCCTGAGAGGGACGAGTTTTTCAGACACGAAAAGTTATAGCAGTAGTTATGGTAACGCTAACAGTCAGTTGTTGCTGTTGGACATCACAACAAATATCCTGAAGAACAAAAAGTTCAATAACTTGTTCCAATCTTTATGGGACAAACAGAAATTGAACGGGAGAAAATCAAGGAACAATAAAAGCATAAGCTTTCCTAGTGGGATGCTTCTGCTGTTGATAGTTTAGACGACAGTAGGGTTACGGACTGCCCCAGATTGTCCATTCAGCGGCCAAAATATCATAATAGAACGGACTTTTGGCAATATTACCGACAAAGAAAGGCAGTAATGACTTGGTTGTGAATACCCAGAGCACGATACATCCATGCTGACACAAAAAGGCAGTAATGACTTAGTGGTGAAAACCTAGAGCACGCTACATCCTTGCTAACAAAGAAATGCAGTAATGACTTAGTTGTGAATACCCAGAGCATGCTACATCCATGCTGACACAGAAAGGCAGTAATGACTATTCTGTGAACACCCAGAGCATGCTACATCCATGCTGACACAGAAAGGCAGTAATGACTATGCTGTGAACACCCAGAGCATGCTACATCCATGTGGAAACAGAAAGGCAGTCACGACTATGCTGTGAACACCCAGAGCACAATATATCCATGCTGACACAGAAAGGCAGTAATGACTATGCAGTGAACACCCAGAGCAAGATATATCCATGCTGACACAGAAAAGCAGTAATGACTATGCTGTGAACACCCAGAGCACAATACATCATTTGCTGACACAGAAAGGCAGTAATGACTTGGCTCTGAACACAGAGCACAATACATCCATGCTGACACAGAAAGGCAGTAATGACTTGGCTGTGAACACAGAGCAACATACATCCGTGCTGACACAGAAAGGCAGTAATGACTTGGCTGTGAACACAGAGCTTAATATATCCATGCTGACACAGAAAGGCAGTAATGACTTGACTGTGAACACAGAGCACAATACATCCATGCTGACACAGAAAGGCAATTATGACTTGGTTGTGAACACAGAGCACAATACATCCTTGTTGACACAGAAAAGCAGTAATGACTTTGCTGTGAACTCAGAGCACGATACATCCATGCTGACACAGAAAGGCAGTAATGACTTGGATGTAAACACCCAGAGCGAAATACATCCATACTGACACAGATTGACAGTAAAGACTTGGTTGTAAACACCCAGAGCACAATACATCCATGATGACACAGAAAGGCAGTAAAGACCTTGTTGTAAACACTAAGAGATCCATACATACATGGGGTGTGCCACAGCCGCAAATTACGCCCACTATTGTGAACAAGGTGCTTAAAGTGAACATGTCTGGGTTTGGTATGAGGACTTAGCACTCCAAGCCCAGAAGGCCTCGCATTGAATTGATGCAAGAGAAGGCTTTGAAAAATGTTAGCAGTTTTGTTGTGTGGTCCAGTACGCCCTTCGACTCTCAACCTGAAGAAAGCAGAACTCAAACTCGGCTCTTAGCAATATCAACAAGGCCAGCATGTCATCTCCGCTTCTTGAGCTTCAGGTGAGACCTTACAGTGTTAATTTTGTTGTTGAAATTAGGGCTGAAATTCAGCCCCATTGTTATCTCAAAAAGTCTTTATCCATGATTACTGGCTTAAGTTCTCAATTCATGGTTTCCCGCAAGAAAAAGAATGTTTTGATAGGTTGCAACATTGAGTTAATCAGAACTCAAATTCAGCCTTTGGCAATATCAGCGAAGCCAGCATATCAGCTCAGCTTCTTGAGCTTCAGGTGAGATCATACAGTGTTATTCATTTTGTCGAAATTGGGGCCAAACTTGAGTCCCATTCCTAATCTTAAACATCTTATCTTGAGTTTGTTTCCTTATGCAGCTCTATAAGTTGAACCTTAGTGCAATTTATCTTGATAGCACTTATTCTCAATTTTTAAATTATGTTTAGCAAAAACTACAACCATTTTCCCAATTTAATTCAAAACACTATGATTTTTTACGAATTGTCCCAATCCAAAAATGGTTACAATAAACTCTGCATAGAGCTAGCCCCTAGTTATAGCACATTATAACGTTTTTTATCAGAATAACTGGCTTAATTATACCCGCACAAACGAAGTTTAGGGGGGTATATAGGTAGTATAGGAGTGAACTAGTCTGTCGGTCTGTCTGTCGATCCGTATTTAGTGTCCGTTCTCTAATTCAAGTAGTTTTCATCCGATCTTTACCACATGATGTATAGGCCAAGTTTAAACATGGGCTTTGTCGGGTTAAAAACTCGGTCACGGTGTCACTTAGTGCATTTTAAACATTCAGCATGTTGTCCGCTCTCTAATTCAAGTAGTTTTCATCCAATCCTCACCAAACGTGGTCACAAGTTTTTTCTAAATGATCTCTAGGACAAGTTTGAACATGGGCCATTCCAAGCCTAAAACTAGGTCACCGGGTCACTTTGTGCATTTTTAACATTCAGCAAGGTGTCCGCTCTCTAATTCAAGTAGTTTACATCCGATCTTCACCAAACTTGTTCAGAAGTTTTATGGAGATGATCTTAAGGCCAAGTCAGAACATGGGCCTTTCTGTGTGAAAAACTAGGTCAAGAGGTCACTATTGCGTTTTAAGAATAGAGCATGGTGTCCGCTGTTTTTTTGTGAAGACGACATGCAAAATATTATGTGTCAATGCGGCATGTGGGGGTATTCGTCACATCTGTGACAAAGCTTTAGTTTGCTTATTTCACTAAGTTTAATTACTATTTTGAACTCACATCTATTGTTTCTTATTAAATGCCAAATAGTTGTATTGTCTCACATTGAAAGTTGTTAAGTCTCAGGTATAAGTCATAAACTGTCACATTTAAAGGTGTGCAGACTCACACTTAAATATGTAGATTGTAACATTTAAAGTTGTGTTGTCACACATTTTTAATTGCTGAGAATCTCATTTAAAATTATGTAGTCTCAAATTTAAAGTTCTTTAGTTACACAATTAAAGGTGTACAGTCTCACATTCTAAACTGCTCAAGTAATGCCTGTTTTTGATTTACAAAAAATAGATATAACACCTCACTACAAACCCAAAAATTCCAATTTCAAGTTGGTGCACGTAAAACATTGATACTACGTTATTCTGAATTCTAATTGGTGAAAAATTAATTGCAATATTTTAAATATCAATTATAGGCACGATGTTTGGCATTTAAAAAACAGGTCTGTAAGGTAAGGTGTTTCAAGGCTTATTCATGTGTCACTAAACAATCCGGTTTTAGTTTACTTTCCATTTCCTTTTCAGTGAACTTTACTAGCAAACATGACAAACGTCATTGAAATGAAAGTCGATGACAACCCCCTTCTTGCACAAATACTACAACTTGCTTAAGAAAATCAGCATGAAGACGTCTTGCGTCAGACTACCAAGCCTCCTATCAATATATCCTCCCATGTTGGCTACATCAACACTTCCAACAGCAGAGCCTTGGTGAGTTTGACTTCCGTCTCAGCATCCATGTCGCTTAGCAACAATTGAATGATGGGCGTCGACAAATTAGGCCGGACAAGTCGCTCAAACTGAAACGATCTGATCCAACAGGTAGAGCAAGCGTTGCATGACACGTCCATTAATGTGACTGACCTCGATATGTTGTTCTCGAATAATGTGAACCTTAGGCCTGGAGAGCAGTATGCGATTGACGCCATTCAACAACAGTTGTTATTGGCAATTCTCAGGTTTGGGGTGGCGACTTCAGCGTCAGGACTTGCTCCATCTCTGTCTATGGCCCAGTCCCAGCAGCAGCAGCAGCAGCAGCAGCAACAAGAACAATAAGTAGTATCTGAGCAGTGTTCTGGGATATGGGGCTTCATGTATGTGCTTAAATTGTCATCCCAGATGAGCCTGTGCAGACTGCACATACATTAAGTCCTATTAAAGTGTCATCCCAGACTAGCCTGTGCAGATTGCACATACATTAAGTACTATTAAATTGTCATCCCAGATTAGCCTGTGCAGACTGCACATACATTAAGCCCTATTAAAGTGTCATCTCATATTAGCCTGTGCAGACTGCACATACATTAAGTCCTATTAAAATGTCATCCCATATTAGCCTGTGCAGACTGCACATACATTAAGTCCTATTAAATTGTCATCCCAGATAAGCCTGTGCAGACTGCACATACATTAAGTCCTATTAAAGTGTCATCCCAGATAAGCCTGTGCAGACTGCACATACATCAAGTCCTATTAAAATGTCATCCCATATTAGCCGGTGCAGACTGCACATACATTAAGTCCTATTAAAGTGTCATCCCTGATTAGCCTGTGAAGACTGCACATACATTAAGTCCTATTTATCCGAGAATGAGGCTCATATAGTTCACTTAACGTCAGTCCTTTTTCTACCTGATTGAGGAAAAGTTCCTAGCATAAAATGTGAATTCTATGATTTATCAAACTTGGTAAATAAATAGCAAATAAAAGTTAATCTGATATCAGTTTTAATCAAAGGTCAGGGCATAGTTTTGTATATTTTTCTGCTGAAATTTAGCCCTTGAACAACAGTTTCTCCTTGCAATAAAAAAATCTAATTTAATTATTAAATTCTATTTAATTTAAGTAAAACAATTATTTAATCCCTTCAGCACATTATACAATTATTATCTTCATTTATTTTCAATATTTATTTAAATTGCCGAATTTTGTTTTAAGAGCTAGTTCCTAGCAATCAATAGATCGGTACTCTGCTGAAAAACAGGATCTCTGGTCAGCTGGGCCCAGACGCCCAGCAACACTTCCTGGCCCAGGACCTTGGGGCAAATGCTCAACATGTTCTATCTGCATGGTGAAGCCTGTCTAAACCTTGGGCTCCAAACTTTCCTGCTGTGGGGCCGAAATTACCTCATCCATAAGGTACATTGGTACTGTCATTTACTATGTATAATGTTCAGTTTGTATGCCCCTGGTAGGGTGGCATATAGCAGTTGAACTGTCTGTCAGTCAGTCAGTCTGTCCGTCCGTCCGAAAACTTTTATATTGGCCATAACTTTTGCAATATTGAAGCTAGCAACTTGATATTTGACATGCATGTGTATCTCATGAAGCTGCACATTTTGAGTGGTGAAAGGTCATGGTAATCCCTCAAGGTCAAAAGTCAAAAACTACAATCCAAGGGAAGAAATAAGCTTTAAAAGGGAGATAATTTTAAAACCTGCCAAATGATATATTGAAATTTTATTTCGAAGCAGCACAATAGAGGGCATTGTGTTTCTGACGAACACATCTCTTGTTTACTTCAAATTTCAATTTAAATAGTTTGTGCGTTTTATATATAAATAAAACTCTATCATGGCTGCTAACTTAATAAAATCATTATGCTATCGTTAATTTTCATAATTGCCTTGAAATGGCAAAGGGGGGTTCGTACCGATTTGTCCTTGTCGGTTGTAATTCACTCCATCCTTCCTTCCATTCTTCTTTATGTCCGTCCCACCTTTTTGCTGTTGAACTGCACTTAATAAATATTGGTTTCAGATGGATGAAAAATGTTTGCTTCTAGTGTACAGTATATAGTAGTCTATGTTTGTATGAAGTGTTTAGTGTATATCTCATTTGTATCAAGAGTTTTCAAAAATAATGTATTCCTTTTTTTACTCAAACAAACTTGATTTACATACAATGTAATTGATGACATTTCAGAATGCATTGAATTATTTGGTTTACAGGGACACATTTCTGGGATGCGCTAAGGTCCTTTTATCTGTTCACAGAGGCCTTATACTCACAAGTTCAGGCCCAGAGAACGGTGTTCCCCAACTACAACACAACCAGTACGTCTCAATAGGTAAGTCCTCTTCCCATCGCAAAAGGGGTCACTGTGGTATTGCCTAATACTTTAGATGGAATCAAGTTTTAACAAATAAGGTTAAACCCTATGCAAACTGAGGTTTCTGCTCTTCAATTAATTGACCAGTTTATCTTACCTAAGTTTAAGGGTTCAGCCACAAGCTATTGTATTGTATATAGACATGTGAAGAAAATGCATTAGGTGCAAGCTTGACCCTCAAATTTGTATTTTAAATTGAACATCGATAGCTACCATTTGAATTGTTTTCAATTATGGAATATTTAGATTGATTTAGAGCATAATCAATTCCATATGTATTTTAAGTAACTGAAAATCAAAAAACCCTTATATGTAACGATTTTGCTCTAAAGCAATCTAAATGTTCCATAATTGAAAACAAGGCAAATTCATCATTTGTTTTTAATTTCATTCACGAGTTACAAAATTGTCTTTTATGCCAACCTCAGCATTGTTTGGTTACTTTTGTCTATGGCAAAGTGAGTTCAATGTTTACACCAAGCCATTCATCAAAAATTAAAACAGAAACAACACGTTTAAATGATTAGATATAACAGATTATGTTCACTTAAATTTGTGTTGTAATTATAAGAGTAATAGAAACTTTAAAATCATATATGAGCCTTGCACTGGGAAACAGGTTGAATGCGTAAAGAGTTTGACTCCAATCAGGGACACCACTTACCGCCTAAACTGGATTTTGCTAAGAACATATTTCTTTAAAACAAAAATTCTATAAAAGCGGAAAGTGTTGTCCCTGATTAGCCTGGTTATTCCTGCAAGGTACATGTATAATAGATCAACCAGCAGCAGCTGCATGTTGGCTGTTGGGCAGTTGGCATCCACTATTATTACATCTGCTCACTATTTCAAGTTGAATCTTCATGAAAGTTGTAAATTATGTTTGTGGGCAGAATATCGTGTACAAGTTTAGTAACAAGCCAGATTCTCTGTACTTATTTAATGAAGAAAAAATGACCAGTAAACATGTGTGCCAATGTACTCACGATCCATGTAAACCAGTCTTGTAACTGGGTGTATTTTGTTGGCATTCTCGTTCTTAATTTTTGTGTGTGTATGAACTGCCTGAAAAAATGCTACTTGTCTGAGCATAAATGCCATCAGAATTTATGCAATCGGCGTAATTTTCCTGACAGTTTATACAGTTTTAAGTGTACTGTCACATTGCAAAACAGTGTTATATTGTCTTGAATAGTTTATGGCCTGTGTGGATGCTATATTTTTAAATCTTTTTCTATAAAGAAGGAATGTAGATGACACTTGTTCATAGTTTCATTCCATCGTTCCTCAAAAAGTTGTAACTCTGTTGCTCTGGCATCTTCAATACCATTGAGTAATTAAATGGTAATTAAATTGAATGCTTTTTAATTCCCTTTTATTATTGTTTAATTTGAGTTACAATGCTATGAGGTTAAATTTTATTTACACTTAAATGTATTATAAATATTGCTGGGCCAAGTGTGAGGTTGAGCGCTCCAAAACCCGTTTAAACCCCCAATGCTTTGCATTGACCGTTCCTAGGCGCTGACCCCAGCTTTATTCTTATTTGTGTTTATGTTGTTTTGTATTGTGCTGTTTTGTACTGTTTGGGCAATCTGTCACTTGCCTTAAATAAAGGACCTTCTAATTGTTTATAATAATAATTCAATACTACTCCAGCAGCTGGAGTTTCACTTCTTTATACTGTGCCTAATTTAATGTCAAATGGTGACTTGTTGTCAAGGTTGGACCTTGCAGTAAATATAAGAATGACCTTCTGCTGATGCAACTAGATATTCACTTCGTTGATATTTGATTTCAGAGGACACCCTTCCTGAAAACCTCGCTGAGTGCGACTGCGCCATACGTGACCCTTAAGTGAAATGAGATTCCAGGCTGAATGTCAAACCGGTACTACTCAGGTCTTCAGCAATAGCCTCAGCCTTGGACGCAGGTTCATGATGCACCCGTGGCCTTACTTATTTCTGAACATCTCAATCTCACAGCAATTGATGTGAATTAATGATAATAAGACTCCACAAACCACGTTTTGTAGAGGGTATATTGGAGTCAATTTTCTGTTAGTTGTTTAGTCAATGCGGCATTTTTTGCATATATTATAAAAAGATTTGTATCAAATCTAAATTTCTCAAAGGATTAAATTGGAACTTAAATTGTGTGAAACCATTGAACAGTAAGTGATAAGTGGTGATTTTTTTTGCATGCAAAGCCCCATCGTTTCATTGGCCAAGTCACTCTTTTACCCAGTATTATTTTACTTTCAGTATCTCACCATACATGGGAAATCAGAAGATATGAAACTTATATTCTAATCAGGGTTTTAACTAACATTTTGCCCACATTTGCGCTGTAACCTATATGCAATTCTGGGTTATAACTAACATTGTGTCCACAGTTGCGCAAAGTTGTTTGAATAGTAGTGTCTAAAAACAAATAAAGCATAGTCACTTGCATCCCTTGTAATCAATCATGTTCATGAAGGAGCCATTGTGAAATATTATGTTGCATTTTGACAAATTGCCAAGCATATGTCTTTTAGCTTATCTTGTTAAGTGTTTTGCAGTACCAAGCCACGTCGACGCAGCAGCAAAAACAACAGTAGCAGTCTAGTAAGCTGTCTTACACGTTTGAGCTACCTAGTTGTAACAGTTTTCAGCAACGTTGTCACAATATGGATTGTTTTAATAAAACCTAATGGAGTTATAGAGCATAATTACTGATTCTCGTGTAAGATCGTACTTTATAACGCACTTTCATCAACAACACTGATGCATATGCATGAAAGCTAATACAAGTATTAATGCACAAACTAAAGTATGAATTTCTTGATAATTTAATTTATTTGCAAACATTAGTTGCAACACATATCTAAGTATATCGATATTTTTTACTTTGCTTTAATTTATTGTTTGATTTTTATCACTTTGCCTCTCTTCCTAACCAGGTTAAGGGTCACCCCGCAATGTTCAGTGCCTAGCGATGAAATCATCCACCATTACATGTAGTTGGTCAGTAAAATGAGCGTTTTGTCTGCATATAATGTAAAAAGATTTTATCAAACGACATCTACATTTCTAACAGGATTAAATTGATACTTCAGTTGTTTGATCCCCATGAAGTCTTGCTTTGATTGGTAGATGGTCATCTTGTGACAAAGCCCTAAATTATCATTGGTCAAGTCACTTTTGCACAAGATCAAATTAATAACACTGTATCTCACCACACATGGGAATTCAGAGGCTGTGTAACTTATATTCTATTCAGGGTTAATAACTAACATTGTGCCCACAGTTGTGTAAAGTTGTGTGAATATTTTTGTTTAAAGAAAAGAATAAAGCATTCGTATAACTTGTAATCAATAGTGTTCGATGAAGGAACAATCATTTTGAAAATGACCAATACTCCAGAATACATGTATATTTGTCTTTTGACTGATCTTGGTCAGTGTCTAGCAGTATCCTTACGACCAAGCCACGTCGCCAAAGCAGCAGTCAAGTAATTTGTCTTCCACGTTTGAGCTTCCTATTTGCCACGGTCTGTTGCAAAGTCCACTCAACATGGATTGTTTTAATAAAACAAATGGATTTTAAGAAGATATTTGCTGATTCCTGTGTATGATCTTAATTGTATATGAAACAATACATGAACAACACTGACGCATATGAAAGGTAGCTTATACAAGTATTCATGCACAAATTAAAGTATGAATTTCTTTATAATTTTTAGTCATTATCAAAAATTCATTTCCAAACATATTTAAGCATATCGATATTGTTATGCCGTATAACAAAATAAAACAAAGGGTTCATTCAAAATTTCTAATTTTACTTTCAATTTCAGTTTCATTATTATTTTTATTACAACAAAAGCATATATCCAAAAAATATCATATACAATCAATAATAAAATATTCGTACCTGCATCTTATTCTGTATCATAATCTTTTTCTTGTGTAAATAATCTATCTAACCGGATGTTTTTCGTTTAAATCTGTATTCCAAACTGAAACTTGTTTACTTTGGAATCCGCTATTTATACTTTTTCAGGCATGACGTCACTGACAAGTGACGACCGTTAAAGTAAAATATATGCCAATGAACGTAATGTGAAATGGCGGATTTATTAAATAAATGAGAATCAATGAACAATAATATTATACAAATACAATGACAAAAACGTAAGTTAAGCAATATACATCAGTGGAAATCAATAAATATGATGTTTATGAATATAAATTTATTTAGATAATAAGCATTTTAATTTAATAAGGAGTGTTTGTTTACATTACACCATGTAATACGGAATGGCCAATGGGAGGAGTAACGGCCTAGTAATATGTTGACTATGCTTTGATTTATTGTTTGATTTAATCACTCTGCCATTCTTTTACTTACCAGGTTGAGGGTGGCCCAAAACCACCCGGTGCCTTGCGATGAAAACCTCCAACGGGACTGTAACCTTGCCCTTGTACACACCTAATGGTCAGGTATAAGGTCACTTGGGCTTAGATAGTCACTGCAGTAAGAACATGTAAGGTTTAAAAGGTACTTGTTCACAGATTTTATGAGTACTTTGACTGACCCAAATGACATAACTAAAGCACATTTAAAAGTGGCTACATATAACTACACAGTGTATACCAATATTTTGCAGTATGTTATTGTAAATTGCTTTTACTTCTTTTGATACATAATAATATTAATAATCTCAGTTTAGAAACTAAAAGAAGGCAGCTTTTATGATTTTCTTTTTTTAATTTTGTATATTTATTACTGTAGGTTATTCCATAAACTGTGTTTTAATAATGTTTGAAAAATGATATTGAAAACTCGATGATCAAGCTATTTTATATTGTTCCATCTGTATTTGTAAACAAAATGACTGCAGAACAGGGCATCACTAAGTAAATTTATTAACATTTACCTTTAAATTCGTATTTTTTACATGTTTGTATTTGTCAAAATGACATCAACAACAGGGCATCAACAGAACCATCTATCTGTATTAACATTTTCATTTAAATATTGCTCAATCACTCACAGAATTTCTACAGAAAGAAAAAAACAGGACAGGACTATATCTTTAAACATTTCCCTTAAAATAGTGTATATCATTTTCAATAAACAAGATGACTTCACAATAGGACATCCGAGACTGCAATGACGAAATGAGTGTCCTCACTTCAGCAGTGGAGGCCAATACACAATACGAGAGTTTCCAGCGGCTTACCTTATCTGGTATGTATGGGTTTATTTTAAACCTAATTATTATATGATTTAGTTAGGTAAGAATATATATGTATGTAGTTAAAATATAGATTTAATATTATTCACTGAAGTAAAAATATGAGAACAATTATAACAATATTTGTGTTCAACATCAGTCAGCCAGTAAATTATTTTAATAGTATTAGTATCCCTTCGTCTGTCCGTCCGTCCGTCCGAAACTTTGTCCAGAGCATAACTCCGATGGCAACTAGGACAATTGCAGTGACCAAGAACCATAACTATGTCTACCTAGGTTTTTTAATTATCTCCCCTTTTATATAATTTTAAAGTAAATTTTTGTCCGGAGCATAACTCTAAATCTACTGAAGGGATTTACTTTAAACTTGAAATATAAACAGATGGCAAGAAGGGAAAGTGCAGTGACTAAGAACCAGAACTATATCTACCTAAGATTTTGAATTATCTTCCTTTATTTAATATTAAAGTAATTTTTTGTCCGGAGCATAATTCTTAATTTCCTGAAGGGATTTACGTAAAACTTGAAATATAAACAGATGGCAAGTAGCAGAAGTGCAGTGACTAAGAACCATAACTCTATCTACTTTTTTTTGGAATTATCCCCCTGTATTTAATTTCAAAGTAATTTTTTGTCCGGAGCATAACTCTGAATCTACTGAAGGGATTAACTTGAAACTTAAAAAAAATAAACAGATGGCAAGTAGGAGAAGTGCACTTACTAAGAACCATAATTTATCTACCTTAGTTTTTGAATTACCTCCATTTATTTTATTTACAAGTAAATTTTTGTGGGGAGCATAACTCTTAATCTACTGAAGGGATTTACTTGAAACTAGAAATATAAACAGATGTCGATTAGGAGAAGTGCAGTGAACATGAACCATAACTCTTTTGGCCGTAGTTTTCTAATTATCTCATTTATTTAAAAAAAAATATATTATATTTTATTTATTTATATTATTTAATTACATTTAATTAAATGTTATAGTACATATTTTAGCTTTTCAATTTTTAATATCTCCCTTTATCTTATTTACAATAATATTTTAATTTGAACAACGAAGAATTCACTGTAAAATAAATAGATGAGTTTAAGGAAAAATACAGTGACAAAGAACAGTAACTTTTTATAGTCCTCTTCTTTAATTACCTCACTTTCTTTTATTTCCTTTTATTTTATTCTCTACAGCATATCTCAAACACTATATAACTAATTGATCCTTGAAATATAAATGGATGGCACAGGTGCCATGTTTTACAAATATTATTCTACTCTCTAAAACAAATGTTGTCATACAAGCAAACACATTTCGGCAGGGATTTGGCACTATTGTGACAAGCTCTTGTTTTTCTAAAAAATGCAAATGTGTGTTGAATATCAATAGGACATTGTGTTTGTCGTAAATCAATTTAAAATATTCAATTAATATACAACAGTGCACTTATTCTGACACGTTTTTTCCACCATACATTTTGTCAGTTTGTAAGGATGCAATTAAAAAAAGTGTGTATACGACTTTGCATCTGACCCCTATTAGAAATAGAGTCCTGCCTATAAAGAGACTAATCCAGTACCGACCTGTGCACATGTCTACTGCAATAAACAAGCTGTCATACTTGCACTTGTCTTTGGCGTATTCTCAGATGAGTCACTATATCAATGTATTCAATGTTAATTTTGTCTTTAAAAAATAACAGTGCGTAAATGTATACCCTGTAAATTCAAGTGATTTCAAAATAAAACACAAGTAAATTACTTTTTAACTGTTCTCACTTTAGTTTTTGTTATTGTACTAAAACATAAAAAAAGTGTTGCATTTGGTAAATCTTCATAAATGTATAACACTTTTTCTAGAACAAGTATATTTAAACCATTTCTTGTTAACCCGCCACGTGTATTTTATGCCCCTTCAAAGCAGAGGGGGTATATTATTTGCGGGATGTTTGCCGGTCTGTCGTTCGTGTGTTGGTAGACCAGTTGATTTCCTATAACTAACTCGTCAACGAATTGATATATTGGCTTCATACTTCACATGTGAATCGGTCTTAGACAGTAGATGACCTCTATTGAAATTGGGGTCACTTGTTCAAAGGTCAAGGTCACTGTCAAAATAATTGTGAAAATGATCTGATCAATAACTCGTCAGCAAATTGACCAATAGGCTTGATACTTCACATATACATTTGCCTTGGACAGTAGATGACCCCTATCGAAAATGGGGTCGCTAGGTCAAAGATCAATGTCACAATACATGCGAAAATTCTTTTCCGATCAATCAATCGTCAACAAATTGACCTATTGGCTCGATGCTTCACATGTACACTGACCATGGACGGTAGATGTGCCCTATTGAAATTGGGGTCACCAGGTTAAAGGTCAAAGTCACTGTCACAATTAGTGTGAGAATCGTTTCCATTAGTATTAGTCTCCGTCCGTTGTTTTGTTTGAGGCATGATTTACTTTTATTCCAGAAAACCTGGGTAGCAGAGCAATGAGTATATCCCAGGAGCATTTGCAGTCATCGTCTCCAGATTATGAGATCCCCATGCTCCACAACCCTCATTCTATGAACATCATGCAGAGCGAACCTTGGGTTAGTTTTCCTTTTCCATGGCCTTACTTTCAGAGATTGGTGGGTGCATGTAGATTTAACATTGTGTGTCAATACATCTTTCAATCCAGCTGTGGGTTTTTTTGGTCGTGTGTGAGCTAGTCTGTCGGTCGGTCGGTCCGTCGGTCAGTCCGTATTAAGTCTCCGCTTTCTAATTCAAGTTGTTTTCATCCGATCTTCACCAAACTTGGTCAGATGATGTCTAGGTCAAGTTCGAATGTGGGTCATGCCGGGTCAAAACTAGGTCATGGGGTCACTAAGTGCGTTTTGAAAATTGAGCATGGTGTCTAGTACTTTTAAAAATTAAGCATGGTGTCCGCTCTCTTATTCAAGTAGTTTTCTTTTTTTATTCCATTTTTTGCTCGACTATTATATTTGAAAATATATTGTGGAGCTATCCTACTCACCCCGATGTCGGCGTTTCCATTAGCGTGCAAATGTTAACGTTTTCGTACTACCCCAATTTTTCCTTGACATATTGCTTTCATATTTTGCATACTTGTTTACCAACATGACCCCAACCTATAAACAAGAGCAGACAACTGTATCAAGCATTTTGACAGAAATATTGCCCCTTATATACTTAGAATGTATTATTGATAAAGCTATGTTAAAGTTTGCGTACTACCCCAAGTGCTTTATATACCATTTTGCAAGCTTTTGTATTTTCTGTTATTTCGTAAATTTTCGTATTTCCTAAAAATCTGAAAAATTACCATTATTTGTAACGCGTGATGTTGCATCTTTATAAAATAGCATTACCCACTGTAAGGTGTGCTCACTAAATCTGAAATGGCGAGGCATTTAAACATAAGCCCATGATCCATACTGTCGAAGGCTTTATTATATCGGAAAAAATAGGAGACCGTTTTCGTTACTTTCATCCATTAGTTCAATAATTTCATGCAAAAGTCTTACATTTTCGCCATTACATCTTCCTTTGATAAATCCTGTTTGATTTACACTGGTTATATTATTTAAAAGAGGTTTTATACGATTGGCAATTGATTTTGTAGCTATTTTGTAATCAACGTTAAAAAGCGAGATGGGTCTCCAGTTATCGATCAAAAGGGTGTCCTTTGCGGTCTTAGGTAGTAAAGTAATTATGCTTTGTTTTTGCAATTCTGTTAGATTATTGGTGTCTAAAGAATAGTTAAGAGAATTAACGACATATTGCTTAATATAATTCCAAAATATTTTGTAAAATTCTGCAGATATGCCATCTGATCCTGGACTTTTATTGTTTTTCATGTCTAGCAGTGCTTTATCGCATTCATACTCTGATAGGTATCTTTGTTCATTTTGCGTTTGTTCTGGGTTTATTTTATTGCAGATATTGGTATGGAAACGTTCATGATGTTTATATCTATATTGTTGTCTTTTTTATAAAGATTCTCATAAAATTTGGCAGTGTTTTAATATTTCGTTTTGATCACGTATTACAGCATTATTATTCGTTTTTAGTTGTTCAAGTAGTTTTCATCAGAGCTTCACCAAACTTTGTCAGAAGTTGTAGCTATATGATGTTTAGTTCAAGTTCGAACATGGGCCTTGCCGGGTCAAAAACTAGGTCACGGGGTCACTTAGTGCGTTTTAAACATTGATCATGGTGTGCGCTTTTTTGTGAAGACAACATGCAAAATAACCTGTGTCAATGCGGCATGTGGGGGTATTTGTCACGTCCGTGACAAAGCTCTAGTATTGGTTCATTTATTTTATAGTAGTGAAGTTTTCAGTCAAAAGTAAATTGTGGTTGCATCGGTTGCCTTTTGCCTACCTCACACATACATCTCAGTAAAACTCTTCTCCAGCACGTTTTATTTGCTATTGGCTAGTTTGCCCTGTCTTATTGTTATAAATGATAAGGTGATATTTTTCCAATGGAAGAAATGTATGTTTCTCGAATATCAACCCATATTTCCTGATTGATGGTAAGATTTATAGTTAGTTGGTAATAAAGTGGTTATGATTAACTTTTCATGTAACTCAATGTATAAAAGTGCTATTTTTGTTCTTGTTTATCATCCGTAACACATACAATGAACAACTGACATTAACTGTTATGAATCTTTCTTTTTTCAGACGTACCTTGACGAAATCAAACCAGCAAATCAGAAGGACAGCCTGCTGCTACCGTTGTTATCATATTAACCCCATACCGAAAAAGCTCAGAGATATAAAGGCTGTTTAAGATGTGCTTGTCTCTACATACCCCGTGTCTGGTGTGAACATGTACAATTGAATGTCTCTACATACTCCATGTCTGCTGTGAACATGTACAATTGAAGGTCTCTACATACTCCATGTCTGGTGTGAACATGTACAATTGAAGATCTCTACATACTCCATGTCTGGTGTGAACATGTACAATTGAAGGTCTCTACATACTCCATGTCTGGTGTGAACATGTACAATTGAAGATCTCTACATACTCCATGTCTGGTGTGAACATGTACAATTGAAGATCTCTACATACTCCATGTCTGGTGTGAACATGTACAATTGAAGGTCTCTACATACCTCATGTCTGGTGTGAACATGTACAATTGAAGGTCTCTACATACTCCATGTCTGGTGTGAACATGTACAATTGAAGGTCTCTACATACCTCATGTCTGGTGTGAACATGTACAATTGAAGGTCTCTGCATACTCCATGTCTGGTGTGAACATGTACAATGGAAGGACTCTACATACCCCGTGTCTGGTGTGAACATGTACAATTGAAGGTCTCTACATACCCCATGTCAGGTGTGAACATGTACAATTGAAGGTCTCTACATACCCCATGTCTGGTGTGAACATGTACAATTGAAGGTCTCTACATACTCCATGTCTGGTGTGAACATGTTCAATTGAAGATCTCTACATACTCCATGTCTGGTGGGAACATGTACAATTGAAGGTCTCTACATACCTCATGTCTGGTGTGAACATGTACAATTGAAGGTCTCTACATACCCCGTGTCTGGTGTGAACATGTACAATTGAAGGTCTCTACATACCCCATGTCTGATGTGAACATGTACAATTGAAGGTCTCTGCATACTCCATGTCTGGTGTGAACATGTACAATTGAAAGTCTCTACATACCCCATGTCTGGTGTGAACATGTACAATTGAAGGTCTCTACATACTCCATGTCTGGTGTGAACATGTACAATTGAAGGTCTCTGCATACCCCATGTCTGGTGTGAACATGTACAATTGAAGGTCTCTACATACCTCATGTCTGGTGTGAACATGTACAATTGAAGGTCTCTGCATACCTCATGTCTGGTGTGAACATGTACAATTGAAGGTCTCTACATACCTCATGTCTGGTGTGAACATGTACAATTGAAGGTCTCTGCATACCTCATGTCTGGTGTGAACATGTACAATTGAAGGTCTCTACATACCTCATGTCTGGTGTGAACATGTACAATTGAAGGTCTCTACATACCTCATGTCTGGTGTGAACATATACAATTGAAGGTCTCTACATACTCCATGTCTAGTGTGAACATGTACAATTGCAGGTCTCTGCATATCCCATGTCTGGTGTGAACATGTACAATTGCAGGTCTCTGCATACCCCATGTTGGGTGTGAACATGTACAATTGAAGGTCTCTACATACCCCATGTCTGGTGAAAATATGATCAATTGAAGGTCTCTACATACCTCATGTCTGGTGTGAACATGTACAATTGCAGGTCTCTACATACCTCATGTCTGGTGTGAACATGTACAATTGAAGGTCTCTACATACCCCGTGTCTGGTGTGAACATGTACAATTGAAGGTCTCTGCATACCCCATGTCTGATGTGAACATGTACAATTGAAGGTCTCTACATACCTCATGTCTGGTGTGAACGTGTACAATTAAAGGTCTCTACATACCCCATGTCTGGTGTGAACATGTACAATTGAATGTCTCATCTTTGGAATTGGGACACGTGGAAAATTAGTGATTTGATTCAGACAGAAATCGCATAGTGACAAATCACAACAAAAAATGGAAAGCAAGAAAGTCTTGTGGCCAGCAATGTTTTTAAGTGACCACTAAGTTGTGTTCAAAGAAAAACAATCGTTCATGTTTTATTGGAACTATGATGCTGTCAGTCATTTTATGTTGAAGGCTTTAAATAACTATATTTAAATATAATAAGATTAAGATTACTTGATAAAAGAAATAATGTTATATAGTATTTTAAGCGCAAAATTTACAAGTCTATCCAATTACTGTGTCTGTTTTATGACATTTTATTTTGGAAATGTTAAGGAAAATATAATGTTAGTAAATATATGTCTATGAATGTTGATTTTGACATTTGTCAAAGCTGTTTAAATGATGCTGGTAACTTCGACAAAATTTAAAGAAATGTATTATTTTCATGTAATGAGACATGCTTCAGTTTTTTGTGGCTTAACCTGTAATATAGAGGTGGTAGTTACAAGAATTGTTAAGCCAGATGGAGAATGTTTATGCTATGGCTTTGATACTCTTAAGTGTGCCCATTGGTGTCAGGTTTTTATCAAGAATATTGTTTATTGTCTAACAATTTCTTGAAAATATTGATTAATTTTAGACAAAATCATTTAATCTTCCTTAAATTGTCTATTCTGTATTCACGACCAGTTATTTATTAATTTGCATGAATATGATTTATGAATGACTTTTGTGTTGCTTAAAATGCTTTATTTGTTTTGGAACTGAGTATTTAAAAACGAAAATATGAGGTGTAGGAAAAATGGCCAAAGTTATGATAATTATTTTTTTGTTTTTGTAAAGTTTATTATGCTTTATATGTTTGTGTATAGGCATTTAGACGACCAGATTAACTTGACCAATAATTCGTGCTCACTGTATATATCGGTCAGTACATTAGTCACTTGTATATATAGCGATTGTGAAATGATTGTATTTGCAATGTAAATCATGCGTTTATTGTTGCCATTTTGATTTTCGCTGTTAACATTTATTTGTTATAACAATTTTCATCATGTACATCTTTTAGGTGCCAGATAATATAAAAAAACATTGCTTGTGGAGATGCTCATTAAAAACTTTCTAAATGATACAGAACAACACATTCTGAAGAGGCAAATATCCTTTAGACAATAGGAACATCTTGTTACTAGTATGTGTAATGCCTTTCACTAAATAAAGTCAAGCAACTATTGAAAGATTGGTTTAACTTTGTTTTGCATTATCTTAAGAAAAATTAATATATTCAACTTGGAAATCAGTCAATTGGAAATCAAGCGAGAGTGATTTAACATGCTAACACTTGTCAATAATTGAATTGTCTCTCTTTGTATGTAAGATATAGGGATGTTGTTGCTTGAAAAACAAAGTTGTATCCGTTGTTAGATAATGTTTTTGTTCATCTCTCAACATAACAAGTACATTCATACAGTTATTAAAAATATGACACTCTTTATTCTCAGCCATCAGTTTGTATTGGGATTTTGTGGAATACTTACTAAACTAATATACGTCTGTTTAATGAATGAATAGCTATGGTACAATATGATACTCAGTGTTACAAAACATGTGTAATAAAAATATAATGTCATTTATTTGAAATCTTAAAATTTAGTTGTCCATACAATGCTTACAGTTTTGCAATTGCGATGATAAAGGAAATGTTCTGCTCAAAATGTCTTTTTAAGACATGTGAAAATTGTAGCAATCATATTGTACTTGTATTTATATTATACATGATAAGAATTTACTTACGGCTGATGCTAGCGGCTGTTTACTATTTGTGTTACAGTTTGTTTCACTCGACCATTAGACCATATTTCCTTAAAAATGTGATTGTTTATATTGAACTTTAATTGAATGCATGAAACATGATTGTTCTGTTGCTTAACAGCTGAAAATAGCTTGATGTTTGTTCATTGTGTGAAATGTTTCAAATAAATCATATTGATTACATAAAAAAATAAAATTACATTTTGCGTTACTTTAAATGCATAACAAACAATTGTTACCATACACTCATATTAGTATTGAACTTAATTAATACTTTAAGATGCATTTTTTACAATAATGTTTTAATATTGTCATCCATTCCAAATAAACATTGTGCATTCGTAAATATAGGGTGTATATACACTGCTTAGATGCCTTTTTTAAAATGCTTGTGTACGTCATATTGATTAAAGACTCTTATGTATTGCATATTTGTGTGTGCCTATGTCTTACTTATCTCTTCATAGTCCTTAAATTACTGCAAATAGTATTTTAATAATGTTAAAATATTTATCTAAACTATAACCAGGTTATCTGTTAATTTAGGTTTCATACATTGTATTGTCTAGCTAATTAAATTGAAGTGTCTATATTCTCGCCAACATGCATTGTCGGTGTCTGGTTTAGACAAAGCACATTACACAACTCCTGTTGTTTTTCTCCATCATTAATAACCAATGTTTATTCTGTAGAGGTTGCATTATACTAAATATTTCAGTTGTGCAATGCTTTGCTCTCTTAATAAATCAGCACTATTTATTGATTTTTTATATGGGCACTTCCCATGACTTTATACGTGAATATTTCTTTGAATGTGCGGTAGGGAAAACATTGTTTGCTTGAAGGTTTAGAAACTTAATGTTGACATCTTGAAAGATGGCAGAAAACATTTAACTGCAGAGTAGCTGTGAAAAGATGTATGTTAAACATATAATAAACAATGTAAGACAGAACTCCACGCAAGATATGTCATGCATTCGATATGCATGAACTATCTTTTTTAATTAATTTGGATCGGAATTATCTTTTAGAAATGGTATGGTTATGAGGGTCTCTATGTGCAAAATGTTGCATTTATTTTGTGTACAAGTTATTGCTTAAACATTGAATTTGTTATGGAAATAATATAGTTTATGTGCCTTTAAGAGATATACATGTTTATGTTAGTGATGTGTTTTTGCTGATCAAAGTCTGTTCCTGCACACTATTTAAAGTAGATAACTACAAGTTATCACATTTAAATGGGAATAGTATTGTACTGTGGAAAAGTGTTGCGAGTTCAAATAAAAATACTATGAACCGTTGTATTAGTACTATATTGGCTCCCCTATTGAAACTAGGGGACACATATTGATTTGGCCTATCCGTCCATTAGTTTGCCGTCATACTTTGGTCAACATTGGTTTACAGTCAATATCTTAAGAACTATTCCGTTAAGAGCTTTCAAATGTCACATTGTGATTGGCGTTCGCGGAGATTTAATATCGTTTGATTTTGGATTTCTCAGGTAAAGTGTCAATGTCACAGGGGTCTCTAATGTGAAAATGGTAACAATGACTGGATTAAGACTTGAGCAAACCATCGTCTTTGCATTCAATATAAACTTGACGTAACGTAAAGGAAATCGCTTTAAGGAAAGACACCACTAAGATGTTTGCACACTTTTCATCAAGGTGACAGAGACGTTATTGAGACGTCTAATACATAATAATTTTACTAAATCATGCTGGTAAATCCTAAAATTTGATAACTTATGTGATGCAATTTGATGCTGACGAAGTCATGTCGCCAGAATAGCTGCATGCTATTGGTCAAAGCAAAATTTGCAAATGCAGACTACTCTTTGTTGATAACACAGTATTGTTTTCAATATATCAAATAACACACATTTTAGGGAAAGACATTTAGGAAAACCTATCGGTAAATGCCATTTGTCTTGTATTGTGAGACAGAACTACCTAATAGTAGAGTGCCTATGATACATGTAGAAGGAAAATCGTTTAATTATCTAACCACACATGTGTGACGTATGCAAGTCAAAATAGTCTACGGACATTTACCAGTTTGCTATAAACAACACAAGGTGAATTCACTATTCTATCGGCAAGTATTGTGCTTAGATGTTCTATTTATAAGACGCTATGAGATTTGTACACGGGTCATGCAAAAATTGATCTTATGCAATATGATCCCAACGTAGCTTCAGCCAGGCCTGCGCAATCGCACAGTCTTGTAAGAATATGAATACTGAATAAACTACTCTGGAGTTATTACCAAACCTTGCGTGCCTTTTTTTAAAGCGGAAAGCGTAGCCATTGATGGGAAAGTGCGCAGGCTTGGCTTGAGCTACTCTGGCCGCATATGCCATAAGACCGATTTTCGCATGACGCGGATGATATAGTTTTATTTGAATATGGGGAAAAAAATGCGTCTCAAAGCCTAACAACTTATTTGGCATATTAAATGTAAGTATAAATAAGAAACATATTTTATCTATGCCAATTAGAATATATCTGGTGGTTACAAGGTAGAAATTGGTCTTTTTTGCGCTTTAAAACTTAAAAATAATCGCGTTTGTCGAAGTGGACGTATACGTCTTGAAATCCTACTTACGGTTTTAAAAGCGGTACCGTTTAAAAGTAATAAATTACTTACTAACTAGGCTATATATTTAATTTTATCTGTGTCAGTTAGAATATATCCGATGATTACAAGGTATAAATCCATATTTTGTTGCGTTTTAAAACTTTAAAATAATCGCGTTTGTCGAAATGGACGTATACGTCTAGAAGTCCTACTTTCGGTTTGTTTTAAAAGCGGAACCGTTTGAAAAATAATAAATTACTGGCTAAATAGGCTATATATTTAATTTAATCTATGCCATTTACAATATATCTGGTGTTTACAAGGTAGAAATCCGTCTTTTTTGCGTTTTAAAACTTAAAAATAATCGCGTTTGTCGAAATGGACGTATACGTCTAGAAATCCTACTTTCGGTTTTAAAAGCGGTACCGTTTGAAAAATTATTAATAACTTGCTAACTAGGCTTTAGATTTAATGACAATTTTGCACATTTTCAAATTGCATCTATATGTATTGATTAACAAGTATTTCATTTATGGCAAAGTGTGTGGCTTTAATCAACAAACCATATGTTTTGATCACGAAGAAATACATAATAAACCATGTGAGGACACATGATGTGTTCTCACGAAGTAAAATAATAAAACAATACTTAAACTTTTGTTTTAACTTTAAAAACATAGAACGTCTATTTTCTACCTTTATTTCTAAGTCAGGATTATTATTTTTAAATTATGGTGTGGTTTTGTGGTTTTTTTTTGTTGTTTCTTTGGGGTTTTTTAGGGGGGGGGGGCAGTAGGAAACCCCATTTGTGCGGTATGGTGACAACCAATCAAACTCACATGCTGCCAAGAACGGGAATTTAAATGGATATGGACAATGTTTGATTCAATGCATTTTATTCTGAGTATAGGAATTATCACTCTATATGCAGATGCTTACTCGTGACAGAAATTATTGTAACCATCCGCTTTTCTTTTATTTAAGACAAGTGACGAATGTCCTACACGACGCATATAAGAGCCGCGTTCTGAGAAAACTGGGCTTAATGCATGTGCGTTAAGTGTCGTTCCAAATTAGCCTGTGCAGTCCGCACAGGCTAATAAGGGACGACACTTTCCGCCTTAATTGGATTTTTGCTAAGAAAAGACTTCATTTAAACGAAATATTACATAAAAGCGGAAAGTGTCGTCACTGATTGCATGTGCGGACTGCACAGGCTAAGCTGGGACGACACTTAACGCACATGTTTTATGCCCGCTTTTCTCAGAACGCGACTCATATGGTTAGGGTTCTTGTTAATTTTCTATTACTAGACATGTCTTAATTCCATACGCCGAAGAGAGTTGTGTAAATATGCATTAACAAACACGGCATTGTTTGACCAAACATATTGACTTACAACAAATAAAAAGCATCTGATACGAAACATTTTATTTTGACAATCTTTTTATATAAACGATTTAACGGTTTTACATTTCACAATATATGTTCATAACGATTTTCTACACAAGAAATGACAACGCACGACAAACCCATTAATTATGAATTTCACCAAATTAAAGGTTCACACTTACGTCCTACATTCCTGTTGTAAATCTTGACGCTTCGGATGAGGAATATCTGCTCGAGATTCACCCATCATGAGACGCTGTGAGACGTTTCGAATTACGGCAAACTTATGCAATATATAAACGCAAAATCGTTCTTGAATATGAATATCCAGTTTGGTACGATCAGGGACTTCTTCGATTACATTCCTAAGGTCGAGTCTAAATTACGAAAAATAAACGGACAGGAAAAAGCATTTCCAATTTTAAGCGGTGCCTTTTTTCCTTACTCAGATTTTGAAAACGACACGTGGACGGGATATTTTACAACGCGGAATTGGCTGAAACGATTCACGCGCGAAATTGGGCTGCTAATCCGCGCAGCCGACGTGTTCAGCGTTTCAGCCTTTCACCAATACAGGAAACCCAAAACAGTATGCGCTGAATTCTCCAAATCCTACAAAGGTAACATGGGTAGGCGGGACGTTGATATGTTTCAGCATCACGACGGGATCACCGGTACGTCACTTCCGTTTGTTGTCTCAGACGACGAGGAGCGGCTTACCAACGCGTTCCGAAAGGCGCGGGAAGCGTTGGCCTTCGCGTTCAGTCTCTTGCTCGCGAAGGGATCTGTACGCTCAACGACGGCACTGAAACACAGCTTCGACAAGGAGAGTCCAAGATTACTGCTCTTGTTGAACGAACTGAAATTTCAGGTTGAAAATTTGAAAATCGTAGTTGCGAATCCGGTTGAGCATGCGCGCGAGGACGTTGTAAGTGTATGCATTGCTCAGGGTCATGAAGTGGTAACGGATGAAGAAAGAAACATAAAGCAGTACCAAGCGTCAGAACCCATCCATCCCACACATAATGGACTGAGTATTGTGTCGTTTTCTGTGAAACTGTTACCGTATGAGGTCCGGACATTTACAATCTCATAGTCTGCAACAGGCCAGAACGACGCCATCGAGTCAAGCGTTTTATGTTTTTACGAAAACAGCAAAAGCTCCATGAAATACATATTAATCGAAAACGATTTCATTTAAGTACAGTTTGACGTTAGGTTGGGCAATCTAGAGAGCATTAACGATAAGAAGACTGGAACATATACGGTGGTTCTATAAATACATCCCGGGAAAGAGCGGCGCCTACTTGTTCGAGCCCAAGGATCAAGCCCAGAGATCAAAGTTCTATACGATACAACGCCAAAGATCTAGGTCATCAGTGGAAAGGAATTCAGCTTGACCTACAAATCCGGATTTTCACAGTAATTCACCTTGTACAACGTCAATGCGACGTCGGTGTTAATCACGAACAAAATCGACTTGAACATCGAGCCGTCGCTGGTGAATACCGAAATCATAATGCGCCTTCAGACGGACGTAGATAACGGAGACATCTTCACCGACCAGAACGAATTCATGTTGATGGGCAGGCGAAATAACTGACAGGGTCCGATAGAGACCAACTACTATCCCCTGACAACGATGGCGATTCTAGAGGACAAGGGCAAGAGGGTAACTCTGCATTCCAGGCAGCCACATGGAGTTGCCGCCCTTGACGATGGCTAGCTCGAGGTGATGCTCGACAGGAACGTGTTCAGGGACGACCGGAATGGGCTGGGGCAGGGGGTCACCGAGCGCGTGCTCACAAGGACCGAGTTCGCCATACAGGTATTTATATTCGAGGTCGTGTTTCAGAAACATGTTGGTTTCTCCTTGTGTTCTCATTTGTTTTACCACGTTTGAAATTTACATTACATGTCACTTTTGCATACACAAAACATTGGTATTATAACATCTTATAAAAATGATATCTGATCCCAAAGTTTCAAAATTGTCGGTTTACTTAAACAGACCACACGTTAACATATTGTTTGACGTAGGGCTCACTACTTATCAATTAAATTTGAACTACTTTTGTACTAAATGCTATTGGATCATAAATCTTTTATAGTGTTCATAATAGCACATTATTTTAATCGGATAATGAATACAAATGTATATAAATAATCATTATGTTTGCCCGATAAATACATATAATAACATTGAACATATATATCGTTTTAAAACATGTACACTGTATGTAAATTTCTGGGTATTCCGTACATAGGCCATATTTTTATGTTCTATTTTTCAATGTTTCTGGAATACCTTCGGGGGCCTGTATTCACATTTCAATTTTAAGACACACGAACAAGCTATATTCTTGAAAGTGTTTTGTTATTTCAAGTGTTTAAATATTTATATTTAATATAATGTAATTCCCATTATAACGACCCACAGTTTAACTGTCTTATATGTATAGAGACCCCAACAGTGTAATGCACATGTCATGTTAATAACCAACGGCGCAAATCTGTTTGTAAATACAATATGAGTCTCGCTCTGGGAATACGGGGACACCTGCCCAAGTTTTCCCAGAGCGACTATACATGCAGTAGCGTTTTATTTCGCTGCATTTGTCCGTTTCATAAATCACGTACGTGTTTTACATGTGGAGTACAAGGAGGTTACGGGTCCCGTCGTAGAGCCGTGTTTACACACGTCCCGCTGAATAGCCTGGTCGTCAACGAGCATCTTCTAAACAAGTTGCTTGCCTTCTCCATAGAACAACGAGCCGAAGAATTCACCCGGAAGTTAAAGCTACTTCATTTGAAATTTTTCCCATGTGATCTCACGGTTGCGGGACTTAGGCATTAGTTTCGAACGATCTCGGATCACGTCGTGCGAGCCTCCTTCTTCACCGGAAGTCGCCGTATTGCACATTTCCAGCGGGAAAGGTGCTATGTTCGATCTCGAATGATACAGTATTACTCTTGGATGTTAAACGTGCCTTAGGTGTGAACCAGACAGTTTTAACGTGACTGAGACGTCGCTTTCGCACTTACATCACGTAAAGTCGTTGACGTTTAATGGAGATATATCTCCCAATAATGGGGAGCTCAGAAGTATTTTGATAAAATAAAAAAATGGTAGTGTTTATATTACATTGCGCCTCGTTCTGGGAAAACTGGGCTTAATGCATATGCGTTAAGTGTCGTCCCAGTTTAGCACGTGCAGTCCGCCCTGGATAGTCAGAGATGACACTTTCCGCTGTGACGGTAATTTTCGTTTAAAAGAAGTATCTTCTTAGCGAAAATCCAGTTAAGGCACTGTCTTATCTGGGACGAGACTTTACGCTCATGAAATCAGAACCAGTTTTCCCAGAACGAGGCTTTCTTATTGACGTGTTCATTGCTTGCATTAGTAAAACTATTATGTATTGTTATTTATGTAGAAATTCAATTTTGAAATGATGTGATTGTGATTTGAAAAATCCGCTCAATTATTCGTTGCATTCATAAAACAAAATTATTTCGTAAATAGTTTTTACTATATTGTATACATAATTTTATTGCCGGCAAATACACATTTACAATAAATATTTTGTTTAAATCCTGTTTTTTTCGGTCCACACTCAAAAAAGAAATAGTTCAAAGATGCTACATTGTATTATTAATATAAATCACGCACCTATTTGATTCGTTCAACTGTAAATGAACGGCTGATGTAAAGAAAGAGGATGACTCGCATAAAAATATCTGACAGGACGTGAATAACACCGTGGCTAATGCTTAATACAATTTAACAAATACATAATTATATATATGCTGTTTCTTATATTTTATTGTGTAAAATAATCGCCATAAAATGCATGAACATGTAAACATATTTTCAAATAAATAATTGACGTTACATGGACGAAAAATTGACAAGTACTGTAATGTAGTAACATATACATGTATATACATGAACATAGTTCAAATGTATATTAACATAAATTAACAATTTGAACAATCAATTGTAGAAACAATTAAACACGCCATGCAAAATATATACATGCATATCAATACATTATCATATAAGCAACGTTCTGTGAAAACAGGGCTTAACGCATGTACGTAAAGTCTCGTCCCAGATTAGCCTTTGCAGTCAGGGACGAAACTTTCCAAATAAACTGAATTTGCATTAAGGAAAAACTTAAAAAAATCCATAACAGCGCAAAGTGTCGTCCCTGATTAGTCTGTGCAGACTGTACAGAATAATCTGGACGACACTTTAAGCACATGCACCAATCCTGATTTTCCTAGAGTGAGACTCATATAACAAATGACAAATAAGTTAACAACATTCCGTTAAATAAATGCGCAGTAATCAAGATAGAGGTTGGCATGGACAGCATGTCAAATGCGTAATGTAAAAGTTATCGGTACAGCGCTGTGTTATTTCGTCTGCATATTGAATATTGCAGTACTTTTCTCCTTATATCCATGAAGGGCAAACAATAATATTCACCATCGTAGGGAAAATACACAGCACGATATCTTTATTTTCGAAACAGTGCGCGTCTAGAGTACCAATATCTATTGCAAATCTAATGTTGACATTGTATAAAGTTGTTTTTGTCATTTCCACAAGCCCTTTTATATCTGGTACATACAGATCACATTTAAGCGACTATGTTCTAAACTGCAAAATTACGCCATAACTTAAAATTTCCTACGAGATCTTTGATACAATAGAAGGTCTCAGCTCAAACAAGACTCGGCTTAACTGCGTCGGTGGTAACGATCTGTCTGTGAATGAACCGCGTGACGTCACGAACGTTTCCGTCTGACGCAGATTTTAAGTTCCGCCTCGCTTTTAGGTGACATAAACACATTGCTAGTGACGTCACCAAAACAACGGATGCTGCTGCAGGAATGATTATCACCGGAAGCAACATTGATGCGTCCGCGTCTGTCTCCTTATCTGAAATTGATAATACCGGTCAAGCCATTTTTGTATTATACCACTACATTGATATATGCCTGATATAACGCTGCCTAATACATTTCTTTAATATCACGTCATGTTTGGAAGTAGGTCATATTACTCCGAATCAACTATACATTAATCATTTTTGGTAAAACAAGAATCAGATTAAAATTAACAAATAATTGTATACAAATATGTTATATATTTAAGACACAAAAAGCAACACAACAGCTTAAACACGCATTAAAAATAATAATTATTAAAACGTCAAACTTTAAACATCATATTTATTCACGCTAAAAATGAAGCGTAATAGCGATTATATTATATTATTTCTTTTAAAATATTGACGTAGAGGTATGATAAACAGAAAAACAAGTTACCGCCATATCGTTGTGAAGCATAAGAAACTCACCGTTCTTTTAATCTAAGCCTCAGTTGATGTATTACACAACGATATGACTGTAATCTGTTATTCTCTTTAAGTTTGGTGACATCAGTTCACTCCAGTAAAATGCGTATAATGCAATTACGTTTCGCCATAATTAATTGGCGCTTACAATTAAAAACAGATGCAATGTTTCTCATTACGTGATACTAGTAACATATTATATAAATTATAAAGCGTATTCATACAGAGACTCAATAACAAGTAATAACCAACTATTGGGGACAAAACATTTAAAAAAACATACTTACTCTGAGTGTTTGTTTTCAGCCGACCACTGCATACGATTACCGTAAACAACGTTTTGATAATCTGATGACATAACAACATTTTACACTGGACTATGCGTAAGTAATATAACAAAATCACCGGTAGAACGTAATTGCGTTCAGTAGATCTCTTCTGACCATTGGGGCACTGTGTAAAAAGTATGCACATTAACTTACTTTTCACAGCATCGAGCGATGTGAAGATGTTTTATCTTGACCCAGTACTCACCTGAGGGTTGAAGGTCCAATGGCCTTGAGTGGTCATGGCAGTATTGGGCGGTCATGGATGTAAGAAAGCGTAAGATTTTAAAGGTACTTGAGTAGTTTGACTGACCCGAATGACATAACAAGCACATTTGATAGCGGCTACATATTTAAATAAAAAACAACAACAACATCAGACTAAAAAGTATACCAATATATTGCATTACATATATTTTATAGTATCGCAAAATGCTTTTAATGCTTTTAATCCAAATATTTATCCAAATATTTATTATCCCAATTTAGAACCCAAAAGAAGGCGTTTTAATTTTTGAGTTTAACTGTGTTTAATACTAATTTTATGATATTCCATAAACTATAGTATTGCTGTCTGAATATATTTGTAAACGGATTTTAAAAAGGCGTTTTAAAAAACTTTTATGACCAAGTTATTCAATATTGTTCTATCATAATATGTTCATGAAATGAATGCAGAACAGGACATCAATAAGAACAATCTATGAACATTTCACTAATTGCTTAATATTTCTCAATTAAAGTTAAATCCCTTTCCTTTTAAATATTGCTCCATTGTTCTACTGTAAACGAATTGACTTCAAACGAGGATTATATGTTTTAACATTTCCCTTAAATATAGTTCTGTCATTTACAGTTAACAAGATGACTGCACAATGTGGCAACCAAGACTTCAAGGTAGTTATTGGTATAATGTAAGCCTACTTTTTATATGCTTTTAGTTGAGTAAACATTTTTATTACTTAAAGAATACTTGGTTTCAGCGAAAAATATAAGGTTTTAAATGAGTCACTGCAGTAAAAATATAAAAACAATTATTGCAATATTTGTTGTTTAACGTTATCAGCCGAGCAAGTGTGAGTTACTTTTACAAATAAAAATGTGAAGATTTTATACACAAAACATGTGATTGTCCTAAAATCATTCTAGATTCTAAACTATGAATTTTATCCAGAACAACCCACCCGATAAATACACCGTCACTACGAAGGGATACGTAATGTTTTAGTTGAATGTAACCTATAATGGCGGAGTTAAACAACGCATGTTGTAAACGAATATAAAACATACATTTTAGTAACGAATACAAAGCTTATAATGACATGACACAGGTAAACATTTGTTTATTGCTTCTATTAATCTGAAATAAGTGTTAATTAACGATGGTCATATTCCTACAATGTCAATATTCTACACAAATGAATCGTACACTGACACTGTACATTTGGTCAAGTAAGATGAATGAGTTGCTCCCCTTTTCTTTCAATATCGTACGGTGACAAACTATCGATAGGGACGTTATATCGATGATTTTGTTTTACACAGTTAACATTAAAAAGAGACCTTCGTGATGATGTCACATGCATGCGCTTTGTCTATTTTGATCCAGTATCGACACATCCATTGAAAATAAATAGAAAACAACCAAACTGGGGAAAAACATGTTACTTGAATTACAGTTTGTCAACCAATTCCGGATAATCAGCAGTTCCGATTATTTTGTATATAATTTTCCACAATGCCCAAATAAAAACAAAATGATAAGTGTCTATGGTATACATTAGGTTAAGGAATAAATTGACAAAGTTTTAACAAGAAAGATTTTGTATTATGCTTACAGGGGGGATAAATGCAGCAAAAAGTTAACCGGAACTGATTGAATGAGTTACGTTTTGAAATGTGCATATGGATATAGAAGGCTTTATTATTTTCAAATAAACTTTTTGCCGATTGAAAACAAATGTCATGACAATGTTTTGAAATACTGATTCTGTAAGTTGAATGATTTTTTATAATTTTCCAAAGGGTGAACTTTAAAGCGGCCGTCCAACAGATTAAGCGTTGTATCGACGCAAGACGATATTTTGGAAAACTACGAGGATTGCTTATATAGCTAAAAAATACAGTTGATCTAAGCATGAGCGTGGATGGCCGAGTGGTCTAGGCGGGTGACTTTTTACTCCAGGAATACAGGGGTCAGTGGTTCTAGCCCTATTGAGGGTTACTTTTTTTTCTTTTTTACAGGGTTTTTTTTGGCCCCATTTTATAGCCGAAATTCGGCTATGTTCCCAATCCCAAAAAGTATACTTGTTTCCCCAAATGTGGCAAAAAATTCCAAATTTACAAAAAAAAAATAAAATTTTTTTTTTTTTTTTTTTTAGAAAGAAGTGTCTAATGTGTATTTTATCTCAATTTTAATTCAATTACCTCAAACAAAGTATTATATGATATTTTTTTTAATTTGAATGATTATATATTATTATATCAAACTAAGTATTTCCCTTGTCTGTGGACTTTTCGTGTGGAAAAAAAAGGCTAATGAATTTATTTTTCCAATTTCATGAAAATGCCGATAAAATTCCCAAATCCAAAGCCATGGGCTATCTTCCCAAAAAGTGGAAAAAAAAACCTGTTTTAAAATTGTGTTCTTGTTTTTTTACTGGAGATTTTTAGTTCAAATGTTTACATTTATCAATATAAAGCATTTAAAGCATTTAATGACAAGCTTCAATACATGCCAAAATCTGTTGGACGGCCCCTTTAATTGGCTATTTTTGACAAATACTGCATATGCCGTTTTGCCTAACCTGTTATCATACAAAATAAATTTTACCCTTTATTTTTACATCTTCTCGCATTGACACTAAATCCCGAAAGAAATTATTGTGGTCAAAAGAATTAACGTTTTTAACCAGGTGATTCTAAACTGGTTGACTGACTGTACTGCATTTCAAAATCGTACTTAAACTAAAATAATTCAAATGTATCCATATTCCATAATTTTTCACATTTGTCTGGTCCCTTCAAGAAATTTCTTAAGAAGTTGCATAGTTTAGCTGACAAATGCACTAGTGTTAACACACCACTAATGTTGCCTAATACAATGTACTAGTAGTAATTTCCCTTTACTGTGATTACACTGGAATTAGTTCGCCCATGTTAATTGTTCACGCTATTACAGTTTACATGAGCTATCAGCTCTTAAACTAAAACAGTGTGCTAGTAAACACATTTGACATGGATTATTGGCAATTAAAAGCCTGTTAACAATTATAATCAATGACTATTTCGTACACTATTTAAAAAAATAAACTATAAAACACATACAGTGTTCCTTTATAGAAATAGCCAAACCTTCAATGCTAGATGTGGTCTGGTAACATAGATTTAACGCATTACACAATGCTCGTTTTTATTTGTTTTTGTGTGACAATATATGGCATGTGAATGTCCCACTACGATAACTGAACATCCAACAGGGTCAGAAGCAGAAATAGTGTTCCTGTAGTATTACTAAAATGCTCCTTAATAAAGTTTGAAACTGCTTTAAATTTAAAATGTATTTGTTTAAATGCCATAATACCAGTTTTGTGTGTGTAGATTGCATTTGTTTTAATACTCGCAAAAACAATCAGGATTTAGAAGTGAACTGTGTAATTTATAAATCTGTCTTGAAGCAACTTTTTCTAATATTTTTCAAGGTACATGTAAGAAGTGTTTTATTAAAATAAGATATTAAGGTGCAAAGAAGCTGGTTGTTCTGTTATAAATGCATCTTCCTCTTTAAAGATAACAATAAACATATCCAACATAACGCACAATAATCAAATTCCATTTATTCAAGATGTTTCAGTATAAATAATAATGCATGTTTTTATCATCAATTAAATGTTCAACAATACATTTTACCTTTTTATAAATAGTGTCTTGTTTCTGTTCTCCCCTTAAGTCTGTCTACACTTTCAGCATTTAATTTATGTTTTTAATATGAACAATTTAATAGTGTTTTAATAAAACTCAGCGAATCAGCCAGACATGTTGCCAAGCACACTATACACACAATGAACTTCTTAGAATTATGCTCTGGAAAATAGTAAAGTATGAACAGAAATAAAGGGAATTACCTCCAAAACTATGTCGGTCGTGCTGCTGATAAATGCAATATCTAAGAATTCTATATAGCTATTGAATAGCCAAGGGACACACACACAAATACATTTTTCTTAAGCATTATAAAAAAATCATTATGTACACTAGTCTGGACTTCTACATCTTTCATCTTTGATTTGCCTTGTGTAAAGCAGTCATACCGTTTATGAAAAATCACCCCACCCCCCTCCGCCATTTCCAGTTATTTTTGGGGTTAAGTTTGCACGAAAAACCATTTCATTGGGCAAATTTGTGTCGTGAAGTCTTTATGTTGTGAAATTGGTGTATTTGATTTTTTTGCTCCAAGTACTTTAAAATTGATAACTAATTTTTGTTTTGGAAATCTTCAATTGGGCATTTTCGGAGAGCAAATGGAATATGTGTTGTTTTTTCCATATTGGGAAAGTGCTGTTTTGTGGTAAATAATAAAGAAGGAAAAAAATCACTTATCCCGAAAACAATATCGTATGCACAGGAAGTACTGGCAAGTTGATTTAAAATATGGGTTTTAAATGATTATTTGGGAATCTGAAAGTGTGTTTGATGGCTGAAGTATTGAGGCAGTAATGAACAGGGCTATAGATAACTCTCTGGGTATATTGGTTTATTCATCCCCTGTTTTTGATAACAATTGGGTTTCTATAAATTCAATAGAGTTTAAAATTTCACCCCCAACTTTTGAGCATAATTGGGTTTTTTATAATGTGAAAATACTGAGCTCAAGCCGGGAGTTGAACCCACGACCTCCACAATGGTAGTCAGATACTTTAACCACATGGCTAAAGAGCTAGCCCAACAGCAAGGCTGTTGGAAGTGACATTATTTCACTACATTTCTCCACCTGTTAATGTTGCAAGGCCCAGACACTCCCGCTACAGCATGTCTTGCATCCGCATGGCCCAGTCCCAGAAACCATTAAACAGCTCAGACCCAGTCCTGCATTCACAGTTCTTTTTTTACCTCGTCGCCATTAATGTGAAAATACTGAGCTGAAGCCGGGGATTGAACTCCACAGTAGTAGTCCAACACTTTAACCACGTCGCTAAAGAGCTAGCACAACAGCAAGGCTGTTGAAAGTGACCTCATTTTCACTACATTTAACTCAACTGGGTAATTATGGGACTTACATATATAATATAATAAAAATCTACTAAGGTTACTATCAGGGCTTGCACCAAGAAATAAATTTTGGAAGTCCTGACTTCCTGCCCTTAACTTATGGAAGTCCCACTCAAAAATGTTGGAAGTCCAAACATCTTTAATGTTGATGTTAACAGAATGTCAACTGCGTAAATGATCACCACATTTTCCCATCCATTTTGGTTCACTTTAATTCTGTGAAAGTAACTAGATATATCACACAACAAGGCGGAGACTACCCAAGGCTTTAAAAATAGGGAGAAGTTTGGAAAATCAGGGTATAAGTTTGTGCAAACAATATCGACTTAAAAGACAAAACATGTTACACCTTTTCATCACATATTTATTGTCATTTTATTATCCTCATCCCTATGACTGCATTTGCAACAAAACACAATCTTAATGAATGGTCATGATGGAGCATCTAGAATATAAATTACTGTTTATCCGAATACTATACATGTCCGAAATATGTACACTTAATAAATGCCTTACCAGTTTAACTTTAATAATCCAAACTTTCCATGTTGTTATCTGGTTTAACAAACCTAATATCAAATGTTTGTTAAATCCATTTAATGTTTTCTCCATTGAACCAACATTACTTGTAATTTGAATCGCCAGCTTTGAACTGAACGCGGGTAGAATGTTACAATAGGTCAGCCATTTGCAATGTCGAAGGTCATGACGTTGCAATTTAATTCTACTCGGATAATTTATATCTAATTCAGGAATGTGTTTTCTGAATGTTTCTGACTAGTAAAATGACTTGTTAGTATAGCAAATAAACCGTGATTCCAGTTTATATAAGATGGTTATCGTAATTATCGGTGGATTAACAAACTGAGAAAACTCGCGGGACCTAATATGGTAATGAATCTATGTAATTAATTAAACTTTGATCAGTTTTGTTTGTCTTTAATTATTTTTGCCGTCTTTTTTTTACCGTGTCGTCTGCCCAAAACCAGCAGTTATCTCCTAATCATTAAACAACATACGGCACGCGCAAAGAGGCACGAGTGTGTTGTTAAAGCAACCAATATTAAGCGACTGCTTTGTAACGGTCAATTTGCGATCCGCACGGGGGGGAGGGGGGGGGGGGGTAAATTGTGTAACCGTTAGATAAACAACACACAATAAACTTGCTACCGGTAATTCTGTCTTTTCGTAATTAGGAAGTTGTCTCCCATTCGGGAAGGTATCACGAGTATCCCGGGTAAAAAGCGGTCCGTCAAAAATGCGTATATGACTCATATCCGCGGATATGACCGAAAAGTGCGGATATGGACGAATATAAGCAATATCAAAACTTTTTCTGCAATGTTCATTCTAATTCTGGATTTTCGTAATTCCGTGTAAACAAAGTTGTCGTTCGTGTGGGAAGGTATACTCACTTCCGGTGTCAATATAAACAATTGGGAAAGACTACTGCTCTATCTTTGAGTGCCATAATTTCAGCGGCAGAGTGGGTAAAATTTCAAAGAAAGTGGTTTTACATAAAATGCCGATGGGCCCATGTACAAGAAAAACTTGGGTAATGGCAATAAGCCGGAAGAATTGGTTCCCAACGTTGTACACACGGGTATGTTCGGAACACTTTGCAGACGGCATCGGACCTAACTCTGTCAATCGTAAAAAATTTCCGACTGAGAATTTACCTCAGCGTAGAGTTCTTCCAAAACATGAAAGGAGCGTACCATATTACAGCCCATTCCAGAAAATATTTCAGTTACCTCTGCCCTACATTTGCATTCGTAACCTGTACGAAAAAGTTTGGGCAGACTGCAAGCAGATTTTGTGCAGAATAAAGTAAACAAAATCTGTATAGAATCTATGCAGAAAATATTTGGTTTCCATTAAAAATGAGTTGAACCAGATTTCTATTTATAGATTTTTTCAATATAAACAAAGAACGAATTCTGTACAGATTTTACGAATTATTTAAATTAAGCAGAATTTTTTTCGGGGCAGAAAAAAATCTGGGCAGAATTAAATGCCGGGAGAACCAAAATATGAGAATGAAATTCTGTGCAAAATAAAATCTGTACACATCAAATTCTGTACAGAATAATGTAGCAAAATGTGAAGTAAAATATATACACTGTAAATATTAAACATTTTTATTTAATGATATAATGACATGTTATATATATAAATATATAAGAAAAGGAACATATACTGACAGTCAATAAAATAAAATAATTTACTCTATGACATCCCTTTAAGAAATAAATCCCTAATTACAACACACATTATTGTATCATTGTTATATGATATAAAAAACACAGAAAATAAAGTAAGTTTATGTTTCAAAAAATTACAGTTATTATATTGAGATGAAAATCCCTTTTAGAGCTCTTCTTTTGCCTTAACTTGAACCTGAGGTACCATCACTCTGTGACTGCACTACCGAGGTCGTTGTCAGGGGAAAGTTGCTACACAATCTTTTTTGACAGTAGCTGAAAGCAAAAATTACAATGAACTTTTTTTAAATCATTTTGTTTAGTCAATCTGAATGAAATGATCATATGAGATCTACTTAAATTACAACTTAAATAACGCAACGTGGTTCACCACTTGCTTCTCTTTATATTTTGCTTTTTACAGAATAAAATTAATTTGACATTTTTTTATATGAAGTTGTTTTATCATAGAGGGTTTTATAAAAAGAAAATTTGCAATGTTGAATTAGTTACAAACCACATTATATATAGTTTTTGCTTCACACCTTTTAAGCACCATTACTCTGTGACTGCACTACTGAGGTCGTTGTCAGGCCACCCGTAAGTTGCTACACAATCTTTTTTGAAAATCGCTGAAAGCAAATTAAAATACAATTTACTATTTTAAAATTATTTTGTTTAGCCAATCTGAATGAAGTGATCATATGGGATCTACTTTAATTACAATTTTAATAATGCAAGTGATAACAATCATAGCTTTCGTAAATATGTAATTGAAAAAAAGGCTTTAAATTTCATGGCAGAGTAGTTATTCATAAATAAATCTAAGTATTGGTTACATTGCAATTTCATTTGGTCACTGATTAGGCAATTGATTGTTATAACTATGTTGGTTTTGTAAGATAGAGATACCTTTGACTGACTTATGTCTTTTATGTAAACTTACTGCAAAGATAATTGGTTTCATCATTTATTTTAAATAAATCACCCGCCAAAACAGATCTTTGTAACTGTTAAATGATATCATTAAATTAAACATAACATTACAAGAAAACAATGCAAAGAAAATCAATACAAACCTGTTTAATAGTTCAAAGCATTTCCAAAGGGCCACTTCATAACTCACTGAATTCCTCTTTTAGAGACTTGTAAACACACAAAATGTTGATTTCCTCATTCTAATCAATTGTTGAAAAATGTTCATCAAAGTATTTCAGGATATTGTTAAAACTTCAACTTTAAAAAGTCCCAACATTGCTTTGAAACTACATTTCAAGCCAGTAACACTAACAGTTCCTGCATCGATCTATGTTTACACATTCAAAATTTGGCTCACAATCTGTAAACAACCAATCAGAAGAGATTATACACATTCCAGCAAGCCAGAAAAAGATAGCGGCAGTTTCAAATTACAAGTACCAAGCAGGCAGGATTTGTTTGTTAGGGGTTTATGATTATTTTCAAGTGAACTGTTTCAGAGGTGTATACAAGCACTGACATTACAATGGTTATTTTCATAAATAGAGTCAGAGGAAGGCAAACTAAGAATTTAATCCTAGTGGAAATACATATATACTGCCAATCTAAAGCAAAGCAGTTAGCATAAGTTAAGTCAGGGGGGGGGGGGGGGGGTTGAAAAACAATTTTCAATTTCCATTCAGCCCTAAATCAAGTTTACTGTAAGACCCTTATTTCACAAAGATATTTTATGACCATAGTAGATCTACATGTACTCTTAGTGTTTAAAGGTAAATTATCATTACATACTCACATATTTTCATATTATGGAATGTAATACATACTTGTATGGCAATTATTGTATGAATTGAACTAAACATAATTGTTTTTTTTTATATATGGCAAACGTTTCCCATAATAAACATTTAAAAACTGGTATCAGAAGTATATAATTTTTAATTATCTAAGTCCCATTTTGAAATTTTGTTTGATAAGTTTTCTAAGTCCAATATTCTGCCTCATTTTTGACCAAGTATCAAAATTCTGTCTTGCTAAAATGCAGAGTGCTAAAAATCTGTCTTATAAAAATGAAAAGTATAAAAATTCTGTTTGGTATAGAAATATGTACAGAGTTAATTCTGCTTCATTGTAATTCTGCTTAAAAAATCTGTACAGTTTTCCACGCAGATTCTGGGTCTGTGTCCTCTTTGTACAGAATAAATGAATTCTGTCTTGATTCTGGGCAGACTTTGTACAGACTCTGTACAAAATTTGCATAGAATTTTCGTACAGGAAGTAATAGATATGTAGCATGTTTTGTAATCACTGGTTGTCCACATGCAAAAAGAATAAATACAAGTATCCTTCTGCCTATAATTTCACCCATTCATATAAATTCAGCCAACCCCATATTTTTGGATTTTTTTAAACTTTTGAAAAGCAATGCATGTCCCGCAAAAGTTTTAGATTTTTCGTTAATATTTCATCAGTTCATATTCAATATCCCGAAAAGTTAAAATACGAAGCCTATATTTTAAAGATCAATATTACAGCTGTTACATTCACTTATAAAACATAATATTAACGAAAAATACAAAATTTTAGCGGGACATGCATTGCTTTTCAATAACAGCGCAACTATAATGGTTATAATCATTCTTGAAACATTTAAATGTAGCACTACGATATCCTTTGTTCATTTGAATAAATAAAATGACGTGCATATTTGTACGTACTAATAAACTATAATATATAGAGGACATATGTTGGTTTCGGTGGATTATCGATTTTAAAGTGATATTATGTTGGAAAAATGATAATGTCTATTAAATTGTTATATTTTGAGACAATACTAACATATTTAACACATATTGTGTATTTTTTTTATTAAACATTGCAGAAAAAGTGTCGATATTGCCTGTATTCGTCCATATCAGCACTTAACTGTCAATCCGCGTATAGGAGTCATATTCGCATTTTAGACGGACCGCTTTTTACCCGGGATACTCGTGATACCTTCCCGAATGGGAGACAACTTCTTAATTAAGGAAAGACAGAATCACCTGCGGGCGGTAGCAAATATAAGGAGGCGGAGTTTAGACTGATCGGGACGTGTGCAAAACACATTGAGTCGGCAGAAAGCAGTGTTGATTGAAGTGTTATTTAAATCTACAGCTTACGTCACGGGTTGCTATTTTCGGCGTATGACCAATTTTAAGGAAGTACAGTGGACGTCATGGGGTTGTTATCGGCGTATGGAAACAATTATCGGGCGTAATATACGGCCGTACGCCGCTTAGTGCAAGCCCTGGTTACTATATTATTTATACAAATAAAATTCAAAAAGGTACCTGTACATAACAACAAACCACTACTGAATTTCTGATCAAAGTTCATTCATTTTTGCGTTGAATAAGACCGAATTCATGAAAATCGCTGGGGGGGAGTGTAGGGGGGATTTTGGGTGCGATGGTTGGACGGTATTTAAAACATAAAATAATCAAAATAAATATTTGTGTTTTTTAATCGTTTAAAAAAAATTGGGGGGAGTGGGGGTGGGGTAAAGTGTGAGGGTGTGGTGGTAATTTGTGAGATGATCTTAAAAAAAAAAATTTAGGGGGGGGGTTCGGGTGGGGGGAGGGGGGGGTGGGGGGGATTCTTGGGTGCGATTTTTTTTTTTTTTTGCGTTTTTTTTTCCGCATTTTTGGAAGATAATGTAATAAATTCCACACCCCCACACTATACAACCCTCTTCACTCCGCCCCTCCCTCCTTTGTGATTGAAAATGAGAGTCCCTTCACCTTTAAAAAGAAAATAGATGAACGGTCTGCACCCGCAAGGCGGTGCTCTTGTTTGGTTATTTCAATTGCGTAATAATGCAAATACGCTTGTTATCTATAGCCCTGAATGAACAAAATGTTTTCAGAATGTGTTTTTTGCTCACCTGGGCACAACATGCTCATGGTGGGCCTTTGTGATCGCCTTTTGTCCTTGTGCGTGGTCCGTTGGATGTAGTCAAAATTAACCTTGTTTACATTATAGGTGCCACATTTAATGTCCCATCTTCTTAAAACTTGGTCAGAACATGTGTCCCCATGATATCCTAGACGAGTGTGAAAATGGTTCCGGTCTGTTGAAAAACATGGCCACTTGGGGGGGGGGGGTAGTGCATTTTTCCTTATATGGCTATAGTAAAACCTTGTTAACACTCTAGAAGTCACATTCATTGTTCAATCTTCATGAAACTTAGTCAGAATATTAGTTCCAATTAATAACTTGAATATGTTAGAAAATGGTTCCGGTCTGTTGAACAACATGGCCAACAGGGGGCGGGCATTTTTCCTTACATGGCTATAATAAAACATTGTTAACACTCAAGGTATCACATTTATGATCCATTCTTCATGAAACTTGTTTGAATATGTGTCCTAATGATATCTTGGACGAGTTAAAAAATGGTTCTGGTTGGTTGAAAAACACTTCCGTCAGTGGGCCGGCCAGTTTCCCTTATATGCCAATAAATTAGTTAATACTTCTTAACACTCTAGACGTCACATTTATTGTCAAATTGTAATGAAACTTACTCAGAACATTTGCTATCTTATAATCTAATAATATCTTGGATGAGTTTGAAAATGGTTCCAGTATGTTAAAAAACATGACTGCCAGAGGGTGGGACATTTTTCCTTATATGGCTATTCTAAAACCTTGTTAACACTCTTGAAGTCACATGTTTAGTTAAATCTTCATGAAACTTAGCAGAACATTGGTCCTCATGATACCTGAGCTGAGTTGGAAAATGGTTCTGGTTTGTTGAAAAATATAGATGCATGGGGGAATTGCAGTTTTGCTCATTTTGCTGTTGTAAAACTGTGTTAATGCATTAAAAGTCACATTTATGGTCCAATCTTTGTTCTTTTGATAGCTCAGCTGAGTTTGAAATTGGTTATTGTTTGAGGAAAAACATTGCTACATGTATCAAGGTGCACGGAAATTTTCCTTAAGTGGCTATAGTGAAACCTTGTTAACACTCTAGAAGTCACATATTTTAGTGCAATCTTAATGAAACTTAGTCAGAACACTTCGAGGGATAAAAGCAAAACGGCTCTAACTGACATTTTTTCACACAATGACTTTTGAACTCTACTTATCACTATTATATTTGAAATAGTGGAGCTATCCTTCTTACCCGGGCGTCGGCGTAAGTGTTAGTGTGAGCATAAGTGTGAGCATTGGAATGTTAAAGTTTGCATACCACTTCAAATATTTTATCTATGTCCCTTGGCATATTGCTTTTATAGTTTGCATACTTCTTTACCAACATGACCCCAATCTAAAAACAAGAGCAGACAACTGTATCAAGCATTTTGTAAGAATTATGGCCCACCACTTAGAATATGCATATTATTGATAAATCTATATATATGTTAAAGATTGCGTACCTCATCAACTATTTTCTATGTCCCTTGACATATTGCCTTGATATTTTGCATACTTCTTTACCAACATGACCCCAATCTTTAAACAAGAGCCGACAACTGTAACAAGCATTTTGTAAGAATTATGGCCCTTTTTCCACTTAGAATATGCATATTATTGATAAATCTATGTTAAAGATTGCGTACCACCTCAAATATTTTCTATGTACCTTGACATATTGCTTTCATATTTTGAATACTTCTTTACCAACTTGACACCAATCTTTAAACAAGAGCAGACAACTGTGACAAGCATTTTATAAGAATAATGGCCCTTTATCCACTTAGAATATGCATATTATTGATAAATATATGTCAAAGTTTGCGTACCACCTCAACTATTTTGTATGTCCCTTGACATATTGCTTTCATATTATGCATACTTCTTTACCAACATGACCCCAATCTTTAAACAAGAGCAGACAACTTTAACAAGCATTTTGTAAGAATTATGGCCCTTTTTCCACTTAGAATATTATTGATAAACCTATGTTAAAGTTTGCGTACCACCTCAAATATTTTCTATGTCCCTTGAAATATTGCTTTCATGTTTTGCATACTTTTTTACCAACATGACCCCAATCTTTAAACAAGAGTAGACAACTGTAACAAGCATTTGTAAGAATTATGGCCCTTTTTCCACTTAGAATGTGCATATTATTGATAATCTATGCTAAAGTTTGCGTACCACCTCAAATATTTTCTATGTAAAAATACTTTTGTTTAATAAATTAATTATATGCATTTATGATAAAATGCTAGATTGTTATCACTCCTTATTACTAGTTTTTTTTCCCGTTTGTATTCTAAATTGTATTTTTATTGTCATTCAATCTAAACGAAACGAAAATTCATTCAATGTAAAAAACAATTACCACAATATTTAGAAATAGAAATGTATTCCGCTTTTTAGGGCTTTGTTTAATAATTGATTAAATGCACCTCTGACAGTCACACTATTGATCACTGATGAAAATAAACACTATCCACACCACTTATAATTATAATAAAATGAATATATGTTTTATTAGTGTTGAAATATAATTTAATCCAGTCTTATTATCAGAAAGAATACGGCTTATTTAAAAGAAGCCCTTGCATGGCAAAACAGTGTGCAATTAAAGAAATTTGACATGGATTTTAAGGCTTTAATCATTCAATGTTGCATTGTGTGGATTAGTTCAGAGATTATGTTAACTGTTTTTGTATGTGTCACTGTTAATTGTTCACTGGGGGATATCTTTTTCCTGCAAACCCAATCCCATGAATCCCAAGTGATGATTTTGAAATGAAAGGTATAAATAGAGATTGTTGAATTTATAATATCTATTTGATTGAATTTCTGAACAATATTTATTATATCAATTTAATTGAAATGTGTATGCTAAGGATTATCTGCATTATATATATTTAATTGTCTCATTATTATTGTTCAAAAGTTAATAAATTTAACCATATATTTTTGCCAATATTGATTTCTAGTTATATTAATCTACAATTAAAATAAATAGAATTTCTTATTTCATGGGCATAGGTCTTATTCATGAATAGTAGTCAAACAATCTGACATGCGTTTCAATTTGAATTGGTGTTTATGTATCGTATTTCTACCTGTGTCTTCTTCCATGCTTCGTTGTGAAGAAAGAATCGTGTCAAAGCAACACGCATTATTTCCCTCGTATGAACATAAATTACTGGCATTCAACAGACCAACATTGGTAGCATTTTGTTTCAATAAGAAACATAAAACACAACATATTTTTCTGGAACCAATCTCAGTCAAATCCAAACTTGATCCAACATAACACATCAATCATTTTAAAGTAGAAATTATATTGCACTTTTTGCATCAATTAAATATTCAACAACTAAATTTCACTGATTTTTAATCAGCATTTTTTTTTTTACTTTCTTTCCAACTGTCTTTCTTAACTTTCAGCATTTTATTTATGTTCCTAATCTGAAAAATATTATTTTAATAAAACTCAGCGAATCAGATGTGCTGCCTTACTTTAGATAGCTTATAAAGGGTGATTATGCAAAGCACGCTATGTAAATGTTTGACAACTCGATTCACTGATTTTTATTCAGCATAATTTTTTTCTTGCCAACTGTCTTTCTATTTATTCAGCATGTATGTTCATTTTTTTTCATTCTAAAAACATCGCAATTTTACATTTGCCTTTACTTCTACATCCTTTATCCTTGATGTCCATTGAAAAAACAACAGACATAGCATGTGTTAAATATGAGTTAAATATGATTTGATTTCAGTTTTATAATAATATATAATAAGCCTTTAATAAAAAAATGAAATATATGATATAAGTGGCTATGATAAAAGCACGCCCAGCACCCTCCCGAACATAATCAGGTAGCAATTTTGGTTAGTTGATTTCAAATAGATGTTTTTTATACATAATTTGAGAATCTGATAAGGTGTGTGATAGCTGAACAGGTATTAAGGCATTAATAATACATGTATTCACAGAGTTGTGTTTACTTTTTGGGAAATAATTAATGAGCTAATTATTTTTTTCTGTTTTGAAAACACAGTTGATGTACAGAGGACACTTTGGCAAGCAAGGCGCTCAAGTATTGCAGGCAAGAGAAATGTATACAATTTAAGCCAGATGCTTGACATTTACGGACCTCCGTTCTGTCTAGGTACAGTGTAGAATTGACTGTTGTTGGAACAGTTATATAGTGAGCAGCAGAAATGTTACTCAAGCTAAACACTTGACACTATACAGGCCCCCTCCTATTTGAGGTTGAAGTGACTGTGGTTGGGATAGATATCTATTGAGCAGCAGAAAAGGAAAATTCAAGCCAAACACTGGTCATGTACTGACCTCTAACCTGTTGCGTTGGAAGTGACAGTGGTTGTCTAGTGAGCAGCAGAAATAGAACTCAAGTCAAACACTGGACCTGTACTGACCTCCCTCCTGTTGAGTTGGAAGTGAAAGTGGTTGTCTAGTAAGCAGTAGAAATAGAAATCAAGCCAAACCCTGGACCTGTACTGACCTCTCTCCTGTTGAGTTGGAAGTGAAAGTAGTTGTCTAGTGAGCAGCAGAAATAAAAGCCAGACACTGGACCTGAACTGCCCATCCTCCTTTTTGTGTGGAAGTGACTGTGCCTCGGATAGTTGTCTAGTCAAGAATTACAAGCCCTCAAGACAGGTCAGGTAAGATCACATTGATATCAACAACAGTTACAGCCTCAGTGGCATGCAGCCCAATCACTGAATGCTTGCTAAACAAACAAGCTTGAAGTTCTTAGATAGGGGATATTGTGATTAGTCCTTGTCTGCTGTCAAAAGTGTTTTGACTGTCATTTCATGTAACATTTTTTGGCTTGTGACATCTTACAATGTACTTGGAACCGAAGGAAAATGTGGACATGTCTTTGCAGTCCTTACCCAATTGAGAAGAAATCCATATTTTATACTGTGTGCAGGGCCCTTTTTTGGGCCGAAATTTCGGCCCCATTTCCCCCTTAAAATAATATACCTTTTCCCCTTATTTCAGCTAAAAATCCCCCCTCATATTTTTTAAATTGTATTCATATGTTGCCAGCTGGTATCATGCTATTAACCTTTGATTAAATGTATATTTATGTAAATTATACATTAAAATATAGCAATTTTAAGTGTTGTATGGTTGGTGAAAAGATCTTAAATTCCTCTTTTCTCCCAAAATGACGCAAAATTCCCCCCTCTATAAGGGCCCCGGCCCAAATCCCTCAAAGTGAAGCATGGGCCCTGCAGTGTGTTGTAAATTTGTGTTGAAGATTGAAGTTTTATTATAAAGACTATTATTAATTGCAGATAATATCAAGTTGTTCTCGGCAAATATCAAATCATAATCAAGCCTGTTATTTATCACCTGTATTTACTGGTTCAAATTATTTTGAATGAGTATTTCATAAATTCCATAAATTAACCTCAAACATTAAAGCATGCTTATAACATGTTCATGTCATTTGTTCATGTTTAAAAGTATATATGCAGTATGTATATTACTTTCATCAAGAAATTAAGAACTTCTTAAATTCCATGAAATAAATTAATTTATAGTTCCTGAAAAAACAGAGAAGTTTGGTACAATTTTAAATGTTGATTGATCTCCGTTGGACTGGCATTACTTGTGTATGTCACTACAATTTCCAATGGTTAAAGTTTGGTAGAATTTTAAATGTTGATTGGTCTCCCTTGGTCTTGCATTGCTAATATATGCCGCTATCATTTCACATTGGTAAAATAATGTAACCAATCCTTGAATAACTTTAATATGCCATGAGGTTGGATTACTCGATATCCCAATCTGACTAGAATATGTAATATACCCTCTCTCTGGTATGAGAAATAGTACCGGTAATATACATGTAGGTTTCACCTCAAATTCCTCATATATCATACTAGTATGCTTACTTTGTTTAAACCTGTTATAATGTGTGTATTATAAACTGGTTGGAGAGAACATATGTTTGTTCTCCCTTTCTTTTGCTTGAATTACATTTTGAACTTAAGTAAAATACTTTTTAACTATTTTCTTAGGATAAATAATATCACTTTCTGTCAAAGAATATTATTTGTTTTTAGTATATTGTCTTGCTATTAAGGTTTTTTTTTCCTTCTTTGGGACCCGCCGAAAAACGGCCCTTTCCCCTCTGATTTTTTCCCCTCAGCAGGTAAATTTTCCCCCAAACTTCATTTTTTTCCCCTAAAAAATTTTTTTTTTTTTTTTTTTTTTTTTTTTTTAACTTTAAATACATAAGTTAACCTGATTCAGTGTAGAAAATATAACATATTGCATAATCAAATTATCTGTTGCCTTTAATTTGTTTTAAAAACAGCAAAATATGTTAAATTGATTATTTAAGACTTTCCTTATTTTCCCAAAAATCTGGCGTTTCGCGTGATTTTTTTCCCCAAATCTGGCATTTCGCGCGATTTTTTTCCCTCTCAAAAAAGGCCAGGCCCTTTCCCCAAAATCAGATAAAAACCCCTGTATACCATTTGACCCTAACATATTGACTGGTTGTATTGATAAATGTAGCATTATTTGTGTTAAATAATATGTGTATGTTTCTTATTGGCTTTTGTGGTCATGTGCTTCATGAATTTAAATATAAAAAGCCTATCTGGAAACAGTGAAACATTTGTAGTAAAATGGAACACCCTAATGTATGTGATGTAAATTAAGATTAAAGTTAGACGTTAATACTACTCTAAGAGGGATTGGCAGAAATGTTACATACTGAGAAACATGCTGATGATAATTCGTTGTTTAACCCCTTGAAAGTGATCTGGGCAAGTTAATGTAGGGGTGTTAACAAAAAAACAGGCTTGGCGAAATTGCCGGTCCGTCGGTCCTGACCGGCAAATTTTCATTTGGTCCGGAAGGTTTAACCAGAATGTCGGTCCTTGTGACCGGCAAAATAAATGTGCAATGAATGCAAACATATCATATTTTTTTAAAGTTGAAAATTCGAAGAGCAAACCCTTTACTACAGTCTACATCATGAAAATGAAATCGCTCATTGTGTTGATGTTTGCAATAAGTTTGTTACGTACAATTAGCAAATCCAACTGGTTACACAACACCTACTTCAAACTCGCAAAATCGGCAACTGCTTTCGCACATTTTAATCCCTTTTGTTAAAACATCGCAGTCTACACAGGGTCAGTAAAACCGCTAAGCGTGTTTTCACAACACTCACACATTCTTTGCGATATCATTCTATTAAAATTTACCACGAAACATTTAACAGAAATTTAATACACGCACGCTTTCCATGCGTTTGACGTGACGTTGTACGTGTAGGGAATAATTTGCGCGCGCTTTTCTGGAGAGAAAGGATTAAAACACACTGTACATTTGCAGTTTATTTGAAGAATGTGATAACGTCGAGTAAAAATTAAATTGGGAAGAGTGTTTCGGAATACAAATTTAATTATGCGCATTTGAGAATTCAACAAAACACGGAATATGGACCAGTTTCTAGGACGCTCATACTTCGGTACGATGCGTTTTTTTCCGATTTTTCTGAGAAAAAAAGGGTTTATCTTAATGTACATAGTTGTGTTGTTGTTTTTTTTCGGTCCGGCTAAATTTTCTCCGGACCGGCACATTTTCTGAAATGCCTGTCCGGATGACCGGCAGTTTTTTTCCAATTTCGCCAAGCCTGAAAAAAGATGATTATAATCATAGATAATGTGTGTATTTCAAAGTATTTTAAGAGAATGTTAAAAACTGAGAACCATGCTAATGATTATGCTTTGTTTAACACCTCAAACATTATCTTCGTAAGTTGAAGTTGGGGTGTTATAAAAAATGAATGATCATACTTGTAATAGATAATGTGTGTATTTTGAAGTTAATGAGGTCCTTCCAGGCCAGGAACTGTATTATGGGTCTCAGCACTCCTACCAAATTTGATTACTAGACTCACGAAAGTTGAAACAATTTATGAATTAGAGCTGCAGTTTCCAGCTATTTAGTTTTACTGAAAGTTATTCAATTTCAATGTGGTCTTATGCTGTGGGGGGGGACACCGGAGTGCCCTGAGGAAACCCCCTGTCCGGTATGGTGACCACCTATAAAGCTCATATACCCTTGGAACGGTCATTGAACCCTGTTTAGAGACGTGAGAATTGCTTGTATCAATCACTGCTCTAACTTGACAGTCTTGTAGATCATGAATTAACATGAATTAATACAACTAAATCATGTCTTTGCTGCATAATACAATAAAAACAGGTGAATGTGTTTGCTGTAAAAAAACAAGTAAATCGTGTCAATGTGTTCGCTTGATCATGCAACTAAATCACATGAATATGTTCGCTGCATAATACTACTCAATCAGGTCAATGTATTCACTGCGTAATTGAATACAGCTAAATCAGGTCAAATTGTATTATACAATCAGGTCAATTTGTTCACATCCTAACACAACAATCAGGTCAGTGTGTTTGCGGCATAATACAGCTAAATCAGGTAAATGTGTTTGCTGCAAAGTACAACTAAATCAGGTCAGTGTGTTTGCTGCAGGTTACAATATACCAAAAGATTTCCTACACAAATTCAATGTGAAAGCAATAACTTTAACACAAAATAAAGTCAAACTTTTGCGCATAGACACCATCATACCCATACCTTTTCTAAGAGCACTCCAAGCCGAATTGATTTAAAGAATAAAAAAGATAGGTCATGCGTTTTGCAAGAAAGAACTCGACACGAATTAGCGGTCACTGTTTTACGCCCATCTATTTACCGGCTTCTCTGCAGTTGAGGATGGTTCCAGGCCATCTGTCAAAGTCTCATGTAAGTCTTCACCTTCAAGTAAATGAGTGATTTGCAACTTAACAACAATTTTTTCTCTACCACATGCACACAGAAACATTCTAAAATAAAGGCATGGCAAGTGCCCATACAGAGAAGTGTGTCTGCTAATAAATGATGTTCGTGTTTTTAGAGAGTATAGCATTGCACTCCAAAATTATTTAGTATATTGTAACCTAAAGGAGAAATATATTCTTATTTAAATGTGTTTTTCTTGCATATTATTATGCATATTGCACCAAAATATTAAGTTTGGCTGGATTATCTGTCAATTTGGCCATTTTATATCATATTTTCACATGCGGGTGTTTTCAGTCCGAAGAAGGCCATTTTAGGCCTGTTTAAGCGTAAATGTCCCTTTAATATTTAAAGCTGTTATAAATTGTGTTCATTATATGCAAAAAAACAACAAAACAAACCAAATAGACATGCACATGGGTCTTATGCGGGGTGGGGAAAGAATGAATTTGTTGCATATTTTTACTCTAAGCAATTTTAATAATGTCTTTTGTGTGTGTTTTTTTTATTACCCAAAAAATGTCAAATTCATACCCAAAAAATTCCAATTTCATCCAAGACAATGAACAAATTGGTCAAAATGAAAGATAAAAGATACTTTGAAGTTTGGAAATCAATCAGCTTCCAATAACTTGTTGTTTCACACCAATAAAGTGTGAAATCTACAAAGCACTTTGTTTGTCGCCGCCCCTTTAATTAAAGGACCCCAATTATATATTCTAGTATATAAAGTCATGGATGCCTTTAACCTGCAGCAGGTAGTCAATTTGCATTGCCTGTTCACATTTAGAGGTTAAAGGGATTGTAAATTTGCATACTTTGGGTGCAAAACAAGTTCTTTGAATTTTTTAAGGTAGCAATCTGGGAAAATGGGGTTTATAACCAAGCGAAAGAAAAACTTTCGCCTTTAAGCCTGGCAGACCTGGTCCAGCCAAGGGCATAAAACGTCATTATGAAAAAAGGTCAAACTCCTACACATACGTAAGGTTAGAAAGGTCATCCTTTGAAGCGAGGGTAGCTTACAATGAAAATATTCTTACCTTTCGGGATGTAGACGGCTCTCAAACCCCAGCTAAGCCCTTGCGTCTGCAAGCTAACAGGATTAGCTATGTAGACATGTTACGGGTTCCTTCTTCATCCAAAGTTCATCCTGACTTACTAACGAACAAGGTCTATGTCCCAGCCCTACTACAGTCAATGATGTCCTCTGAAAATAAAAAGCAATGGTTAAGAAGTGCTAAATGTAAGGGAGACTTGGTCATTGATGGCAGTGCTTCCGTAAAGTGGGGCTTAGGCATGAAGGAAAGGTTACTATGTACACGATGCAGATATGTAGGCAAGCATTATAAGCTGTACAATGAGGTTCCATCAAGTATAAGGGGCAGGAAGGCAGCTCAGATTAATGTAGGGTCCCAAATAGGTGTTGCTAGCACATCTATTAGGAACACAGGTTTCCGCAGAATTCTGAATACTACTAATATAATCGCTCCATCTCCACTGGCTATGCAAAAACAAGCCAACAAGGTCAACACTGCCCTGAAATCCCTTAATGAGAGAAGTATGTGCGACATAAGAAAAAACTTGGTGGCTGAAAATGCCAAAATAGGTCAACAAGATCCCTTTTTGGTCAATGTCGAAGGGGACACTTGCTATAACAATCCTATTTTTAAAGGGATCTTTTCACGCTTTGGTAAATTGACAAAATTGAAAAAAGTTGTTTCAGATTCTCAAATTTTCGTTTTAGTTATGATATTTGTGAGGAAACAGTAATACTGAACATCTACTATGGTCTAATATAGCCATTATATGCATCTTTTGACGATTTTAAAACCTAAAAATTATAAAGCGTTGCAACGCGAAACGATTGAATAATTTGGAGAGTTCTGTTTTTGTCGTTAAATTTTGTGAAACTACGAAGATTGCTTATATAAGGTATACAATACGTCAGGTACGTGTACTCGGCGGAATAGCTCAGTAGGCTAAGGCGTTTTTACTTCAGGACTCTGGCAGGACACCAGGGGTCACTGGTTCGAAACCTGGACCGGGCAATGTTCTTTTCCATTTTTAAATTTTATTCTTGATTTTTTACTGGAGCTGTTACGATCCAATGCTTACATTTATCGATATAAAGCATTTAATGAATAAGTTAAAAAATGCCAAAATCTGTGAAAAGGCCCCTTTAAGTCGGACGCAACACCCTTTCAAGCCGAAACAATTGCCATAAGCACAATGTGCGAAAATAATACAAAAGACAAACAAATTCAGGGGTTTTTTTTAGAAAAAGGGGAAGACGCTGGACGCTGGGTAAAAGGGGAAAATCGAGCGCAAAAAAGACATATTTGGGGAAAAAACAAAAACTGTTCATTTCAATGTCTATAACTCGCCTACAGACTTCAGGTTTTTTTTTAGAAAAAGAGACATGTCTCTGACCGTTTTGTTCTTAAACACATGAACAAGTATGATATTAAAGTCAAAGTCCTAAATAAAGTTGCAGGGGTAGATCTAATAATGGGAAATGTTTTCAACTGGGGCCGGGGAACGATTTCAATATTGTGATTTCAATTTCATGATGAATGGGTTGACGATCTAGATCTGCTACAGTATTGGAAGGGAAAGGTGCAAATTCTAAGGGTGAGTTGTCCAGGGGGTGAATTGTCTTGGGGGTGAATTGTCTGACACCCGCTGCCGATTGTCTACTTTCACTTTCATAATAATCCGACAGTATTAATCGATGTTGATTACATGTACCTCCGAATCCTGCTGGGTTTCAACGGTTTTTGATGATTCATTCTTAAAAAATGCGTCAACGCAATTAATATTTTCCGAGTCCGAACGTTTTATTTTGTTCGTGTATGAACGCCAATTGTGATACTTTTTTCTGTTTTAAAGTTTATACCCATCTTGGCTTTCACATAACCCGGATGAAAACTCGACTGGTTTCCGGTAATTAATTGACGAATCACCCTTCTCACGCAAGACCGGAATCCAGTAAAATAGTCACATGATTAATACGATTAGTTGCCCGGTTTCCATGACGTAATTTAAGAGCTATATATAGAATCACTGGGATTCCCAGATTTGAGTGTTCGTCGGGAGAGAGAGAGAGCGAGATCGTTGTACATGGTACAAATAGGATAAGTGTCGACTTCCGAAAAGAAAGAAAAAAACATTTCTTTGAGGGTAAAATATTATGTTTTGGTGAAAAATTATATTTGTGGAGGGGAAATGGTAGTTTTAGGGGAAACATTCTGGTAGGGGAAGACGCCGATTATCGGCGTCACTTTCTTAGTAAAAAAAAACCCTGAAATTGTAGGGGTTCTGGTATCAAATAAACTCTGTAGGACTTCATCAATGTCAAGAAATAAAGGTCAACCTGTTCAGTGCCCCAATCATAGGGGGCATTGTACTGCAAATGTTTCCCAGCGAGAATCTATAGGTGACGAAGGAAAGTATAAAGAGGTGTTGGGACACCTGATCTCAAAGGACATTAAAATATCCAATTTTACTTGCGATGGGGACAGTAGGGCAATTCAAGGTGTTCAAAAGTCTCACGGTCACAATGTTGGTCATCTTAGGGATCTTAGGCACCTAGGCAACTCTCTGAAGTGTGAGCTGAACAAAGCACCTTTCTCGAAGGGCATGCTCAAGGGTCACTCCAAGTGCAACATCAGGAGTCGCTTCGCTCTCTCGGTCAAGGCTAGGTGTATTGCTGAGCTTAAAGCTGCCCACAAAAAAATACAGGATGACATCATAACTTTAAAGAAGGTCATGGTAAATGTTATCTCGACCATTATTCTATGTTTAAATGGTTACCGTGGTACCAGCTGTGCAAAGCACAGCTGTGTCTGTGCTGGTACCAATAGGCAAGCAAAGAATTTTATGCCAAACAATGTCAAGGTTAAAATGGTTGACAGTGACCAACAAGTTCTTAGAAAATGCATTGAAATGGTTTTAGGTCCAGCTGCTCTTGACGCAACCAAGCTTTTAACCACAACTAAAAAGTGCGAAGCAGCAAACAGGTCATATCAAGCCGTTAATCCTAAGTCTGTCACTTTCTCACGCAACTGTGTAGGTCACATTCACAGACAGGTTTACAGACAGGTTTACAAATTAAACAATGGCTATGCTAACTCTGTCATTGCAAAAACCATGGAACTTCATGCAAGCCTTACGCAGGGGTCAAAGGTTATAAAGCAGTTAGCCTATGAGGACCGCAATGACCTCAACCGAAAGCAAACATCCGCTACCATCAAAGCACGAGCTTCACGTGCCAGGACTCGCAACTATTCGTTACAAGTTGCACGAGGAATTGCATTATGGCAAGGGCATAAGTGACCCCAAACCTGATTTTGAAGGTCTCCCACACGACTTAAACATCATAAATATGCTAAGTTGACCTTGTGATTTTTAGCTCATCTATTTTTTGAAAAAAAATTATGAGCTATTGTCATCACCTTGGCGTCGGCGTCGGCGTTGGCGTTGGCGTTGGCGTTGGCGTCGGCGTCCGGTTAAGTTTTGCGTTTAGGTCCACTTTTCTCAGAAAGTATCAATGCTATTGCATTCAAACTTGGTACACTTACTTACTATCATGAGGGGACTAGGCAGGCAAAGTTAGATAACTCTGGCGTGCATTTTGACAGAATTATGTGCCCTTTTTATACTTAAAAAATTGCAAATTTTGGTTAAGTTTTGCGTTTAGTTCCACTTTTCTCAGTAAGTATCAATGCTATTGCATTCAAACTTGGTACACTTACTTACTATCATGAGGGGACTGGGCAGGCAAAGTTAGATAACTCTGGCATGCATTTTGACAGAATTATGTGCCCTTTTTATACTTAGAAAATTGACAATTTTGGTTAAGTTTTGTGTTTAGGTCCATTTTATTCCTTAAGCATCAAAGCTATTGCTTTCATACTTGCAACACTTACTAACTATCATAAGGGGACTGTGCAGGCAAAGTAATGTAACTCTGACTGGCATTTTGACAGAATTATGTGCCCTTTTTATACTTAGAAAATTGAAAATTTGATTAAGTTTTGTGTTTAGGTCCACTTTATTCCTACAGTATCAAAGCTATTGCTTTCATACTTGCAAGATTTATGAACTATCATAAGGGGACGGTGCAGGCAAAGTTATGTAACTCTGACTGGCATTTGGACGGAATTATGGGCCCTTTATACTTAGAAAATTGAAAATTTGGTTAAGATTTATGTTTTGGTCACTTTACCCCTAAAGTATCATAGATATTGCTTTCATACTTGGAACACTCACAAACTATCATAAGGGTACAGTAAAAGGACAAGTTGCATAACTCTGGTTGTCATTGTTACGGAATTATGGCCCTTTTTTGACTTAGTAACTTTTAATATATGGTTAAATTTTGTGTTTCGATCCACTCGAAGTATCAAGGCTATTGCTTTCAAACTTCAAATACTTACATGCTATCATGAGGTTACTGTACCTGGCAACTTGAATTTTACTTTGACCTTTGAATGACCTTGACTCTCAAGGTCAAATTATTAAATTTTGCTAAAATTGCCATAACTTCTTTATTTATGATTAGATTTGATTGATACTTTGATGAAACTACTCTTACCTGACATACCACAATAGACTTCACCCAAACCATCCCCCGTGCCCTCCCCCCCCTCCCCCCCCTCCCCCCCCCCCCTAATTTTTTTTTTTTTTTTTTTTTTTTTTTATAAGATCATCTCACAAATGACCACCACACCCTCACACTATACCCCCACCCCACCCCCCCACCCCCCCCCCCAAATTTTTTTTTTGATTTTTTTTTTTTTTTTTTTTTTTTTTTTAAGATCATCTCACAAATTATCACCACACCCTCACACTATACCCCCCCCCCCCCCCGATTTTTTTTTTTTTTTTTTCGCTTTTTTTGGAAGATAATGTAATAAATGTCCACAACCCCACACTATACACCCCTCTTCACTCCACTCCTCCCTCCTTTGTGATTGAAAATGAGAGTCCCTTCACCTTTAAAAAGAAAATAGATGAGCGGTCTGCACCCGCAAGGCGGTGCTCTTGTTATAATAAAGTGTGAATACTACCTGATCTGGCACTTCTTGGCAAAAAGACCTATAACGTGGCCCGTGTATCAGTCTCAAGGTTTCCTAAAATGGCAAAAATACCTTATTAAAATAGATATAGAAGGGAAAAAAGGCGTTTATGTACTTTAAGTGTATTTATATGAATAATAGAAGCTTGGTGAAGCTTGTGGTATTCATGTAATTACCAAATATGCAGGCTGGCTCAGTCCCATGCCCCCTACACTGTCCGAACTGAAAACATGTACTCCGATCCATGTTGGTGGAATGGGGCTCTATGTTTAAATGTTCAGGCTTGACACACAAGCTTCTGTTGCATAAATGGCTCACAGAGTCACTGGGGTTCAGTTCTGACTTCATATAGCACATTAAGGCTACACGGTGAACCAAGTTTGTCTTTGATATTGACTTTGAAGGCAATTTAGCTTTGATTCACCCATAGTAAGGCCGGGATCTGTTGGAAATGCATCCATTCCATACTTAACATTCTGAATTGATACATTTAATAGACTTATCTTCTAATCTTTTGCCAAGAAGTGACCAAAAATCATCTTTGACGTTCATTTTTTGAAAGTTCAGACGATATTTTTATTTAACCCAACGCTAGTTTAGGTTACAATATACCAAAAGATTTCCTACACAAATTCAATGTGAAAGCAATAACTTTAACACAAAATAAAGTCAAACTTTTGCGCATAGACACCATCATACCCATACCTTTTCTTAAAGAGCACTCCAAGCCGAATTGATTTAAAGAATAAAAAAGATAGTTCATGCGTTTTGCAAGAAAGAACTCGACACGAATCAGCAGTCACTGTTTTACGGCTGTCTATTTACCGGCTTCTCTGCAGTTGAGGATGGTTCCAGGCCATCTGTCAAAGTCTCATGTAGTCTTCAAACCTTCAAGTAAATGAGTGATTTGCTACTAAACAACAATGTTTTCCCTACCACATGCACACAGAAACATTCTAAAATAAAGGCATGGCAAGTGCCTATACAGAGAAGTGTGTCTGCTAATAAATGATGTTCATGTTTTTAGAGAGTATAGCATTGCACTCCAAAATTATTAAGTATATTGTAACCTGCATAATATAGCTAAATCAGGTCACAATGTTCACTGCATAATACATGCAGGTTTTTTTATCTGATTTTGGGGAAAGGGCCTGGCCTTTTTTGAGGGGACAAAAATCGGGCAAAATGTTGAATTTTGGGGAAAAAAATCGTGCGAAAAGCCGGATTTGTGGGAAAGTAAGGAACGTCTAAAATAATCAATTTAACATACTGTGAAACCATTTATATTCGACAGCACAAAATTTCGCCATTTTTATAAAAATGACGATTTCGTCAGCACATAAATTCGCTGATTTCTGATTTTGAATTAAAAAAAAATGCGTCAGTCAATATCCGATTTGTGTGTAATACATATTCGTGATCAATCGCAGTTGCGAAAAATCGTGGTACGATTGCGGGAACACACTTGGGAATCACTGCAGGAGGTGGGGCCTGTTTGTCACATGCCAATTAACTAGTCTTTTGTTATCAAGGGACAGTAATGGACCCTCATAATATATGCCTTTCACACGTTCATTGTTATGATTAGCGGACAAGTGGGATGGAATAACCGTTAACGAGTGTTTGTAACAACAAAGCCAATTGCCAATTAGTCTTATTCTATTATTATAATTGCCATACTGATAACAATTATATTAAAATGCTGTCGATACTGTTTTAAAACTGTTTGTGTTATACAAAAGAGGTTCCAGATTGTTAAGTGTTTTTTTTTTCAAATAAAATGCTTTTTTATTCTGATATCAACATTAAAATGATAAACTCTATGTGTGTGTTTGTTCTTAAAAAGTAAACTACCGGTATATAAATCAATAATGTCAATAATTTAAAAATAAATAAATTGATACATATAAAAAGTAATAAGTGTGGTTAAACGCAAACAATCAAACAACAAACAGCAATTAAAATAATCTTTATTTATTTGTGATAAATACGCATGTTGATCACACATCGTCATCTTTTCATTTGGTTTATTGTCTTTCATCGGCATTCGCTGCGTGATGGCTAATATGCAACACCCCTGAAAAACACAATGCACCTAATGGGTAATAAAGTTATAAACAATTAGCGCTAATTCATTACCATTCTACATAAACGAAGTCAACGCATTCGATACAGCTGTACTGCACACGCGTTTTAAAGAAGTGTAACGTGTCAGTTAAGTACCTTGTGTAATCAACATCCCTTTGTGTCAAAACCGGATTAATCTTGATTACGAAACAGCAGTGAATGTGTGCATGGATTATGTTGGAATTTAATGCCTCATGTCTACGGTAAAGTTTTGAAATATTGTTCAACTTAGTGTTTGTTTTTGTTCAAACAAAGAGCATGATTGTTCGTTAGGATCTTAAATTCGCCGATCGGTCGACTGACGAAATTTATGAAAATTAATGCCTGACGATTAATAATGGTTTCACAGTATTTTTCTGTTTTTAAAACAAATTGAAGGCAATGGAAAATTTAATTATGCAATATTTTTTCTATTTTCTACAGTGGATCAGGTTAACTTATATATTTAAAGGCAAAAACAAAAAAACAACAAAAAAAACATTTTTTTTTTTTTTTAGGGGAAAATGAAATCTAGGGGAAAATTTACCAGCTGAGGGGAAGAAAAAATCCAAGGGGAAAGGGCCGATTTACGGCGGGTCCCAAAGAAGGAAAAAAAACCCTGACATGTACAACTAAATCAGGTTAATGTGTTTTCTGCATAGTATAACTTAATCAGGTCTCTGTGCTCACTGCATAATACAACTAAATCAGGTCACTGTGTTCACTGCATAATACAACTAAATCAGGTCAATGTGTTTGCTTCATAATGCAACAATCAGGTCAATGTGTTGGCTGCATAATATAACTCAATCAGGTCAATGCGTTAGCTGCATAATGCACCAATCAAGTAAATGTGCTTGCTCAGCAGCATAATACAACTGAATAAGGTCAAATTGTGTTTGCTGCATAATACAACAATCAAATCAATAGGTTAGCTGCATTAACAACAATCAGATAAGCATGTTTGCTGCATAATACAATCGGATCAATGTGTTTACTGCATAATACAACAATCAGGTCAATGTGTTATATGCATAATGCAACAACGAGATCAATGTGTTTGCTGCATACATGTAATACAACAATCAGACCGATGTATTTGCTGCATCAAACCACAAACAGATAAATGTGTTTGCTGCATCATACAATCAGGTAAATGTGTTTGCTGCATAATACAAAAATCAGGGCTATGTGTTCTCTGCATACTACAACTAAATCATGGCCATTCATACCTTGACCAAGAAATCAGTTTTAACAGTGATGTATGCATTTGATTTTTCATGAATTTTCTGTTTTTATTGATATCCGAGTTTTTCAAATGGCAGCATTTTATCTTCCCTTTGATATATTACTTAAGTGCTTGGAAGACACAATTGCAGGGCATAGACCTTATTTTTGTAAATAAATACATGCCATTTACCATCACTATTTCATTAAATTTCCATTTGGTTTATTGTTTTTAACAACCAAAAAATACATCTGAAGCAGATAGGCAAAACTTCTCTGTCATACAAATATAAACAACCGATACGAAACATCCTAAATTGGATTGTATTTAAGTACACAAACATGTTATATTATTGTAGATAATTTTATAACATTAATGTTGCCTACATGTAACTAGGCTTTTCTTGTAAGCATGAATGTTGCATTCAACTTGTGTTTTCTGAAAACAGGGTTGTAGTTGTATGCATGAACTAGGATGTTCTTAAAAGCAATACTTAGCTATCTATTCTCCATAGTCAACATTTAAGTAATTTTGCCCTTCAATCAACAAGATCTGCTTGTCGCTCTTCACAAGTGGTTATTTCCATTTATCAAAATAGTGACACCAAAGTGTGTCTAGTACTAACATTAACATATTTAAGAGCAGACACAATCCTTCAATGTTGTGTGTGGCCTGGCATTGACTGATGGTGTATTAGTACATAAATTATTGCTTGACCCACCCTTTCATCTCTTCATGGTGAGCACAAAATGATACATCCCATATAATATCAATAATGTTCATACAAAGCTTTCATACTTGCACAGATGCTGTTATTGAGCATTATCAAAACACTCACATCAAGCATACTTAATTATCCCCCGCCAGAGGCGGAGGGATATTTTTTTGGCGTTGTCCGTCCGACTGCCCGTCCGTCCAGCACTTTTGTGTCCGGAGTCATATCTTGGAAGTGCTTTGGCGGATTTCATTGAAACTTGGTATGAATATATATATGCATAAGAGGATGATGCACGCCAAATGGCATTGTACACCATCTGTTTAAAACAGAGTTATGACCCTTTGTATCTTGAAAAAATGCTTTTTACTATAGGCACTTTTGTGTCTGGAGCCATATCTTGGAAGTGCTTTGGCGGATTTCATTGAAACTTGGTATGAGTATATATATGCATAAGAGGATGATGCACGCCAAATGGCATTGTACACCATCTGTTTAAAACAGAGTTATGGCCCTTTGTATCTTGAAAAAATGCTTTTTACTAAAGGCACTTTTGTGTCCGGAGCCATATCTTGGAAGTGCTTTGGCGGATTTCATTGAAACTTGGTATGAGTATATATATGCATAAGAGGATGATGCACGCCAAATGGCATTGTATACCATCTGTTAAAAACAGAGTTATGGCCCTTTGTATCTTGAAAAAATGCTTTTTACTAAAGGCACTTTTGTGTCCGGAGCCATATCTTGGAAGTGCTTTGGTTGATTTCATTGAAACTTTTTTTTTTTTTTTTTATTCAATATCATACATACAATGTAAACATGTATATGATCATACAACATAGTGATTGTACAAAGCAATAAAGTTCAGACATGTTATACAAGATATGCTAATATATTTAAAAAAAATGAGAGAAAAGAAAAGAACAACAGAGGAATAGTTATGAAAAATGATGAGTTGTATAAAGTCGGGAGAAAGCATACTGGACTTGTGTGTTCTGTTGTGTATTCATTGAAACTTGGTACAAGTATATATCCCCCGCCAGAGGCGGAGGGATATTGTTATAGCGCTGTCCGTCCGGCTGTCCGGCTGTCCGTCACTTTTGTGTCCGGAGCCATATCTTGGAAGTGCTTTTGCGGATTTCATTGAAACTTGGTATGAGTATATATATGCATAAGAGGATGATGCACACCAAATGGCATTGTACACCATCTGATAATAACAGAGTTATGGCCCTTTGTATCTTCAAAAAAATGCTTTTTTAGTGTCAAATATAACACTTTTGTGTCCAGAAGTATATAGGCGGGGGATATCGGGGGATATCAATTCAACGAATTTGCTTGTTTATTTAATGTTGCTTTTGACACTGACCTACTTTTGGTTGAGACTAATGCAGAGTCCAATTTCTTGTTTATCCTTTTACTACTTTGATATGCATTGCTATTCCCTAAACAAGTTAAATTTAAATAAAGACATATCTTACTAGATGCAACTTTAAATGCTTCATTTTCAACCCTAAGATACTGATAAGCAGCAAACAGCATACAACCTGAATTGAAATTGAAACAGTAATTGTTATCGAAAGAATATATAACACAGGCAAGTGTTATATGGTCTACACAAATGTCTATAGTAAATGGCAATATTTAATCTCCCCATCATGTATGTACATTATATAATGTATTACAACTATTTTTCTGTTTATGACAAAAATAATATGATCATAGCTTTCACGTACATAGTCCTGATGATGATGATGATGAAGATAAGAAGATAATGATGATGATGTAGATGCTGCTGCTGCTGCTGCTGATGCTGATGATGATGATGATGATGATGATGATGATGATGATGATGATGATGAAAACGATGATGATGTAGATGACGCTGATGCTGATGGTGATGATGATGATGATGATGAAGATAATAATGATGATGATGTAGATGATGATGATGTAGATGATGATGTAGATGATGATGTAGATGATGATGGTGATGCACATGATGATGATGATGATGATGATGATGATGATGATGATGATGATGATGATGATGATGATGATGATGATTATAACGATGATGTAGATGATGCTGATGATAATGATGAATATGATGATGATGATGACAATGATTATGATGATGATGATAATGATGATGATGATGATGATGATGATGGTGGTGGTGGTGGTGGTGATGATGATGATGATGATGATGATGATGATGATGGTGGTGGTGGTGGTGGTGGTGGTGATGATGATGATGATGATGATGATGATGATGATGATGATGATGATGATGATGATGGTGATGATGATGGTGATGATGTAGATGATGATGATGCTGCTGCTGCTGCTGCTGCTGATGATGATGATGATGATGATGATGATGATGATGATGAAGATGAAGGTGATGTTGATTAGGATGATGATGAGGAGGATGAGAAGGATGATGATAATGATGATGATGATGGTGTTGGTGGTGGTGATGATGATGGTGATGATGATTTTGTTGTTGATGTTGATGATAAGAAAGAGGAATAGGATGAGGATACGATGCTGTCCGGTAATCTTGCGCAGTAAAGGGTCAATTGGTTTAAAAACATGTTCTTGTATTAATGGACAATATAATATTTTATTATGAAAATAAGAATTTCATGTGCTTATTAACACAAAAATATGTTATTAATTCAGTGAGGAACTGTCCGATTTGATTTCAAAACAAACATGACTCAGCTCATTTTCGAACTGTCAGTGTGTCCGGTAATCTTGCACACTTGGTGTAATGACCTCATTTAGGCTACATTGTAGACATATGGTGTCCAAGTAGTGCCAAAAAAACATTCCAGAAAATTATTTTAAAAATCACTTTGTAAAACCATTCAAATTCAATGAGGATTTCTAGTGCAGTTTTGGTGATGATGGTGGTGGCATTCTGTTGACTGTAGCAAAAGAAACAATAAAAATATAAAATGATTGATTTCTAGCGTGAATATAATGTTTATGCATAGCAGGTTTAATTTTACCCCGGATCATACTTCCATATTTTACAGAAACTATCAAAACTAGGCCATTGCGCATGCGGACATCATACCAAATGTGGTTTGACAGAATGGCGGGAAATGAAAACAATGTCGTCTGATAGGATATATTTTCAATGGCCAAAAATACATAACTGATCGGTATTATGCAGTGGAATGCTAAATTACACGTTGGATTTATGAATTTTTAATTTAAAGTATGAAAAACGCTAGAGACCGCAGGGAATCAGTGATTCATTTAGAATTTATCGTAAGTATGTCAGTGTTTACGATACATGTACAATCTATAAAGATTACGCAACCGGTGTTAAAATGTAATAATCCCATTTTTGTTTTGCATGGAATATGTACATTTTAAATCCGTTAATTCTTAAAAATGTGAAATTCCATATTTCATCACTAAATAACACCATTTGACGTCGCTACTGCGGAGTGCGCAAGATTACCGGACGCGCAAGATTACCGGACTTACCTGTAATGATGATGATGATGAAGCTTCTGCTGCTCTTGCTGCTGCTGCTGATGATGATGATGATGAAGACAATGACTATGATGATGATGATGACTATGAGGATGATGACTATGAGGATGAAGATGATGATTGTTTTCCTCAAAAACATGGCTTCCAGGCGCTGGGCAGTTTTCTTTAAAAGTTTTTTATAAAACCCTGCGAAAAACACCTGTTAAAGATGTATTAGTTTCATGCCGGTTTAGGTGAGCGCCACAGAACCATTTGCACTTTTGTGTTCTTTCTTGTATACCTTCAAGGCCAGTCAGGCCTTTGCCTGCATTAAAACAATCAGGAATTGAGTTTAATGATGCTTACCATTGCTAATCTTAAATAATGGCATGTTGGTACTTTATTTTATTTTCACTTTTAACCAAAAGAACCTATCTCATGTGCACACATTACATCTTATCAACGTTTGTGGTTCTACTACAATTCTACAACAGCAACATCTTTGATTAAAACTCAACACTCTGGTCACAATGCGCATGCTATATGTCTAGTTGTTTACATTAAATATACAATTGACATTGTATCCAAAGTTGTGTTGTTGTTTTTTAAGTCTGGGGACCAATTACTGACTTTACAATACTGATCTATACATTGTATCTTACAAGCTGTTTCTTGTAAAAAGTTTGCTCTCTCATCATGTTTTTTAAAAGTCCTGCTTTTAGACAGAATTTCACTACCAACACCCTACCAGCTCACATGGAAATATGTCTAATAGGTGCCCAATATACATAATTATATATCTTTATCATGACATGGACTTATAAATGGGGGAAGATTTGTGCTTAATATCATTCAACATGTATTTCTATGAAGTCATTCAAGAGCCACTTATTCAGAAAACGGATGCAATTTTTATTAACTGCTATTCCCAGCCATCCACTATTTAAGTACTCACAGTCAACAAGGATGTATGTTGACCCTCTTGTTTTACTGTAGCTGTCTCATCCAGAGGTTTTGACCTAGATTTCTTACCAAACTTTTATGCAGCGAGAAAATTGATGGCAAATATAATTGCGCACATGTTCATATTTGTTGCATGTTGATGCTATTTGCATCTGCCTTTTCACGCAAACATAAATATATTTTATGCAAACATTTGACAATATCTGCAAGGCCCAGGATGTTTGTCCATAATTAGAATTATGGATGTTTGCGTGGCTCTGAATATTTAGATTGTTTAAGTAATTGAAATATGAAAGTATATAGAAATATATATATATGTTTGATATAAAGTCATGATTCTGGAACAAGACTTACATAATAATTTAAATAAATAATTTATAAAATTTAATACAAATGTAATAAAATATTTATTACAGGACCTTTGCCCCATCATCATTCATTTATGGTTGTCAGGGACAGCAAAACATAAATAACTGAAAACGGAACCAGACTTTACTAGATAAAACATTCCCACAAAGGTGAAAGAGGGGACTACGAAAAATTAACATGAAAATTTAGGTTATTTTCACTGATGTTAATATGGAGTGGTATTTCACTGTTGTAAATATGGGGTGGTATTTCACTGATGTAAATATTGGGTGGTATGTCACTGATGTAAATATGGGGTGGTATTTCACTAATGTAATTATGAGGTGGTATTTCACTGTTGTAAATATGGGGTGGTATTTCACTGATGTAAATATTGGGTGGTATGTCACTGATGTAAATATGGGGTCAGGGGTTGAAGAATCCACTTGACCGCTCGCATATGCGAGTGAAGTTGAAGGTCGGGCGAGTAAAATTTGTTAAATACCCGACCGACCGGGCGAGTGCTGTTTTTCGAGTTGAGAAATATAAATTCAGTTCCAGAACTCCTTCAACATCGATACAAATTGCGAACAATTTTTCAAACGAACAAAAAATAAGTACACAAAGAAACTGCACTATCGTTTTGACAATGAAAAATGACGTCACGGGCACAGTAAAAATAATTCTCGAAAATCGGCTGCGCTGTTTTCGTCGTTGTCAGTGCTCTTAGCTAATTGATTAAAAGTGAATAAAACTGTAAAATTATTGGTCATTCCGTGAATTTTAATGTAAATATCAATAAAACAATAATACATCACGGTTAATAATAATAATACTTCTTATATTTTATTAAAAATAAACAGAAACAATAATTATTAATAAACAGAATAATTCCGAATTTCGTGATCAGAAGCCTAAGGCAAAATTTACCATATTGTAACCGTTTGTCAATCAAGCGTGTCTTAAATTCAGTAAAAGTTTGTCTGAAATATTAAAATGGAAAAGGGTTCTATTTTAAAATATCTGCAAGGTGGTGGCGACAGAGAACATAAAGAATTAGAAAGATCGTCAAAACGAGAAGCGGAAAGAATTGAGAAAAGGAAAGAGGTGCAGAAAACGTAAGGAAAGCAAATATAATCCATCAGATAATGTAGTTAATTTGTTTGCAGTTAAGTGTCACTATGTTTAGTAGGTTTAAAAGGTTCTGGTTGATTATAACTATAAATATAGATATCTATTTTTTTAATGAAGGGCCAGTAGATTAAAGTGAAGGGCGAGTGGATTGTCAGGCCTACTCGCCCTGCAGGGCCAGTGGCTCTGGAAAAATTATTCAACCTCTGGGGGTGGTATTTCACTAATGTAAATATGGAGTGGTATTTCACTGTTGTAAATATGGGGTGGTACATTGTATTTCACTGATGTAAATATTGGGTGGTATGTCACTGATGTTATTAGGCGGTGGCAATTCACTGATGTAAATATGGGGTGGTATTTCAATGATGTTAATATCGGGTGGTATTTTACTAATGTAAATATGGGTGGTATTTTATGGAATTATTGACAGTACAGTTAATTTATAATGATACTATTAAAATCAAATAAAGAATGTGTGTTTTTGACCGAATAAATATAGTTTATATGGTGCAAACATCAGGGGCAGAGAAGACAATTAACCAATCCTATTTGTCCTGATGTGGTATCATTGTTTTTTAATCAAATTTGTGTCCAAAATGGGGCCCATTCCATATTAAAAGAAGTATATAGTTTTCCCAAATTGGACCTACAAATTCCCAATTGAAAGTTTTCAAAAATGTTTTTTCGTTGTAGCTGTCTAAGCCAGCTTTTCACCTCTCCTGACCTTTGTAAGTGTCCAATAACATTCAAATAAAATTTCCCGCAGCTAAATACGAATGAATACACTTCATTTATTCCATTGGCTGATTTGAGCATACCACCATAACATTTGAAACATGACCGCGTCTTTAAGGAGGTACGCAGTAGTTTAGTTTTAAGCAAATATTTTTTACTGAAACACCGGTTGCGAAATTATAAATGCAATATATTTCGGATATTCGGATAAAAAAGAATGTAAACAATGTAAGAAAGAAAGAACAACAAAACATGGTTAAAATGAACGCAAGGTAAAAAAAAATGGACAGTTTTTGTCCATGAAAATGAGATACCTTTGATATGCCCCTTTAAAGGGGCCGTCCAACAGATAAAGCTTCGTATCGACGCGAAACGATATTTTGGGAAACTACAAGGATTGCATATATAGGTAAAAAATACATCTGCTCTCAATATGAGCGTTGATGGTCGAGTGGTATAGGCGGTAGGCTTTTTACTACAGGAATCTAGGGGTCAGTGGTTCGAGCCCTGTTGAGGGTTACTTTTTTTTCTTTTCTTTTAAATTGTATTCTTGTTTTTTATACTAGAGATGTTTAGTTCAAATGTTTAAATTTATCAATATAAAGCATTTTAAGTATTGAATGATAAGCTCTAATATTGGACGGCCCCTTTAATATATTGTATACAATGTACATCTTGTTTTCAGTTATTTACTGTATTATTCTTCTTTTACTCATCTTTCTACACATAATTTGTGTTTTCATTTACATTTAAATCTACATTTTCATTGGCATACAGCATTATACATGTACCAGTATGTTTTTTGACCTGCACCATGTACATGGTTTTCACTGTGTTTTAAATTGCATTTTAATACCTTCCGTAAAACTGCATTTGTGAACAAACGAAAACGGTGAGCTATTGTTTTCTTTTTATATTTGTTTTAAGTTATAACTCATTTTACATTTAGGTAAATTTGGAAAATATCTAGGTGCAGGAAGGCATTTAAAATAAAAATGACTTTGATGAATTTTATTTATTTTCATATGTGAAATTCTTTTGTTTGTGTAACGTAATGTACATATAATATATATAATAATAGAATTTATCTCATAGAACCTTCGGGTAGGGTATACATATAATATATATAATAATAGAAAAAATTCATTCGAAAGAGTGAGTTGTGTAACGTCATAGAACTTTCGGGTAGGGTATACATATAATATATATAATAATAGAATTTATCTCATTGTACATTATTGTGTTGTTATTGTCGTGTTATTGTTGTATAAACAAACTAATTTAGGAAATAGAACCTTCGGGTAGGGTGTAATGAAATTTGAAAATTGATTATGTAGATGTGTAATGTAATGGGTTATAATGAATATATTACTTTATGAAAAGTCAATAGAAATATTTCAGCGAGATGTAACTAACAGAAAACATGGGGGTCGTGACTCGCAAAATGCATATAAGCAATTAGTAAATACATTAAGCGGGGAGGACCAGAAAACATAAGATTCGTGACTCGTAAAATGCATATAAATGGTTGGTAAATACGTTAAGCGGGAGGACTGACGTTCCGATGCGTGTTCCAGGTGTGAATACACCTGTGAACACAAATTGGCTTGTCAAATTACATAGGGGCCCGCGATTACAGGCGGTGTAAAATCTGTAGGGATCATACATCATCTGTCTATATACGTCAAGATACACACGTTGACGTCCATTACTTGTTGACAGGCGTGGGTCACGAATTAAGCGAATACACAACGGGATCAGTATAAATAACCCTCAAAATAGGCAGACGGTACCTCGCTTTCTCTTAAGAATTATACACGTTATGTTATTTACTTTGACTTTGAAATTATTATAGTACAATTTTGGTGTTAGGGAATAGAGTAAAATAAAAGAAATATTTTAGAAATCAGAGACTTGTTTTAGCTTCACTAAAGTACATCCGATTACGTGACACGTGTTTAACTGGTGCGCGGTGACAACAAGATCTGAACCAGAAGTACCACTTCTTTCACGGGCCAGAGGGAAGAAGACGTGCCAGACCTCCACAACGAACGGGCAAATATTTGGTGAGTGACTGACTTATTTTCCTATGGTTAATTATCTAAGATGGCAGATCAAGCGATTCCACAATTCTTTCAAAATTTAAGCGAACAAATTAGAGGAGTAACAAATGCTATCGGAACTCAAAGCGTCTCACAAGTAATTCAAACTTATGACGGAAATCCTAAAGAATACAAAAATTGGATCAAAAACATAGAGAAATATGGGGTACTTTCACGTTTGGCGGGGGATCAATTGAAGTTAGTAGCTTACCAATCTAGTAGGGGACTTGTTAGCGATTACATTCAGAGGTATTTGACTGATTTTCCTGATGAGTCATGGGCAACCTTAAAAAATGAACTTAAGATAAGATTCGCAGAAATCCAGGACCCTCATTATGCTCTCGCTCTCTTAAAAACACTCAAACAAAAACCCGACGAAAATGTCCAATTATTCGCGGAACGACTTCTGTCTTTATCTAGTGAAGCGTATGAAAATGTTGAGGATAACCTCGAGATGATCGAAAGTCAGTTAATTGGAACTTTCATTGACGGCCTGAGACATGATTATTTACGCCTTAAATTAATGCGAGAAAATCCAACTACTTTAGCGTTAGCAGTCAATTCCGCATTAGCCGAACAAAATGTAAAGGCAAGATTCGAATTAAGGTCACATTTGAGTCATAATCAAGTTCAAACACCACTTAATAGACCTGTTCCCATGGAAATCGATCATTTGAGACCATCAAACACTTGCAGGTATTGCAAGAGACAGGGTCATGTTATACAAGACTGTAGACGTAGGAAAAACGAAATAAATGCATACGCCGTAGGTCAAAACAATTACGCACGTAAGAACGAATATGACAAAAATTGGAAAGACAAAATAGACTGTTGGAATTGTGGAAAATTGGGACACTTCAGTAGAGAATGTACTCAAAGAAAACCATACCTTAATCAAAAAAACTAGGAACGTCGTACCAAAAAGGGGTCTATGGTAATGACGGAAACGTAAAGACGTATAATATTGCTTTGTGTGGAAACCCAAATTCTTGCCTCATTTCAATAGGAAATTGTAAATTTAGGAGCTTGATAGATTCTGGTGCAGAACTTTCCGTAATTAGTAAAAGAGCTTATGATCTATTAAAACACAAACCACCACTTAAAATGACAAAAAATAATCTAAAAGCGGTCGATGGTAACTCGCTATACATTCGCGGGAATGTAAAATTAAAATTTAAAATAGGGAGTATATATATTGAACATACATTTTTTGTCGTTGAAAACATTAATAGGAACGTAATACTAGGGAGAGATATTTTACAAGACAACGGTGTCCGTGTATACTTTGATCTAGGATGTTTAAGAATAAAAGATTGTTATGTACCTCTGGAAGAAGATGTACACCTTTCGGTAATAGCGAGGCTAACTAGGCATACCGTTCTTAAACCACAAACTGCATATAGACTCCTTGCCAGGACGAAAAGAAACAGCTTACGCTCAAATCAAAATTATGACTTTACTGGAATAAGTAATTCTTTCTTTGATAACGAACCCGGTTTAACAATTGTTAACTCAGTAGTCAAGACAACGCGTGATCGTAAATTCCCTATTCTAATTATAAACAATACCCATAAAACGATTAGACTAAGACGTAATTGTCCCATAGGCCAACTACAATCTATCCAAGATAATGAAATATGTTCTATCGAAAGCGTTATCAAAAACAATACACCCAAATCAGGCTTGTCTAAAGATGAGATTCTATCAGATTTACATGTCGCTGGAGATCAAAAAGAAAATATTCTTCCAATACTCTTAAAACACAGAACTCTCTTCGCAAGAAATAATTTAGAACTAACACAAACTACAGCAATGGAATTTAACATTGATACAGGAGACCATCCTCCCATTAAATTAAGACCGTATCGAACACCATTAAACAATAAGGTATTCATAGATAAAGCTATTGACGAAATGTTAACGGCAAACATAATAAGCCCATCGAGAAGTCCGTGGAGTTTCCCTATTGTTTTAGTAGACAAAAAGAAAAATAACCTTGATTCAAACAAAGATCATAACGAAGAGAAAAGATTTTGCGTCGATTTCAGACAGCTTAACAAAATTACAAAACCAATTGCATATCCATTACCATTAATCGATGATATATTGGCGTTATTAGGGAAAAGTAAATATTTCACCAGTTTAGATTTAATATCGGGTTATTGGCAAATACCTATAAAAGAAGAAGACAGAGAAAAGACGGCTTTTGCTTCAGGGTTTAGGGGTCTATTTCACTTTAACGTTATGCCATTCGGTGCGTCTGGGGCGGGATCGATATTTCAAGAATTAGCTAATAAAGTACTTAAGGGTTGTGAAGGATTCGCCGTAGCATATTTGGATGATATTCTAATATTTTCACCTGACTTACAATCTCATTTATCACACGTAGATACAGTACTGCAAAGTCTCAGTAAGCATAACCTAAAGCTTAAACTATCAAAATGTCAATTCTTACAAAGGGAGACTAGATACCTAGGCTTCATTATAGATGAAAACGGTATAAGACCAGATCCGTTAAAAGTAGAAGCGATCCGACAATTCCCTAGACCAAAGTGAGTACGCGATGTACGATCTATCTTAGGTGCAGCGGTATTTTATAGGAGATTCTGTCCGTCGTATTCAGAAGTAGTAGAGCCTCTCATTAATCTCACGAGAAAGAATGTCCCATTTACATGGTCAAAACAATGTGAAGATAGTTTCTTACAATTAAAAGACTCGTTCACGCAAATTCCTTACCTTTCCTATCCGGACCCGAATAAAGGTTATATTCTGTATACAGATGCTTCGGATAAATGCATTGGATCTTGTTTAACTCAAAAATGCGGGGATAATGAAACCGGAGATTATGTAGGGGAAAAACCGATATTCTTTCTATCACACCGATTAAACCCAACACAATGTAAATATAGTACTATTGAGAAGGAATGTTACAGCATATTTTACAGTCTTAATAAATTACACCATTATTTACACAACGCCGAATTTGTTATCAAAACGGATCATCGCCCGTTAAAATTCCTTCTTGAATCTCCGATGCAAAACAAGAAAGTACAATTATGGGCCTTAAGTATAGCAGGTTACAATTGCAAAATTGAGTGTATATCGGGAAAAAAGAACATAATTGCCGACTTTCTAAGCCGACCACCGAATACCAAAATAACGAATGACCGAGACGAACAAACGGAAATAGAATTAGATATTAACGATAAACATTATACAATTAGTTCGGAAATAAATAGACAAAACCAGGCGCGCGAAATTAATGTAATTGACTACGCATTTCGATCACAGACAAGTAATTGATAATAGCACGATCCAACAAACGGTTATGAATAACGAGACAATCGAACCCGATAAAATAAACGATTGTAACATGGAAATTGAACAAGGAAAAGACCCACACATATCTGAGATTAAAACGAGATTAAAATTAGGGAAACTAAACAAACGCGAAGATGAAAAATTCATTATGGTTGACGGGATATTATACTATATATCGAGCGTCGATGAAGAACCTACCTTTAGGCTTTTTGTACCTAAACACCTGACAGGTTTAATTATTAATCAATATCATGACGAAAATGGACACGGTGGTTCTCAAAGACTTTTTCATACCATAAAAGAGAAATATTATTGGCCTAAAATGTTCAAAGAATTGCATGATTACGTGTCCAAATGTATTGTCTGTCAAACTAGAAACTTGAAAGCAATTAAAGCTCCCGTATCATCAGAAACCGCAATACCACCATTCCCTTTCTCGGTCGTTTCCATAGATATATGCGGACCATACCCAACAACGCTTTCCGGAAATAGATATATAATATGTTTCGTGGATCAATTTTCAGGATATATAGAGGCTTTTCCGTCGCCGGATAAGTCATCCGATAGCGTAATACACCTGTTAGTTAACGAGATTTATTGTCGTCATTCATGTCCCATAAGGATAATTACCGATAATGGTAAAGAGTTTACTAGTACGGCGTTTACAGAAACATTAAAATCCCTGAATATCCAACATGTCAAAACGTCCACATATCACCCAGAAGCTAACGGTAAAAATGAACGCTCTCACTGGACTATGAACAATATACTATCAAAACGCGTTCAAGAAAACGTACAACAATGGGATTTACATTTAAACATGTCTTTGGCAGCTATGCGATTTTCCCATTCAGAAACATCAAAACATTCACCTTTCTTTTTAGTATTTAACAGAGACCCCATCCTACCAATAGACAATTTGTTAAAACCTAGGCGTAAATATCACGGCGAAGATTATCATAAAATAATATTAGAAGAACAACACAAATCATTTAAAAAGGTGTGTGCACAAATTCAAAAATCTAAAGATAAACAAGCCGAATATGCGAATAAAAATACAAAAGACATCAAATTCGAGATTAATGACCCCGTTTACTATAAGAACTTACACCGTACAAATAAATTAGACAGTAAATGGAGACCATATTATCGTATTATCGAACAAAAATCACCGTTAACATACATAATAAAGAATCAATTAGACAACTCAACTATTAAAGTCCATGCTGACCAAATAAGACATGCTAATATAAATGAGTGGCCTTTATCAAATACTAATATGGGACGCCCCATAAGGAAAGCAAATTTAGCTTTTGCCGAAACTAGTGAGTCTGATAGTGATTTAAGTAAGTCAATACAAGGGTTACCTATCATAACTAGGCAAACTCGTCAAATTCGGGACAATTCTGACGAGGAGGAAGACATCCCCTTAGCAGAATTGCAAAAACATTTACGGAAAAAACAATTCAAATACAATGCGTCAAACTCTAGCGAATCTGACACACATCAATACGATAGGGCTGAACAACAATATCCGCCCCCACGTCAATCGGACACCGATTCGACCGATAATCACATGCAAATTGATGAAATAGCTATTAAGCACAAAAAAAGAAAATCCATACGACAACGTCAAAGATCTAATAAATCTATTAAGAAAGTGATTTTCACGTGCCTAGAAGCAATAGCTGATCATATGTAATGTTTACCGTAACGACCACACAAGCAACGTTGACGTCTATACGTTTGAATGACCTTAAGTTATGTAAATAGCATTTAGTTAGTAACCAAATCGGATAATATACTTCTTCTTTGTAATATTTCAGATGATGTTGCCATCATTTGTTTTTATATTATCGTTGCGCATGATCGGGGGACTTGAGATCAACGAAAATGTTATATTTCAAAAAGTTAACGAAGTGTCTGTGACCAGAGCTCATTGGCAAATAGCCCTACTTCTCGATACCAACGTCTTCTCTACATTTCTTACCCAACTTGAAACAAGACTAAACGATATCACAAATACCACGAAAGACATGATGTTCCAATTCAAACGAAATGATCTACTTTTAAAAACAGACGCCTTTGAACAATCATTAGCACAACTCCATACGGAAATCGAATACATCCGTTCTGACCATGACAACGTACTTGACAGCTATCTAGATTATAAAACGCTCAGTCATACCCAGAAACGCTCATTGTTACCCCTAGGCGGATTCTTTAAATTTCTTTTCGGCACAGCTGACGATTCTGACATCCGTAATATTCAAACACACGTTAATCAACTTCAAGAAAGCCAGAAAACTATTATCCATGTGTAACAAAATAGTTTATCTATTCTCAATGTTACCCAACAACACATAACTGAGAATCGCCACTCCATTAACACTCTGATATCTACCCTCAGACAACTTGACGACAAAATCATGCACACACATGAACGTTTACAGGCAATGACCCATGCTGTTCAAGATTATACGGTTAATTACAACTCCCTTAAGATCATGATTGATGAATTACGTCAGGCTGTTTTCCACGCATCACTATATCTAGAAACGTTTAAAGGACAACTTAATATGCTCAGCACTGGCAAACTTTTTCCATCTCTTATTTCACCTATACACCTGAAAGACGTACTATTAGACATTGCGACAAAAGTGCCTAATAATTTACAACTACCAGCTAATCCCAAGACCGACCTATGGCATTATTACCAATCTACCTCAACGACCGTCGTAATGTCACCTACTACTATTATCATTACAATGGACATCCCTCTCCTCGAGATAGGAGCTTCTTTCGAGGTATATGAAGTATTCAATTTCGATATGCCCTACTCACCCATTAACGAAACTATCAATGACAATAAGATCCACTATAACATGTCCGCTAGATACGAACTGGAAACTAAGGGCTTCTTGATTGATCAAGCGCGAAATCACTACTGCCTATTGACAAATAACGAACTGAAAACTTGTCAAGCGCGACGTACATGTGACGTACAATCCCCATTCTACCAAGTAGACATGTCTAAATTATGCGTCATAGCTATTATGATTAACAACACTCAGCTCATAAAGGATTATTGCAAGGTGATCATACACCCTAACACCGTCTTACCTGATGCCAAATATTTAGGATCTGGTAACTGGGCGATAGTCTCTAGACAAGACCTACGCCTCGTGACGATATGTCAAGATCATTCCCAAAATAAAATATCCGCTCGCGCTATCGCTCCCATAGACATTGTTAATGTACCCATGAACTGTCGCGCATACAATGAATACTTTACATTAAATGCCTGGTACATTAACTCCAGTCAAACCCGGCTTCAGACCGACAAACTCGACATACCTACCTTTAAGGGTTCTTCCATTTGGAAACCATTCCATACCTCTCTCGTTAATTTCACTAAAACCGAAATGCCTCATGAACTATCAAACATCAAAGAAATACCTATGGAAGCTTTAATAACAAAACTGCAGAGTATCAGACAATTAAATGACATTGACACGACATCAGGTGACTTCCCATTATGGGGTTACATTATCATAGGTGTAGCGACCGCTCTGAGTTCTGGTGCAGCACTCCTTATTTACTGTAAATGTAAACGTATGACCCGATCTAATCGTCCCATAATTACCCAATTCCGATCTGCCAACGATGATATGCACCTGGGAGAAATCAGTCCCCCGGGTTATGTGGGCGTGGCTTCCTGTGATGTGGCGCACGAATCTCTCGTGTCTGAGGTCAAAAAGCCCTTGGCACCCCCGCAACGACCGAGAACACTGTCATCCCTATACCCGTCTCTACGAGGGTAACAAACCCTTCCAGACGACGACATCAGGATGATCCTTGACGATAACAACTTGTCAAACCAACAACTACAAGAACTCTACCGGACGCTGCCGCCCAATCTACCAGAAACCCATCATCCGCGGGCGCCAACTCTACAAGACAAACATTGTTCACTGACACCAAACTTCACAAACTTTATCGTCTGCCGACACCCAGTCTGCAGGAGCTCCATCGTCCAATATCACCCAGTCTACAAGACCTACATCAACCGCTGACGCCAACTCTACAAGAACAACATTGTTCGCTGACGCCCAGCTACACTAACTTTATTGTCCACTAAAACAACATACAAGAACTGTGTTGTCCACTGACGAAACGGATATAAACATTTCCTTATTTTTATAACTATATATTTCATTTATTAACCATGTACCTCGTTGACCTCTTTGTACACATTACTTTTTGGATCACTAATTCGATTTTCTTTCAATCATTTTTTAGATTCTACAAAGAATTTAATTTTCAATTGCCAGTTTCCATTACTTTACCCATTGAAGAAACTCAATTAGAAGAAATACATTATTTTATAACTACGTTTGAAAAAATGTCCACCCTTGAACAAGAACATAATGTTTCAATTTTTACTTATATGATGAGATCTGGCGAAATTCAAGTGGATACATTGATTTTCTTGATTACGTATTTCAACATACCTCTTCTTCATCAACAGATGCTCAATCATTTAACAAATGAACAACACATTCTCAATTATCAAATTTGCAAATTTACTACGGCATTGACTCTTTAGAATCACTACAAACATTCCGTCGATTAAAATATTCAACATCCATCCCAAACAAAATACGCAACATGTCAATCACCACATTCGCTCAAACAGATAACACTCAATTGCAAAACCGCATCCAACAATATTTCACTCAAGGCCACCAACGTCAAAGACGTTATCAATTTTTATCAAAACTTTTATGTAAGTTCTGTTCAAAACATAGTATAGCAGCAGTACAAACACCTTGCTGTAAACTTAGATATCATCCAACATGTGGCACATCATACAGAACTTTCAACAACACACGTGTATGTACATTTTGTTTCACACAGTTGACATTACCAGATATAGCCCTCATTCATGCATCACATCAGTTACCACACATACAGAGATACAAACAAATACTACTAGAACGCAAACGACTTAAACTTAGTAATAGACATCACCAAGTTTGGTAAACAAAAAAAAAAAAAAAATAAAACAAAAAAAAAAAAAAATAAATAAAAAAAAATCATTATTTCATAACCGGAAATATTTTTAGAATCTCGTTGGTTCAGAGTTATACAATATTTTATCTTCGTACAGATCTCATGATTAAATTGTTGACATCATCGTAATTTTTTCATATCATGAAATAAGAAAAAATTCATTTGAAAGAGTGAGTTGTGTAACGTAATGTACATATAATATATATAATAATAGAATTTATCTCATAGAACCTTCGGGTAGGGTATACATATAATATATATAATAATAGAAAAAATTCATTCGAAAGAGTGAGTTGTGTAACGTCATAGAACTTTCGGGTAGGGTATACATATAATATATATAATAATAGAATTTATCTCATTGTACATTATTGTGTTGTTATTGTCGTGTTATTGTTGTATAAACAAACTAATTTAGGAAATAGAACCTTCGGGTAGGGTGTAATGAAATTTGAAAATTGATTATGTAGATGTGTAATGTAATGGGTTATAATGAATATATTACTTTATGAAAAGTCAATAGAAATATTTCAGCGAGATGTAACTAACAGAAAACATGGGGGTCGTGACTCGCAAAATGCATATAAGCAATTAGTAAATACATTTAGCGGGGTGGACCAGAAAACATAAGATTCGTGACTCGTAAAATGCATATAAATGGTTGGTAAATACGTTAAGCGGGAGGACTGACGTTCCGATGCGTGTTCCAGGTGTGAATACACCTGTGAACACAAATTGGCTTGTCAAATTACATAGGGGCCCGCGATTACAGGCGGTGTAAAATCTGTAGGGATCATACATCATCTGTCTATATACGTCAAGATACACACGTTGACGTCCATTACTTGTTGACAGGCGTGGGTCACGAATTAAGCGAATACACAACGGGATCAGTATAAATAACCCTCAAAATAGGCAGACGGTACCTCGCTTTCTCTTAAGAATTATACACGTTATGTTATTTACTTTGACTTTGAAATTATTATAGTACAATTTTGGTGTTAGGGAATAGAGTAAAATAAAAGAAATATTTTAGAAATCAGAGACTTGTTTTAGCTTCACTAAAGTACATCCGATTATGTGACATTTTATTTTATGTTTAAAAATTGATAAGAAACATAAATGAATCAATTCATGTTATTTTTTATTTTATTTACAGTCTAATTAAATCAGTATTACATATTTTTTGATAAATAGAGGTTGTTTTCAACACTTTTTTCATTAATTAACTCTAGTTTTTGTTATTACCTTATTGGTGAATTGTTCTTGTGCTAAAATATGCTTGTTGTTCAATTGCGAATAAAAAATGAACAACAACAGTGACCCATGATTTTTATTTTTCCATCCACAACAGATGGTTCTACCTAAATATCAAAAATTATCAAATTCTAGGTCTAGCAAAATTTGCATTAAAACTGTCGCGTACGTCCTTAAAACACTGTTTTACTGCGTGTTCAGCATGAAACAATTTTATCTCTAATGAAAAGGCTTGATAGATAGAACAGTTTTACACTCAGGTCTTGACATCAATACAGTTTGCGCGTGCATCTTTTATTTGCAGAAGATTGCCATTGCCAAAACGTTTGTACTTAAAGGCTATGTTCTCATATTTAGTAATTACTTCCATATTCCTGTCTGTGTTCTAGTATATTAAGTTTATAAAAGTATCGTTTTTCCCTATCCTTATATTCATTTTGGCCAAACCATTAAAATTTTTTTTTTTGAAATTGAACATTGCATGTATAAAGTTTTACACAAGCCGTCGTTCCAGCTAGCAGTGGAAGCGAGGCCTCACTTTAATGCTTTGCATTCCAACCCGCAAGGAATCAGGGTCAGTTTGCGGCCAGTAAACGGATCGTTATATAATAGGCACTATTGCGTTAACTATGTGAACTGGAGTTGTATTAATACCAGAAATATGTTAAATGAAGATAGTCGGCGATGTAACTATGGTAGGTCAATCAATTATAGATTCTTAATTTGTTTTCAACAATAACGGGACCCTCAATCCATTTTAGGGGAAGCGGGTCGCTACCCTCATGAGGGGGAATTTTTGCGACGTTTCGCTTTTGGGGGGATTTTTTTTACTTACTTTCTCATTATAACATGTGTACATATTTGCACTATGTTCATTTATTTTTTCATAATTTGGTATGTTTGATAAGATTAAATTGAAATCGAATTGAGATATAATAATCATGAGACACATCTTATTAAAAAAAATAGTTTTTTTTTATTTCAGGGGGAATTTTTCCCTCCAAAAAGGGAAAAAAGTATACTTTTCAGGTGGGGGACTGCAGCCGAAATTCGGCCGCAGGTTTGATATATTAAGGACCCTGCAATACCATGATAAATATTATTTTTGATTAATTAAACAAGAATTATTCCACCATTTTGACCAATGTGTTAATCATGAGCGCGATGATTCTTGATACTTTTAATAATTGATTCAAATAGCAATCCTCGACACACCACTATAACAGGTTTGTTCGAAGAACGCGCGTATAAATATTTAAAATATGTACGGATACTTTGCATGTGGCCGGTTGACTTATATGTTTTATTTCCACTTCCACTCTTCTTTTGTTTTTCTGTTTCTTATCTATAGATATATGATAAGCAATATGTAATAATGTAGAATAAGCCACAAAAACTCCGCGAAACATCCCGTTCTCCGTGTAAGAACTACATGGAAAAAGATATTCGCTATCTTTGATCTCATTCATAAAACGTTTAACTTTTTATCAACTTTAACCACAATCAACGCCGTATATCTTTTTAAAGATATTTCTTGTTTATTATAATGATAATTTTTTTTTAATTATCTCCGAATTCAGCTCTATAAGTTGAACCGTATAAACTATTATGTTGTAACACTTTAATTATCACTTATAAAGTATTTATGTAAGCATGAAATTAACAACATTAATTGTAAGCCTAATGTTTAAATGATTTTCAAGAAAGGAATTTTGATGTGTGGAGTGTTGTCAAAATTATGGCTTTTTGTCTGTTTTTTGCTCACCTGAGCTTTTGTGACCGGTCTTTGTCCGTCGTATGTCAGTCCGTCCGTTAACATTTTCTCGTAAACAGTCTAGAAGCCACATTTCTTGTCCCATCTTCATGAAACGTGGTCAGAAGCTTTGTCCCAATAAAATCTCGGCCGAGTTCGAAACTGGGTTGTGCCAATTCAAAAACTAGGTCACTAGGTCAAAAAAAAGAAAGACCTTGTAAACACTGTAGAAGTCACATTTCATGCTTAATCTTCATGTTACTTTGTCAAAATGTTTGTCTTAATGATATCTTGGTTGAGTTCAAAAGTGGTTCCGATCCGTTGAAAAACATTGCCGCCAGTGGGCGGAGCAGTTTTCCTTATTTGGCTCTAGAGAAACCTTGTAAACACTAGAAGTCACAATTTTTGCCCAATCATCATGAAAGTTAGTCAAAACATTGGTTCAATTGTTGTCTCGGACCAGTTCTAAAATGGTCGAGATCGGTGAAAAACATGGCTGCCAGTGGGCGGGGCATTTTTCTCTATATGTATATAGTGGAAGTTTTCCCTATTTGGCTATAGAGAAACCAGTTGTAAACACTCTAGAAGTCACTGTTTTTGGTCAATCATAATGAAAGTTGGTCAAAACATTGGTTTTATTGATATCTCGGACGAGTTTGAAAATGGTCGGGATCGGTGAAAAAACATTGCCGCCAGTGGGCGGGGCATTTTTCTCTATATGTATATAGTGAAAGCATGTGAAGTCACATTTTTGGCCCAATTTTCAAGAAATTTGCTCAGAACATTTGCTTCTTTGGTACGAGAGTTGGGTTCAAAAATGGTTCCGGTCAGTTGAATAACATGGCTGCTGGGAGGGAGACAGTTTTCTCATTATGCCCCCCCCCGCCCTTTGGAAGGAGAGGGGGTATTATTGTTTTAGCTCATGGCGGTCCGTCCGTCCACCAGATGGTTTCCGGATGATAACTCAAGAGCCCTTATGCCAAGGATCATGAAACTTCATAGGTACATTGATCATGACTCACAGATGACTCCTATTGATTTTCAGGTCACTAGGTCAAAGGTCAAGGTCACGATGACCCGAAATATTAAAATGGTTTCCGGATGATAACTCAAGAACGCTTAGGCCTAGGATCATGAAACTTCATAGGTACATTGATCATAACTCGCAGATGACCCCTATTGATTTTCAGGTCACTAGGTCAAAGGTCAAGGTCACGGTAACCTGAAATAGTAAAGTGGTTTCCGGATGATAACTCAAAAGGCTTAGGATTAGGATCATGAAACTTCATAGGTACATAAATCATGACTCGTAGATGACCCCTATTGATTTTCAGGTCACTAGGTCAAAGGTCAAGGTCATGGTGACCTGAAATAGTAAAATGGTTTCCAGATGATAACTCAAGAACCCTTATGCCTAGGATCATGAAACTTCATAGGTACATTGATCATGACTCAAAGATGACCCCTATTGATTTTCAGGTCAATAGGTCAAAGGTCAAGGTCATAGTGACCTGAAATATTAAAATGGTTTTTGGATGATAACTCAATAATGCTTATGCCTAGGATCATGAAACTTCATAGGTACAATGATCATGACTCGCAGATGACCCCTATTGATTTTCAGGTCACTAGGTCGAAGGTCAAGGTCACGGTGACCTGAAATAGTAAAATGGTTTCTGGATGAGAACGCTTATGCCTAGGTTCATGAAACTTCATAGTTATATTGATCATGACTCGCAGATGACCCATATTGATTATCAGATCACTAGATGCCAAAAAACGTATTCACACAATGGCTGTCAAGGTCATGGTGACTCAACTTAGAAAAATGGTTTCCGGATGATAACTCAAGAATGCTTACGCCTAGGATCATGAAACTTCATAGGTACATTGATCATGACTCACAGATGAAATAATGATGAAACTTGACCAGGATCTTTGTCTGGACAATATCTAGGTCATGTTTTACATTTGGTAAAGTTTGAATGAACCGACTCCTCTCAGGTGAGCGAACTAGGGCCATGTTGGCCCTCTTGTTTCCACTAAAGAATAATTGTTTTCTCAAAAATGTGTGTTATTATTTCCACTTTACTTCTGTGTGAATCTTTCCCTTACTTCCATAGTTTAATTACATCAATGATCGTAAAGAACAGAATTTTGACAGCCACCAATTTGTGCTGAGTTATGGCCCTTTGTGTTTTTTTGCCATTTGTAGAATATAGTAGACGATATGTGTGTGTCCAAACATGTACCATAGGGGCATCAATGTCTGTGACGCATTTCTAGTTTCTTTGGAAGAATATATTTATTTAAAAACATATGTTTTTAACTCAATTTTTCATTAAATGCTGGCAAATTTCACTCAAAAGCCTAAGAAAGATCATATTTAAGTGATCTTAAAGGGAAGCATTTTTTGTGCAATCAATTATTGCAAAATTATGTCTGTCATGTTTCATGTCAGTGTCTGTGACATATCTAGTTCTGTATGATATAGACTGAAAGCAACACATAACTATAAATATTTGTTCTCTTTTGTTGTGTAAGAATTTTTTCGTACATTTGTTCACCATCATAGGACAGTCACTGTCATGTGAAAAAAGTATGTCAATATCTCCAAGGTCAAGGTCACACTTGGAGTTCATAGGTCAAATGCTTGTCCGGGCCATAACTTTATCATTTATTGTGGGATTTTTATGCTCCCCGAAATAAAATTTTGGCGGAGCATATAGTTGCCAGTTTGTCCTTCCTTCCTTCCTTCTTTACTTCCTTCACACTTTTGTTACAGTTTCTCATAGCACCTTCAATACTTAACGGATCTCTCATATTTGTCATGTAGGTACCTTGCATGGACCTCCACCTTTTGATGAGGTTTGAGGTCAATGGGGTCAAGGTCAAGGTCACTGAGGCTAATAATATATTTTTCCGTCACTCTTTTGTTTAAGGTGTTTATTAACACATAGATTGCAAAGCGCAGCATCAGGGAGCATACATCAGTTTCACTGATATTCTTGTTTACCGATCTCTTACATATTTGGCATGTAGGTACCTTGCATGGACCTCTACCTTTTGATGAGGTTTGAGGTCACTTGGGTCAAGGTCACTGAATCTGATAATAGATTGCAGAGCTCTAGATAAGGATTTGTGAAATTAGTACCGGTACTACCACTGACAGAAAGAAAAGGAGTAACCCTGAAAATCAATTAGTACCTGTACTACCATATCCAAAAATACAGGTAGTACTGAACTACCTGTGTTCTTGGATATTGAAGGGTGTATAACTGACTTTTCAGAAACATATGCAACAATTATAATAAACATATTTAGCTTCTTTAATTATGACGCAACTACAAAACACATTAAAACTCATAACTAAATACTATTTCTTCATTTTTATTGACAAAAACACAAGCCAACACGTAAACTAAGTAATAGAACACTAATATCACTGTCAGAAAAGCTTAAGCAAACACTTCAACTGTAATACAGTCAATTTGATATTAACATGTTTTAGCCTTTTTCCTTGGTTTATATGCTTCACGAAGTCTTTTCTTTCTCCTTTTCTTGTCACTTAACCATTTTTTCACTGCTGGCACTGGATCAAACTGCTGCAGCTGTGGTCCAAGCATACTGATTTTAAGAAGAACATCAAGTTTATCTGTACTTAAAGAAGCTCTGTATTTAACCTTAAGTCTATTCTGGGCACTAAAAGTACGTTCACATTCTACGCTAGACACTGCCATAACAAGTGCAATAGATGCTAAAATAGCAAAATTTGGCATTAACATTCTATGATGGAGGATAATTTTCTTACAAAGTTTCTGTGTACTATAAGACCTATATGCCCCTTCAATCATTCCTTCCAGTCTGGGCCACTCACTTTTAAGTTTTTCAGGATTGGGAGGAGGGATGCCACCAATGCAATTAAATTGTCCAATATCGGGGCGACAATGTCATTTTCTGAGCAAACACATTGGATTTCATGATGGTTAGACGACCTCATGTTGCCTTATAAAGTGTTTTTTTTAACAGAAAGCGGCTTAGCTGGCCTCGCTGGCCTCCCCTTGCGCATAGCCATATTGTTTTTGACGGGTTTACGAGTATTGAAAATGACGCGATGGAATAGACATACATATCAAAGTCCAGTCTCAAACTTTTCGGTAATTTTAATTAACGAAAAGCGCCGCTAGGTTACAGACCAACCAATCTCGCCGCGCTGACGCGGACGTATCGATACGGCCAGATGTTTTTCGTAAATGCGTAAAAGGGATATTGAAGTCGTAATTGTACGGCCAGTTTATAAAAATAAATGCGTAAACCTTCATTAAAAAGCCGTATTTACGGCTGTACGGCCCTTATCTAGAGCTCTGAGATTGACAAAGAGCATCATCGGGGAGCATCCATCAGTTCTACTGATATTCTTGTTAAATCATTTGGCAAATTTGTTCACCATCATTGGATTTGTGTCGCGCGAAAGAATTACGTCAATATCTCCAAGGTCAAGGTCACACTTTGAGTTCAAAGATCAAAAATGTTTAGATGCGCTTGTCCAGGCAATAACTATGTCATTCATTGTGAGATTTTAAAATCATTTGGCACAAGTGCTCACCATCAACAGACGGTGTGTAGTGCTAAAGAATATCGTCAATATCTCCAAGGTCAAGGTCACACTTTGAGCTCAAAGGTCAAACATGGCCATAAATAAGCTTGTCCGGGCCATAACTATGTCATTTATTATGAGATTTAAAAATAATTCAACACATTTTTTAACCATCATTGCACGGTGTTTAATTTGAAAGAATTACGTCGATATCTCCAAGGTCAAGGTCACACTTTTAGTTCAAAGGAAAAAAATGGCAATAAATTATCTTGTCCCGGCCAGAACTATGTCATTCATTGTGAAATTTTAAAATGACTCTGTACATTAATTTTCTTAACAGTCATTGGATGGCGTCTCATGTGAAAGAATTCAAAGGTTCAAAGGTCAAAATGGCTTTAAATGATAATGGCATAATTCTTACGAATTGCCATAAATTAGATTCTCTTGTTTTGTGAAGACAGCATTCAATATAGTCTGTGTCAATGCAGCACATGGGGGTATAAGTCAGGTCTGTGACAAAGCTCTAGTTTTGTTTGCAGATTTCAGTCTGGAGACCAACTTTTCTTTTACAACATTTATGCTTGAAATTGTTCAATCTATAAAAACTCGCCTTTAGTTGGAAATTTTGGAGGAGGTTGTATAGTACATTGTTCTTTAGTGGTTCAATACAGAGTGGAGAATGGACACTTCAACCACTAGTTAATTACAATCAGTGTTCTACGTAACAAGGAAGATTTAAGGATGGCAAGTCTATTCATAATGACAAATTTTAATCTGAAACTGAAAGACACACTCAACGAAACAATGCTTTTATTGTTACTTCTTACTTGGAAAATTATTTTTAGTATTACCCATCATTGGTTAAAGAGGTTTGTTTTCAGAAGATTAAATTTGTACTATTATTATGCAAATTTAAACAAGCTCCACAAGATACTTTACAAATTATTTGTAATTGAAGGACATGTATATTTTAACATAGAATATATCAATGTACAATGTTATCTCCTAGACAATCTATGACAGTATTGTACTTGCATATTACTGCATATAAAATTGTTATCATTTTATTTTTTCAATGGTTTACATACCTCGATACAAGCAATAATTTCCTTTTTGCCTGATACAAATGGCTTGAGCAAACGTTTCCATTTAAACTGTAGTATTAAGTGGATTTTAACAAGTTTTCAATTCCACTGCAATTTACATGTACATTATCATTTTTAAATTTGCTTTAATTAATTATCATTCTTATCATCATACCGCAACCTATTTTCTGTTGACAGAATATGAAATTAAAGGGTGTTTTACGGCAAATTATGTGGTTATACTGCATTTCACCACGGTCGCACACGCATGCACATTACACTCAAAAGTACAATATGTGTTGCTGTTTTTATGCCCCCGAAGGAGGGCATATAGTGATCGGACCGTCCGTCTGTCGGTCTTTCTGTCAAACTTTGCGTTTAGGTTTTGCGTTTAGGTTTCGAAAAATGCTCAAAACTTCTATGTCGCTTCAGATAGCAACTTGATAATTGGCTTACATGTGTTACTCATGGAGCTGCACATTTTGAGTGGTAAAAGGTCGAGGTCAATGTCATCGCTCAAGGTCAAAGGTAAAAAAAAACAAAAAAAAGGGAAGTTATGAGCTTCAAAGGGAGATAATTATCTTTACCTGCCAAATGATAAAAATATATATAAATCAAAGCGGCGCAAAAGGGGGCATTGTGTTTCTGACAAACACATCTCTTGTTTGTTTGTATTTCTGATTTTGCAAATTGTGTTTCCTACTCGGGTAACGGGCTTTGCTTGTTGTAATACCAAAGGCGGAGGGATATAGTTTTGGCATTGTCCGTGTGTCAGTCTATCAGTCTGCCTATCAGTCCGTCCATCAATCTGTCTGTCACTAACTTTTTAAGGCTATATATCAGACACTTTATAAGTTTTTATGTCCCCCACTATCGTAGTGGGGGACAAATTGTTTTTGCCCTGTATGTTGGTTGGTTGGTCTGTTGGTTGGTTTGTGCCAACTTTAACATTTGCAATAACTTTTGCAATATTAAAGATAGCAACTTGATAGTTGGCATGCATATGTATCTCATGGAGCTGCACATTTTGAGTAGTGAAAGGTCAAGGTCATCCTTCAAGGTCAAAGGTCAAATATATGGACCAAAATCGCTCATTTAATGTACACTTTTGCAGTATTTCAATATTCAAGATAGCAACTTGATATTTGGCATGCATGTGTATCTAATGGAGCTGCACATTTTGAGTGGTGAAAGGTCAAGGTCAAGGTCATCATTCAAGGTCAGATGTCAAATATATGTGGCCAAAATCGCTCATTTTATGAGTACTTTTGCAATATTGAAAATAGCAATTTGATATTTGGCATGCATGTGTATCTCATGGAGCTGCACATTTTGAGTGGTGAAAGGTCAAGGTCATCCTTCAAGGTCAGAGGTCAAATATATGTGGCCCGAATCGCTTATTATACATGGAACTTCAAAGGTGTATAGATAATAATGATACAAATTCTGGGGATATCTATTCAACGAATTTTCTTGTTTTTGCAGAATTTGCTTGTGAAGGTATTAAAAGTATGAAACTCGTGAAACCAGTGCTCGGCTTATAAACCACATCCTTGCATTAGACCATAAGTAAACTGTATAGGAAAACGTGAGATCCTTTGCTAAAAAAGTTAGCATGGGGCGTAAATCCGGATTTGTTCGAATGTTGAGTAACTTTAAAGCAATCACATTAAGATTTAAGCATGTACATTTACAACGGAAATAGCTTGAATCAGAAAGATCATGTGACGAAAGTAAAAACACTTGAGTAATGTCATGCTGACCCAAAACGAGACAAGTGCAGAAATTATGAGTTGATTTTCAAATTCTTATCAGTTTATATATGTGAATATTGTTTAAAGTTTGAATCATTTCTTTTCAAATTAATTAAATTGCATTTTCATGAAATGCATTATAATTTCAAACATTGTGAATCTTTATGATTTGTAGGGAATCCTATTCACATGTTACATGGCACAATTATTGACAAAGGTTTTAAACAAGAAAACAATATATGGATTTACACTTCTCACACGAGAACTAAATTTCAATGTAAAGTAATGTGTCTAGCTAAACAACAGAGATCATTTTAATGTATGTAAAAGGTATATATCATTGACGATACATGTAAAATGTTATAATTTGTTGACCAGATGATGTATGATGGTTTTTTTTTGGAAGCACAAGTGTCCAGCCAAATAAAATATGATAATGTTTTACTATATCTATGCATACATACATTATTTTCCAATTTCTTCAAATATGTGAATATTGTTTGTAAACGTGTAAGAAGTTTGTGACTAAATTTCTCACAATTTTGAAGTTTTTATGACTTTTCTTTCAACTAAATTCAGCGTTTTACTTTTACTTCACAATAATAAGAAAGAGAGTTGTGATGGTAATTCATGAAATTCCCAGATGTTCAGTTCAGTAAAATGTTCCCCCTTAAAGGCGCCTTTTCACAGTCCGATAAATTGAAAAAGTTGTTCCAGATTCGCAAATTTTCGCTTGAGTTATGATATTTGTGTGGAAACAGTGAAACTGAACATTAACGATGCTCTGAAATAGCCATTATATGCAACTTTTGACGATTTAAAAACCTGAAAATTATAAAGCGTTGCATCGCGAAACTATTGAATAATTTGGAGATTTCTGTTGTTGTCATTATATTTTGTGAAACTACGTGGATTGCTTATATCAAGTATGAAATACTTTTCTTATTGCATGAGGACAGATGCCCGAGTGGTCTAATCGGTTAAAATTTTACTCCAGGACTCCAGGGATCAGTGGTTCAAGCCCTTCTGCGGTTTACTTTCTTCTTGTTTTAAAAAATAAATAAATTTATTCTTGATTTTTATGCCCCCCTTCGAAGAAGAGGAGGTATATTGCTTTCCTCATGTCGGTCTTTCTGTCGGTCGGTCGGTCCGTCCACCAGGGGTTCTGAAATATGCTGTCCGAGTTGTCCGAGTCGTCAATTTACCCTTCCAGGTAAGCAGTTTTTGAAAGCTGGCTTGTCCAGGGACAAGTAAAATTTTCGTGGTAAAGTTTGTTTCGAGAACGAAACTTCAATATTTTTCGAAAATAAAAAACGAAGATTATATAAATAGCTTATGATTAATCTGCGGACTAGCACACTTTTTTAACTGGAGATATGTTATTTTCCGATTATAATTATTTAATGTGGTAAACCAGTCCACGAGTATATATATCAACAGCCAATCACGCATAAGAAAACAATTTTAATCAGGGACCTATGTCCGTTTTAATAGAGAAACCAGCACACATGTGTATAGTAACAGCCAATCACGCATAAGAATTTTAAGATAACACTTTTCGTACATTGCAAATGGCCGCATACATGTTCTAACGACCTGCATTCGATTTTTATATAATAAAACCACTTCAACGTCTAGCCATGACACTAATCAGACCAATGATAAAATCAGTTCGGCGTCGGAAAAGAAGAGAAAAGCCAAGTATGAATATGATAAACACATGACGCCAAGCGGAAACGAGAATTTTTTGAGTCTTGGCTAATTGATTTTCCTTGGCTTGAAACATTGCCGATGTGTGTAAATGTAAACTTCGTAAGGAGTTTCCTTTATTAGCGGATAATTATATACTTATAATTAACGGAGATTATTTTATTCCAAGTGAATTGTCTAGTCATGTTGAGATTATTAAATATCCGAGATGGTACATGTATCATGTTAGTCGAACTTGTTTACGCTCTCAAATATTAAGCTACTTTTTATATTGGTAATATTTGGAGTTCCAAAGAATTTAGCCCACATATAAAGTATCTCTAAATTCTTTGCGCGTCTTATAAATAAGACTAGTATCATGTGTGACTTAAACGTGATCTTATTATATGCACATCTTGCTTGTATTTTTTGTTCAATTTTCTAGTTAACTATGTTATAATTTAAAATATAAGTTAACAAAAGTGTATGCTTGTATTATTTGCTTAATTAGTAATGACCTTTTCCTTTATCTATCTTAAAAGTACGGACAAGTACTTCTTTGGTACGGACAAGTGAATTTGTGGGTCCAACTTGTCCGTGGACAATTAGACTCTTAAAATATTTCAGAACCCCTGCAGACTGTTGGGGAAAAATCTCTTTTTGCAAATGCGAAACAGCTTGTAAGAGGCTGTAATTTTGGATAAAAAATTCACTGCTGATGAATATGTAAAAATGTTAAAAAAAATTGTTGCATGTATCAGGGCTTTTTTTCCTTCTTTGAGACTGGCCGTGGACGGACATTTCACAATTTTGACACGGACAATTCACAACTATAACAGAGCCTCATTTTTTTTACAAAAAACGGCCTTTTTAAACTGTTTAAACAGACTTTTTGTGCTGAAAACTGTCAAAAACGGCCATTTCACAATTAATTTAAACAAATGTTTCGTTTCACCATTTTTAATTCCAAATTTGTAAATTTTGTTTAGGAATCGTTCAACTGTTGGCGCCTGTTTTAATCGATTAAAAACGTGAATCGATTAAAAATTGAAACCGGTGCAACCAATGTATTAGTCAAGCACGGCCGATCAATCCTCACCATTAAATAAACAAAATGGCGTTGGGAAACTAGCGTTGCTATGTTTAAAGATTTTGTTTAAATCAAACAATCCCGATTTTTTGCAATTTGCGACCACAATAAAGAAACTAGAAATGGCGCGGCAGAGGCCGACGCGTATCCCCACGCCGAATGTTTGACCTAGGTGTGCCCCAGGGTTGGTAATGCGGCCATGCATAGCTGAGATTGACCGTATTGTCATAAGAGAAGTTCATCATCAATAAGAAGTGAATTGGTGTAGAAATGAAGAAGTTATAGTAAAAGGCAATTTTGGGTGGGTGTGGTCTATATGGGCGGGGCCCCAGGGTTGGTAATGGGGCCATGCATAGTTGAGATTGACCGTATTGTCATAAGAGAGGTTCAGTATCAATTTGAAGTGAATCGGTGTAGAAATGAAGAAATTATAGTAAAAGGCAATTTTGGGTGGGTGTGGTCTATGTGGGCGGGGCGCCCCAGGGTTGGTAATGGGGCCATGCATAGTTGAGATTGACTGTATTGTCATAAGAGAAGTTCAATATCAATTTGAAGTGAATCGGTTTAGAAATGAAGAAATTATAGTAAAGGCAATTTTGGGTGGGTGTGGTCTATGTGGGCGGGGCCCCAGGGTTGGTAATGGGGCCATGCATAGTTGAGATTGACCCTAATGTCATAAGAGAAGTTCAGTATCAATTTGAAGTGAATCCGTGTAGAAATGAAAAAATTATAGTAAATGGAATTTTTTGGTGGGTGTGGCCTATGTGTGCGGGCGCCCCAGGGTTGGGATTGGGGCCATGCATAGTTGAGATTGACCCTAATGTCATAACAAAAGTTCAGTATCAATTTGAAGTGAATCCGTGTAGAAATGAAAAAATTATAGTAAATGGAAATTTTTGGTGGGTGTGGCCTATGTGGGCGGGGTGCCCCAGGGTTGGGAATGGGGCCATGCATGGTTGAGATTGACCGTATTGTCATAAGAGAGGTCCAGTATCAATTTGAAGTGAATCGGTGTAGAAATAAAGAAGTAAATGTAAAATAACCTAAAAAAATGAGTGATAATTTCTGACGCGGCCCCACCCCAACCGCTATAACTTTTGACCCAGGGGTCAGATCAAAATTCCAAATAGTGCAGGGTCGCACATATGCTCATAGCTACCATGTGTGTAAGTTTCAAGGTTCTAGTGCTTTTAGTGTAGGAGGAGATAGTGGCCAGGACGGACGGACAGACGGACGGACAGACGGACGGACGGACGGCGGAGATAACCACAATATCCCCACCTTTTTTTCAAAAAGCGTGGGGATAATAAACGACTTCTACACTACAGCGTTTTTAAAATGCACTATTAAAACGGACATGGTCTGAGTTATAAAGAAAGTCATTTAAAATTTTGCTGAAAGCACATTTATCATGTATTGACAGAGACATAGATTATGTCTCTGGTATTGATAACAGAGAGCGAGACATGTTATTCTATATCTTATCAGTTAAAAAATTAAAAAATTGGTAAAACTTAAGTTTCACTGTGATCCAGTTATCTAATATAAAGAAGTGAAACTCCAGCTGCTGGAGCAGTATTGAATTTTCATTAAAAACAATTAGTTGGTCCTTTATTTAAGGCAAGTGACCGATTGCCCAAACAGTACAAAACAGCACAATACAGCACAATAGAAACACCAAATATGAATAAAGCTGGGGTCACCGCCTTGGAACAGTCAATGCAAAGCATTGGGGGTTTAAACCTGGTAATAGAGCGCTCAACCTCACACTTGGCCCAGCAATATTCATAATACATTCAAGTGTAAATAAAATTTAACGTCATAGCATTGTAACTCAAATTAAACAATAATAAAAGGGAATTAAAACGCATTCAATTTAATTACTATTTAATTACTCAATTGCATTGAAGATACAAGAGTAACAGAATTACAACTTTTTGACGAACGATCAAATATAACTATTAACAATTGTCAACTACATTCCTTCTTTATAGAAAAGATTTGAGAATGTAGAATCATAGAGTTAATATCTCAGATAATCATCGCGCAAATACAGGAAGAAGCAGCAATAATGGGTGTAAAAATTCCATATTACATAGCTTGGTTGTTTATGTGACTGCTAAACAAATTAAAAATAATTAAATCAAACAAGAAACGCCTATCAGAGAGAAAATATAAATAAAATGGAACGTTATAAACCCAATGACCTATGCATGTAGATTACAACTGGGAAAGTCGGTCGTATGACGTCACAAAAATCCATAATGGCATAATGACGTGAACAAATTCCAAGGGCAGTACTAAATAAAAATATTAATCGGGCTGTATTACTAATAAAACAAGTTTACGTGATTTAATATTAAGAAGCAAATGAATACAAAAGGTAATTCCATTAAAGCGACATTATTGGAATCAAACAGTATATAGATGTTTTGACAACTGAAGACAGAAATGATTTGATGTACGATTTGAGTCCAAATGTAGTTTACATGCAGATTTGTTCATACGACACAATGACACAATTTTATTCAACAGTGACAAATGCCTATAATGTAGTATTCATGCAGATTTGTTCATACGACACAATGACACAATTTTATTCAACAGTGAAAAATGCCTATAATATCACTAATGATTCCAAATTTTAAGGGAAGAAAGATATAGTGAATCGAAAACCATCAAACACGTGTTTTTAAGTACATAAGCATCGTATCCTTTTGATAAAAACAAGTTAATTAAATTGAAAAGTTTAATATGAACATTTGGTTTAACATATTTTAATTTGCGGACACGCTTCAAAACATCTCCGTAAAATGATGGATGGGAGATTCCATTATTTAAATGCCATTTTAAAGAAACATTATATTTTGAAATTAAATCACCATACTTAGAGTAAAATCTAGCAAATTTATTTCTTAAGTTATGATACAAAAAGCCTTGTTTTAGCAATTTTTTAGTTAATATTAGATTACGATCATTAAAATCTTTAATACATGCTCTGGCATAACGTACCAACTGCAAAATGTAAATACCATAGGAAGGTCCTTTAGGGATGTTGCCATCTAGAAACGGAAAATTCACAATTTCAAAGTTAAAATCGTCCCGTTTGTCGTATAAACTAGTTTTGATCAAATTATTATTAATAGTTAAATGTAAGTCTAAATACGCAGCGTCTGTATTGGATATACACGATCTATTTAAGACTAGTTCTTTTGGGTAGATTTTGTGAATATATTGTTCAAATAATGGATTATCTAAATTAAGTATGTCATCAATGTACCTACTAGTAAGGTTAAAACAATTAATCAAATCTACTTGCTTAGTTTTAGATAATTCTAACATAAATTCGCTTTCATAACAATATAGAAAAAGGTCAGCTATAAGTGGCGCACAATTAGTACCCATAGGAACGCCAATAATTTGTTTAAATATTTTACCATTAAATTCAACAAACAAGTTATCCAAAAGAAAAGTAAGTGCTGCACAAAAGTCAAGACCAGTCCAAATGATGTAATTATCTAATATCTGATTAGTAAAAAAAGCTGTTTTAGTGTTTAAAGCTAGATACAAACATTTCTCTCTAGCAAAAGTTTTTTCAATCAAAGAAACAAGTTTGGATTTTATTAAAGCGTGAGGAAGCGTTGTATATAGTGTCGAAAAATCATAAGTACTTACCTGCGACACCTTATTTTTATCCCCACGCTTTTTGAAAAAAAGGTGGGGATATTGTGGTGATCTCCGCCGTCCGTCCGTCCGTCTGTCCGTCCGTCTGTCCGTCCGTCTGTCCGTCCGTCCTGGCCACTATCTCCTCCTACACTAAAAGCACTAGAACCTTGAAATTTACACACATGGTAGCTATGAGCATATGTGCGACCCTGCACTATTTGGAATTTTGATCTGACCCCTGGGTCAAAAGTTATAGGGGTTGGGGTGGGGCCGCGTCAGAAATTATCACTCATTTTTTTAGGTTATTTTACATTTACTTCTTTATTTCTACACCGATTCACTTCAAATTGATACTGGACCTCACCTATGACAATACGGTCAATCTCAACCATGCATGGCCCCATTCCCAACCCTGGGGCGCCCCGCCCACATAGGCCACACCCACCAAAAATTTCCATTTACTATAATTTTTTCATTTCTACACGGATTCACTTCAAATTGATACTGAACTTTTGTTATGACATTAGGGTCAATCTCAACTATGCATGGCCCCAATCCCAACCCTGGGGCGCCCGCCCACATAGGCCACACCCACCAAAAATTTCCATTTACTATAATTTTTTCATTTCTACACGGATTCACTTCAAATTGATACTGAACTTCTCTTATGACATTAGGGTCAATCTCAACTATGCATGGCCCCATAACCAACCCTGGGGCCCCGCCCACATAGACCACACCCACCCAAAATTGCCTTTACTATAATTTCTTCATTTCTACACCGATTCACTTCAAATTGATATTGAACTTCTCTTATGACAATACAGTCAATCTCAACTATGCATGGCCCCATTACCAACCCTGGGGCGCCCCGCCCACATAGACCACACCCACCCAAAATTGCCTTTTACTATAATTTCTTCATTTCTACACCGATTCACTTCAAATTGATACTGAACCTCTCTTATGACAATACGGTCAATCTCAACTATGCATGGCCCCATTACCAACCCTGGGGCGCCCTGCCCACATATGTCACACCCACCCAAAATTGCCTTTTACTATAACTTCTTCATTTCTACACCAATTCACTTCTAATTGATGATGAACTTCTCTTATGACAATACGGTCAATCTCAGCTATGCATGGCCCCATTACCAACCCTGGGGCACACCTAGGTCAAACATTCGGCGTGGGGATACGCGTCGGCCTCTGCCGCGCCATTTCTAGTTTTATTTTGAATTTTATCAATAAGGCCAGAGTTTTTTAATAAATAGATTTTCGGACCCGCCGACTCCTATTTTTGACGAAACCAAAAAAAAAAAAAATTATATAATTTCAATCTCGGATTTTTTTTCGGGTGCCAAAAGCCGGGTTTTAGACACAAAACGCGTGTCGGGTTTTAGAGAAATTTATTTAATTTATTTAAAGCGTTTACCGATATCGCGTGTAAATGTATCATAAGCGCTTCTGTAACATCGATCATTTTTACTGAAAACATGCAAAATGGTGGCGAGACCACAAATTAATGCCTTTATACTGGTTTGGACTTATTATTTACCAGGATGCTAAAACAACAAAACAATTTATCAAAGCCACTAGTGACCAATCAATTGGCGATGTTGTGCGCAAACATGTTAATGAACACGACGAAATCGCTTCACTTGAAGCGTCTAAGACAATGATTGACACAGATAAGGTTAAGTGTGACCCATCTATGCCAGTGAATGTTTTGGTCGAGAGCGACTTGAAATGCATACATGCTATTTTAAAGTACCAAACCACACAGGATCGTAGTATTATAAAAGAAAATGCATTTGATGTCCTAATGGCGATGAGGAGGAATTACTGCTACCTTCCATCTGCCAGGTAAACCATTTGTAAATTATTTAAGAAATTTTACAATTTAATATATGCAATATATTCATTATTTGGCAAACCTGTCATTGCAATTAGCAGGCTGACCAAAAATAATGATTTTATTTATTTTTTATATTAACCCTTTCAGTGTGAGAACCAAATTTTGAAGGCCTTTGCAAACAGTTTGGATCCAGATGAGACGCCACAGAACGTGGCGTCTCATCAGGATCAAAACTGTTTGCTATTCTGATAGTATTCTTTGAAAAAATCGAAGAAAATGCTATTAAATTGTAGCAATTCAGCAGACGCCATTTTAGCAGACCACAAATTTCCAAGCATGCAAAGGGTTAATTACTGATTAATTGATAAAATACAAACCATTATTATGATGAAGAGGGGGTATATTGTTTTGCACATGTCATTCCGTCGTTCCGTCTGTCGGTCCGTCCACCAAATGGTTTCCGGATGATAACTCAAGAACGCTTAAGCCTAGGATCATGAAACTTCATGGGTACATTGATTATGACTGACAGATGACGCCTAAAAGATTTTGCAGGTCACTAGGTCAAAGGTTGAGGTCACGTTTGGGGGGGCATATGTCTCCGACCGCTGGATTTAATAAATCCAGATAATCTTGTTCAGTTATAATGTAAATATTTACTGCAGATTAAGAGCTCGTTACAGAGACATATACTGTGTACTCTATGATGCGTTTTCAATATATTGTTTCTTTGCATATGTGTGCAAAATTTCCCCATTGGCCTATTAAAATTGATTTGTACTTGTGTCATGATTATGACTATGTTAACCATTGTTTGGTAATAACATTGTAAGATGATGATAATAATAATTCCATGCTATGCTGTGTGTCATGTTTTCTGCGTATTTTTATAAGTTGATAGTATTCATTATAATTTAGTTTCATACTGCATATATTGTAAAAAAAATGTGTTATTCTATCTCTACATAATTCCTCTTTGCTATAAGATTGTAGTGGGAAACTTGTTCAGCTTTGTGTTTTACAATTTTAAATATTAAACCATCACAAGCTTAATCTTGTTAATTTTGTAACTAATAGATTTTGGTTTGTATTTTCTTTTAATACTCGAGCAACACTTGGCGTGTTTCATTTTTGAATTACATGTAAAAGATGTTGTTTTAATAGAGGAATATTAAAGTGCCTAGGCAGTGACATGGGGGATTGGATGACAGATTAAGATTTTTTAATTTGAAGATTGACTTTGCCAGAGTTTTTTTTTAATTCAGATGTTCATTTTGTCTCAAAAGGAATTACTTGCAAAAGACATATTTGCGTGTTTGTGCATTTTCATTTGTTACAGAAACTGTTTCGGATAAAAGAAAATTATGCAACTATAATTATATTCGTATGAAATGCAGGTCTGTTAATAAATGTGTTTATTGCTAAATATTTGTATGAGAATGTTTAGAACATAATAAATTTCATTGACATTTATTATTTTGGTCACGAAATATACAAAGAACTTCATACCATAACATTTTTAGCATAGTGCATTTTTGGTCACCATCTTTTTTTTTTCTTTTTTTTTCCGTCCTCCTACTGGACATGTTTTGGAAAAAAATCCGAAAATCTTTTTATTAAAAAACTCTGGCCTAACTTCTAAGGTGTTTTTTATTGACCAAAATAGGTTAATATTACTATTTTCATAAACTTTATTACAAAATTTAGCTATATGATATCTATTAGCACTCAATGCAGATGTAAGATACACTGATAATTGTTTGGTGGTACAAGACACTGAATTAGCGATAAAACGACTTTTATATGGCGTCTTATGTAATTTAGGTATCCAGTAAAGTGATGGCAATTTCTTGTCAGTAATATTGACTATTACATTTAACTTTATGCATTGGGCAATATGGTCGGTAATAATTTCATTAGGTTGCTTATTGTACTCGCAATATGATGTAGTTTGTGAAAGTTCTTGTGATATAGTTTGAACATAAAACACTCGTCATATTATGATAACATTATTAGCAGCCTTATCAGCAGGAACTAAGACGAATTTAGATTTTAAGTCTTCAAGCAATTTACAGAGATTTTGTTTATTAAATTTAGGTGAATGTGGTAGGGCCAAAGGATGTGTATCATAAAAACATATTTTATTCATGGCCATACTAAATATTTTTGTTTTCCAATCATTGAGTGCAGTAATTTCAGCATTTTCCTTCCTGCACCATTTAGTGCAATAATCATGTAAGGAAGTTACGATATTCTTAATGCAGTCATCAAAATCAACAGGAATAGGCAGTCTGTACTTAGGGCCTCTGCGTAGCAAATTTCTAAGGTTTTTATTTTGAATGAAATTAAGGTCCCCAGTAATAACATGTCCAACTGGACCATATATATATTTAGAACTAGTACAGTCACATAATGTAGGACAATTTCTTATTACATTTAAATCTGTGGAAATAGAATTATAATTAAAAACGATACTTCTTACAGGTTTACTATATTTGTAGCAAATAAGTGGTGATTCAGTATTGCGGAAATAAGGGGGAATCAACCGACGTACATTTTTATCATTGAATATTTTAGGAAGGTCAATTAAATCAAGACCTTTGTTACAAAACTCAATTTTGATACGATTTCTAGTTTTGTTAAGTACATTTTCAATAAAAGGTTTAAGATAGTAGTCAGTGAAAGATTCAATAATACAAGCACATTCATATAGAGGGTCAGATTGAAGTAAAATAAGTTTACATTCCTTATCAATATGCGCCAACGAAGAAACAGAAAGAGAGCAAAGTGCACTTAGTAATTTATGTTTACCCCCATTTTGTAATACTGTGTAGCAATCATTTAAAGAAAGCAGACGTTTAAATTTACGCCTTAAGTTACCATTTTTCCTAATGCCATGTGAACGTTTATTTCTTAGACGTTTACTAAACAGAGAAAATGAATTAATCGATTTATTTTTAGAAATTGTTCCAACATTTAGAATATTATCATTTAATCCAAGTGGGTAAGCTGATTGCAAAGGTTTAATCCATTCAAATTCTGACATGCACCTTGCTTTTAATTGGCACTGACTTGAAGTACTATTATTAAAAATAAGTTGCTCCACAGGTTGAATTGAAATATTAGTTACGCTATGACCTGTTTTATTAAAGTGCTGGTAAATGAAGTTATAAAATTTATTGTTATTTTTAATTAAAAAAAAATGTTCCCTAAAACGTGTTTTAAGTGATCTACCCGTCTGCCCAACGTATTGCGCACCACAACAGGGTACATTTCAAGTAATAACATAAACCACATGCATAGAATTTCATGAGACATCGGATTTAATATTAACTGAAAATTTGCGGTTATTAACCGATGAAAGAATAAAAGAGGACATATTTAAAAACTTGCAACATAAACACTTCCTGGAGTTGCACTTATTTATTGTAGGATACCGATTACACGGAGCTAAATTACGCTGCGAACTAGAACCCAGCCGCATTCCCTTGTCAAAAAAGTGAGCAAAATCCGGTTATAACCCAGTTTTAAACTGGGTTTAACCCTGCGGTATTGGCACCGAGCTAAAATCGAGTCTTTTAAACACACTTTTTGCTTACCGACTTGGTTTTATCTTAGTTCAATCTTGGTTTAACTCGCTTAAAGCCAACATAGTGGTTTTATTAACCGTCTTAAGTGGGTTTAAAGTGAGTTTTTTTTCAGGCATCTGTGTTTAACTCTGCGGTATTTGCACTGTGCTAAAAGCGGGTTTTTCAGACACGCTTTTAGCTTACCGACTGGGTTTTTTAGCTTACCGACTTGGTTTTTTCTGAGTTAAATCTTGGTTTAACACGCTTCAAACCAACATAGTGGGTTTTTTAACCATCTTAAGTGGGTTTAAAGTGAGTATGATTTTCTACAAGTTGGTTTTTTGAGGTTTTTTAAACATGCTTAGACCAACTTCTGTCTGTGGAGTTGGTTTTAAGTGGGTAAAAAGTGTGTTTTTTATTTGAGCTATAAGCAGGCTAAACACGGTTTTTAAGTGAGCGAAAAGTGAGCTGAAAGCACGTCTTTGTTAGTTTTTTTCACAGTAAAAACATGCTTTTAACTCGCTTTAAACCTAGTTATTAACAGTATTTTATCTGTGAAAAAAACAAAAGCAATTTGTGGGTTTGGGTAAGTTGATTTTTGTCGGTTTTAACAGTGTTTTAGTGAGTTTTTTTAAGAAAGTAGGTTTTTTGTGAGCCTTTTGTGGGATTTTGCAGTGTGAAAAAAAATAATTTTGGACTGATCTGTTCTAGAAAAAATGGTTTTTGTGAAGCAATTACAACAGTTCATTATAAGCCCCATGTGGTTAAAAGGGAAAAAACACAATGTGTATGAAAATTATGTTTATATGACAAAAATAGTACACCGCAAATTAATACAAACAGATTATTTTTACAATACATAATACAATAATAGACATTTATGGAAGATTTGAAAGCAAAAGGTTGACCGCAATGGACCACTGCGGGTGGAGTATTTAGACCGCAGCTGCTGCAGAGACCTGGATCTCAGCTGTTGGAGGTACCTGAACCGCAGTGGAATGAGGAACCTGGATTTCAGCTTATGGAGGGACCTTGACGGCATACGGTGTTGGGACCTGCACAGCAGCTACTGGAGAGACCTTGACCGCTAGGGGACATGGAAAGCAGCCAGTGCAGGGACCTAGACCTGATCTTGGCGGGTGGAGGGACCTGGAAAGCAGCTGGTAGAGACCTGGAAAGCGGGCGCTGGAGCGACATGTAGTTGTACCATTGATGCTGCTTGTGTCCTTCTCCTCTTGAGCATCTCTTATGCCAGTTGATCTGCAAAGGATTAATACCATATCACTTTCAAAAGGGCAAGGCATTCTTCAAACATGTTGATTGGTTATGTTTTCGTTCCACTTAACTATGAAATATTGCTGTTATGGTAATCTTGTTGCTTTAATAATAATAAATTTAAGTTATTTGCTTGTTGTTTTTGTTTGTTTATTTTTGAAATTTTAATCCCGTGATCACATGTGACTTAGCACTTTTCATCAATTATTAAAAGAAATTGCGTTTGGTAGAAAATGCAGTTTGAAAATGTACCAAGATGCATGGTCTCATTTGGCTGTGTGGTGTGGTGGCATTGTAAATGAATAACCTGTATAGTTTACCTCTCAACAAATCGAGCTTTCTTGGTCAAGGACAGGGCGAGGTTTTCCCACTCTTGTTCCCCTCAAGTTTGCCAGCTTGTGCAGGGTAAAAACCAGGTTTAAAAGTCCATACATCAGGCAGGCGATGATGCACATTCTTTCCAAAGGATCTTCCCATCGATGTCAATTTTGCCTTGTGGCAAGAGTTTAACCTTCAAAATTAAAATATATAAGTTCTAATTAAGTATGAGGGAAAGAAATCCGTTCAGTAATAACCAGAAATAGATATAAATAAAATTTTAGATGACAATAACCATGAAACACAACCATAATTATTCACTGTACACAACATTTACACTTTTTCATGTGTAAGTTTATCTATTTTCGCTTCAAAATGTGTTGTTTATCCTTTAAATTGCAATACAATAACTTATCCATTTACATTTCCCAGTGACAATACATAAATATGATAATGATCATAATTAATTCAATAAACTAAATAAAAAAGGGGTGAAGAAATGACAATACAAACCTGTTAAAACTGTTCTTCAGTATTCCAAAAACAACAACAGGCAGTTCAACCCCCTTTCCAACCAACTTATTATTGATTTCCACATTGCAGTAAAAAACACATTGTTTTCATCACACAATACTTCATGCTGACAGAATTTCAAGACATTTTACACTACCATTATAAGTCTTTCACTTCTTTATATTAATGTTGCTGAATTAAATTTAGCTCAATATTCAATTGCTGACACCAGCTTGTTTTTCAAAAGTTGTTGTTTTCAAAAAGATAACTTCCTCAGTGCAATAGCCAATCAAAAGCCTTATATCTTATTCCACACAGCCTTATCTCTAGGCAAACCCCATCAGTAGCCTTATCTGCCCCTAGATAATCATATAAACGGGCAGTGCCCGGCTCAAAATAACCACCCGAATATATGTTGTATTCGTCTTTATTACTATACGAATTCCATGTCACTGAAACATATATAAACATGGTATCAGACACTATATTATTATATGCAAAGTAACAAATATATAAAACATATCATGTGTGGCCTTTAACAAGTTACAATGAAATATATATAAAAGATCTGGTAACATGATAAATGGTACATATACAGCATAAACATACAATTACATGAGATCTCAACTCTTTCTCGTTCTCACTTACCATTTGTGGAATGTGTACGGAACTCTCTCTCAATCTTATACAATTCTCTGCGGGTGCTGTGCTACTGCTGCAAATAAGATTATACATGTGAAGAGTATGGGAAACTGTGAATTATAGGAATCGTTAGCACGTTTAGGATGGCAATGCTGCTTTTCTGAATTTAACCTAATTACTTATCAAATATGAGTTATATCAACTCACAACATAAATACAACTCAATGCAAATACAAGAAAGAGTAAATGCAAACAGGTAGAAATAGAACTAACCTTATATTGAAGTAATGGCAACTCTGTACTATAAATGTACATCTTAAAAGTAGATGTGTACAGCTCTGTGTTCAAGTTAGAAGTGACCAGAAGACAAAGGAAAGGGCGGGAAAATAACTGGTCAAGCCTGACTGAACAATTATATAAACTGGACATGTGTAACTCACATGCTTGACTGACTTTAACTCTAAGACTGGCCACAGGAGCACAGCTTAATAAGTAACCCAGGTAAACACAATGCGTTATATGGAAATAATAACATTTAAAACAGAACACATGAACAGAATCCTTGAAATGAATATTTCAACCCTGTTACAGACTTCCCTGGCCCGAACAATGATGTCCTCATCATAACAAACCAAGAAGAAAACAAAATTGTCATGTCACAGTAAAAACAGAATCGTCCGTCAACAAATAACCTTTCTATACAAAATAGATACAATACCTATCTATCTCACTATACTGTTTATAATAACAGCATTGTACAAGCAAGAACAACATACTTTATCGAAACTACATCCACTAGTTATACTACTGAATAACTGATACATACTTACCTTACATAAATGTATAAATATGATTCTGACTCTTTTCCTCCTGCTCTTCAGAACTGTGTCCTCACATTAAAATAATACATTAAAAAAATCAATTGATACTATATGCAATATCAGCAATTCACATTGTTAATAAGAAAGTTACAAAAATAACATCACGTCACTCGCATGAAAACTCACTGAAATTTATTTCAGAGATAACTCTTTCTGATAATTATTAATCAGAATAATACTGCCCGAACCTTGCAAAAAAAAAAAAAAAAAAACAACATCTGATATAAAATACACACAAAATACATACACAATATTGTTTAAAATATGTTAAAACAAATTTTTAATGAAAATTTCATTGAAAAATACTAGAAACCATACGTCCAGCTGTCTTACTGTCTAATTGATTTAAAACACCTGAGGCAATCAATTTATTTAATGCCTCAAACCTGGCATCTTGTGGTCTTGGTACCACACAAGCATTCATCTGGTAATCCTTATACCGATCTGGAGGTCGTCTCTCTCTGACAGATTGTCTTGGTTTTGGTGTTGGAGCTCTAGTATCCGATGTAGATGTCTCTGTCCTTATCGGTTGTGCTTCATCCATTTCTATAGGGACTTCAATTTCTTCTTGATTATTATTATCTTGATCTTGTATAGGGTATTCAGTAATGTCTGGTTCTTCAGTAATGTCAGCTTCTTGCGACAAATCTACTTGATGAGGTATGTTTTCAGGCATCTCTTCTTCGTTGTTCTCTTCTTCATTCCCTGCTGTAGATTCAGGAACATCTTCAACAACTTCGTCTACTCTATCCTCTGCTTGTATTAATTCTTCCCTATCTTCGTTTCTTTGTTCTCCGGGAACTTCACTAGAAATATCATCTCTGTCTTCTATCCTCGATTCTTCTGTAGACATATCTATGTTTTCCGTCATTGATTCTTCTCTAGACATATCTATGTCGTCAGCTAGGATATGGGCGTCCCCACCTCTTGAAAAATATACAAGATCTCCTGCATCAGACTCATCCTCATCATCGTCTTCCATCTTTTCTACTTCTTTGGATGCATCCATGGTCTTCTTGTCTGATAATTCTTCTACTTCTTCTTCTGCTACGTCTACAGGTATGCTGTTACCTGAAGTAGTCTCCTGATTATCCCGGAACTCTTCTGCTTCATCCTGATTAACCAACAGGCGCAGATGATTCCTGTGCAGAGTTTTCTCCTTACCTGATTCTGACCTGACACGATAGACTGGTATATGGTCATTTACTTGTTCTAGGACAGTAAAAACTTCCTCTTCAAACTTATCTACCAGTTTGTGTTTTCCTTCAGTATGGGATAGGATTTTTACAAGAACCTTATCCCCTACTTGAACTCTTGCTGCTCGAGCTTTCATGTCATAATACTTCTTTTGCTTACCTTTGGCATTTTCTACATACTGTTCAACTATTTCTCTTGTCCTCTTCATTCTCATCTTTAAATGTTCAATGTAATCTTTGGTTTCTTTGGTCTTGAATTCTGATGTTACTTGTTCAAACTTGGTGTCCATGGGTAATTTTGCTTTACGTCCGAACATTAATTCGAAAGGTGATACTCTTGTCGATTCGTGTGGAGTACAATTGTAGCAAAATACCAGATGCTTAATGTAATCAGTCCAATGTTTCTTCTGATCATTCTCTAATGTTCCAAGCATGCCTAGTAATGTTCTATTAAATCTTTCTGGAGTTCCGTTTCCTTGAGGATGGTAAATAGAAGTATGAGTTTTCTTTGTATTGGTTAATTTGCAGAGCTCTTTGATTATCTGTGATTCGAAATTGGCTCCTTGGTCAGAGTGTAAAGTTGTTGGAATACCATACTGAACAACAAAATTGTTATAAAAGGCTTCGGCGGTTGTTTTCGCTGTCTGGTTCTTTGTCGGAATGGCCATGGCAAATTTGGTATAATGATCCGTTATCACTAGGATGTTACTATGTCCTTTAGATGGTTCAACTGACAGAAAGTCAAAACACACTAATTCTAATGGATAAGTTGTATTCACATTAATCATTGGTGCCCTTGTATTCACTGTTGTCTTTCTCCTTAAACATCGATTACATCCTGTGACATGTTTCTCCACATCTGTTGTAATTCCTGGCCAAAAATAGCGTTCTCTCAGTAATCTTAGTGTCCTATCTCTTCCAGGGTGACCACAGTCGTCATGAAATCCTTCTAGTATTTCTCTCTTATAGCAGTTTGGTATAACGAGTTGTTCAATAATCTCTTCATTCTCATGTAAATTCCTGTACAGAATGCCTCTCTTTATGATAAAGTTTTCAAAGTTCTTTTTCATTATGATATCTCCAGGTAGAGTATTAAATTGGGGTAGGGTCTTGTCTATAGTTGCTATTCTCCACTTTTCAATTAATTGATCTTGTCTCTGTGCTTTCCTAATTTCTCTTAATTCAAGCTGTGCTATAGGTTGCATTGGTGTTTCTGTAGCTTCTATGATGTTGAGTGACAATGCTGGTAGTGTGTCAATGAGTGCTGGTGTTATGTACTTGCAAATTGTTTTCACAGTGCTGTTGTCTATTTTGATGTTTTCATGTTGTTGTTGGTCTATGATTTTGTGGTGAGGATATCTGCTGAGTGCATCTGCATCTGTGTTGTTTCTGCCTGCCCTGTATATGATGTCAAAGTTGTAATTGCCCAAATCTGATGCCCATCTTTGCCCTGTTGCGTCTAATTTCGCTGTAGTGAGAATGTAAGTGAGTGGATTGTTATCTGTGAGTAATGTAAAGTGAGTGTTGGTTAAGTAATCTGAAAACTTTTCGGTGACTGCCCATTTTAATGCCAAAAATTCTAATTTGAAAGCTGCGTAGTTTGATTCTGATTTACTGAGTGACCTGCTTGCATATGCTATGACGTGTTTGGTGTTGTCGTGATGTTGTTGATATAGCACAGCTCCTAAACCCTTACCTGATGCATCCGTGTGTACTTCAAACGGTAAGTTGAAATCTGGATATGCCAGAACTGGAGGTGTAGACAGAATTTCTTTCAGATTAGTAAATATATCTTCTTCAGTGTCTGTCCATTTCCATTCCTTCAGTGGTTTCTTCTGTCCCTTCTTTGCTTTGGTTGGTGGTAACAGATCATTCAACGGTCTCGTAATTTTGCTAAAGTCTTGAATAAATCTTCTGTAATATCCAGCAAATGACAAAAAACTTCTCAATTCTTCTGGTGTGCTTGGTGATGGCCAGTTTCTGATCTTGTCTATCTTACTTGGGTCAGTTTCAATTCCTTTACTACTCACAATGTGTCCTAGGAAAGCTATCTTTTCTCTGAAGAATTCACATTTTTCAGGAGCTAGTTTCAAACCAAATTCCCTTAATCTGTCAAAAATGGTGTTTATGTTATGTAGGTGTTCCTCAAAAGTTTTACTAAAGATGATAAGGTCGTCCAAATAAATAACGCAGATCTTCATATTCAAATCTCCTAGCATTTCCTCTGAATTTCTTTGAAATGTTGCTGGGGCATTTGTCAATCCGAATGGCATTTTTCGGAAGTGGTAAAACCCTAGTGCTCCTACTGTAAAGGCTGTTCTTTCCTTATGCTCCTCCTCAATTTCAATTTGATGATAACCTGATTTCATATCCAACGTAGAAAAATACATCGCCCCCTGTAAACAATCAAAAACGTCTTCTATTCTGGGAAGGGCATAGGAGTCTTTAATAGTCTTGGCATTAAGATTTCTAAAGTCTATACACATTCTGAGTGTTCCATTCTTCTTCCTAACAAGAACTACTGGTGATGCCCATGGAGATTTGGATGGTGTTATTATACCGCATGAAAGTAACTGTTCCAGATGTGCTCTAACCTCTTCAACCATGTTAGGTGGTATCCTGCGATGTCTCATTTTAAATGGCGTTTCGTCATGTAGATTTATTCTATGTTTGGTTTTCGTACACGTTCCTATATCTGTGTCAGAAGTTGAAAATAAATCCTTGTGTTTTTGAAGAAGTGTTTTTAATTGTTCTCTTTGTTCAGGTGTTAAAATGTTGTCTTTGTCGATGTCCAAGCTTTCTATCAATGCCTCTTGTCTTCTCTTCAAATCTTCCTCTTCCTTCAGGTGTCTCCTTGTTGTATCATCTTCAATGTCAACTGGCTGTAGCTCTGCAATGATGGCTCTGGGTGCTATTGTAACTGTATTATAGGTGACGTTAGATAACTCCACTACATACTCATTCTTCTTAAAGTCATAATTCACGAGAGCTGGTCCGATGTCAATGAAGTCAGGAAGTGATGAATCTCCTGTCTCTGATATCAATGCATTACATTCACTGTATGGTAGTTTTCTATAAGCTGTCACTGGTATATGTTTGGTTTGATTTGGTCCTATGGTAATCTTATGTTCAGTAGCACATCTCAGTATAGCCAGACAATTCTTGTTTCTTCTAAGTGCTTTCTCTCTTATTACTAAACATCTAAAGCTTAAAAACCATGGAGTATGTAAATTAGCCTTCTGTAAAAATTGTTCACCAAAATTATCTTTGCAGTCTTGTAGTAATGTTTTCAATATGTTTGTTCCTAGAATTATTGGAGTTCTTGCAGAGTATTTCGTATCTGGTGATATCAAAAAGACACATTGCTTTGATGTTGCTTTCTCCAATCCATTTTCAATACTAATGGTAGCTTCTATACATCCTAAGTATGGGAGTTGTTGACCATCAGCGCATTCTATGTTGATCATTTCTGTCAGTGGCTCTAATTCAGTATCAGCTAAGTGTTCTTTATAGAATGTTTCAGATATAATACTTACGCATGATCCAGTGTCCAAAAGAGCTGTGGTTGTATTGTTGTTAATATTCAGGTTGACTTCATTCACATCTCCAACTAGTTGAGGGTCTTTCTTAGTCTCTGGTGTGCTCCTCTCCGACCCGGCGACTGGAGCACAAACTAGTTTTGGGCACTCCCTAGCAATGTGTCCACGTTGATTGCAGTGGTAACAGGTGGGCATAAACGTGGTTGATGACAGTGGCCTTGATGGTTCCCTTCTTGTTGTTCCTCTGAAACCCCTCTGATCTGGCCGGAAATGTCTATCATAACCGTGTTGTCCACGCCGAGCACCTCTGCTGATAAAGGGTGTGTACTGGTTCTCTGACTGACCTGTTACTTTCTCTCTTTCTAATCTATCGATTCTTTCATTCAACCTTTTGAGTTGTGACAGGACTTCAGTCAATTCTGGTGCTGTTGTATTTACCGCAGGGTTGGCTGGCTTTGTTGTCTCTCTTTTCTCCTCTCTATCTTCAGACTCCATCTTTCTTAGATAGATTTTAAAGGCGTCATAATCATGTTCTGTTTCAAACTTGTAAGCTGCCTGCTGCCTGAGTTCCTTCTTCAATCCTTGGTATAAGACCCCTTTAATTATATTGTCATCCTTCTTAATACCCCCCAAAGAAACTGCCTTGTCGTACAAGTCTTCAAGCTTAGAAGAAAATGATGCAATGGACTCTGCAGGTTGCTGGGAACAATTGTAAAACTTTCTTAGAATAGTTTCCTTCGTTTCAACATTTCCATATGTACTCTCCAGCTTCCACATAACTTCATTCACTGTAACCTTTGTTCCTAGTCGTCTTAATATGTCAGCCACATCTTCTTTGGCAGCCTTTCTTATTCCAAATAAGATTTGCTCTTCTCTGAATATCCTATCAGCCATCAAAGACTGAACTTCAAACTTGAAACTCTCCCAACTGGCTTCTCCTTTTCCACTAACCCCTCCAAAGGTTGATATCCTGGGGTAGCTACTACTATTGAAGGTTCTGTCATCACCATATCTTCTTTCCTCAAAGGTTCTTCTGTCCTCAAAGTTTCTTCTGTCCTCAAAGTGTCTTCTGTCTTCAAAGTGTCTTCTGTCCTCAACATATCTTAAAGTTTCAGCTGACCTAGACCTATCTTCAGCCTTTTCCCGACATCTATATGTGGACATAAATTTGACTAAGTCCTCTGTATTTTCAATTTCAGGCTTAACATCAAGCTTCTTAAATGCTTCAAGCAATTTCCTATCTTCCTCTGTAATATCCTGACCTCCTTCTTCTTGAACAGTCTCCATAATCTTCCCTTCACTTGATGCCATGTTCATTTAACTTCAAATTCAACTTTCAATTATCAGTGATTTAATGCAACCTATCAATTAATCAATTAATTAATTCTGTCAAATAATCAATTCATGTCAACTTCAAAGTCAATAGTTTCCGAAGAAACAATTTCTCTTCAAGGGCTTTGCTTCCGAAGAAACAATAGTTTCACTTCAAAGTAATAATTTCCGAAGAAATAATGATAACCCTTCCAAGTATATTGTGTTTCAAAGAAACACTAATCTCTTCCAACATACATAGTATAATATAGCTTAGACCAAATAAAGTTCAAAGTCAGTTAAATGCTACCCAAAATTCAAAGTTGCTGCCAATAAAACAACAAACAAACACCTTCCAATTCTAATTATTAATTAAAAAAAAAATAATAAAGTTAAGTCAGTATTGCATCAACTCAACCTTAAGTTCAACCAAATAAATCCTCAAAGACTAATTAAGTTGCAATTCAAAGTGAACTTCTATAAAATCAATTCAAAGTATAAGTACAAACAAATGAATCCACTTTAAATCAAATTCAATAAGTGAAAACACCAGTTAAATCACTTTTGCACTGTCTGAAAGTCAATCAATAATCACCAAGTATAATGAATAATAAATAAATCACTTGTGCGCAAACGGATCCTGGACTAAGAATATTATCACAAAGTATAAAAAAATAAAGTTAAGATACAAGTAAATTAATTGACCCACAATGAACCAATCAATCAAGTATCACAACTAAAACAAAACATCAAATTCAAACTTCAAAGTATGAACAGTGATGCACTTTCACACAATTTCAGCAACGTTCAAACTAATTCGGTCACAAAAGCACAAACCCAAAATTGAATGAACTGAAAAATAGACTCCAAAGTACAAGAACAAGCTAACACACTATTGCGTCAACTTAAGTCACAACTAAACATGCACAACTTCAATCACCTATATCAAACAGAACTTCAACACACTATGTGTAAATGGAATGCAATGTAAATGAAAATAATTAATTATCCAAAATGTCCAAGAATAATTCCAAATAAGATATGAAATGAAATTAACTAAGTATTTCCATCCGTAAACTGCAAGGAAGAACCTAAAAATCAAAGTCCAACTTAGAATAATACAATATAAATAAAACCAAATATTTCAAATCAAACCTAAGTATCAATAATAGATGAAAATATTTCACAAAAAAATAAAGAAGTTTAAATAAGTGTTCAAAATAATTTCAAATTAAATTCAAATGAATAAATTGCACCAAGTATTTTAATTCAAATCACTCAACCTACACTGTGTTATAAGTATTAACTTCAGAAATATTAAACGCCAAAATAAAAATGCAATGCCCTGAGACAAATCAAATTAACTAAAATAACAACCAAAGAAGCCGACCACAAATGTTACCTGATATCAGCTCACACGGGAGACATCTGTCCAAAACAGACCTTACCTACATGTACATGTACTACTACACTGTGTTGAGAATTACTACTCTACTACAACTTCCATATAAGGTAAAATAGTAGTCACATGGTCTGTCAGTGAAAAAAAAAATTCAGTCATGTGTCAACCAATGAAAACCAAGGAAGCGATGATATCCAAACTCAGTATGCAAATTAGGGAATTCTATATCCAATCAAAACCAAATCATGTATAATCAAGGTGAACAAGTGTAACCTGATGTACTGTTAGCAATGCATAAACTCAGGAATGCAGCAAATCAAAACAAACACTCACACAGTAATAAAATGGAATACAATGGACTAAATAGAATTAAGGCCAAAATGTAAAAGGGCTGGATAAAGGTATGGACACTGGTAAAGGGATTATATGAGAATTTATAGAATAAAGAGGTTAAAGGGATAGCAATGAGTTGGTTACAAAATTAATGAATTTATAATCACTTTATGAATAAATTCAAAATAGCAGCATTTCAATGTTTTTAGTAACTGTTGATAAAGGATGAAGAATAGATCTTATAAAGATGTAACCGTCACCAAGTAATTAGAGCAATCAATTATATTAGGTAAACAAATAATATATTCTCTCTCTCACTCACATACATATACTCACGGTTACGAAGAAAGGTGAAGAATACACATATGATGAATATAGGCCACAAATGATTAAAAGTCTGAATATGATACACGATAACTATTTAAAGATGTCCACTTCACAATTGTCCACACGGTAGGTACACGATATTGCACTATAAATCCTCGGAAATGTTCTAAATACACGGTTAAACGACTCCCACTTCCGCTACGTCTTCTACGACCCGTCCAATAAGACTCTTCCTACGTACGCTCAGTCCTCAACGACCCTTCCACGACTTCTCCGCTTTCCACGGGCCGCCATCTTCCTCTCGGGTCCGCAAAACACGTTGGGCGCCAAATATAAACGGGCAGTGCCCGGCTCAAAATAACCACCCGAATATATGTTGTATTCGTCTTTATTACTATACGAATTCCATGTCACTGAAACATATATAAACATGGTATCAGACACTATATTATTATATGCAAAGTAACAAATATATAAAACATATCATGTGTGGCCTTTAACAAGTTACAATGAAATATATATAAAAGATCTGGTAACATGATAAATGGTACATATACAGCATAAACATACAATTACATGAGATCTCAACTCTTTCTCGTTCTCACTTACCATTTGTGGAATGTGTACGGAACTCTCTCTCAATCTTATACAATTCTCTGCGGGTGCTGTGCTACTGCTGCAAATAAGATTATACATGTGAAGAGTATGGGAAACTGTGAATTATAGGAATCGTTAGCCGTTTAGGATGGCAATGCTGCTTTTCTGAATTTAACCTAATTACTTATCAAATATGAGTTATATCAACTCACAACATAAATACAACTCAATGCAAATACAAGAAAGAGTAAATGCAAACAGGTAGAAATAGAACTAACCTTATATTGAAGTAATGGCAACTCTGTACTATAAATGTACATCTTAAAAGTAGATGTGTACAGCTCTGTGTTCAAGTTAGAAGTGACCAGAAGACAAAGGAAAGGGCGGGAAAATAACTGGTCAAGCCTGACTGAACAATTATATAAACTGGACATGTGTAACTCACATGCTTGACTGACTTTAACTCTAAGACTGGCCACAGGAGCACAGCTTAATAAGTAACCCAGGTAAACACAATGCGTTATATGGAAATAATAACATTTAAAACAGAACACATGAACAGAATCCTTGAAATGAATATTTCAACCCTGTTACAATCAGTACCCTGTTTAGCTCTGAATGCCTGACAGATTGTTATCTGTTTATTGTTAGTGGTGTGAAATAAGGGTGTTTTTAGGTATTGTCTTGTTATTTTGTTGACAGTTTATGTAACACAGGTCATGTTTGGCATTTTATTATTTTATTGCAAATTAAGAAAATGGATATGATGGTGTCATATGCAAATATCAAAATCTTGCATAACTTATGTACAAAAATGAATAGATTAATTCCAAAATAATGTTTCCAATACCATAATTATTTAAATATGCAGATTTAACAAGTAAATACTGTTTTAAACAAATATAAACAATCATATGAGATTAATCATATGAGATTGTTTAAAAAAAAAGACATAAAACAATCATAAGATATTGTTTATAATAAAAAAAAACATAAAGATAAAAATTCAAAGTGAAACACAAACTCTTTCATTTTCATGTATAAAACTAAGCTTGACCATTGTTATAGTTTTTGTCAGTGATACTTGTTGTCCATCTGTGAACCTGTGATGTTCTGAAAGAGCCATTTTCATCCAATATTCCCTAAAAATTATGGGGAGCACACAAATGTACAATAGGGACAATGGCAAACAAGCTGTAAAAAAAGCCCCTTTACACTTTACTTGTTTTATTTATGGCTATAAACATCAAACAAAGACCCAGTTGAAGAATTATTGTTTCATTGATGAGTTATATTAATAAATAAAAGACCAACTTGTTGAAAAGTGTGTTAAAGTGAGTCTTTAAGCCTCGTTGCAGCTCTCAACTTATTTACAAAAAGACCAAGTTAAACTCGCTTAAACCCACTTCTGTTTAAAAAAAGACCAACTTCTGTTGTAAAAGACTCGCTTATAAAACAAAAAGACACACTTAAACACACATAAACCAACTCATAAATAAAAAGGCTCACTTATGACACACAAAAAACCGACTTCTTACAGAAAAAAACTCGCTTAAACACACATCTTCTTAAAATAACCAACTTTAAACTCAGTTAAGCACAGTTTAGCGCACATAAAACTCACTTTTATTAGCAAAAACCAACTTCCGCTAAGAAAAACTCAGAAAAAACACAGTTTTATGTTGGTTTAAGTGTGTTTTGGTATGAAAGTGGGTTATTTTTTGACAAGGGTTGTACCTCCAATGAAAGATGTTCGAAGTAAACTTAATTTGACTGTAGGTTTAGAAAAAAGTAATTGTCTATAATTTAACGGCAAATGAATACTACGTGTAATCGGAATTCTCAATGGTGAGAGAACAACTTTCGGGTTTTTTGTAATCAATCTGTCCATAGGTTATTTATTTGGCGAAACCACCAATCTTATAATCACATTAATACACATTGCCAAGTCAACATACATAAAAAACATTAATTGTTATGCATTTTCATGATGAGCAGTAATGTTCAAACAGTGTACTATGTATTTATGCTTTGTACTAACTGAAACAATAAAATAACTGGTTTTAATGTCTTACATAAATAAATTAAGCAAGACAATACGTTGACAGGGAATTGGTTTTTCTATGGTTTTAGATAGTGTTTACCAGTCAGTGAGAATACATGTACATGTGTATAGTGTTGATCTAACTGTAAGTGGTTATAATATTTGGTGAATGTGTCAAGATAATCAAAATATTATGTTAATGCATTAGTTATTTACATGTACATTTCAATATGATGCAAGTTTCAAACATGCTTTAAGTATACTTTTTCTTAAACAACTCAATTTCACAATTTGTACAAGTTCGTGACTCGTTTTTCACAATTATCAGAAGTTCGCGACTCTTTTTTTACAATTTTGAAAAGTTCATGACTCATTTTTCACAAAGTGAGGGGGGCAGCGCCGCTTCACTAAATCTACTACATCACCCAAGCATGTAGTGAATGATGTTGTTTATATTAAGAACGAGAATGCCCTGATGACATCACATTGATTTAATTGCTGTATTATGTTTTCAATAGAGCCATGATAACACCTCAGTAACTGTTAAATGCAATATTCATATAGCTCTTGAATAGCCAAATAACATATATAAAAAAAAAAATTATGTTATATGATTTCGGTTTTATAATAAGATATCAGGTTTTTTTTGGCCCGATTTTATAGCCGAAATTCGGCTATGTTCTCAATCCCAAAAAGTATACTTTTTTCCCAAAATGTGGCAAAAAAATCCCAATTTCCCCCCCCAAAAAAAATAAAAAAATATATATATATATATTTTTTTTTAGAAAGAAGTCTTATGTGTATTTTATCTCAATTTTAACTCAATTACATCTAACAAAGTATTATATGATTTTTAGCTCATCTATTTTTTGAACAAAAATTATGAGCTATTGTCATCACCTTGGCGTCGGCGTCCGGTTAAGTTTTGCGTTTAGGTCCACTTTTCTCAGAAAGTATCAATGCTATTGCATTCAAACTTGGTACACTTACTAAATATCATGCGAGGACTGGGCAGACAAAGTCAGATAACTCTGGCGTGCATTTTGACAGAATTATGTGCCCTTTTTATACTTAGAAAATTGAAAATTTTGGTTAAGTTTTGCGTTTAGGTCCACTTTTCTCAGAAAGTATCAATGCTATTGCATTCAAACTTGGTACACTTACTTTCTATCATAAGGGGACTGGGCAGGCAAAGTGACATAACTCTGGCGTGCATTTTGACAGAATAATGTGCCCTTTTTATACTTAGAAAATTGAAAATTTTGGTTAAGTTTTATGTTTAGGTCCATTTTATTCCTTAAGTATCAAAGCTATTGCTTTCATACTTGCAACACTTACTAACTATCATAAGGGGACTGTGCAGGCAAAGTAATGTAACTCTGACTGGCATTTTGACAGAATTATGTGCCCTTTTTATACTTAGAAAATTGAAAATTTGTTTAAGTTTTGTGTTTAGGTCCACTTTATTCCTACAGTATCAAAGCTATTGCTTTCATACTTGCAACACTTATTAACTATCATAAGGGGACTGTGCAGGCAAAGTTATGTAACTCTGACTGGCATTTAAATTGGACGGAATTATGGGCTCTTTATACTTAGAAAATTGAAAATTTGGTTAAGTTTTGTGTTTTGGTCCACTTTACCCCTAAAGTATCAAAGATATTGCTTTCATACTTGGAACACTCGCAAACTATCATAAGGGTACAGTAAAAGGACAAGTTGCATAACTCTGGTTGTCATTTTTACGGAATTATGGCCCTTTTTTTACTTAGTAACTTTGAATATATGGTTAAATTTTGTGTTTCGATCCACTTTACTTCTGAAGTATCAAGGCTATTGCTTTCAAACTTCAAATACTTTCATGCTATCATGAGGTTACTGTACCTGGCAAGTTGAATTTTACCTTGACCTTTGAATGACCTTGACTCTCGAGGTCAAATTATTAAATTTTGCTAAAATTTCCATAACTTCTTTATTTATGATTAGATTTGATTGATACTTTGACAAAACTACTCTTACCTGACATACCACAATAGACTCCACCCAAACCATCCCCCGTGCCCTTCACCCCTCCCCTCTCCCCCCCGAATCCCCCCCCCTAAATTTTTTTTTTTATCATCTCACAAATGACCACCACATTCTCACACTATACCCCCCCCACCCCCCCATTTTTTTTTTAAACAGTTAAAAAACCCAAATATTTTGTATTATTTTATGTTTGAAATACCGTCCAACCATCGCACCCAAGAATCCCCCCCACCCCTCATAATCTCATAATTTTGTTTTTTGTTAAGATCATCTCACAAATGACCACCACACCCTCACACTATAACCCCCGCCCCACCCCCAATTTTATTTTTTTTGAAACGGTTAAAAAACACAAATATTTGTTTTTATTATTTTATATTTGAACTACCGTCCAACCATTGCTCCCCCCCCCCCCCCCCCCCCCCCCGAATTTTATATATTTTTTTCGCATTTTTGGAAAATAATGTAATATGTCCACACCCCCACACTATACACCCCTCTTCACTCCACCCCTCCCTCCTTTGTGATTGAAAATGAGAGTCCCTTCACCTTTAAAAAGAAAATAGATGAGAGGTCTGCACCCGCAAGGCGGTGCTCTTGTTTTTCTTTTAATTTGAATGATTATAAAGAGTTATATCAAATTTAGTATTTCCCTAATCAGTGGACTTTTCGTGTGGAAAAAAAGGCTAATTAATTTATTTTCTCAATTTCATGAAAATGCGATAAAATTCCCAATTCCAAAGCCATGGGCTATCTTCCCAGAAAGTGGCAAAAAAACCTGGATATAATTCACCTTTAAATAAGATATAATTAACCTTTAATGCAACATTGAGATATATCGGGGTTATGATCAAAACAAAATCCCGTACCCTCCCAAAAAAAAATCAGGTAACAAGTTTGGTAAGTTGATTTCAATTAGATGTTTTTCACTCTTAATTTGAAAAACTAATAAAGTGTTTGATGGCTGAACAGGGTTTTACGCATTAATAATATGTATTTATAGAGTTTTATTTAAATTTCTGGGTAATAATTAATGAGCTTATTATTTTCTGTTTTGAATACACAGTTGATGTACAGAGGACACTTTGTCAAGCAAGGGGCTCAAACATTGTAGGCAAGAGAAATATAACTTGAGCAAGACACTGGACATTCACAGACCTCCCTCCTGTCTAGGTGGAAGTGACAGTTGTTGGAACAGTTACATAGTGACCAGCAGAAATGTTACTCAAACCAAACACTTAACACTATACTGGCCCCCTCCTGTTTAGGTTGAAGTGGCAGTGGTTGGGATAGTTATCTAGTGAGCAGCAGAAACAGAATCCAAGCCAAACACTGGACCTGTACTGACCTCCATCCTGCCTAGGTGGAAGTGACTGTTGTTGGAACAGTTGTATAGTGAGCAGCAGAAATGTAACTGTAGCCAAACACTTGACCCTACTCTGACCTGTCTGCTGTTTAGGTGGAAGTGACTATGGTTGGAAAAGTTAGGTGGAAGTGACTGTTGTAGGGACAGTTGTCTAATGAGCAGCAGAAATGGAACTGAAGCCAGACACTGGACCTCTACTGACCTTCCTCCCATTTAGGTGGAGGTGACTGTGCCTGGGGTAGTTGTCAAGTCAAAAATTACAAGCCAAGTCTTTTCAGGTAAGATTACATTCATATTAATAACAGCCACAGCCTCAGTGGCATGCAGCCCAATCACAGATTGCATGCTCAACTGAGGTTAAGTTCTTAGATGTGCGCTATTGTGAACAGTCATTGTCTTCTGTCATATGTGTGTTGCCCGTCATATGTTAGTTACACAGGAAATAAGTTGACATGTGTTTTCAGTTGTACAATGTAACCCAATTGTGAAAAAATCCATTTTTGATACTGTGTGTCGTAAATTGGTGTTGAACAGTGTTAATTTAGACAATTCAATCACAGTGTTGTTAGTTGCAAGTAAGTCTAAGCAATTATCAAGTCATTATCAAGCATGTTATTTATCACTTGTATCAACTCAGTAAAATTATTTTGAATGAGTGTTTTATACATTCCAAAAGTTTACTTTTAACATTAAAGCATGCTGATGACATGCTCATGTCTTTAGTTCATGTCTAAAATTATATGCAGTATGTAGTTCAGTTTTATAAAGACATTAAGAACTTCTTAAATGTCATGAAGTGAATTAAATTATATTTCCTTGACAAACACAGAAGTTTGGTACAATTTTTAATTTTGAGTGGTCTCCCTTGGGCTGGCATTACTTGTATATGTCACTTCCATTTCCAATTGTAAAATATTGTAACCAATCCCTGAATAATTTGAATATGCCTTGAAGTTGGAGCACTCTATATCTCGATCAGACTAGAATATTTAAAATACCCTCTGTCTTGTATACAAAATAGTAACATATGTTTCAACTCAAATTTCTCATGCATAATATTAGTATGCTTACTTTGTTTAAACTTATTATAATTTGTGTAATATAAACTAGAAGGAGAGAAACATATGTTTGTTCTCACTTTGTTCTGTTTGAGTCACATTCTGAGAAAGTATGTGACCTTAATTAAACTACTTTATATTGCGTTTTAAAAGGAAATAATAACAAATTGTGTTGCAGAGTAAAATTATTTTGTTATATCGTCTTCAGGGGTGGCGAAATCACAAAAAACTATACTTGTCCACGGACAACCATTTAGGAAATTTAACTTGTCCGTTGCTTAACTACACTTGTCCGTTAATGTTTGTATAAATTATAAACGCATTTATTGATTAATGTAAAACAATGTGGAATATACCAAAATGAGTTTGATTTGCTAGTTTTATTTATAGTTGTATTTCAATAGTACATTCATTATAGCAGTATATTATAAATTATATAAAGACTTTCTAAAACTTTAAATCTTGCAAAGCTAGTGTTATTAAAACATGTGTTGAACATAAGTACATCGTAATCTTAACAAATAAAACTAGTCCAATATGTCGACCTCATCAGACTGAGGCTCTGTGCGCTACTGGTAGCAGTTTGATTATCATCAACTGGTACCCATTGAAAATCTGTGAGCCAAGTTTCTTGAAAAGTTCTGGTGCGTTTACTTGGATCACATTTTTTTCATAATCTTTCTTAGTTTTTTTGGGAGGTGGACTGCACAAAGCTTCGGGTTTCTGCTCCGTTGTTGAAGATTTAAAAAAAACTAAATGTTCCATTTTTACCATTAAAGTCGTCTTAAATAACAAGGTTTACTGTGTTTTGATTATCTTACTTAGATACTTTTTATATCCGTCTGATTGTAAAAATAAAGAAACCAGTCAGTACACTGTCTAACAGTCGCGCCGAATGTTTAAAATGCGGCATGCTCCTGGTCTCTTATAGAATAAGGGAGATCACTGCGCAGGAGAGTGCCCGTATTTTAGCTTGATTGCTCCGCAAATAGCACTGACAATGTAATCGAATGTCAACATCCGTTTTTGTAAAACTGAATTACCGCTTACATACAATGTATTTTTTGTATACCTGGACCCGACTTTTCAAAAACTTGTTGTCCACGGACAACTTAATTGAAAAAAATCAGTTGCCCAGACAAGCAAATGTACGACTCGGGCAACTCGGACATTTGATTTCGCCACCCCTGGTCTTGCTATACTGTTTTAGCCTAATATATTTACACATGAATTAAGCATTTTTTATGTTAAATAATATTTGGATGTTTCTTATTGACTTTTGTGGTAGTGTGATTCATTTAAATATTGTATACAAAAGCCGATGTGATAACAGTGATACATGTGTAGTAAAATATAAAACACTGATGCCTGTGATGTTAATCGAGATTAAAGGTAGACTTAAATATTAATCTAAGAGGGATTGGCTTGAATGTTAAATACTGAGAAACATGCTGATGATCACTCGGGAGACGGAAAACTACAACGGGCGAGGCATGGTATGGTATTGCGCAAGGGGGGGGGGTTAGAGGGTTAGGGTTTGGGTTAGTGTAAGGGGTCGGGTTAGGGTTTGGGTTAGCCTAAACCCAACCCTAACCCTAACCCGACCCCTAACCCTAACCCTTACCCTAATCCTTTTTTTGGGGTTATCACCCTTGAACATGCCTCGCCCGTTGTAGTTTTCCATCTCCCTGATCACTCATTGTTTAACTCCTCGAAAGTTGAAGTGGGGGTATTAAAAAGTATGATTATACTCATAGATAATGTGTGAGTATTTCGATGTTTATGAGGTCATTCCGTGCCAGAGGCCCCATTATGTGAAGACCCAGAGTGTGTGCCAGCACTCCTACCTAATTTGATTACTAGACTCACAAAAGTTGAAACAAATTTTAAATTAAAGCTTCAGTTTACATCTATATGTGTATGTAGATTTTCCTAAAAGTTATTCAATTTTGGTGTGTGTGTGTGGGGGGGGGGAACTGGATTGCCCAGAGGAGACCCACCTGCCAATCTCAAAGCCTTGTAGATAATGAATTAATATAAATCTATGTAAATTGAGGTTTTGAAAATCAGGTCAATGTTTGCTGCATAATACAACTAAATCTGGTCAATGTGTTTGCTGCATAGTACAACTGAACCAGGTCAATTTGTTTGCTGCATAATAACACTAAGTCAGGTCAATGTGTTCGCTGCTTAATACAACTAGATCAGGTCAATTTGTTCGCTGCATAATAACACTAAGTCAGGTCAATGTGTTCACTGCATAATACAACTGAACCAGGTCAATTTTTCGCTGATAATAACACTAAGTCAGGTCAATGTGTTCGCTGCATAATACAACTAGACCAGGTCAATTTGTTCGCTGCATAATAACACTAAGTCAGGTCAATGTGTTCACTGCATAATAACACTAAACCAGATTGATTTGTTTGCTGTGTAAAACAAATAAATCATGTCAATGTGTTCGCTGCATAAAACAACTAAACCACATGAAAATGTTTGCTACATAATACAACTATATCAGGTGGATGTGATTTCTGCATAATACAACTAAATCAGGTCAATGTGTTCACTGCATAAAACAACTAAACCACATGAAAATGTTTGCTGCATAATACAACATAATCAGGTGGATGTGATTTCTGCATAATACAACTAAATCAGGTCAATGTGTTTGCTGCATAATACAACTAAATCATGTCAAATTGTGTTTGCTGCATAATACAATAATCAGGTCAATTCGTTCGCTGCATAATGGAACAATCAGGATGCTGTGTTCACTGCATAATACAACTCAGTAAGGTCAATGTGTTTGTTGCATAATACTACTAAATCAGGTAAATGTGCTTGCTGCATAATACAACTAAATGATGTCAAATTGAGTTTGCTGCATAATGCAACAAAAACTTCAATGTGTTTGCTGCATAATACTACTAAATCAGGTCAATGTGTTCACTGCATAACACAACACTAAGGTCAGTGTGGTTGTTGCATAATGCAACAATCAGGTCAATGTGTACACTGCATAATACAACACTGAGGTTAATGTGGTTGCTGCATAATGCAACAATCAGGTCAATGTGTTCACTGCATAATACAACAGTCAGTTCAATGTGGTTGCTGCATAATGCAACAATCAGGTCAATGTGTTCACTGCATAACATAACACTCAGGTCAATGTGGTTGCTGCATAATGCAACAATCAGTTCAATGTGGTTGCTGCATAATGCAACACTTAGATCAATGTGTTCACTGCATAACACAACATTCAGGTAAATGTGGTTGCTGCATAATTCAACACTCAGGTCAATGTGATTGCTGCATAATGCAACAATCAGGTCAATGTGTTCACTGCATAATTCAACACTCAGTTCAATGTGGTTGCTGCATAATTCAACAATCAGTTCAATGTGGTTGCTGCATAATGCAACAATCAGGTCAATGTGTTCACTGCATAATACAACACTCAGTTCAATGTGGTTGCTGCATAATGCAACAATCAGTTCAATGTGGTTGCAGCATTATGCAACAATACGGTCAGTGTGTTCACTGCATTATGCAACACTCAGTTCAATGTGGTTGCTGCATAATACAACAATCAGGTCAATGTGTTTTTGCATAATTAAACAATCAGGTCAATGAAGTCGCTGCATTACACAACAAAATCAGGTCAATGTGTTTTCTGCATAATGCTATTAAATCAGGTAAATGTGTGTTTGCATAATACAACAATCATATCAATGTGTTCCCTGCATAACACAACAATCAGGTCAATGTGTATGCTGCATAATGCAACAATTGGGTAAATGTGTTAGCTGCATAATGCAACAAACAGGTCAATGTGTTTGCTTCATGATACAACAATCGGGTCAATATGTTTGCTGCATAATACAACAATCAGGTCAATTTGGTTGCTGCATAATACAACTAAATCATGGCCATGCATACCTTTACACAGAAATTAATTTGTACAGTGTTGTATTCATTTGATGTTGCGTTCATTAGCTGTTCTTATTGATATCCGAGGTTTTCAAATGACAGCGTTATATCTCCCCTTTGGTTTTATATTGCTAAAGTGCTAGAAGGAAACACAATTGCAGGGCATGGACCTTAGTCAGTTCATACATGTTTAATACCCATTATCTATTTCATTACATTTCTATCTACTTAATTGTTTTAACAACAAAAACATACATCTGTAGCAATTAGGTAAAATTTCTCTTTCATACAAATATCAACAAACGATATAAAACATCCTTAAGGTAATTATATTAAAATATGTAAACATGTTATGTTGAAGATAAGTTTATAACATACATGTTGCCTTACTAGTCTTTCTTGTACACTGTAAGCATGAATGTGGCAGTCCAACTTGTGTTTTCTGATAACAATTCGCATTGTTTGTATTAACTCTGATAAATCTATGTAAAAGTTTGCTTACCACCTCAAATATTTACTATACCCCTTGACATATTGCTATTATATTTTGCATACTTCTTTACCAACATGACTCCAACGTATAAACAAGAGCAGACAACTGTATCAAGCATTTTGTAAAAATTATGGCCCTTTTTCCACTTAAAATATGCATATTATTGATAAATCTATGTTAAAGTTTGCTTACCACCTCAAATATTTTCTATGTCCCTTGACATATTGCTTGTATATTTTTTTACCAACATGACCCCAACATATAAAGAAGAGCAGAAAACTGTATCAAGCATTTTGTAAGAATTATTGCTCCTTTTCCATTTAGAATATTCATATTATTGATAAATCTAGTTAAAGTTTGCGTACCACCTCAAATATTTTCTATGTCCCTTGACATATTGCTTTCATATTTTGCATACGTCTTTACCAACATGACCCCAATATACAAACAAGAGCAGACAACTGTATCAAGCATTTTGTAAGAATTATTACATTTTTTCCACTTAGAATATGCATATTATTAATAAATCTATGTTAAAGTTTGCTTAACTTCTCTTGACATATTGCTTTCATATTTTGCATACTTCTTTACCAACATGACCCCAACCTATAAACAAGAGCAGACAACTGTTTCAAGGATATTGTCAGAATTTTGACCCTTTTTTCACTTAGAATATGCCTATTATTGATAAATCTATGTTAAAGTTTGCGTACCACCTCAAATAGTTTCTATGTCCCTTGACATATTGCTTTTATGTTTTGCATACTTCTTAACCAACATAATGCCAACCTATAAACAAGAGCAGACAACTGTATCAACCATTTTGTGAAAATTATGGCCCTGTTTTCACTTAGAATATGCATATTATTGATAAATCTATGTTGAAATTTTCGTACCACCTCAAATATTTCCTATGTCCCTTGACACATTGCTTTTATATTTTGCATTCTTCTTTACCAACATGACCCCAACCTATAAACAAGAGCAGACAAGTGTATCAAGTATTTTGTAAGAATTATGGCCCTTCTTTACTTAGAATATGCATATTATTGATAAATCTATGTTAAAGTTTGCGTACCACCTCAATTATTTTCTATGACCCTTGACATATTACTTTCATATTGTGCATACTTCTTTACCAACATTACCCCAATCTATAAACAAGAGCAGACAATTGTATCAAGCATTTTGTAAGAGTGATGTCCCTTTTTCCACTTATGATATGCATATTATTGATAAATCTATGTTAAAGTTTGCATACCAGCTCAAATATTTTCTTTGTCCCTAGACATATTGCTTTCATATTTTGCATAGTTATTTAACAACATGACCCCAATATATAAACAAGAGCAGACAACTGTATTAAGCATTTTGTAAGAATTATGTCTCTTTTTCCACTTAGAATAATCTATGTTAAAATTTGCATACCACCTCAAATATTTTCTATGTCCCTTGTCATATTGCTTTCATATTTTGCATACTTCTTTACCAACATTTGCCCAATCTATTAGCAAGATCAGACAACTGTATCAAACATTTCGTAAGAATGATGTCCCTGTTTCCACTTAGAATATGCATATAATTGATAAATCTATGTTAAAGTTTGCATACCAGCTCAAATATTTTCTATGTCCCTTGATATATTGCTTTCGAATTTTGCATACTTGTTTACCAACACGACCCCAATATATAAACAAGAGCAGACAACTGTATAAAGCATTTTGTAAGTGATGTCCCCTTTTCCACTTAGAATATGCATATTATTGAAAATCTATGCAAAAGTGTGCATACCAGCTCAGATATTTTCTATTTCCCTTGATATATTGCTTTCATATTTTGCATACTTCTGTACCAACATGACCCCAATCTACAAACAAGAGCAGACAACTGTATTAAGCGTTTTGTATGAATTATGTTCCCTTTTTCCACTTAGAAAATTGAAATTTTGGTTAAATTTTGTGTTTAGGTTCACTTTATTCCTAAAGTATCAAAGCTACTGCTTTCATACAAACATGAACTTGCAAAGTTATGTAACTCTGACTGGCATTTTGACAGAATTATGGCCCCGTTTATGCTTTGATAATTGAACATTTGGTTAAGTTTTTGTTTTGGTCCATTTTACTCCTAAAGTATCATAGCTATTGCTTTTAGACTTGAAAACCTCACTTACTATCATAAAGAGGACTGTACATGGCAAGTTGCATAACAATTAATATATTCCCTCTTGGAATATGTGTGTCTGGGGAGAAATTTAAATCTCTTAGTCAATGTGTCTGTCCGTTGGTATGCATTACTTAACATTTCTTGAATGTTTCCTAAAACATTATTTTCACTCAAACTATTTCAAATACATGAGTTTTTGTTATATATCATACGACAGTCACAACACTCGATAACAAAGGGTCATTAAGTTTTGACCCCATGCGCATGTCTATGCAAGCTTGATAGTAAACATAGTGGGTCTGTACACTTCTTTCAACACGCAGTTACTAAAATTTATTATTATTGTTCCTATCTGCAAAGCTTTCGAAAGCTTTTTTTCTAATCCAAGCATCTTGCATCTGACAAAGTTTATGCTTATGTTGTTAAATGCATCATTTCTGGCTATGGACTTGGGGTTTCTGAGGTAGGCTTTGTGGAGGTGGTGTATCTCATCCAATAATTGCTCAATGTCCTCTCATCAAACCAGTTCTTGCCCCAAGAGTGTCTGTGGCTGTAGCATAAAACAGCTTTCTGAGTGATGCCCAATCCAACGCTCCTCTAGAGCATTCACAAAGGACTGCTTGCAGCTGGCAGTCTTTAACTTGGCAATGCTCAAGGGTGAAGGGGCCTTCTTTCTTTGCCAATATTGTTTGGGCTGAAAATGTATATTGGGCTTGGTAATAATGAGGTGGTGATCTGTCTAGCATTCGGCGACCGACATTGAATTGGTCACCCATACATCCCGCATGTAACTCTTTCTCAAGATAACATAGTCAATAAGATGCCAGTGTTTTTCAGCGAGGATGCATCCGTTACGTTCAGTAACAGTTGTTAAGGGGCAAGATATAAGTGTTTGTGATCTGAGGTTCATGCTCATCACATGTCTGGAGAAAAATAAGACCATTGATGTTGCAGTGGCCCACTCCATGGTGTCCAAGGACTCCTTAATAGTCATTGCCAACTCTTGCATTGAAGTCAATTTAAAGTTTAGCTTGTCTCAACTTAACATTATTTGATTATTTAGGTCACCTGTGATGTTTATCATATTGATATACAAATAAAGTGTATAAACTTATTTAAATTACTTCTTGTAATTTGGGTGATTATAGGAAATTATAGTTATTAAAGTAATAACATAGTCGATGACATAATTTAGTTGTAAGTTTTTTAAAAATGATTGTTATTAAAAAATAAGGTCAGATTAACGAAAGGTTTTCTTGTCGCGAAAAATTGGCAACAACTTTTTGGAGGCCAGTGAAACCCCTGTATTCTTCAATAAAACATGAACCTTTGGCATATGTAACATGGTTTATTAGTTGTCTACCATGTTTTAATTATAATAAATCATTAACCTGGGGCGGTATTCTGAACATTTCTTAGATATTTTACATAGAATTTTCTAATTCTTAAATTTTTTCACTAAGAAAGTTTTTTATCTAAGATTTTTATCTTAGAATTTTTCTAAGACCATTCTTAGAGAAAAAACGTTCTTAGAAAATAAAACTATTTTCGTTCGTAAAAAATTTGTATTATCGACAGATTAAGCGCTTTTTGCATGCGCGTTAATACTGCGAAGCAAAACAATATGGCAACTTCGATGAAAAAAGTGTGTCATTCAAATACGCGAGTGTAATGTGTTTTAAGGCTTCAAACACATTATTTTAATTGTATATAGGACGTAATTCCATCTACTTTGCGTTAAAGCCGATAATAATGAAATCGCTCAAACGTTCAGAGTAGAGTAACAGTTATAATGTGCAACGAATTATATTCGCGCGAATGTTGAACGATTGTTAGAATATTACGTGTCTAAACAATCTTCAATCGTAAGCAATAAAATGTGTCAAGTCTGAACAGAAAACGGATGGTTGCATAATGGTATGTTTGGAATAATGTGATTCTATATTTATTTCATAATTATGTCATTTTGTAACCATTCACCTTCGTCAAGAATTGGAATTCCTGTTTCTAAAAATAGAAAATTTCCCACGGAATGTAAACAGGCGTCGTGTTTGACAAATACAATGGCGTCAAATAAGAAGGAGAGGGAACACAAATTTTCGCTAGACGACTGCATCATCTTATGCAATTTAATGGCGAAAGACTGTGGTATTGCGTTTTTGCATGGATTGAGTAACCATGATCTGATACGACATAGTCTTAGTGTCATAGATTCACTGAAGGTAACCAAATTATAGTGAATGTTGTTTTGTGTCTAGCAGATTTTGGCAATTTCAATTTCACCATTGAACATACAGTTGTATCTGTACATTTTTGACAATAAACTGTATAAAAATATTTCATCCTAGGTAAAAGAATTTGCAATAATCAAACTCCCAGCTACTGAGCCTGAGCTGTATGTCTACTCATAAAAGCTATTACGCATTCAAAAGAACAAAGCTAGAAAAACTTAAAAACCATGACTTTGTTGGAGTAATGGAAAGTATAGTTTGATGCGAAAATATGCTTGTTCCCATTCTCTCACTGAGTCTCTGTATGAACACAACTGGTTAAAATGCATGATAATCTCACCATAAATTTATTTTTGAATTATCATTATAATAATAAAACAACTATTGAAATCTTGACACCAATTTATTTGCACTAGTTGCTACATATACCGGTTAAGCCAATATAAAGCAATCAAAGCTATGTACATAGTAAGTGATTGTTTAATGAATACAAGTTATGTATTTAATAACTGGAATAACAAGTCAAACAAACAAGCAGATGTGGGCGATGGTTTAAACTAAGTTCAATCAAAAAGCAACTAAAAACAGGACGGCAGAAAAGCTGGAAAAAAAGTGGCTAAACATGGTTGCCAAGCACCGTCTCATTTATACAGATTACATAAGAGACCGTGCATTGACAGGTACCATACCATATTCTTTATTGCATAATACAGTGTTTATGGCAAACAGCCTCGGGTAGTCATCAATTAATTGCAAAATGAGAATAGAAATAAACAAATATATAAGGAAAAGAATATTATAAATGTTAATGCTTTAATACCTCTAAAATAAGTACTCATTTTTTTGTTCATATGCCTTATATATCACTTTGAAAATAAAGTCCTCTTCATGTAAAGTATCAAAAAAATTGAGACTATCATGTCATTTTTAACAATGTTGCTTTTGTTTAATTTTGTTGTAAAGTAAAAACCTATTGGTAATGGTGTAACAATACACCTTCAAAAATTTAGTTGTTTGAATAGTCATTACACTGAGGTAACAAGTTTAAAATAAATCAAAAATAAAACTCATTTATGTTTGAACAAGATGTGTTTGTGAAACACAATGTCCCCCTATATGATGTTTGACCTTGTAGGATGACCTTGACATTGTGAAGGATGACCTTGACCTTTCACCACTCAAAATGTGCAGCTCCATGAGATACACATGCATGCCAAATATCAAGTTGCTATCTTCAATATTGCAAAAGTATTTATAAAATAAGCGATAAGGGCCACATTTATTTGACTTCTGACCTTGCAGGATGACCTTGACCTTTCACCACTCAAAATGTGCAGCTTCATGAGATACACATGCATGCCAAATATGAAGTTACTATCTTCAATATAGCAAAAGTTATTGCAAAATGTTAAAGTTGGCGCAAACAGACAGACAGACCAACAGACAGGGCAAAAACAATTATGTCCCCCACTGCTATAGTGGGGGACATAAAAAGAATTCATAAATGTGGTTACATAATTTTAACCACACATCCATTAGGTCTTATAAATAATAAAAATATTTATTTTAGAAGGAGGTTGTTTAAACAAAAATCTACACCAGTCTTACCAGTACCCGTCCCCACTCTACCCCTATCAATCAAACAAAAGAATAACTCATTGTAAAAAAAATAGTAAATACCATTGTTACTTTGTACAAAATATTTTTTTACAACAAAGGCTATCAAAAAGATTAACACTTCTCCACTTATTGAATGATAATAAATTAACTCTTTAACCCAAAGTACATTTATTTGCTCAGTCTTGTACATATGTCAAAGTATGACAAATGAATTGTCTTTGTCAGGTGTCACTGCAGCTGTCACGACAATGACCAACTCGAGGTGATGTCATTAGCAGAGCTGCTGAAGAGAAAGAAGATAATGCTTGAAATTTGATTGTTGAAAAAAAGTTGCAGTCACCATACATGTTTAATTTTCATTTTGATCATAAGCTTTTTTTTTAGTTAATATCAAAATCCTTAGTCTATAGAAAAAATTCAAAACTTTTCAAAATAGCATTTGTTGTAATGAAAATTTAATTTATTTTTTACAATGAAAGCACTTTTGTTCACATGAAATATCTGCATTTTGTTTGAAAACATTTCCTAACACATACAATTATATGTGTCTTGTTCTGAGAAAACTGGGCATAATGCATGAGCAAAAGTGTCGTCCCAGATTAGCCAGTGCAGTCCGCACAGGCTAATCAGGGACAACACTTTCCGCCTTAACTTGATTTTCGGTAATGAGGGACTTCCTTGAAACTAAAAATAATGTTTTGTTTTTGGGAAATAAATTAATTACTTACTGGCAAGCCTTTTCAGGTTTCAAACGAATTTCGCCATGCAGCACTCCCCATCTTCTTTTCAGTTGGCCTATTCCCCTTTCGACTTTTGATCTTGTTATTATGTCAGCTCTGTGATATCAAATATACATTTAATAAAATTCAGCAAAATTATTTGAGACGCTTTCTGAGAAAACTGGGCTTAATGCATGTGGGTAAAGTGTCATCTCAGATTAGCCTGTGCAGTCCGCACAAGCTAATCAGGGACGACACTTTCCGCTTTTATGTTATTTTTCGTTTGAAGGAAGTCTACACGATTTTCTACACGAAAATCCAGTTAAGGCGGAAAGTGTCGTCCCTGAATAGCCTGTGCGGACTCCACAGGCTAATCTGGGATGACACTATACGCACATGCATTAAGCCCAGTTTTCTCAGAACGTGTCTCATTTTTCTGATAATACTTTTAAATTAGAATCATGGTTTGATATTATTGCACTATATAAATACTGTATTTATTATTAATTGTATTGAAACACCTCATTAACTTAAAGTCTTATATTTTGCCATGGGTTGAGTTGTAAACATACATACAATAACACTCACCATTACCTGTTATTGTTTTATTTCACAATATATAGAGGATATTTGTTGGATTCGATGGAATATCGATTTTATTTCAGGAGTGATCATATAGGCACAAATATTTTGACCCCTTTGACCTTGACCTTGAAATTAGGGTCCGCGTTAAGGTTTCTAAATCTGCGTTTAGGTTTCAAAAAATGCAAATAGTTTCTATCAAAGCGTTTTGCGGGGGGCATATGTCATCCTCTGGAGACAGCTCTTGTTTACCAATGGAACTATGTACGTCAATGTAAAATGCATCATTTACATAAGATAAATCACTGGAATCATAGTTTTTAAATGAAATCCTGTATACAAATACATGGGTGCATAATGAAATTTGGATAACTATGTATGAATGTAGGCAGTTAGGCTTCTATATGTGTTAAGAATAAATGTATATTACTATTTTTTTTACCTGGGTATTGATAGAATGATATCCCATTCTATTGACATATGCATCCTGCACATCTGCACTTGAGTGCCATCCACAACGCCAACAACATTTGGAAAGTTGGCTATGCCTTGGAAATCCGTCTTTACCCTGCTGACATCATGCATATTTAGAGGGAACAATATAAATCTTGATGTAGTTTCCCTGCTAGCGAGCATCTCAGTGAACTGTGTCACAGCCCTTGACACTGATGGCTGTGACAAATTATGAATGTTACCATCATTTATCTGGAAATCACCGGAGCAAAATAGCGTAGGGTGATAAGGATTTTCTCTAAAGAAGAGACATTCTTTGGCCCAAGTGTTTTAGGTGATAAACGTTCACCATATTCTTGATTAAGGCGATCGATGCCATCCTTATCTAACCGATATCTTCTTACAACCTCAATGTTCGTGAGGTTCTCAAATGTGTCCAGCCTTTCGTTCATATCTACAAGTCAATAAATAAACAAGGTTTATATTCATTTATATTTTGTGTAAGAAAAATACACACATAATAATATTAGAAACATTTTGTAATAATAAAATGTCAATTAACATCAGCGTCTACATTTGGGGAAAAAATAATCATGAACACATGATAGTGTGATGCATTGGGTTGCTAATTGCTTCATTAGGGCGGGTATCATTTGTCGGGTCAGGTATTGATGCTTAAAGGCTTATTTGATTTTTACAAACCAAAGTTCATTTCAAAGGCAATACGTATGTAAAAATGGCAATTCACCATCCAGTTACAAATAAAATATGAACATTTCAACAATGTAAACAACGTTAGGATGACAATAACTTAAAATAGAAACCAAAGAAATACTATCATGTTTTTCTTTCAAATCAGTATAAAAGTTAAAATGGTATTAAATTGACATTTGATTACACTTTCTCCAATTTAATAAATGTTACCAATTCTAAATCCATACAGTGTTATACAATTATGAGCATTAAACCACAAAGCAACATAAATGATGCGCTTTTCCATCGTTATGTACCTATTTACATAGAAAACGTTCATTTGAAGTTTTCCAAAATGTACCGTAACTGACACGTCCGCCATATTTGTTATGATGGAAAGTTACTGTATCTACGGAGGTTTCGTCACTCAACAGTGTCGTATTTTGTATAAGAGGGGAAGTGAATGTTTCGAAATACTATTAAATTGAATGATAATAATAAATAAATACTGTCAAAATATATTAAATAAATTGTGTACACACATTTGCGGGGGTAAACTTACGAAGATGGGTATTTATGTTTCGTAATTAGTTGCCTTTCACTCATTTAAAATGTAAACATTATTTACCAATGTTAAAATTTAACTTACCTGTGATGGTTCGACGTGAAATTCGATATTTGTTTTTATGAATCAACACAAAATGGCCGATACAAATTTTATCTAAGAAAATTCTATAAGTTTAAGACAGGTGTTGAGGTTTCTAACTTTTTTAGTAAAATTTGGCAACTCTTAGAAAATTCTAAGAGATTAGAACGTTTCTTAGACAAAAACTAAGAAAATATTACAGTTATAGTAAAATACTTAGAAAAAACGTGAATTCTTAGCGAATATTTTGTCTAAGAAAGTTTCAGAATACCGCCCCTGGGGACAACACTAATGAACACAGTTGAGGTTGTCTTCACTACCCAGTGAATTGTACATGTTTTAACTAAATTTGTATTGCAAAATAACTTCATTTCCTCAGAAACCACATGGCCAAAAAGTTTTATTCTTGGTTTGTGGCAATTTAATTTGATAAGTTGTATGTATGTTAAGTTATTTTGACTTGCAACATTGAGCATTTTATCAATACTTTGACCAGCTCCTATTTATGTATTCTTATGCAGGTCACAGATCTGGTAGTCTTGATTTGTTTATACTGATAAATACTGCAAAACTAACAGGTTGTACACTATAGATTGTACTAAAGGAATTATTATAGCAGTAAGAGTACATCTACAGTATGTTATATTTATGTGTTTACAAATTAAAAAGAGATGAAATCAACTAAAAGTGACTTTTGAATCAGAAGAAATATCTGGCAATAATGCCCTGTCTGTACATGTACTTATTAATAAGCAAAAACATATTTATTATGATAATAGTATAATAGTGGTATAACACTAAGAATCAAACTGATTTAACACATCAGTCCACATAATAACTTAAACCAGCCATGGCCTGCAACTACATCATTTATGGTGACATAAGAAAGAACACTCGTTATATGGGTTAAAATGTACTAATAAAGTATTAATATTTTTGGAAAATTACCATTTTTATGCCCCCGGATCGAAAGATCGGGGGTATATTGTTTTTGGCCTGTCTGTCTGTCATTGTGTGTGTCCCAAAACAATAAACATGATTTAAGTTTGATAACTTTTTAAATATTGAAGATAGCAACTTGATATTTGGCATGCATGTGTATTTCATGGAGCTGCACATTTTGAGTGGTAAAAGGTCGAGGTCATTCTTCAAGGTCAAAGGTCAAATTTGTGGCTTCAAAGCGGCGCAATAGTGGCCTTGTGTTTGTGACAAACACATATATTGGTATACTTGGAAAACTCGCTAACTATCGTAAGGAGACTGTACAGGGCAAGTTGCATAACTCTGGTTGGCTTTTTAACGGAATTATGGCCCTTTTTTGTCTTAGTAACTTTGAATATTTTGTTATCCCCACGCTTTTTGAAAAAAAGGTGGGGATATTGTGGTTATCTCCGCCATCCGTCCGTCTGTCTGTCTGTCTGTCTGTCCGTCCGTCCTGGCCACTATCTCCTCCTACACTAAAAGCACTAGAACCTTGAAACTTACACACATGGTAGCTATGAGCATATGTGCGACCCTGCACTATTTGGAATTTTGATCTGACCCCTGGGTCAAAAGTTATAGCGGTTGGGGTGGGGCCGCGTCAGAAATTATCACTCATTTTTTTAGGTTATTTTACAAATACTTCTTTATTTCTACACCGATTCACTTCAAATTGATACTGGACCTCTCTTATGACAATACGGTCAATCTCAACCATGCATGGCCCCATTCCCAACCCTGGGGCGCCCCGCCCACATAGGCCACACCCACCAAAAATTTCCATTTACTATAATTTTTTCATTTCTACACGGATTCACTTCAAATTGATACTGAACTTTTGTTATGACATAAGGGTCAATCTCAACTATGCATGGCCCCAATCCCAACCCTGGGGCGCCCGCCCACATAGGCCACACCCACCAAAAAATTCCATTTACTATAATTTTTTCTTTTTTACACCGATTCACTTCAAATTGATACTGAACTTCTCTTATGACATTAGGGTCAATCTCAACTATGCATGGCCCCATAACCAACCCTGGGGCCCCGCCCACATAGACCACACCCACCCAAAATTGCCTTTACTATAATTTCTTCATTTCTACACCGATTCACTTCAAATTGATATTGAACTTCTCTTATGACAATACAGTCAATCTCAACTATGCATGGCCCCATTACCAACCCTGGGGCGCCCCGCCAACATAGACCACACCCACCCAAAATTGCCTTTTACTATAATTTCTTTATTTCTACACCGATTCACTTCAAATTGATACTGAACCTCTCTTATGACAATACGGTCAATCTCAACTATGCATGGCCCCATTACCAACCCTGGGGCCCCGCCCACATAGACCACACCCGCCCAAAATTGCCTTTTACTATAATTTCTTCATTTCTACACCGATTCACTTCAAATTGATACTGAACTTCTCTTATGACAATACGGTCGATCTCAACTATGCATGGCACAATTACCAACCCTGGGGCGCCCTGCCCACATATGTCACACCCACCCAAAATTGCCTTTTACTATAACTTCTTCATTTCTACACCAATTCACTTCTAATTGATGATGAACTTCTCTTATGACAATACGGTCAATCTCAGCTATGCATGGCCCCATTACCAACCCTGGGGCACACCTAGGTCAAACATTCGGCGTTGGGATATGCGTCAGCCTCTGCCGCGCCATTTCTAGTTTAATGTTGTGTTTAGATCCACTTGACTTTTAAAGTATCAAGGCCATTGCTTTCAAACTTCAAATACGTTCTTACTATCATGAGGGTACTGTACCTGGCAAGTTTAATTTGACCTTGAGCTTTGAATGACCTTGATTCTCTATGTCAAATAAATAAATTTTGCTAAAATTGCCATAACTTCTTTATTAATGATCACATTTGATTCATACTTTGACAAAACAACACTTACCTGACATACCACAATGGACTCCACCCAAACCATTCCCCACGCCCCAACCCAGAATCCCCCCCCAAACAAAAACAAAAAATAAAAATATTTGTTTCTTTTTTTTCTTATTTTTGAAAGATCATCTATTAAATGACCACAAACCCTTATTATACCCCCCTCTCCATGATGGCTTACGTTATATTGCCAAGCACTCTAATAGTCGAGCAGGCTGTCCTCTGACAGCTCTTGTTAAATATTGAAGATAGCAACTTGATATTTGGCATGCATGTGTATCTCATGGAGCTGCACGTTTTGAGTGGTGAAAGGTCAGGTCAAGGGCATCCTTCAAGGTCAAAGGTAAAAATTTGGGCTTCAAAGCAGCGCAATAGGGGGCATTGTGTTTCTGACAAACACATCTCTTGTTTGTTGTTGTAATTACCAGTACTCTAGAGAAATGTTTGTATGCTATTTAAGAAACATTTTTTCTGCGATTTACATTTTTATTTTCATGTAGCTCTTTAAAATGTGTTCAAACCTTTGTACTTCACTACCTCAAAACAGTGTATTTATCTGTTCTGAAACAATTAGCTCCTTTTTATAAGATATCAACATTAAATTTCATGTGTGTATAGAAATCAGTGAGAAGAGGTGTCATGCTAAAGAACCATAACAATGCCCTTTCTTAAATAGAGTTATTGTCCTTTATTATGTATTTTTTTCAGGGCTCAATATTTCACATACCATACAGTACAGCCAAAGCGGAACAAACGTATTTCGCGATCCGCGGCGGCAAGGTGAAACGAGTCGATGCCGCGTCAGTATGCGGCGGCAAGTCGCATTACATGGCGAAACTTCGCATCTGTCCGCCGAGGCATGCCACGATCCGCGACATGATGCCCAGTCGATGCGTATCATGAAATAATTTCTTTTTTTAAATTATTAGTTACATGTAGTTAACAAATTTTGAAAGAACAATTATAATAATAATTAAAATCATAATAAATTTATTGTGCGCGGATTGTATTAGCATATACATGCAAGCATAGTTAATGTGTCTGGCCAATTAAGTTTGTTTCCCGCCCGTAGTGTATGTATTTCACTCATAAACAAGGTCACGTAATTATGTTTTCGCACATACACGTGGGCAAGGCTCCAGCATATGGTGGATTTATAAATTATTTGCATGTTGATTTTGCTATTATATTTAAGCTGAGAAAATTAGCAGTTTGAAGCCACATCGATAATCAAGACGGTGACGACGTATTTGTTGTTTTGGTAATTATCAGCTTATTATAACTGTTGTTTGAATATGCGTATATAAACACGATTTATTTTGTTCATATTATTCAGTTAATATCGCTACTAATTAACCGATAATCCCGTATATTCCAATTTTGAAGCAAATGCTGGTAAATATTTACGATACACAAACATTTTTGATATTTCCTTTAGTATCAAATACATTTTGGCATTTGTTACTATTTATAGAGATGATGAAATAACGTCTAATCGGGGTGTTTTTTTTCCCCACTGAACACGCAATTTACGCCTGACGTGATGTTCATGTATTTATACAACATAAAATACACCCAAACTTTCCAAACAACGTTCTACATGTCTGCATAATTTTCGTGTGCTTTTTATGAAACAAAGGAAATTTTAGCACTGTTTATTTGACACTAGAATTTGCCAAAGGTCAGGTTAGCATTAAAATTTGGAAATGTGTTTCGGATTACAAATTTTATAATGATAATCAAACGAAACATTAACAGTTGCGAGTAATTAATTCTACGCTACACATACATGTATGTACATGAAGGTGGATATCTTTTCACTCGATCCGCCGCGTATGTATGTGGCGGATTTACTCCGCGAAAGTACCCGAGGTTAATACAGACTCAGCGTCGATGCGCTGATCGATGCCGAGTGCCACGGCGATACGCGGCGTCAACATACGATTCGGCCGCCGCGTACTAATAATCTGGCCGTGGCGTAGCCGCCGATTTTGTTTGTGCCGCTTTTGCTGTACTGTATATCATGCTTGAGTAAAACCTTGTTAACACTCTAGAGGCCATATTTATTGTCTGATCATCATAAAACTTGGTCAGAAGATTTGTCCCAATGATATCTTGGATGAGTGCGAAAATGGTTCCGGTTGATGGAAAAACATGGCCGCCAAGGGGGCGTGGCATTTTTCCTTATATAGCTATAGTTAAACCTTGTTAACACTTTAGAAGCCATATTTATTGTACGATCATCATGAAACTTTGTCAGAAGATTTGTCCCAATGATATTTTGGACAATAAGTTCGAAAGTGGTTCCAGTTGCTTGAGAACATGGCCACCAGTGGGCGGGGCATTTTTCCTTATATGGACTTATGAATCTTCATGAAACTTTGTCAGTGTATTTGTTTAAATGATATCTTGGATGTGTATGAAAATGGTTCTGGTCTGTTGAAAAACTGGGCTGCCAGGGTGTTCACTAGTCATGAAAGTTGTTAAGAACATATTGTTCTAATGACATCTTGGGCTGCACAGAACAGGTCAGTTCCTTTGAATCTCAGGTGAGCGACTTTGGGCCTTTCAAGCCCTCTTGTTTCTTAACAAGTGTTATTGCCCTTTGCTATTTATGCATGATGTAACTTTTCAGGACGATATCTCAGATATTGTACAAGATTTGAACATGAAACTTCATGTGTGTGTAGATATAAATGAGAAATTCTTTGTACATGTACACGAACCATAACCATAACATTTGGTTTATATGCATGTATTTGCGTCAACACAGCATGGCAATATACATGACCTATATTATAGGCTATTCTATACCTGTTGTTTTTTTTATAGCGCCCTGCAGTAAATGAGCTCAAAACCTATAACGCGGATCCGTTATAACGCTGTTTTGTGGCTTGGACCCCATTGACCGCGCTATATTGCAGTTACAGTGTATTGATAAATTTAAACATTTGAACTAAAAATCTCCAGTAAAAAAACAAGAAAACAATTAAAAACAAAGAAGAAAAAGTAACCCTTAACAGGGCTCAAACCACTGACCCCTGGATTCCTGTAGTCCATGGAGTAAAATGCCTCGCACCCAGCCCACTCGACCATCCACGCTCATGATTACAGTGGATGTATTTTACAGCTATATAAGCAATCCTTGTAGTTTCTCAAAATATCGTTTCGCGTCTATCTGTTGGACAGCGCCTTTAATGCATTTTCATGATGTGCAGTAATATTCAAACAGTGTATGTATTAATGCTTTGTATTTCTGAAAAAATAACATAAATGGTTAACTTTTCTTACATAAGTTTATCAAGCGAGGTAAGATATTGACAGGATGGTTTAAGATAGAGTTTACCAGTCAGAATATTGTTGATCAAACTGAAAGTGGTTATTTGTTGAAAAAAAGTGTCAAGACAATGAAAATATTATTTTAATGCATTATCTAAAGACATTTCAATATGATGAAAGTTTTAAACATGCTTTTACCATACTATTTCTTAACCAACTAAATTTCACAATTTGTACAAGTTTGCGACTCGGTTTTCACAATTTTCAAAAGTTCGCGACTAATTTTTTCACAATTTTTAAAAGTTTGCGACTCATTTTTCACCAGTGAGGGAATCTGGGGAAAAATGCCCTGATGCAATGATGTGTGTTGTATATAGGGATTTATTTCTTAACAGGATGTTGAAGAATGAATTATTTTATTTTACATATGACACTTTTTCAAACTATCAGATTAATTGCCTATCACATAATAATTGTTTTCTTCTTCCAACCTTTAAGAAAAAAAAATCTGAATATTGTAATTTATAAAACAAAAAATCTACATTTCTGCCTTCTCAAGAGCCACACTGGTGAGAGCTGACACATTTTGCAACAGTTACATGTGGACCTATGCCAGGATTGGCAAATTTTTGTGTGTTCTATTTTCCACTCAATAACTCGAGCAAATGTCATAGGATCTTTGCCTCATGTAATGAAAATGTGTAAGGCAATAATATCTAGGTCAAGTTTGATAATCAGCCGAATTGACCCAGACACTTCTGAGTTAAGGCCCTTGAATCATCGCAAAATTGCGTTTTTTCTCGTCTCGCTCAATAACTCTAGCAAATGTCATAGGATCTTTGCCGCACTAAATGAAAATGTGTAAGGTGTAGGCATATGGTGATCTCTGTCTGTCTGTCTGCCACACTTTTGCGTTTAGGTTCGAAAAAATGCTCATAACTTCTATGTCACTTCAGATGTAACCTTTATATTTGGTATGCATATGTATATGGAAAGGGCCTTTCCATACGCGCACAAATTTTGACCCCTTTGACCTTGACCCTGAACTTAGGGTCTGCATTAAGTTATGTAAAGGTTTCGAAAAAGCATTTTTCGGGGGCATATGTCTTCCGATGGAGACAGCTCTTGTTTTAAGTAATGCAATATAACACTTGTGATATTTTAATCAATATAAACTAATAATTGTAAAAAATACGGTATTTTAGAACTTTTCCTTTTTCGTCAATCTCAGTTGAAGGTACCTTTAATTCAAGTTTAAACATCAAAACATCGCCCAGCTGGAATAAAATTATAATTCAGTGTACTATTCTTGTTAAACCAGGCATTTATTTGTACTACTCATCTTAACTAAATGTATTTAATACTTCTATTCTTACAGTCAGTTTAAGTTTGCCTTCCATTCAATGCACCTTTATTCATACATTCTTTCTATTAGGTTAAAAGTAACCTGATCCTGTACTTGTTCTCACATGCGTGACGGTTTACATAGTGACAATGTTTACTATGATTACACAACCGTGCCGCAAAGAGCTTTAAGGATCATTGTTTGGCAAATATTTTATTTAAGATGTGATTTCCTGAGTCAAGTTAGAAGTTTTAAATGTTGTGTTATTGTACAAAATATATAAAATTGTGTGTCTTTGTAATATGTTTCTTTATTGATGCATATTTTTTCTGAATTTTAATTGTCAAAAAGTGACTTTGTTGAAATTGTTCAAAAGGTACAAAATGGCAGCAAGTGCTCAGTCTTCATTTGATCAGAGTTCTAATGAAGTGAAGGACTATATTTGTAATGCCTGTGAAGACCAGAATAATGTTGAGACAAGTGCTGATTTCTATTGTAAACAGTGTCAACGATTTTATTGTGGAAACTGTATTGATCCCCATGGTAAAGCATTGGCTAAACATACAGCATTTGGAAGAGTAGATATAGATAAGTGGCCAGTTTCCAAAAAAGTGGTGGATTTTCTACTAACTTGTTATGAACACAAAGACAATAAAGTTGACAAGTTCTGCACCACCCACAGTCGGCTGTGTTGCCCTCAGTGTGTATCCGATTATCACAGGTGCGTAAATAGCCTTCAGTGGTTTAGTTAGTACAAGAAAAAGAAAAACATATGGGCCATGCTCTGTGAAAAGGGGATTTATTGCATGAGCAACACTTTTCGCCTAAACTGGATTTTTGCTAAGAAGATACTTTCTTGAAAGGAAAAATATCATAAAAGCAGAAAGTGTCGTCCCTGATTAGCTTATGCGGACTGCACAGGCTAATTTGGGACGACACTTTATGCACATGCACCGAACCTCCTTTTCACACAGCACGGCCCATATAATATACAGAAATTTAGACATTTTCAACCCATATTTGTCATGACATAACATTCAAAACAAGAGACTTTATGACAAAGTACATGTTTATTTTCAAACCCACCAATCTGTTATTAGCTCCACTGGCCAAAGGCCAGCGGGGCTTATGTCATGGTCCTGTGTCCGTCAGTGCATCCGTGCGTCCGTGCGTTAACTTTTTCTATAAAAATCTTCTCCTAAACTACTGCTGAAATTTCTCAGGAATGTTCATGTGGTGAGCCTCTTTCACATTTGTTCAAATTATGCCCCTGGGGTCAAATTTGACCCTGCCCCGGGGGGTCAAAAAATTGAAAATTGCTTATATAAGGCCCATTTTGTGCAAACTTTATAAATCTTCTTGTCCATAACCATTGGGCCTAGGGCTACCAAATTTAGTATGTAGTGACATCTTATAGTCCTCTACTAAGTTTGTTCAAATTATACCCCTGGGGTCAAATTTGACCCTGCCCCGGGGGGTTACAAAATTGAAAAAATTCTTATATAAGGCCTATTTTGTGCAAGATTGTGAAAAATTTTATGATATTCAGCGATTTTCCTCCTTCTTTATAAAGTACCGGTAAACGGTACTTTCCCAATCGAACGAAAATTCCCAAATTCCCAAAACGGTACTTTCCCAATCGAGCGAAAATTCCCAAATTCCCAATCGGCATCTGGAAAAATCCCAATCAGCGTCCGAATTTTTTCTCAAAACGATCGAAAGTTTCGTAAAAAAACCAACTTTCGGCGAGCAAACAAAGAAAATCGTATAGTTGTGTGTAACCACGCGCTCGATTAATTTCGGGTTTTATTATTCAGCGCATTCAATCAATAGAGTTGTTACTGTTTCCGGTTCTTTTGCCAGGCAGTCGGCGTACTGTTTTACGTCCGTTTGTAACCTTATCGTAGTTTGAAATTAGTCATAATAGCAAATATTATGCCAAAAAACCAATCGGAACCATCTATCACAGGACACATTGACAGCACTAATGATGCTGTGCAGGGAGGGATGCAAGCAACTGAGTGATGATCAAACATCAAAGATTGTTGAAATTTTCACAAAAATGAAAGAGAGAGACATTGCTTTAAAAGAGATTAAAACAACTAGTAATTGATTTGGTGTGTTCTTTATAATATTTTGTTATTTATATAAACTTTATAACTTAATGGTCATTAAGGCATGCCTGCAAATGATTATTTAAATGGATATGTTCAATTAAGTATGAACTGTATGATGTATTTAATAAGACCCAAACTTCACGACGCGATTTTCCCAATTTCAGGATTTCACGACTCGATTTTTCCCAATTTTGAGGTTTTCACGACTCAATTTTTCCCAATCGGACCGGTACGGGTACTTTTCCCAATTGGACAAGGAAAATCGCTGGATATTATACAAAATCCTTTTTAACACTCTAGAGGTCACAATTTTGATTCAGATTGTATTAATCTTGGTCATAATATTTATTTCTGTAAGCACAGTGTGATGTTTGGTCATGAGAGGTCAAAATATAGGTCACTGGTCAAATCTTACAAAAACATCTTGGCCCTCTTGTTATGTATCATTTCAGGGCTATATCTCACATACCATACATGATTCCAACATGAAACTTCATGGGTGTATAGATATCAATAAAGAGAACTGCCTTGTACTAAAGAACTAAAACCATCCACTTTTTAAACAAGAGTTACATGTATTGCCCTTTGTAAATTTTGTATGATGTGCCTTTTCAGGACTATATCTCAGATATGGTACACTATTTTGACATGAACTTTCATGTGTAACTGTATGTAAATATCAATTAGAAGTGCTATGCACAAGAATCATAAACCTACACTTTCTTAAATAAAAGTTATTGACTGTGTTTGTATCATGTAACTTTTCAGACTGTGGCCAATTGTATAAATCTGGATAACTTATATCAAGAGGATAACTTTTGGTTATCTTCAATTTTATGATAAGATAACCAAAAGTTATCCGCTGGATAAGAGTTATCCAGATTTATACAATTGGCTGGGCAGGGCTATATTTCAGATATGATACAAGATTTAAAAATGAAACTTCAAGGGTGTGTAGAAATCAATAAGGACAATTGCTATGCATGAAAAGAATTACAGTACACATAATTACTTAGTTTAAGGATTATACTGTATATCAAGAGATAAGCACCCATCCATAAACAATCTTTTTTGTGGGGATATAAATTTAACAAATGCACTTCTTATTTATGTCCTTGATTGGTGTACATTAATGTAAAGAGGCCGCACAAGATTGACTTTACAACTTTCAATACATAAAAAAACTTTACATGGATAAATAATTGTTAACACAATCATTTAATGTTAGTATCAGTTAATTGTTAAAATATAAATATTTGAAGTATGATTATTAAATCAAGAAATTTAGTTGCATACGATAATCTATCACTTTTGACCAACTCAATAGCTTAAAAAGAATTTTGCAAAACAGAAATGATCCATAGAGTATATTCATTTAACATTATTATAGGTCTGTGGGAATGTTAAAGAAATGTTTAAAAGCTGAATAACAGATCTATTAACATATTTCTCTTCAGTGACTATACTTATGGCACAAAATTGACTTTGTTTAATTGATCATTTGAATTGATAACGCACTTGAATAATTAAAATGGAAATGCTATACCTTAAAATGTTTTTTGGTCCAATTATGACTTTGAAAATAATTCAGTACCCTGATGCTTCAATAGCTCCTACAATGTAATAACCCTACCCAGTGAATACCTGTAAATTGTAATATATATATTAGATATAATTGCTCCGCAAATCTCTTTGTGTGAGTGTAAAATCCTGTCAGGCAATTTTCTACAATCCATTGAATTGCTTGTATACCATACCTGACAATTCACTCAAAGCCTTTGACTAGTAATGGTTGCAATATGAAACCAATATCTGAAAATTTCAATTCAAAATGCACTGCGATCAGCAATTAAAGGGACTTGTTCACATGTTTGGACATAAGGCAAAAGATAACTGTTCGGGTATATTGGGTAATTCACTCCCTGTTTTTGACAACAATAGGGTTTTTGTAAATTGCAAAGAGGTTTAGCACAAATTTTCACCCCCTACTTTTCAGCTTAATTGGGTTTTTCGCCCCCGTTTTTTAAAAACTCATTTGGGTAATTTAGCGAATGACATATATAATATAATAAAGATGTACTAAGGTTACTATATTATTTATACAAATGAAATTCAAAAAGGTACCTGTACATAACATTTTTGCGTTGAATAAGACCGAGTTCATGTACATCTCTTTACAATTGATGAAGTTATGGCTGTTAAAAGCGATGCTACCCGTTTTCGGGTTATTTTGAATTGAATGAATACCTTGAAAATGAAAGTAGAAATCAGACGGGTCTACGAATAATTACAATAATACCCCAAAGGTTGATAACCGCTAGAAATACTTCCTTCTTTTCTTCATAGGACCGCATATAAACTATCTGGTACAATTTGGTATGAAAAATAATTGCGTTTTGTGACGCAAGGTTTTTAACGGCAATAACGTTATTAAATTTGTATTTGCGTTTTTGTACGCTTTATTTTGAATTTAATTACGTTTTTGGTTATTTGAATTGCATAATAAGGCAAATACACTTGTTATAAATAGCTCTGGGACATGTTTAGGCCCCGGAAGAAGGGCACATATTAGTCACACTGTAAGTCTATGCCTGACTTCTTGTGTGTGTGTGTGAGTATTCTGTCCGAAATTAATATCATTTATGTAATTTTTGCATTCCTAAAAAGATGTCTGTAGTTGTTTACACTGAAATATTTCATAGTGTACAATGTATATCGTAGCATAACAACTTAACATACACAAAGCACACACATTTAATGTGGTATGTGATGTCGGATATTTTTTTTGGTCCTCGATAAAAAACTGTTCAACACATGCCCCTGGGGTAAAATTTGGCCATGCCCCAATTTACACAGGTGAGCGATCAATGCCATTCTTTGCCCTCTTGTTTAAAAAAATAAATAAATATAACGATGTTCCTTTATAAATGTCTGCTTGAAAAGAGAGAATATGTATTGCTTAAATAATTTTTGTGGTAAGTGGAAAATATCCTTTAGTTCTTAAACAATTTAAACAGCTTTATGGAAAACAAATTAATGTTCTTTGGTTGAACAAGTTTCTATGATGTTTTAAAACTTATCAATATTCCGCACACAATTTTAAATAGCTCAGCAAATGAGATACTCCTTAAAGAAAATTCCTTTGTGTGAAACAGACATGCTCAAATATCCACAACCATTAATTTGTATTATGTATCCTTTAAGCTGAAGAATTTTCAATATGATATTTAAGCAAATTAGCCAATGCACGGTTTATTTAACCCATTCCAATAAGCATTGGAAATTTATAAACATATTTTTTTATAATTTTTTGTGCACTTTGCATGTCAGATTTGTGTGAAATAGTAGTTTTGATATTGGCATTCTTGAATTACTTTAATTTAGATTTAAATTAAAAACTTACAAAACTTTTAAAATCAATGTTGTTAAGTTCCTATATATGTATTTAAGTTTCACTTGATTTGTCATTGTCAGCTCGGGTACTACTTACATGTACCCTGAGTACTCTTAATAATACTTAAATGTACCCCGCATACCGAAAATATACTAACACGTATCCGGTCAATTGAGACTGTACCCGAGATGCATTCCCGCCTAAAATCCAATGTCGTCAAAATGTTTGTTTAGCAGGAGTTTCAATAATATAAAGGTCATTTTACAGAATATTGACATAAATATGAATATAATTAATTTGAACAAAAGCCGACAAAGACCAATTTAGCGTTAGGTTACGTTTCAGTATAGTTTCCGTACCCGGGGTACATTTAAGTATACTAAGGAGTATCCGGGGTAAATTTTAGTAGTACCCGAGCCAAAAATGACCAATGGAGCTTAAGTTTCCCTTCGAATACTTGGTTTGTATATATTAATGCTGTGCACATGTCCATCATGGGTTGGTCTGTAGGTCGGTATGTAGACTATTTTTGTTCTGCTTATATCTGGTGAATGCATTGGTGTACTATCTTGCAAATTGGTATGTTGGTTATAAGTGAAAACCTGAATGCACTTGTTAATGTTTAGGTCAACATGTCAAAGGTCAGTGTCACAAGGTTTAGTGATTTCTTTGGTGGAAAGTAATAAACATATAAAGTTTAAGGGCAAGGTCACATGATCTGGTATCATAATATTAGTTTGCACACATAATCTAGAGAACCTGTTCATGTTAGAAAATATTGAACAATATTTGTGATGTAATCAGAGAACGTGTTCATGTTAGAAAATATTGAACAATATTTGTGATGTTGGCCTTCACTAAATACTACTCCTATAAATATGAGGTCGATTTACATCGACCTCATATCGTTTAACGTTATTTTGCAATAGCATCGTTCCGACATGAATTCATGTCGGAAGCTTTAACGGCATCAAATTCATATAACAGCACAGAATAATCATGCAATAAATTATTAAACATAAAATATAAACATTATTTTACTAATTGCATTAGAAAAATGTTTATACAAACTTACAAGTAATGATAGTCCAGACCTTAAAACACTACCATTGTTCAAATTCCATATTGTTGCCATATAGCACTGTGTAAATTGAAAGTTGCATAATGTTACCTCATTGGTCGGTTATAAATATATTGTTTCTCTATATATAGTTTTCGATTTAGACGAAAATAATAATTTACGTGGAATGTCATATTAGTTTTCCATTAAAACTTTGATCTTGCTGTGTGTGTTTATGGACGTTATTAATTATGTTATACTTATTAACCAGGTTTTCCGAAGGAAAAAACTGGTTATTAGATTGGCGAATGCGGGCGGGCTGGCTGGCTGGCTGGCTGGCTGGCGGGCTGGCTGGCGGGCTGGCGGAATAAGCTTGTCCGGGCCATAACTATGTCGTTCATTGTCAGATTTTAAAATCATTTGGCACATTTGTTCACCATCATTGGACGGTGTGTCGCGCGAAATAATTACGTCAATATCTCCAAGGTCAAGGTCACACTTTGAGTTCAAAGGTCAAAAATGGCCATAAATGAGCTTGTCCGAGCCATAACTATGTCGTTCATCGTCAGATTTTAAAATCATTTGGCACATTTGTTCACCATCATTGGACGGTGTGTCGCGCGAAATAATTACGTCGATATCTCCAAGGTCAAGGTCACACTTTGAGTTCAAAGGTCAAAAATGGCCATAAATGAGCTTGTCCTGGCCATAACTATGTCATTCATTGTGAGATTTTAAAATCATTTGGCACATTTGTTCACCATCATGGGACGGTGTGTACCACGAAAGAATCACGTCAATATCTCCAATGTCAAGGTGCCACGACTAAAAATAGATTTAAAAAAAAAAAAAAAATTACAAAGGGGGTTAATTTTTTTTGGTCATTTCAAAAGTTCAGTTTGAGTTTTCACCCTTTATCAGATTTTTTTTTCACAATGAAAACCTGGTTTTGTGACAATTTTGTCCCTTGTTTTTGTATTTCATTAAGAATTAGAACGTGTAGCCCTTTTTGTTAACTGTTTTTAGCAAACGATTCGCGGCTTAATAAGACACGGAAAATAGTTAAAGCGACACTTTCATTTAAAGGTTTAATGTGAACAATATTAAATGAAACCTTTTTTGGTATTAATATATTTTATTGACATGTTAAATTCGATACTTGAAAAGGTGTTTAGTCTTTAAAAAGATGTCGCTGATATTGTTAATTTAAATAACTCTTAATATGCTTAATGTTGTGTAAGAAATTGAATAGTTTCACTGAGTTTTATTCCCGCCTAAAATCCGATATCGTAAAACGTGCAACGGTTAAGAATAAGGTCTAAATAAGTTTAAGTATTCAGATCTGAATATCAGCAGCTGTGCCAGCTGGGAGCCCCGTTTTGGCTTTAACAACCGCAAGCGAAACAACATACTTTTTTAAGTCTTAAGTCTTAAGTCCATGATCACAAGTATAGGTCCCTGCTGTGGCGTATGGCACCATAGTGTTATTTAGTATTGGTCGGCACAGTATCTGATCATAACGAGACAATTGGTTTGTGCTGAACACAGGGGCAATAAAACCACAGATCTATCAATAAACAAGATTATTGAGATATCTTTTATTGAATACCGCGATAAAAATGCTCAAACCACGGACTCTAGATTACACGGATAAGAAACATGGCAACATTCTCAGAATCATCACTGCTATATGTGTAATCACCTAACAATTCGTCTAAAAATAATTTATATATTTGAGTTAAAGACGATGTACTGTTGTATAAGTCTGAATAAACTATCTGTCTGCCTGTCTAAATCTAAGCCGTCATCGTCCCAGTGAAAAAAAAATCTGATTTTGAATAGTTGAACATGATGCCCTAATGTCAAAATACGAAATGACCCGCGTAACACCGACCGTGATTTTCAAGAATCTTTCATAAATTGATAATTTAAGGTAAATAACATTTCATATAATTATACATAATTCCCTCGTTGATAATTAACAGCAAACGATGAATGTTTTTGACACCCATTTTATTTCAAGTATGAATGCAAAGCCGAATAAAATCGAGAGGGTCCGCTATATACGCTGTTTCATCATAAATTTAACACCCTTTCTGTGTTATAAACAAGAGCTGAAATAGTTAATTTATTAAGATTTATTTATAATAAGCTTTATTGATATGTTTCGTGAACAAAATACTACAATATATCATAAAAAATATAATAATCATGGCAAAGGAAATTCAATGGCCGGTTTCTAAACAAAAGCATAATCGCCAAGACCGTAGCATCAGTTCAGTGCGTTAGGAACGCGCGCTACTTTCTTCCGCCTTCATTCCTTAATAACTTTCGTTTTTAAACATTTTTTTTCTATCGTATACAGAATTCTATTCTCCTAAGCAAGATGTAATTTTTAAAACTGAACTCCAAATATAAACGCTACAAATTGGTATTAAGTACGAACATGTCAACCGTAAATCTAGATTCTAAAACTCCAAAACGGTATGATATTTGCAAAAGATAAAGTTATAACTCGCTGGGCTGTCGAAATCAGAACAAAAACTTAATATATATTTATATATCTGTTTACTACGTAACTTAAGCTTTCTAATGATATATAATTTGTCAAAATCGGCCGAGAAATGAAACTATAATTCAACAAAAGACGTGAGTGGGTACATCAAAATGTATAACCTCGGCGCTTCGCTGTACGCTAATTGTACAAAATCGATAGCCACAATACAGTAAAACGCGCGGTGGTAAAACATAAAATGTGTATTTCTTGTGTTTATCTCGCTATAAATCCATTAATAACAACGGGAATATACTAAAACGTATATTTTTGAAAGAGGAATTAATAAGCAACAAGATAACGTATAAACCAATAAAATCGGATGAATAGTTTTTGCATAAGATTGAATTTACTACAGTAAGGGTCAAATACTCGATTCATCTCCTAACAATATACACTCCGTGATACAACTGGTAGTTTTAACACACACATATTGGTTCCATTTAATTAAAGAGTACAGAAAGCTAAAAAGTGATGTGGTTTGTTGTACAACAACAATTGGTTATGTGTAACCTATTCAAAAAATAATTTCGTTCAAGATAATTCAATGTAATTCTATAAACGACAAACACACGAAGTGTGTTGTGTATGTTTATTTTAAAAAATGTACATAAGTGGTTTAAAAGCACAATTTTTACACATTTAAGAGGTAATCGCTCACATATATGTCTAATTAATGATAATTTTATGCATTAGCAAAGATTTAACGAGAAAAACTGAAGTTTTAGTTGAACTCAATTTGCTAAAGGAAAAACGACGGTAGCCGTTTAGAGGTAAGCGGGGTATCTTACGTCTAATTATTTGGACTACACTAAATACATGCCTTATACATTGTTAAATTTCTGTCCATTTATCAATATGCATTCAAATTCACTGCATTTAGTCTGGCCTATCTATCTGTTAAACATGATCTAATTTCCAATTCGGTATCTTCTTTGCCACCGAAATGAAGACCCATGTGACCCAAGTCCCATTACAGTTTACATAGTAACACTGTTTACTGCTTACAATTGATTGTCATTTGACAGTTTATTTGGTTTCTGTTCAGTTCAAAATACTTGATGGCTTAAAGGGATCTTTTCATGCTTTGGTAAATTGACAAAATTGAAAAAAGTTGTTTCAGATTCGTAAGTTTTTGTTTTAGTTATGATATTTGTGAGGAAACAGTAATACTGAACATTAACCATGCTCTAATATAGCCATTATATGCATCTTTTGACGATTTTAAAACCTAAAAATTATAAAGCGTTGCAACGCGAAACGATTTAATAATTTGGAGAGTTCTGTTTTTGTCGTTAAATTTTGTGAAACTATGAAGATTGCTTATATAAGGTATAAAATACGTCAACAGTGTGTACTCGGCGGAATAGCTCAGTAGGCTAAAGCGTTTTTACTTCAGGACTCTGGCAGGACTCCAGGGGTCACTGGTTCGAAACCTGCTCCGGGCAATGTTCTTTTCCTTTTTTTAACCAGGTTTTCCGAAGGAAAAAACTGGTTATTAGATTGGCGAATGCGGGCGGGCTGGCTGGCTGGCTGGCTGGCGGGCTAGCTGGCTGGCTGGCGGGCTGGCGGAATAAGCTTGTCCGGGCCATAACTATGTCGTTCATTGTCAGATTTTAAAATCATTTGGCACATTTGTTCACCATCATTGGACGGTGTGTCGCGCGAAATAATTACGTCGATATCTCCAAGGTCAAGGTCACACTTTGAGTTCAAAGGTCAAAAATGGCCATAAATGAGCTTGTCCGAGCCATAACTATCTCGTTCATCGTCAGATTTTAAAATCATTTGGCACATTTGTTCACCATCATTGGACGGTGTGTCGCGCGAAATAATTACGTCGATATCTCCAAGGTCAAGGTCACACTTTGAGTTCAAAGGTCAAAAATGGCCATAAATGAGCTTGTCCTGGCCATAACTATGTCATTCATTGTGAGATTTTAAAATCATTTGGCACATTTGTTCACCATCATGGGACGGTGTGTCCCACGAAAGAATCACGTCAATATCTCCAATGTCAAGGTCGCCATGACTAAAAATAGATTTAAAAAAAAAAAAAAAACTTACAAAGGGGGTTTATTTTTTTTGGTCATTTCAAAAGTTCAGTTTGAGTTTTCTCCCTTTATCAGATTTTTTTTTCACAATGAAAACCTGGTTTTGTGACAATTTTGTCCCTTGTTAATTTTTTTCTTGATTTTTTACTGAAGCTTTTACGATCCAATGTTTACATTTATCAATATAAAGCATTTAATGAATAAGTTAAAAAAAATGCCAAAATCTGTGAAAAGGCCCCTTTAACCATTTTAGGTTTAACTGGATTTTTGTTCAGTACATATTTTGTGATTGCTTGACTTTTAATAAAAGATTTAAATTATGTCTTTTCTGAACTAGTTATTCATATTCACAGAAATACTGTGAAATTAAGAATTTTCCTGAACGTTTTGTTTGCTTCAAATGTCAATTATCAAAATGGCGGACTTGTCTACGCCTTCTCATGCCAAAGGCTCTGATGAGGTTAAGGATTTTATTTGTTCGTCATGCAAAGAGCAAGCACATGCAGATTTTTACTGCAAAACATGTTTGAAACTTTATTGTGGGAAATGTATTCAGTTGCATGATAAGTGGTTTAAAAAACATTCAGCTTATGGAAGGAATGACATGAAAGAATGGCCAGTTTCGAAACTGGTGGAGGAATTTCTATTAAAGTGTGAAGCGCACAAGGACGACAAAATTGAAATGTTATGTGATGACCACAGTCAGCTGTGCTGCACAAAGTGTGCCTTCAATGACCACATGTATTTCTGAAACAATTTGCCACTATTATTTAGCTATTAAATATCAATAACCTATGTCACAATTTAAATGAGAATTAAGAAATGTAAATTTGTCAACTTTGATTTATGGTGTCTTAACAAACACATTTTTGTCCCGAAATTGTTGTGAAAAGTATGATATACTACATGTATGTTATTTTAAGACTACACTTTCATTCTAATTCTTAGAAATTATTTATAGCATTAATTAGAAATTTTGCAAATTGCTGCTTGAGATCATTTGCTACAATGATACTCTGACACTTCTGGACCACATGCGGGTGTTGTTTCATTATGCTTCACATGGATATTGATCTATGCAAACAATATTGACTTTCTTACCTCTGGGGTAAAAATGACCCCCCCCACCCTCTCTCTCTCTCTCGCTCTCTCCACATATGCTTGTGAAGCATGTGTTACACTCTACAAAAATGAAAATTGTTTAGGAGTTCTTATTCATATGAGTTTAAAATTTCTGTAATGGCATTAGCCTGTGTCCTTAATAACCATGCATCAGAAAAACAAGAGATTTGAAAGTGGGTTTCAACTAAAAAATTACATAACTGAATTTTAGTATCTAATGCTCAGGTAAGGGAGGTCTTTTAGCTTGGAGTAATTAGCCGGATTTTTTTCGAAAAAATCTCGGCTTATAGATTGATGTTGTCGGGCGGGCGGGCGGGCGGGGTGGCGGCGTGCTCGAAAATGTTAAAGTTCTTATTTCATGGTATAACTTTGGTATGCTTGGACCTAGAGTCTTCAAACTTGACATGAAGGTTGGCCAGGATTAACAGATGACCACTGGTCATTTCAAGGTCATTCATTTGAAGGTCAAGGTCACTGTGACCTTCAATATAAAAAATGTTAAAGTTGTTATAACTTTGGTATGCTTGGACCTAGAGTCTTGAAACTTGACATGAAGGTTGGCCATAACTAGTTAGTAACCACTGGTCATTTCAAGGTCATTCATTTGAAGGTCAAGGTCACTGTGACCTTGAATGTAAAAATGTTAAAGTTCTTATTTCATGGTATAACTTTGGTATGCTTGGACCTAGAGTCTTCAAACTTGACATGAAGGTTGGCCAGGATTAACAGATGACCACTGGTCATTTCAAGGTCATTCATTTGAAGGTGAAGGTCACTGTGACCTTCAATATAAAAATGTTAAAGTTGTTATAACTTTGGTATGCTTGGACCTAGAGTCTTGAAACTTGACATGAAGGTTGGCCAGAACTAGTAAGTAACCACTGGACATTTCAAGGTCATTCATTTGAAGGTCAAGGTCACTGTGACCTTGAATGTAAAAATGTTAAAGTTCTTATTTCATGTTATAACTTTGGTATGCTTGTACCTAGAGTCTTCAAACTTGAAATAAAGATTGGCCAGTACTAGAAGATGACCACTGGTCATTTCAATGTCATTCATTTGAAGGTCAAGGTCACTGTGACCTTAAATGTTAAAATGTTAAAATTGTTATAACTTTGGTATGCTTGGACATAGAGTCTTCAAACTTGACATGAAGGTTTGCAAGCACACTTAGATGACCACTGGTCATTTCAAGGTCATTCATTCTAAGGTCAAGGTCACTGTGACCTTGAATGTAAAAATGTTAAAGTTCTTATAACTTTGGTAGGTAAAAATGTTAACAATATGTTACTAATTTGCTAATAAAAAAATTGAGATCAAACTTTCCTAATTGTCAATTCAAGTTCATATTTGTGACCTTAAATGTTATTGTTGTTCATGTATATGCATGCATTCAAAACATAACACAAGGTTTGCTCATGCCTTGAAAAGTACTTACATTTTATTTTGACCTTTGAACAATATTTCAGTAATTTAAGTATTGCATTGACAAAAACACGAAAGGTACTTTCCTGTCATTTAAATAAAAAATCCGGCTTCAATGCGGTCATCTCCGACCGCGGAACTCTTGTTATAGAATAGATTTGTATTAACCATTGATTTCTTTGTCCAAAGTAGATCTCATGTTTGATTTCTGATTGTATTTTTATGTCCCCCACCACTATAGTGGGGGACATATTGTTTTTGCCCTGTCTGTCGATTTGTTTGCTTGTTTGTTTGGTCAAATTTTAACATTTGCAATTAATTTTGCAATATTGAAGATAGCAACTTGATATTTGGCATGCATGTGTATCTCATGGAGCTGCACATTTTGAGTGGTGAAAGGTCAATGTCAAGGTCATCCTTCAAGGTCAAAGGTCAAATATATAGCTTCAAAACAGTGCAAAAGGGGATATAGCTGACAAATGACATATCTTGTTTTAACTTGTAAAACAAAGTGCATTCAACACAAAAAGTGAGCTCTATAATCACTGTAAAACCTGTCACACTGCATAGGCAATTGGTCAAAAGCCTTTTGAAAAAGACTGCATTTAATTAGGTGAACTAAAAATCTATTTTAGAGTTTATTTTTCACATATTCAATAAATCTCTATTCAGCTGCAATAAGAAATTAAAGCTGTCAAGAAACTACTTATGATTACCTAGATTACTTAGTACAAGAGTTCCGCGGTCGGAGATGACCGCATTGAAGCCGGATTTTTTATTTAAATGACAGGAAAGTACCTTTCGTGTTTTTGTCAATGCAATACTTAAATTACTGAAATATTGTTCAAAGGTCAAAATGAAATGTAAGTACTTTTCAAGGCATGAGCAAACCTTGTGTTATGTTTTGAATGCATGCATATACATGAACTTTAACATTTTTACATTCAAGGTCACAGTGACCTTGACCTTCAAATGAATGACCTTGAAATGTCCAGTGGTTACTTACTAGTTCTGGCCAACCTTCATGTCAAGTTTCAAGACTCTAGGTCCAAGCATACCAAAGTTATAACAACTTTAACATTTTTACATTCAAGGTCACAGTGACCTTGACCTTCAAATGAATGACCTTAAAATGACCAGTGGTTACTTACTAGTTCTGGCCAACCTTCATGTCAAGTTTCAAGACTCTAGGTCCAAGCATACCAAAGTTATAACAACTTTAACATTTTTATATTGAAGGTCACAGTGACCTTCACCTTCAAATGAATGACCTTGAAATGACCAGTGGTCATCTGTTAATCCTGGCCAACCTTCATGTCAAGTTTGAAGACTCTAGGTCCAAGCATACCAAAGTTATACCATGAAATAAGAACTTTAACATTTTTACATTCAAGGTCACAGTGACCTTGACCTTCAAATGAATGACCTTGAAATGACCAGTGGTTACTAACTAGTTATGGCCAACCTTCATGTCAAGTTTCAAGACTCTAGGTCCAAGCATACCAAAGTTATAACAACTTTAACATTTTTTATATTGAAGGTCACAGTGACCTTGACCTTCAAATGAATGACCTTGAAATGACCAGTGGTCATCTGTTAATCCTGGCCAACCTTCATGTCAAGTTTGAAGACTCTAGATCCAAGCATACCAAAGTTATACCATGAAATAAGAACCTAACATTTTCGAGCACGCCGCCACCCCGCCCGCCCGCCCGCCCCCCCGCCCGCCCGACAACATCAATCTATAAGCCGAGATTTTTTCGAAAAAAATCCGGCTAAAAACTGACTTTCTGGTTTAAGGGCCCTATGGATCGTTTTAAAGAATAGTGCAGGTGATTTGTTTAAGGGCCCTATGGATTGTTGAATAGTGCAGGTAATCGGTTTAAGGACCCTATGGATTGTTGAATAGTGCAGGTAATTGGTTTAAGGACCCTATGGATTGTTATAAAGAGTAGTGCAGGTAATTGGTTTAAGGACCCTATGGATTGTTATAAATAATATTGCAAGTAATTGGTTTAAGGGCCCTATGGATTGTAATAAAGAGTAGTGCAGGTAATTGGTTTAAGGACCCTATATGGATTGTTATAAAGAATAGTGCAAGTAATTAGTTTAAGGGCCCTGTGAATTGTTATAAAAAGTAGTACAGGGAATAGCTAAAGAAACTTCAGCATACAGTTTATAGTATTGACAGACCTGTACGCTGAAGCGAACCCCATATCAAAAGTCAACCAGAGTCGTAACATATTTATGTCACTTCATAAATCAAAGACAGTTCATTTTCTTGGATACATTTCTACTTATATTGGTGAATAAATATAAATAACTGCATCAGGGCATATTTTAAAGGTTCAAATGTTTCAGATGCATCTTACAATAGATGAAAATAACTCTCATCAGACTGAAATTCACAATTTTGACGCCATTGTCGCTTTGTCACGTGACGAGTTTTCATTTGGATACTTTCAGATCGACCTTGACATTTTTTGCTGAAATTGTAAACATTACTTTCGTTATCGGAAATCTATTATTTGTGATTAACAACATACGTCTGGTGGATAAAAAGACTGATTTCAAAGTGAATCAGGTAATTTTAAATATTTTTTACCTTGAGTTTGTATTTACTCGACAATTTGTTTACAAAACAAGCAAGAATAATTTAAAATACCGGGAAATGTCATTCTGAATTTGAAAACACTTGAGCACATGGTATGTAACTAAAAATAGAAATAACGTCATATGAGCGTGAAATCTTGGGAGATTCGCATTTCAAGAATGTCTGTCACTTTGCTGTTTTTCTTGATATGTAAGAGCAGAACAAAATAAATTTTAAATGTTTAAGATAGTATTTTGTGAAAGAATATGTCAGTTAAATGTGAAAAATATCAATCTCTCCGATCAAGTGGTTTATTTGAGCCAATAACTGCATTTAAAAGCAGTTTTGTACTGGTATTTGTTAACTGTCAACTTTTCAGAAATTTCTGGTTGACTTTCCTAATGTGGTTGGTCCATAGCTTTAAAGTCGCATGAGTCAAAAATCATAAAAAGCGATATTTAAAGTTATGGTAGCCAGATCTATGCAGGTAATTGACTTAAGGGCCCTATGAATTGTTATAAAGAGTAGTGCTTGTGATTGGTTTAAGGGCCCTATTGATTGTTATAAAGAGTAGTGCAGGTGATTGGTTTAAGGGCCATATGGATTGTTATAAAGAGTAGTGCATGTGATTGGTTAAAGGGTCCTATGGATTGCTATAAAGAGTAGTGTATGTGATTGGTTTAAGAGCCCTGTGGATTGTTTTGAAGAGTGTAGTGCAAGGGATTTACTGTACACCCAGTATGCATTTATCTCACAGCCTCAACAGTAGTGGGTAATACCAAAACATTAATTCACTGTAAAACCATTAAATTTCCTGTGGTACGAATGTTCATGGATTTCATTGGTTCGATGAACCACGAATCCAAGTACCAGCGATTATTTATACATTTTAATCCGAAATCAGTCTTTTCCGAATGTCATTTTGGACATTTGCTTTTGTTGTCGTTTAATTGAGATATTTGTTTAAACTGTTCCCGTTTTCAATCATTTTGAAAGAGACATTGTTTGATTGAGATGTGCTAGTTAAAACAATATGTTGGTTTTTTGATAAGTGTTTGGGTAATCAAGCACCTTATTTAAACTGTACATCAGGGATTGTTCTCAAATTAACAGTTTGTTGATTTATCACATATGTCAATTTATGCCGATTAAAGTTAAAAGAGACATAACGGTTTTCACACATGTATTTTGGGGACCGTATTACTCAATTGTTGCTACTAGGGGACCGATTGCACTGAGAATTGCAAATATTGTCAAGTCAACATTGATGGCAATTAGCGAGAGGGGACCCACAAGTGCGCTGCTTTATCGCTTTTATGATCAGTGCACATTAACCTCAAGTCTTTCGGTCAACACAGATAAGCAGATTATGCTTCATTATTACTCTGGTAGTTTAATAAAAGTTTAATTATTAGGACGGTCAGTCTTCCCCGAAAATTTTAAATCCACGAATTACGTATCAACGAATTAGTTGTTTTTATGTCCCCCACTATAGTAGTGGGGGACATATTGTTTTTGCCCTGTCTGTTGGTCTGTTGGTTGGTTTGCGCCAACTTAAACATTTTGCAATAACTTTAAGGTCAGAGGTCAAATATATGTGGTCAAAATCGCTCATTTTATGAATACTTTTGCAATATTGAAGATAGCAACTTGATATTTGGCATGCATGTGTATCTCATGGAGCTGCACATTTTGAGTGGTGAAAGGTCAAGGTCAAGGTCATCCTTCAAGGTCAAATATATGGGTCAAAATTGCTCATGTAATGTCACTTCTGCAATATTGAAGCTAGCAATTTTATATTTGAAATGCATGTGTATCTCATGGAGCTGCACATTTTGAGTGGTGAAGGGTCAAGTTCAAGATCATCCTTCAAGGTCAAACGTCATATCGAGGGACATTGTGTTTCACAAACACATCTTGTTTTTATTTTAAATCCACGAATTTACGTGTCAACGAATTAGTTGTTTTTTATTAAACCACGAAATTTCATACCAACACTTTTTTTATATGTTTACAGTATTTGACATCTTTTTAACCAAGTTTTTCATCTTAAATGACCTTAACATAATGCCATCAAACCAAAATGAATACACTCCATTTATTACATTGTCTGATTTTAACATAATCCCCCAGAACATCATTATTATCTAGCCACACATTTGTGACGTACGCAGTCAGCCTGTCTGAAAATCTTTTCTGCTAGCCAGAATAGGCTACTGACATTTGCCATTTTGTTATTAATAATAGGGTGACTTTAATTTTCTTTTTAAAAGTATCGTGGTTTGAAATTCCATTTACAAGACTCATATATTTTTTAATAATTGCATCTTGTAAAAATGGGTCTTATGCAATATGCTGTTAGCGTAGCTCCAGCCCAGCAGTATTTTCAGGATATGCATTATGTAGAGGATACTCAGGAGATACCACGAAATCTTGAGTGCCTTTTATAGCGGAAAGTGTAGCCCCTGACCAGTCTTCACAAGTGCGCTGGCTGGGCATGAGCTACGCTGTTCAAATATGCTATTAGACCAATTTTCGCATGACTGCAGGGATCTAACAGTGTTATTTGAATGTGTTAAAGAAAAATGCGTCTTTTTCAAATATAAATTTGTTTCGATGATGTAGAAATACATTCATTTAAAGCCACATGAAGACAGACATGATGTGATATCACATAGTAAAATGTGTATCTACTAACAATACTATGGGATTTAATATACGTACACTTCATGACAAACTTTTCATGCAGTGGATATGAGACTTTTAAATTAAAAACAACTAAAAATGGCATGGCAGAGGCCGACGCGTATCTCCACACCACATGTTTGACCCAGGGGCACCCCAGGGTTGGTAATGGGGCCATGCGTAGTTTAGATTGATTGTATGGTCATAAAAGATGTTCAGTATCATTTTGAAGTTAATTGGTCAAGAAATGAAGAAGTTCATGTAAAATAACAAAAAAAATGAGTGAACATCTCTGACCCTGCTCCACCCCAAACCCCTTCACTTTTGGCCCAGGGGTCAGATCAAAATTCAAAATAGTGCAATGTTGCAAATATGCTCATAGCTACCATGTGTGTTAGTTTCAAGGTTATATTGCTAATAGTGTAGGAGGAGATAGTGGCCAGGACAGACGGACGGCACAGATAACCACATAATATATTTCAAAATCTAAACGCGGACCCTACATTTAAGATCAAGGTCACAGGGTCAACAATTTTATGCGCATAGAAAGGTCTTGTCTTGATACACATGTGTACCAAATATGAAAGCAATATCTAAAGTGACACAAATGTTATGAGCTTTTTTTGAATCGCGGTCACAGATTTTGAAAACTGAACTCGGACCCCAAGTTAAACAATTTCATGCACATGGAAAGCAATATCTAAAGGGACACAGTTGGTATGAGCCTTTTTCGAATCGCGGTGGCAGATTTGGAAACCTGAATGCTGACCTCAAGTTCAAGGTCAAGGTTACATGGGTAAACAAATTATTGCACATTTAAAGGTGTTGTTCAGATTCACATGCACTTCAAATATGAAACCAATATCTGAAGGGACACATTAGTTATAAGCCTTTTTTGAATCGCTGTCGCAGATTTCGAAATCTGAAAACTGACCTCAAGTTGAGGTCAAGGTCACAGGGGTAAAAAAAAATGTATGCGCATAAAAAAAATTGTCCTAAGATACATATGCATACCAAATATGAAAGCAATATCTGCAGGGCCATATTAGTTATGAGCTGTTTCCAAATAGCGGTTGCAGGAAATTCTCTGATGGCCCCACCACAACGCCCATAACTTTTGACCCAAGGGTCAGATCAAAATTCTGTCGCTGTCACCATCGCACATATGCTCATAGCTACCATGTGTGTAAGTTGCAAGGTTCTAGTGCTTAAATAGTGTAGGAGGAGATAACTCATAGAAATTGGCACATAGTGTATGTTGTTTAAACTGACATAACATCATTATGAAATAAAAACTTGTCATAGCTGAAATAAATGATAGCTGACTATGCCTTGGTATGTATTTTATGAATTTGGCAGCATGGTTTTATGGGATATATTTAAACCTGGCTATTGGTTTTGTACTGTCAGTAGATGACCTTATTATTTGAAATAATGCTTGAATTTATTTGTGTCAGTCGCTGAGTGTGGATGCGTGACCAAATGTGTTCCCTAATGGTATTGTCGTCATTACGTAATACTTGTGCTAATACATACTAATTCTATACCATCTATTAAATTTTAATACGGGAACTGCTTATAAACAAAGCGCTGAAATATCAGTGTAAAAATACTTGTTTAAACTCGAGTTCAAGAGACATGAGATGCCTTGAAAAAAAAAAATAGCTTAAAGTGTGTAAGGTATTTCTTTATGGAAACGTGTGATGAAATATGGCGATTCAATCGTTTTGTCATTGCAATAAAGGATACAAAGTATTTGATCATAGGTCACTCAGAACCAGAATAATTGGTGAAAACAATGTCCTGCAAATAACTGCATAAACATTGTGCTATGCATTTTCCAGATTTTTCATCAAGAGTCAATAACATGAACAGGAATTGTTGACTGTTTTAGGTATTATCTGCGGAAGTCAATGTTGAGTGCGAGCTGCACATCATAATTATGATATTGGTTCTTATTTCATGAACAATGAAATCAAATCACAATGCTCTATAATCTGTATATTATGTAACCTTTTCAATTGTTTATCAGTCTATTAACAACCATTAATTGTAATAGCCTTATATATGGATGAAACAAGTGTTGTTCATTCATAGATAAACAATTGATGGAACTTGGACATAATTTGATATGAATTTTGTTTGAAAATTGTGAACCTTGATTTTGAATTTTATCATAGTTTTGTTCCATGAATATAAAGTATTTAGTATTGCGTTCATTATGTTACGGATTTTGTTGTTGTTCTGGTTAAAAATATATAAATAAATCACATGAAGAAAAGAGAATCTAGTTATTAAAATTTTATTTATTATTACATAATTCTATAACAGTTACACAGCAAAACATAATTGCAAGAATGTTGAGTGAACATATTATTATAATAAGTTTCGTTCAACCCAATACAATTAATATGCATTATTAAAATGGACAAATCATAAATGATTACATGTAACTGTATCATAAATCAAAAGTTAAATATCATTTAGACGTCTATACTCTAATAAATTGAGCCTTTCTCTGGGAAAATAGGGCTTAATGCATCTGTGTAAATTGTTTTACCAGATTGGCTGTTCAGTCCACACTAATCAGTGGGAAAATAGGGCTATTGCATCTGTGTAAATTGTTTTACCAGATTGGCTGTTCAGTCCACACTAATCAGGTAGACCATCTGTGTAAATTGTTTTACCAGATTGGCTGTTCAGTCCACACTAATCAGTGGGAAAATAGGGCTTAATGCATCTGTGTAATATTGATACCAGATAGGCTGTTCAGTCCACACTAATCAGTGGGAAAATAGGGCTTAATGCATCTGTGTAAATTGTTTTACCAGATTGGCTGTTCAGTCCACACTAATCAGGTAGACACTTTCCGCTGTTATCGTATTTTTATATGAGCGAAGAGTTAGTTAAGGCAGAAAGTATCGCACCTGATAAGCCTGTTTTGACTTCACAGCCTAATCTGGGACAACACTATGTACATGCATTAAAACCCCTTTTTACAGAGCGAGCCTCAAGTATTTATTAAATGATAAATGAAGTCTTCTTACATTATAATATTTTTTAAGAAACACTAAGTCAACACTGAGTAAAACATGCTTATTTAATAGCAGGCGCAAGTAATTTAGTTGAAAAAAAATTATTAAGGAAATGTACATGAAGTTCCAAGGTTAACTAAACAGTGCTGGTCCCAGTAATCTCCCCCATCTGGGCTGCTGTGAAACCCTGTTCTGCTAAAAAATGAAATAAGATGTGCAGGCCTTCCCACAAGCCCGTGTCCACATGTGGTCTGCACTGTGCATAGCCTGTTATCAGCTTCTCCCTCACTAATTGCTGTATTTTCAAAGATAATCTAATGAGTGTACAACAAAACCCACAAATCTTGTCAATAAATCATAGTCAACGCTAGCTGCAGTACTATTTGATAGTAAATGTGCAGCTGCAGAGGCTATGCATTCAAGTTCATGTCTTAGATCATGCAAACATTGATATGTACAGGATTTCAGCAAACCGATAACCCTATTAAGTCTATTTCAAAAAGTTTCTTCACATCCAGGATCCATTCTGGAGCATTGATTTGTAGGGGATAGCTTCAATCTGAAACAATATTAAGGTAATTTTGAGGTAATATACATGTCTAGTATGTGTCATATTGATAACAATTGTTATAACAAAGCAACCACAGTTTAAAACTGCCTTGACAGCTCAGTGGCAGGGGTGGCGAAATCTCAAAAAACTATACTTGTCCACGGACAACCATTTAGGAAATTTAACTTGTCCGTTGCTGAACTACACTTGTCCGTTAATGTTTATATGAATTATAAGATTACATGATTAATGTAAAACAACATGGAATATACCAAAATGGGTATGATTTGTTAGTTTTGTTTATAGTTGTATTTCAATAGTACATTCAATATAGCAGTATATTATAAACAATATAAAGACTTTCTAAAACTTTTAATCTTGCAAAGCTAGTGTTATTAAAACATGTGTTGAACATAAGTACATCGTAATCTTAACAAATTAAACTAGTCCAATATGTCGACTTCATCAGACTGAGGCTCTGCGCCGCTACTGGTAGCAATTTGATTATCATCAACTGGTAACCATTGAAAATCTGTGAGCCAAGTTTCTTGAAAAGTTCTGGTGCGTTTACTTAGATCATATTTTTTATCATAATCTTTCTTAGTTTTTTTGGGAGGTGGACTGCTCAAAGCTTCGGGTTTCTGCTCCGTTGTTGAAGATTTAAAAAAACTAAATGTTCCATTTTTACCATTAAAGTCGTTTTAAATAACAAGGTAGACTGTGTTTTGATTATCTTACTTTGATACTTTTTATTTCCGTCGGATTGTAAAAATAAAGATACCAGTCTGTACACTCTCTAACAGTCAGGCCGAATGTTTAAAATGCGGCATGCTCTTGGTCTGTTATATAATAAGGGAGATCACTGCGCAGGAGAGTGCCCGTATTTTAGCTTGATTGCTCCGCAAATAGCACTGACAATGTAATCGTATGTCAACATACGGTTTTGTAAAACTTAATTACGGCTTTAATACAATGTATTTTTTTGTATTCCTGGACCCGACTTTTAAAAAACTTGTTGTCCACGGACAACTTAATTGAAAAAAATCAGTTGCCCAGACAAGCAAATGTACGACTCGGGCAACTCGGACATTTGATTTCGCCACCCCTGTAGAGTATCAAAATTGGCGACAGGTTTATTGTCTAATGTTGTGAAACGTTGGCCTTTGGTTGAAAAGTTTTACTGTACATCTTGTGTTTGAATTTATCCGTGTTTCAGTGTTAATTTTAACTTCTAAGGTTGATAAACTTTTGGAACTAGCTTTATTGTTTTCATATTTCACAAGAAATATACTTGGACGATACGAACAAAAAGGTTTTAACATTATAAACAGTAACAAAATGGCAACAGGTTCATTGTCTTCAGTTCCAAAACGTTTGCATATGGTTGAAGACTTTTCTTGCACATGTTGTTTAGAGCAGAATCTTACGGAATCTGCAGACATTTATTGTGAACAATGTTTAAGGTTTTATTGTAAAAAATGTGTTATCCTGTATAGTCAGTTGTTTACAAAACATATGTGGAAGGGAGGATATTAGGAAATGGCCAGTTTCTAAGGCCGTGGAAGATTTTCTCAGGAAGTGTGAGGTGCATGCGGATGAATCACTGACACAGTTTTGCCATGACCACGGTCAGCTGTGCTGCTCTGCATGTGTTGGAACAATTCACAGGTATCTCACACATTAATATTCCTTTAGTTATTAATAATTATGCCCCCCTTCGAAGAAGAGGGGGTATATTGCTTTGCTCATGTCGGTCGGTCGGTCTGTCCACCAGGTGGTTTCCGGATGATAACTCAAGAACGCATACGCCTAGGATCATGAAACTTGAAAGGTAGATTGATCATGACTCGCAGATGACCCCTATTGATTTTGAGGTCACTAGGTCAAAGGTCAAGGTCACAGTGACCCGAAATAGTAAATTGGTTTCCGGATGATAACTCAAGAACGCATACGCCTAGGATCATGAAACTTCATGGGTAGATTGATCATGACTTGCAGATGACCCCTATTGATTTTGAGGTCACTAGGTCAAAGGTCAAGGTCACGGTGACCCGAAATAGTAAAATGGTTTCCGGATGATAACTCAAGAATGCATATGCCTAGGATCATGAAACTTCATGGGTAGATTGATCATGACTTGCAGATGACCCCTATTGATTTTGAGGTCACTAGGTCAAAGGTCAAGGTCACGGTGACCCGAAATAGTAAAATGGTTTCCGGATGATAACTCAAGAATGCATATGCCTAGGATCATGAAACTTCATGGATAGATTGATCATGACTTGCAGATGACCCCTATTGATTTTGAGGTCACTAGGTCAAAGGTCAAGGTAACGGTGACCCGAAATAGTAAAATGGTTTCCGGATGATAACTCAAGAATGCATACGCCTAGGATCATGAAACTTCATGGGTAGATTGATCATGACTCGCAGATGACCCCAGATGACGCACTGTTTATTTGACGCTAGAGTTTGTTAATGTAGCATTAGCATTAAAATTCGGAAGTGTGTTGCGGATTACAAATTTAAGAAAGCTCATTTCAGAATCAAACGAAACATTAACATTGTGCGTAATTTATTCAACGATAATTTGTTTAAGCGCACTTAGTGCCATATCGCTTATTAAAACGTGAAAATAATAAATATGAAAATAGCATAAATCTATGTTTCTATGCTACACAAATGTACATGTAGGTGTATATCTTTTCACTCAATCTGCCGCGTATGTATGCGGCGGATTTACTCCGTGAAAGTAGGCGAGGTTAAAACAGACTGCGTCATTGCGCAGATCGATGCCAAGTGCCTCAGCAATACGCCCGTGAACACTCGACACGCCCGCCGCAAACTAAATTTTGGGCCGTGGCGTAGCCCGGATTATGTTTGTTCCGCGTTGGCTGTAATGTAGATCAAGCATCTAAAAAAAATGAAACCACTTCTGTCATATTAACATAGTATAATTTAAAAACTGTAAACTGTAAGCGGGTGCTCAACACTACGCTTCTACAGACAAATATTGTATGAAATAAATATTATTTATTACCAAAATAGTTTGTTTTATAGTTGGTCAATGTTAATTTGGAGTAGACAGATAATACTATACACAAATTGGTTTCATACATTAAAACAATTGTTTCACAAAGTACATAGCATAAAGGGATATGCTATATGGTTTTCAACACATGTCAATTGTTTAAGGATAACATTTTTTCGGGTCAGGACACCGTCAGGTAAAAAAAACCTTCAAAGTGCTAACTGCAAAAGTTGTATGGCCATAATTGGTACACTGCAACGCCGATATATCGCGGTTGTTGGGATCCAAAGATCGCGAGCGCGATATATCCGGCGCGCGATATAATTCGAGAAATGTCTAACTAAATTGTATTGCGGTTAATTTGTCAAATTTCCCCAATGTTTTCATTTTATATACGGCGATGCTACATATTTTTATAGTAATAATTGCAAACCAATTCTACAATAAACATTTTTCATAACTACATACGTATCTGTATTTATCATAAAATCCAAAATGTAAATTATTGTTTTCATTTTCTTGTACGATCGATCGCGAAACAGTTCAAAAAAAATTCTTGCCTTAAAAAAACGTCTAAAATATAATTGTGCATAGATTCGAATTTACCCTTATAAATAGTCCTAATGAAGGAACTGAAACAGCGTAACGGTAACGATACAGCGTGTTTGAATTATATTTTATTAAGAGGAAATGTCAATGTCACATAATTCGCGAGATACCGCGGTACTTTAGTTGAAATTTACAACGAAACTTTTTATGGAAATTAAATTATCTCAATGTTGTACCCGCTACGAAACTTTTATTTACAAATAAATACACCCACGCCAATTTTCGCGCGCTTTTTATTAGAACAAAGAAATTCATGACCAGTACCGAAATTAAACGATTTATATACCAGTAAACTGCCATAATTACCTTTGAAATGACACTTATTGGTTATTTGTTAAGTGTTAAAAACAACCCCAGCCGTGTGTACACAACACTGTCACTTATCGACTGTTTTTCACGCTTCACTGCGTGCCAAAGTAAGCCGTGACATATAGGGTGTTAATACTTGCAAGAACCGTTTTTTTTGCTCAAGTTAGCGAATTCTCAGATTAAAACATGACATTTAGTGATTATGCTTGTCGGATTTTTTGGGAGCCATAGCCAAAGCGCGATATATTGGACAGCGCGATATAACGGTCCGCGATATATCGGCGTTGCAGTGTATATAAGTTGCTATTGAAATTTTGCTGATGACAAGTGTTATTGAATATTATGTTTGAATGCTTTTACAAACATATTACACTACTGCGATTTTTGCCTAAATCACCGACACTTTGTGGTCATTATTTATTTTGGGTGAAAAATTATCGCGATCTCGCGCGTTTCATCACGCTAGGTCGAGCATGATCACAGTGTATGCTATAAATATCATCTCCGCGGTGATTCACCGCGATTCACCCCGTTCACGGTCAACGCAGTGAAGAACGATTTTCCTACGTTACATGTACATGTCTAATCTTCACAAAGATTATAGCAATATGGGATTATTAACATTGTTGGTAGATATAAGTGAGTAGCCTTTTTTAAATTTCAACATGTATTTCACACCCATGTCCCTTACAGGTTATTTTTTACTTTTTAAATGCTGCGTATAAAACAAAACAGTGTTCGCACCTAGCTAGCTGTATGATACCGCAACTGGAGGAGTGATAATTGCGTTATTGGTATGCAATTAACAGTTTGAAGCCATGGAGAACTCATAACTGATTGTAATGTCAGCGATTTTCCTTGTCCAATTGGGAAAAGTACCTGTACCGGTCCAATTGGGAAAAATTGAGTAGTGAAAACCTCAAAATTGGGAAAAATCGAGTCGTGAAATCCTTAAATTGGGAAAATCGCGTCGTGAAGATTGGGTCTTATTGAATATATCATAAAGTTCAAACTAAATTGAACATACCCATTAAAATAATCATTTGCAGGCATGCCTTAATGACCATTACTTAAAGTAATAAAGTTGATATAAATAACAAAATATTATATAGAAGACACAAAATCAATTACTAGTTGTTTTAATCTCTTATAAAGCAATGTCTCTCCCTTTCATTTTTTTGAAAATTTCAACAATCTTTGATGTTTGATCATCACTTAGTTGCTGGCATCCCTCTCTCCACAGCATCATTAGAGCTGTCAATGTGTCCTGTGATAGATGGTTCCGATTGGTCGTGCAATGATTGTTCATTAGACTGAACAACCTTTCCACAGAGGCAGTGCTGGAGGGCATTTCAAACTACGATAAGGTTTCAAACCGACGTCAAACAGTACGCTGGCTGCCTGACAAAAGAACCGCAAACAGTAACGACTCTATTGATTGAACGCGCTGAATAATAAAACCCGATATTAATCGAGCGCGTGGTTACACACAACTATACGATTTCCTTTGTTTGCTAGCCGAAAGTTGGGTTTTGTTACGAAACTTTTGATCGTTTTGAGAAAAAATTCGGACGCCGATTGGGATTTTTTCAGATGCCGATTGGGAATTTGGGAATTTTTGCTCGATTGGGAAAGTACCGTTTACAGGTACTTTATAAAGAAGGAGGAAATCGCTGAATGTAATCGTCGTATTTTCTCCGAGTCTCTCGATTCCCCGATACATACGTTTCAACTGTCTCAATCACATTTATGCAACTTCTTCCGTCTTTATCCATTGCTCGATAATCCCGCATATGCCCTATTTCCATTTTAAAAGCGCATTCTGGTTAATATTGATGATAAGAGTCCTAAAGAATGTCATACACGCTGTATTGTAACCGTTGCGCTGTTTCAGTTCCTTCATTATTGAAACAATTATTGTATTGTATACTGACTACACACTTAAGTGTCATGTTCATTTCATGATCTTCTTCAACGACCAATAAACAACTTAATTTATATTTAGATTAAATGCAACATGTACACATCATTTTCTGGGAATCAAGAAAGTGAGTTTATTTTGTGAAAATAAACCAATATCTGTTTATTGAATTTGTCAAACTTTTATATATATATATATATATATATATATATATATATATATATATATATATATATATATATATATATTAGCAATTCTAATGAAAATAAATATCGTTATTTTAAATGTTTTAAGCAATTTAAGTCTTTCTCTGAGAGCATATATGGGAATTTACTGTGTGAGCTACTTCAAAATGTTAACAGCTATACAATCATTGTTTTGACAGACAATGCGTGCTTATCTTAAGTTTGTTTCTGGTAATACACCGGATATTGGATGTTTGGGGCTTGATTGGATAATAAAACAAAGATGCAGTCGGCGGTTTTCAGTAGAACTTTTGTACAAACCAACCAGGGCTCAACATTAACCTAAAAACCAACTTGCCCTGCTGGGCAAGAACTTAAAAAATTACTTGCCCTGAACGTAAAGCCACTTGCCCAAACAGGAAATATCACATTAACTTTAAACCTCTAATAAAGATCAAAATGATACACCACAAAACCTTTTTTTATTTTTGAACATTTAACAAAATGATTAGAGCAATTAAAGTGTAATTTAAGTCTAAATTAAATGCTCTTTGTTCTTTTTTGCACTTGCCCAGGCGGACAACTAGATTATAAAATAACTTGCCCGGACCCAACTTTTACTTGCCAGGGGCAATAGGACAACCATTAATGTAGCAACCCCAGCTAATCTCCGATAATCCCACATTTTATCTGGAAAACTGTGAAAAGTCTACACCGCCTGTGGCATTTTGGGGATTAAAATTACATTTGTAGATGAATATTTTTATAATTGGTCTCATTTTAAAGCTAATAAAATTCTCTACAAAATGCATGTTTTACTTTTGTATTTTACCCACTATAACCCAGTTTTATCTGTTAATAAACAATAAATATTATGGTTTTTCGCTGTTGCGCGTGATTATCAACTTTCATGCACTCGGCGCGTGGCACATGTACTCTTTGTTCCTATTCGCGGGTGACTTAAACTTTATGAATATTAATGAGATTGACGAATCCATTTAGAAAAGTTCAGGACCTCCATTCATGACTTTGATGCAAATTTTTAAGTTCATCCGAACCGAAGATATAGTCCCCTAAAGTGTCGCCGATTTTTTACAAAAAGTACTGATTTCCGAACTATGCATCATATATCATATTGTAGGGAATGTTCTGAAGTTTAATTTGATATAAAAATCTTTTGTCGGAAACAATAGGAACCCTCCCGTATTTTAAGCCGAACGTAGTAATTTATTCAAATTTACTCCGGTCACGCGGCGACCTCGCTTTTCACCTTTGACCGCCATTTTGATTAACTGATTACGCATCGTAAACACGTTTTTCTATCGACGATTTTGAGCATGTTACCGATAGAAAACATCTTCATGTGGTTCAACTTTATTCTAAATACAAAGGTGAGTTCTAGAAACCTTGATTTTGACTCGATTAATTATTTATTTCAGTGCAAATATGTAATTTCGATGTAAGGACGGGCACTTGCTCGTGCGATCGAATCGTAGGAAAACCAACCCCGTGTTACTGTTATGAAATGCCCTCAAAGGTGTTTTTATCCGTAAATTATATGTATGAAAATAAGTTTTCTTAAGTATCTAAACAATCGTTGACATGATTAAATCGATAAATTTGCCCCGACGTTGTAGAAATTGTCCAAATGTGCATATCCCCACTGGCCTGTGAGAATGTTTTTGCACTGTAAAAGTTGCATATTAACATGATTTATACATGTACTGATGATGTAGGCCTGACTTTTCTTTCCTTTTTTTCAGTAGATCTAGGAAGTCAATGGCAGACTACCCAGGACCATTCTGTCATGAAAATGGTAAAACAACCTCTCTTTAGAAGAAGGCAGAAACCTTGTAGCCTACAGGCAGAAGAATGGACTCATTCTTGAAATAAATACTTTTATAGAAAAAATGGGGAAATTTCAACTGTGTTGTTCAATTTACTGTGTCATCTTAACCCTTCATTCAAAGCATCAACAGAAAAATATGTCAAAACCAAAGTTTCAAGAACATGTGACCAGAAAAAAACTTGTCAATTTAAAGAAAAGTGCCCGGTGAAAAATTGTGAAAGACTTGATGAATCTAAATGCAGAATTTTAAATTGTAATGCATATGTTGCAATTGCATACCAGGATGCTTGGTATCCTGGTATGGATTTTGAAGTTAAAGATAAAGAAAACTTTGTGGTTAAATTCATGACTACCACCAGAAAACTTGGCCAGTACAAATGGCCTCTACGAGAAGACATTCAGACGGTTCAGAAACAATTCCTAATTTCTGCTGGATTTGTGCCCGACTGTTTGAATTTTGAATGGTTATGGAATGTGAAAGAGGCACCAACAAAAGACAACATATATAACATATATCAGAAATATTCATAGATTTATTTCAAGGATTAGAAAGTTATAGAATGTGTGCATGTCCCCGTCCCAAAACGATGAAAAGACATTCCGCCCCCCCCCCCCCCCCAACACCTGTGAAAATTTGATTAGAGAGTTAAGACTAAATTAGTTAAATTTGCTTTTAAAAACCGGTTTCCATTTTAAGTAATTCCAATATTGCTTTTGAGTGAATAAATGTGTTAATTGTAGATATTTTAGCCTGATGCCTTTCGAAAAAAAGATAATGTCTCTAATAAAATTATGTCTCTAATAAAATTATGTATATGCTTCCTAAATGTGTTGATCATTACCATGTGTGTATTAATAACTAAAAGGGTTTATAATACTTTAATGAACAGAGTATACATTGATCTACAAATGTTCCAAATTTCATGAAGATATCTCTAAAAATAAAAAAGTTATGGCAATTTTACTATGTAAAAATGTATGAACTTGAATTTCCGGTGCCGCGAATGTCGCGCTTCCTTGTTCACTTTATATAGGGAGAAAATTCAGAATTTGTGCGCATTTTAGCAATATTCAAATTCCCATAACTTTTTTATTTTTTAAGATATTTTAAAAAGAAAAACTGTTCTGAAAAGCTCTTAAAGAGCTCTTTTCAAATATGCAATTGCCTTTAAAAACAGATGTTGATGAAAAATTAGCTGGGGTTGCTACATTAATGTTGAGCCCTGCCAACTTAATCAACAGTGCACATGCTTATCTAACATTTAAGGATCATTCAACACGGGTCCAAGCAGCTTGCATGGACCATAATACACAGTCCTATGGTTACATTTAGTAGCACACGTGGTCAGAAACTAACAAGTTCGAGTAATAAAGCAAAGAGATTATGATCTGAAAAATTGCATGGGGTCCGAAATGAAACAGAATGCTACCAAATCAAACGATTCACCGCCTAATTTTAAGTGTAACAAACTATGTTTGAAACATTTAAAATAACGATAATTCCGAATGACCACAGCTTCCATTTTCAAAAGTATAGGCTGTTCAACATTGCTCGAGAAATTGTAAAGACAAACGATTAGTAATGTTCCATTAAATGAATTTTACACGCTTCTATTTTATTAAATAGATCTAGCAGCCCAATGGCGATTGGAGAAGCGTACATCACCTGAAGCAATGTGTAAATTTAAATTTAGATGCACATGTAAGTCATTTTCTGAAAATCAGGACGAAGTGAAAGTATTAATTTTTGCAAATAAACCAACATTTGATTTTATTCAAATGGTCAACATTATTTATATATATGTGTCGTCTGTGTATTTGAGCAATTCTCAAGCAAATAGATATCGTTTATTTCGACGTTTAAAGCGAGTCTCGTTTCCGATATTAAACTATAAAAATTTATGGTTACTGACCTACACAATCATTGACAGATGACATCCGATGGTAATTGTATGAAGTATGCAGAGAAGCTGACGAAATGTTAAAACAATCGCGTAGAAGTAAAAATATCAGGTTATTATCTGTACCTGTTTCTTTCGGAGTGAATACTTGTTGTGGCTGCGGAGAAACTTCGAGAACAAAAGAATCTGTAGCCGCGAACTTTGTTGGTTTTGCTTGAGCCGTACTGTACAATTGTTATTTCAACAAATAAAGATATTGTTTGTAAATCAGGATTCGACATTCAGCAAGTACGGTGTTTACTTACTTTCATATTGGAATACATTTTCGCGATCTAATGTGATCGTCAATAGTGATGACATTAGTTAATAAGTTGGAATTTAAATCTAGTTGTCACCGCGAATCAAGGCGATTTGCGGTGTTTTCGCAATGATTCTACAGCTGATCTTTATCGCCAGATGGTCGCAGTGAAATCACCGTGAATCAACCACAGAGTGGATTCACCGCAATTTGCGGCGAATCACTGCGATTTGCCATGTCGGCCCTAAAGCGGTGGTCGGTGATTTAGGCAAAAATCGCGGGGCGCGTAGTGTACGCTTATATCTTGCTTATTTTCTGAAAACTTTCAAAATATTCTTGTCCTTAACTCTAGGACATAGGGCTACCACATTTCGTATGTAGTGAGATACAGTAGTCCTCTACAAAGTTTGCTCAAATTATGCCCCTGGGGTTAAATTTGACCTAGCCCAGGGGGTCACAAAAGTGTACATTTGCTTAAATAGGGCCTATATTTAAGTATTTGCACACGCCAAGAATATTTTCAGCCTTTTTCAGCAGTAGAGCGATACAGGGCCATAATGGCCCTCTTGTACTTGTTTGTTAACTTGCAGAAAATGCACTTCTTGAAAAAAAAGAATGACTTTGCCTTTCTTTTTGGAAATTTTCAGACAGCAATTTGGAATTTCGTAGTTTTTCTTCAATTGGGAAAGTTTACCTTTTATAGGTACTTTATAAAGAAGAAGAAAAATCGCTGGGTTGCATTTGATAAGACGCTTATCACAGGCTAGAATGTTAATACTCAGACTATATTTAGAAATAGAGGACCAGTTTGTAAGAAGCAGGGTTATTTTGCGTTGCATCTGTTCTTTAGTCCGTTGGTCCGTAGACCAATTGTGTTCCACAGTATATCTAGGGAATGCTTTGACCTACAGCCTGGCTACATGTTTTATGTTTACATTGAGGAAAATTAAGAGGTCAATCCATTTTAAGGTCAATAGGTCAAAGGTCACAGAAGATTATAACATGAAATTATAAAGATTTAGTAGTCAGTTTTAGTTCCTGTTATACCCATAATAATATTATAAGCAGATTTTCAATGATGATAAAAGTTTTATTACAGTACTGCTATTATTAAATGCATTTAATCATTGAATTTTAACCCATTTAAGACAACTGCATTAATGTCAAAAAAATATGAAGAAACATATGGAGTTGCACGAGTTTACCTGACAATTAAAATGTCACGGTGACTCAACTTAGAAAAATGGTTTTCGGATGATAACTCAAGAATGCTTACGCCTAGGATCATGAAACTTCATAGGTACATTGATCATCACTGGCAGATGACCCCTATTGATTTTCAGGTAACTAGGTCAAAGGTCAAGGTCACAGTGACTCTAAACAGTAAAATTGTTTCCTGATGATAACTCAAGAATCATTAGGAACATTTTGAACAAACATATTGTTTGCACACGCTAACCTGACCATTCAAACATTTAACAATGGCGTCTTTACTTTTCCACAAATAGATCACATGACAACAACAAAAGCAAAAGAATCATAAGAGGTTAAATAACAACAACAAATATTGGGAGATAGTAGACCAGGTTGCATGTCATAAGTCGCTCATCACAGGCTAGACTGGACATACTGAGTTTGGGAATAGACATTAAATATACGTCATGCTAGTTTTTTTGTGGGATGGAAGAGCATTAATGATCTTTTCTTGCATGTGTTATTATGGATAGTGTGGTCAAGGTGTACAATGATACTAAAACTGAAAACAATATTAACTACTAGAAATGTATTCTTAGTACATGGATACATCTACAATCCAATTTGTCCCACAACTGCACAAATGTCTTTAAATTATGAACAAACATATGGAGTTGCACACGTTGACCTGACAATTACTATGTTACTGTAGAAGTATCCCTCTATTTTAGTAACGCTTCTCACAATTGAAAAAATATTATTGTTTGGTTAAAGGGATTGTCACATAACTCTTCTTATGTAAAATAAAAAATAAAAAAAAATATCAAGGTGCATAATTTCACATGGTGGGTAATGCTTTAAGATTAGTTCATCCCTCTATCAGCTGTACAGATATATCAAACTATGCATGTGGGTAAAATTACACAATGATAAATATTTATGTAAAGTGTTAGTCCTCTTGTAGCAAGCAATACTGATTATTTTACACTCTACACATATTTTAAAATGTCATTTATGTATAAATATGAGACATTACTACAATTATGATGAAAACAACAGAAACAACATATAGAGGTGTGCATTAGCTCACATGCCTGGTTACTGTACTTTAAAGTTGCAGGAATACATGTTGAGTTATATAAGCCAGAAAAGTCACGCAGATGGATGGAAAAGTGCAAATCTATATACCTCCATATTAACCCTTTGAATGCTGGGAAATTTGTCGTCTGCTAAAATGTCGTCTGCTGAATTTGTAAAATAAGCATTTTCTTCATTTTTTTCAAAGAATACTATCAGAATAGCAAACAGTTTGGATCCTGATGAGACGCCACGTTCTGTGGCGTCTCATCTGGATCCAAACTGTTTGCAAAGGCCTTTAAAATTCAGCTCCAGCGCTTTAAGGGTTAAGCCCAAGAAGCGTTAATTTATTGTCCATGTATGTTTTTATTTGACACTTTATACTTGTTTGAAGCATTACATAATATCACTTACTATTCCTTAGTATGTACATGTATTAATTGTTTATTTCAGCCAGTGCAGTAAAGTGACCCAGATTTCGGAGCTGACCAACTCGCAGCCCACAGGCCTAGAGGGGCTGTCAGTGGAGCTGGAAACTGTCCTGGGGGAAATTAAAACCCTGCAAATCAGTCAGAAGGCCAGCATTCAGTCATTGCAGAGAACATACAAGGAACATAGTGCAGTTATGATAGAGCAAATGCTTGGCAATTTAAATACTTATATAGATGAATGTGATAATAATTCTGTGGGTACATCAGGCGGAAATGAGCAATATTTAAAAGAAGAGATGTGTAGGAGTGTTCTCTCTATCGTGAATGAATTTGATAATATTACTACGAAGGAACTTAACGAGATGAAAGATGAAGTTATAAGTATTAAAGAGTCAGTTACAAGTTCTATTCATAAATGCACCACTCTTCACAATGACTTGTCACAATTCCATGAACTTGTTCAGAAAATTGGAGATAATAAGGAGCTCTGTCTTATAGCCAGCATAAAATGTAAGCATATAATACAGCAAGCATTGACTCTGCTAGGAAAGTCAGGCAAGGCGTTTAACGTCCAGCGGAAGTCTGTGCACAATGTGAGAATACCAAGTGATTCATATGAATGTAGTATCGCAGGCATATGTGTTCTGACTGATGGGCAGGTGCTGGTCGCAGACTCGAAGAATAAGAGGATCAAGCTGCTGAACCAGCAGTACCAGGTGGTGAATCACTGGGATGTGACTGCTGGGCCATGGGACATATGTTTGATCACATCCAGTGAGGTTGCAGTGGCTGTGAATGACCATGATAGCAAGATACATGAGGTCCAGTTTATCACTGTCAACCAGGGAAAGCTTGTTTCTGGCAGGAAGTTTCAGTTACAACATGAATGTACATGTATTACCCATCACCAAGGAGACCTTTTTGTCACCTCTGGTAAAGAATTGTACAAATACACGCTGAATGGCAAACAGCTCTGCAGACTCTACCAAGATAGATCAGCTGATAATGATTGGACAGGTAAGAATCATGGTGAATCCATCCTGATAACATGTGTATTATGTACAGGGATTTGTCTAGCCATTGTGGGAAAAGGAGTCTAGTCAAATTGTGTTATTTTAAATTCATACAATGACAAATTTGGGAATTTTTATTGACTAAATGAACCGAGTTGGGATTTATTTTTTTAATCAACAAATATTGACCCATTAGGCCTTTATCTTGTTATTTTGAAAAAAATAATATAAATTATAGTTACATACTTTGTGAGATGATAATAAAATAAAATTCAGATGTAATAGCAAAAAACCTGCTGATGTATTATAAAAAAATTGTTCTTTAATTCATATGTGCCCTTTGAATACTACAGTACATTGTAGCCAAAACAAGATTCAGAAATATTGATTTATAAACATGAGTAATGAAGTATTTTGACAGTAACTACATGACATGTCTATAAATAGAAACTGTGTTCCTGGGAGAGAGACACTTTCTGACCTGGTCTTAATTTTGTGGTTGTAAAATGATTGTACATGTACAATATGTTTACCTGTTGATAGAACTGTTCAATTGTTTCAGTATGTGTAATTGTTTCCATCTGTGTACTTGTTTTGCTTCAATTCATATCTTACTCAACAGTCGCATTTCAACATGTCAAACGTTAACTAAATAGCTCTGCTACTGAAGTTTATTGTCACGCTTAACTATTAAATTATTGAAATGTATGCATATATTTTAGATGTGTAAAGGCCTCTTTATAGCAACATATGCGTAATACAATATCACTGCAGTATGTTTAATAAGATTATTTAGCATTTACAGTAATTCAATATCTTGATGTTACTCTGTTTTGCAGTATACAAGTGTGCTGTGAGTCCCACAGGAGACAGGCTGTACATCACCAGCTGGGTCCAGGACAAGCTTCTCACCCTGGCCAGGGACGGAACACTCCTGGCTACATTCACAGACCTAGCATTACGTGAACCATCTGGTCTACATGTGACCCCTGCAGGCCAGGTGCTGGTCTGTGGATGCCTGTCCTTCACTGTACTACAGGTGGGCTGGGAGGGAGAGAGTAAGCTGGTTACGCTGGCTACTGAGGAGAGGGATGGAGTGAGGTGGCCAGAGTCAGTCTGCTACAGCAGCACTACATCATCCATCATTGTGGGACTGTGGGACGACAACATCGTGGTGTTCAGAGTGGAATAGTGTGTAAATGTATGTATTAGTTGTTGTAATAAGTGATTAATATTTCAATGACAATGTGTTGTTTAGCATATGGACATAGTAGTGTGTGATGTTACAATACAACATTAAGTGTGTAGTTAAAGATACAAATAATTTATTAACACATATTGTTATCTGATTACACAATGTGAGGGTTTTTGTTAGAACATTAGATCTAATGCATATTATGTTATGGTGTCTTAACGTTTGTGTCATTATCGTCCTAACATTTAGTTCTTGTAAACTTTGCATGAAAAAACAAAGCATTTCAACTGAAAATTTAATATTTCTACATATATGCACATGTACATAGCAACTGAGGCTATTTTTAGACTTTCATTTCTATAAACACCATGCCATGTAAGAAATGTATATGGATGAATACTTTTTTAATAAAATATGAAATTGTTTAAGTTATCTTTGGAGGAGTATATATTGATATTTTACGCAACGTTTACAGAAAGGTTACACTTGATGTGAGATTTATTAATTTGCCATATTTTATGATGTTGAACATGTCTTATTGATTGTTATTAAATTTATATCAGTGTGTGTGAGTCCTAAATATACATACAAGAAATACATCAAGCTATTCTGCTGCTTTAGTTGCTGCTGGGTCGGGACAACGATGCTGAGGATGTGGGGGACAAGCATGACGCAGAAGGTAAAAGAGACGCTTTGTCAGGCCTTTTCTTGGCCACTTTGGGAAAAAATGCAATTTTGGGATTTTGAATTTGTTTTGTGCTAAAAGTCCATTGATTTGGGAAAAACACATTTAATATAAGTTTTAATTATACTTCAAATTATAGGAATAAAATCCTATTATAATAGTTATAAACTTTGTTAGATCTAATTGAAACATAATTCAGATATAATTTTCATAAGGAACAGCATATAACACACTTTGGGTATGGGTCCGTTAAACAGACCCATGAATACTCAAGCAAAAGCCCTGCTTGTGTATTTCCTGTTTATTAAGATGAGGTGGCAAAGAATGGTATGAATTTACATAAGGTAAAATATCCTTTTAAATTGTTTGTTTATTGTAAAATCATATATATTAGTCCGCATGTTATTTCATGGTTAAAAAAAGACTTTCATGGACGTGGTAGTTAATGCATGACTTTCTCAGTTTGGAAACAATAAATATGGAATTTGTGTAAGTTATTTTCCAGTGTGTTTGTATTTAATTTGTGGATCGTTTAACCCTTAAAATCAATAAAAAATAATGTCCCGCGAATAATAGTGTTTTTGCAGTGTATAAATAAGTGAAGTGTACGAGAATGATATGATATGATTTCACAGAAGGTAAAATGGCGTCTATTCTTGTGTATATCGTGTTTTCAGTACAACTTATTTTACTTGATGATCAATAACTCAAACCCTTTTCCAGCTCGATGCTTTATAACTTACCGATACAGACACCTCAGAAACACAACACCGCAATAATTTCTGTCATCCCCATGCAGGCCTTGAGTTTTTGTAAAGCTGTAAGATATTTAATTAAGCCTATTTGATTGGAATCTATTCCATCTAATGCCGTATAGAGTCTTATTGCGAGGAGGTGTTAAGTTTTCATTGAGTATACAGTGTGTTTTTTTTAGTCAAAACAGGCCCCGTCACAAAGGAGCATGATTTACATAAAACCACCATTTTTTCACAGGATATTATGCGTTCTTGTTAGTTTCATGGAATAAATGCGTTTTGTTTCATGGAATTAACGAGTATTGAAAAGTGTAAAAAAAAAAAATTAAATTGGAAAATTTGTATGGGAAAATAATTAAAACAAGCAAATTTGTTGAATTGATAGCACACGCCAATATGCTTCTGGACACAAAAGTATTATATTTGACACTCAAAACAACAATGTTTCAAGATACAAAGGGCCAAAACTCCGTTATGAACAGATGGTGTACATTGCCATTTGGCGTGCATCATCCTCTTATCCATATATATTCTCATTTCATATTTCAATAAAATCGGCCAAAGCACTTCAAAAATATGGCTCCGGACACACAAAAAGCATTTTCAAGATACAAAGGGCCATAACTCTATTATTAACTGATGGTGTACAATGCCATTTGGCGTGGATCATCCTCTTATCCATATGCATACTCATACCAAGTTTCAATGAAATCCGCCAAAGCACTTACAAGATATGGCTCCGGACAGACGGACGGAAAGACGGACGGACGGAAGGACTGACAGACAACGCAAAACAGTATCCCTCCGCCTATGGCAGGGGATAATAAAAAGTACAGAATCTCGTATTGAGCACATCTAAACTCACAAATTCGCACTGAAAGAAGCCCAAACACGTTTTAATAATATTATATTTATTCTTCGATATAGCATAAAAGAAGTTTACAGTATATTTACTGTATTCTGTTATATAAGTTAATATTATTTGCTCTTGAAAGCCCTTTATAAATTTAAGCACCGACAATGGAAGCCATATGTCTTATCAGGCATTATTATAATAATTTTCATTGTTCAAACATTTTTACGTAAAGGATCAATCTGAAGTTTGGCATGCACATTGAGGATAGATGAAAAATGATAAGGAAGTGCATATTTTTTGCGTTTTAAACAGTTCAGGTTGTCTTATAGGTTACATTATACTAAATAATCGTTTCATGTAGGGCTGTACTGACTAAAAAAATCATATTTTACTCAAAGCCATGTTTTACACTTTAGACTGGTGTTCTGACTTTATCTCTTGGATATATTGGAAGGGAAAGAAAAGGTGCTCAGTATTTAATCCCTGACATATGATAAAGTTAGAGACTAAAGTACAAGTTTGACCTGAAAACAGTTACAATGCACTAGAAAATGGCCGCAAAATTTAAGGCGCAAAAGAAGAAGAGTTTGCTTTGAGTAAAGTTAATGTTTGGTTTTAACATGACATATCTTTTTTATTGCTTAAATTGATTCAACTTAGAATGAACTTTCAGTAAAAGTTTGGTTATGGTGGTCTCTATGTTCAAAATGTTGCATTTATTTTCTCTTTAAGTTGACGCTTTTAAATTAAAATATATAGGGAAATCATTTAGTATATTGTGGCCTTTAATTAATTTAGCTTACACTAAAAAGGGAGAGAACTGTCAATATGTGCCAGCAGTGAGTTGTTGCCATTAAATTGTTTCATATTTTACTAATTTGTAATATATCTTACAACTTTTATGACATGATGGTTTACTTTGGAACTGTTGTCTAGTGTGAATTTAAACAGAGTTTAACACCAAAGACCTGTAAAGGCATGGTAAAAATGGTGTGTGTGTTTTTGTAACTTTGGGAATACATTAATATGATGTTGTTGCCTCCCGTTTATTATTATCCCCCGCCATAGGTGGATAGATATTGTTTTGGCGTTGTCTGTCCGTCTGTCTTTCCGTCCGTCCATTCGTTCGGAGCCATATCTTGGAAGTGCTTTAGCGGATTGCATTGAAACTTGGTATGAGTATATATATTGATAAGAGAATGATGCACGCCCAACGGCGTTGTACACCATCTGTTATGGCACTTTGTATCTTGAAAAAATGCTTTTTTGAGTGATAAATATAACACTTTTGTGTCCATAAGCATATTGGCAGGGGATATCAATTCAACGAATTTGCTTGTTGAAACTTGTATCAACAGTAAATCCTCTGTAAATGAATTGTAAAAGTTAACCGTATATGATTATGAGAACAATAAACCATTTATTACTTTTAACAAGATTATTTTCCATTCTTTTTTGTTGTTATGCAGGAAAAAACTGGCTTAAGACATGAGCCACGCTGTGGAATAATAGGGCTTAATGCATGTGCTTAGATTGTAGTCCCAGATTAGCCTGTGCAGTCCGCACAGGCTACTTAGGGACAACAATTACCTCTTTAAAGGTATGTTTTGTTGACAATAAGTATCATCAGAAAGTGTCCTCCCTGATTTGCTTATGTGGATTTCACATGCTAATCTGGGACGAAAGCTTATAATATTGATGAGCGGCAATTTGGCTTATAAAATTACACTGAAAGTTAAGTAAGAATAATTATTATGAATTTACAGGTTATTAAAGCATTAGCCAACACTTTTAATGTTTTAATACGAAATGGTTTAATTGCATTAATTTTCATTAATTGCTATTTAGGACAAGGCACCAATGAAATGCCAAATTAGAAATTCAGATAATTATGTTTTGCTGTTGAAAACCTTCACATCCAATCAAGAGGCATATATGTAGTGTATTATGCATTGTATTATAAAAATGTGTTACAAGTTCATATCCCCCAATCTAGTGTTGTTGTTTTCAGGAGAGCACCAGCATTAATATCGAGTTGGCCAAGCAACAGCACCAGTCTGGCCTGCAGGAGTCCCAATACAGAACCATCCTTTCCCTCCCCTGATCCCTAGCTCCTCCCACTGGACCTCCGGCCTCAAAGGGTCAGCATCGTTACACAAGTCTGTGCAATAAATCCTCAGCACGTCAAGTTTTCACGCGCTGTTATGAACAACCGAAATATCCGTGTCGAGATTTCCCCAAGCAAGCCCGAGTAGTTTTGTTTAGCTCTAGTGCCCGAGTGGGATGAGTGTTACAGAAGCGAGACGTTATAGCAGTACTTATGGTAACAGTTAACGCTAACAGTTAGTTCTTGCTGTGGACATCACGAAGAATCTCATGAAGAATTAAACGTTGAATAATTTGTTTAATTCTTTATAAGACAGCTATATATTCAGCAAGGAACGAGAGAAAAAAAGGAACAATTGAAATGATTCATTCAGAAGTATATCTGCTGTAGATAGTTAGGACAGTAGTAGCGTTACGGACTGTCCTCAGCGCACAATATATTCATGTGGTGCACCACAGACGCAAATTACCCCCATTATTGAAAACAAGTTGCTAAAAGTAAACACGTCCGGTTATGTACTCCGAGCCCAAAGGGCATTGCATTGAATTGGGACTAAAGAAGGCTAAAAAACATGACACCAGTTTTGTTGTATGCTCCAGTACACCCTTTGACTCTCAGCCCGAAGTTAATCAGAACTCAAACTCGGCCCTAAACAATATCCGCGAGGCCAGCATATCAGCTCAGCTTCTGAGCTTCAGGTGAGACCTTACAGTGTTAGTAACTTTGTCAAAGATTGGGCTTAAATTCAGCCCCATTCCTCAAAAAGTCTAATTTTGTATGCCCCCTTTCGAAGAAGAGGGGGTATATTGCTTTGCACATGTCGGTCTGTTGGTTGGTCTGTCGGTCGGTCCATCCACCGGGTGGTTTGTGGATGATAACTCAAGAACGCTTGGGCCTAGGATCATGAAACTTCATAGGTACATTGATCATGACTCGCAGATGACCCCTATTGATTTTGAGGTCACTAGGTGAAAGGTCAAGGTCACCGTGACCCGAAATGGTTAAATGGTTTCCGGATGATAACTCAAGAACGCTTAGGCTAGGATCTCGAAACTTGATAGGTAGATTGATCATGACTCGCAGATGACCCCTATTGATTTTTAGGTCACTAGGTCAAAGGTCAAGGTCACATTGCCCCGAAATAGTTAAATGGTTTCCGGATGATAACTCAAGAATGCTTATGCCTAGGATCATGAAACTTGATAGGTAGATTGATCATGACTCGCAGTTGAACCCTATTGATTTTCAGGTCACTATATCAAAGGTCAAGGTCACAGTGACCCGAAATAGTTAAATGGTTTCCGGATAATAACTCAAGAACGCTTATGCCTAGGATCATGAAACTTGATAGGTACATTGATCATGACTTGCAGATGACCCCTATTGATTTTCAGGTCACTAGGTCAAAGGTCAAGGTCATGGTGACCTGAAATAGTAAAATGCTTTCCAGATGATAACTCAAGAACGCTTATGCTTAGGATCATGAAACTTCATAGGTACATTGATCATTACTCACAGATGACCCCTATCGATTTTGAGGTCACTAGGTCAAAGGTTAAGGTCACCGTGACCCGAAATAGTAAAATGGTGTCCAGATGATAACTGAAGAACGCTTATTCCTAGGATCATGAAACTTGATAGGTAGATTGATCATGACTCGCAGATGACCCCTATGGATTTTAAGGTCACTAGGTCAAAGGTCAAGATCATGGTGACCTGAAATAGTAAAATGGTTTCCGGATGATAACTCAAGAACGCTTATGCCTAGGATCATGAAACTTCATAGGTACACTATTCATGACTGGCAGATGACCCCTATTGATTTTCAGGTCACTAGGTCAAAGGTCAAGGGCACAGTGACAAAAAACATATTCACACAATGGCTGTCACTCCAACGGAGAGCCCATATGGGGGGCATGCATGTTTTACAAACAGCCCTTGTTTTATAAATATTTACTGGTTAAAATTTACAATGCATTATTTGCCAAAAACAGTGTTTGATAGGTTGCAACAATGAGTTACTTGCCTTATTAAGCTGTATAAGTTGAAACTTAGTACAATCAAAATACAAATCAAAAATTATAAATTGTTAAGTATTTGTGTTCACGTATAACTGATTATGATTTTTATTTAAATTAGAAACCGGATGTTTGCAAAGACAATATCACTATACTGCTTTTTAGCCGGATTTTTTTCGAAAAAATCTCGGCTTATAGATTGATGTTGTCGGGCGGGCGGGGTGGCGGCGTGCTCGAAAATGTTAAAGTTCTTATTTCATGGTATAACTTTGGTATGCTTGGACCTAGAGTCTTCAAACTTGACATGAAGGTTGGCCAGGATTAACAGATGACCACTGGTCATTTCAAGGTCATTCATTTGAAGGTCAAGGTCACTGTGACCTTCAATATAAAAAATGTTAAAGTTGTTATAACTTTGGTATGCTTGGACCTAGAGTCTTGAAACTTGACATGAAGGTTGGCCATAACTAGTTAGTAACCACTGGTCATTTCAAGGTCATTCATTTGAAGGTCAAGGTCACTGTGACCTTGAATGTAAAAATGTTAAAGTTCTTATTTCATGGTATAACTTTGGTATGCTTGGACCTAGAGTCTTCAAACTTGACATGAAGGTTGGCCAGGATTAACAGATGACCACTGGTCATTTCAAGGTCATTCATTTGAAGGTGAAGGTCACTGTGACCTTCAATATAAAAATGTTAAAGTTGTTATAACTTTGGTATGCTTGGACCTAGAGTCTTGAAACTTGACATGAAGGTTGGCCAGAACTAGTAAGTAACCACTGGACATTTCAAGGTCATTCATTTGAAGGTCAAGGTCACTGTGACCTTGAATGTAAAAATGTTAAAGTTGTTATAACTTTGGTATGCTTGGACCTAGAGTCTTGAAACTTGACATGAAGGTTGGCCAGAACTAGTAAGTAACCACTGGACATTTCAAGGTCATTCATTTGAAGGTCAAGGTCACTGTGACCTTGAATGTAAAAATGTTAAAGTTCTTATTTCATGTTATAACTTTGGTATGCATGTACCTAGAGTCTTCAAACTTGAAATAAAGATTGGCCAGTACTAGAAGATGACCACTGGTCATTTCAATGTCATTCATTTGAAGGTCAAGGTCACTGTGACCTTAAATGTTAAAATGTTAAAATTGTTATAACTTTGGTATGCTTGGACATAGAGTCTTCAAACTTGACATGAAGGTTTGCAAGCACACTTAGATGACCACTGGTCATTTCAAGGTCATTCATTCTAAGGTCAAGGTCACTGTGACCTTGAATGTAAAAATGTTAAAGTTCTTATAACTTTGGTAGGTAAAAATGTTAAAGTTCTTATTCCATGTTATAACTTTGGTATGCTTGTACCTAGAGTCTTCAAACTTGACATAAAGGTTGGCCAGTACTAGAAGATCACCACTGCTCATTTCAATGTCATTCATTTGAAGGTCAAGGTCACTGTGACCTTCAATGTTAAAATGTTAAAATTGTTATAACTTTGGTATGCTTGGACCTAGAATCTCAAACTTGACGTAAAGGTTTGCAAGCACACTTAGATGACCACTGGTCATTTCAAGGTCATTCATTTCAATGTCATTCATTTGCTAGAACTGGTGTGATAGAAACCTTTTGGAGTGATCATAAGGCTGTCTGGATTTCTGTGTAGGTATGTGAAAGCAAAACAATAAATAGTATTATTTCATCTAAGTTTATTTTCTTACATTTGATAATGAAATTGATGAAAACTTCAAACAATATGTTACTAATTTGCTAATAAAAAAATTGAGATCAAACTTTCCTAATTGTCAATTCAAGTTCATATTTGTGACCTTAAATGTTATTGTTGTTCATGTATATGCATGCATTCAAAACATAACACAAGGTTTGCTCATGCCTTGAAAAGTACTTACATTTCATTTTGACCTTTGAACAATATTTCAGTAATTTAAGTATTGCATTGACAAAAACACGAAAGGTACTTTCCTGTCATTTAAATCAAAAATCCGGCTTCAATGCGGTCATCTCCGACCGCGGAACTCTTGTATATCCTTATGCACACACTTTTAACGCCAGTGACTAAACTTTACATCTAAGGTCTGTCTTACAAAAACAATTGCATAAAATGTAGACATCAACTAGTATCGATTCAATATCACATACATAAAAAAAATTTAACCAGAATAGGCTATTATTACTAGTATAATGGCCCCTGGTAGCAAGACAGAATATCATATACTTAATTCACCATAGACTTTCATCTGTTTTTGCATTTCTGTCTAATCCATAGGCAAAACGTGTGTGATCAAGTACTCATATACTTACAGTATTGTGTCTTATGACTTGTTGTATTGTCTATTGCAAGTTGTTTAGTCTCGCTTAATAAGATGTGCACATTTAAATGTGTACAGTCTCATATTTTAAGTTGTTCAGTGTCATGTTAAAAGTTGTATTGTTTTACAGTTAAAGTTGCCGATAATCAAATTAAAAATTATGTAGTCTTTCATTTTAAGTTGTTACCGGTAGGCTTATTTGGGCAGACACTTTGTGCACAATTTATAAAGCCCTGTTTTCTGGGTATGAGGCTCAAAGTAAATCCCCCTACATTCTGTTACAGAGTTGTACAAGATGATACCAGGTGAGCCTTGTTATGGGAAAAGGGTGCTTAATGCATGTTATGTACCATCCACAGATTAGCCTGTGCAGTGCGCACTCAGAATTATCAGGGATAATGCTTTCCATTTTTGAGGAAATTTTCGCTTTAAAGAAATTATTTCTAAACAAAAATCATGTCTTGGTGGAAAGTGTTATCTCAAGTTAGCCTGTGTGGACTGCACAGGCTAATGTGGTACTATACATATTCATTAAGCCCAGTTGTCCGGAATATGGCTCAAGTTAAGTCTGCCTCCAGTCTGTTGGTATTTGTAAATTCTGATTAGAACAAATATGGTATAAAAACCACTATGATTAAAAACTGGTAATTGAGACATCAGTGTACATATCAATGCAAATTTAACATACATATTAAGCAAGTCTAATAGTAGCTCACAATATCCCAATTTAACATAGTTTGCCATTTTTAAAGAGTTGGCTACTCATTTTTTCATAAAATTAAAAATTTTGAGCCGTTTTTTGTTCACAGAATATCATATCAAACACAGTTAATGTTTAAAATAACTTGGACAAAATATTGTTTTGTTATTGTTAAATGAAAATATAGATTTATGGGCGTCATCAAAGTACAGGCAAACTAGTATTGTAATATGATAGTTATTAAGGGCAAATGGCCTGTAACATAATTTTTACTCCATTGTGTATGTGAAAAAAAAGCCTTTTCTTTCCATCTTTATAAAGTACACGTAATAGGCACTTATATGCAAGTGGACTAATAAAATGACAATCTCCACGCAGAGTTGTCGTTCTTTGCTCTCACATACAACTCTGCGAAAGGCTCAGCACGCCATTTTGTCTATAAAATAGCTAAAACCGAACAAACGCATTCAATGTATATTTGATTGGATATTTAAGATCGCATGCATTAAATTAAGAAATATGACTTTAAAATGTACGATAAATCGTGCAAATACTTGCGAGTTTTAATGCAACTCTTTGGAACTATTTTATTGCCCATTTACGCAGATGGAATCATTGCACGCACTTTACATATGTAAATAATTGAACATAATGTTTATTGAGTGACGTTAGGAATTGCTTCGACGTGTGTATGTATGTTGGTTTCTTTACATCAAAAAATCATATCAATTTTATAAGAATGAATTAAGACTGATATAAGATATCATGGTATGAGATGGTTTTCTTAAATGCATTGAATGCAATGTAACCGTCGGGCAAAAGATTGTTTAGTATACTGTAACCTTAATGATAAACGCTTGGTATGATCATGACATGAATGAGACGCTTTCATAACAATAGTCCGTTCTGAGCCCAACACAGAGGTGAATGTAATGTAACCGTCGTGCAAGAGATTGATAAAATGAGCACTGAAACTGAACATTTCAACACAAACGCATGTCAAAGAATATATTTATGCCCCCCTTCGAAGAAGAGGGGGTATATTGCTTTGCACATGTCGGTCGGTCGGTCCGTCCGTCCACCATGTGGTTTCCGGATGATAACTCAAGAACGCTTGGGCCTAGGATCATGAAACTTCATAGGTAGATTGATCATGACTTGCAGATGACCCCTATTGATTTTGAGGTCATTAGGTCAAAGGTCAAGGTCACGGTGACCCGAAATAGTAAAATGATTTTCGGATGATAACTCAAGAACGCTTTTGCCTAGGATCATGACACTTCATAGGTAGATTGATCCTGACTCGCAGATGACCCCTATTGTTAGCCGGATTTTTTTCGAAAAAATCTCGGCTTATAGATTGATGTTGTCGGGCAGGCGGGCGGGGTGGCGGCGTGCTCGAAAATGTTAAAGTTCTTATTTCATGGTATAACTTTGGTATGCTTGGACCTAGAGTCTTCAAACTTGACATGAAGGTTGGCCAGGATTAACAGATGACCACTGGTCATTTCAAGGTCATTCATTTGAAGGTCAAGGTCACTGTGACCTTCAATATAAAAAATGTTAAAGTTGTTATAACTTTGGTATGCTTGGACCTAGAGTCTTGAAACTTGACATGAAGGTTGGCCATAACTAGTTAGTAACCACTGGTCATTTCAAGGTCATTCATTTGAAGGTCAAGGTCACTGTGACCTTGAATGTAAAAATGTTAAAAGTTCTTATTTCATGGTATAACTTTGGTATGCTTGGACCTAGAGTCTTCAAACTTGACATGAAGGTTGGCCAGGATTAACAGATGACCACTGGTCATTTCAAGGTCATTCATTTGAAGGTGAAGGTCACTGTGACCTTCAATATAAAAATGTTAAAGTTGTTATAACTTTGGTATGCTTGGACCTAGAGTCTTGAAACTTGACATGAAGGTTGGCCAGAACTAGTAAGTAACCACTGGACATTTCAAGGTCATTCATTTGAAGGTCAAGGTCACTGTGACCTTGAATGTAAAAATGTTAAAGTTGTTATAACTTTGGTATGCTTGGACCTAGAGTCTTGAAACTTGACATGAAGGTTGGCCAGAACTAGTAAGTAACCACTGGACATTTCAAGGTCATTCATTTGAAGGTCAAGGTCACTGTGACCTTGAATGTAAAAATGTTAAAGTTCTTATTTCATGTTATAACTTTGGTATGCTTGTACCTAGAGTCTTCAAACTTGAAATAAAGATTGGCCAGTACTAGAAAATGTCCACTGGTCATTTCAATGTCATTCATTTGAAGGTCAAGGTCACTGTGACCTTAAATGTTAAAATGTTAAAATTGTTATAACTTTGGTATGCTTGGACATAGAGTCTTCAAACTTGACATGAAGGTTTGCAAGCACACTTAGATGACCACTGGTCATTTCAAGGTCATTCATTCTAAGGTCAAGGTCACTGTGACCTTGAATGTAAAAATGTTAAAGTTCTTATAACTTTGGTAGGTAAAAATGTTAAAGTTCTTATTCCATGTTATAACTTTGGTATGCTTGTACCTAGAGTCTTCAAACTTGACATAAAGGTTGGCCAGTACTAGAAGATCACCACTGCTCATTTCAATGTCATTCATTTGAAGGTCAAGGTCACTGTGACCTTCAATGTTAAAATGTTAAAATTGTTATAACTTTGGTATGCTTGGACCTAGAATCTCAAACTTGACGTAAAGGTTATTGTTGTTCATGTATATGCATGCATTCAAAACATAACACAAGGTTTGCTCATGCCTTGAAAAGTACTTACATTTCATTTTGACCTTTGAACAATATTTCAGTAATTTAAGTATTGCATTGACAAAAACACGAAAGGTACTTTCCTGTCATTTAAATCAAAAATCCGGCTTCAATGCGGTCATCTCCGACCGCGGAACTCTTGTTTTTCATGTCACCAGGTCAAAGGTCAAGGTCACAGTGACAAATCGTATTCACACAATGGCTGCCACTACAACGGACAGCCCATATGGGGGGCATGCATGTTTTACAAACAGCCCTTGTCCTCATTGGTGTGGTACAAATACTTTTTTCAATTTGGCAAAAAAATTGCTGGTGTATTACTAATTTACTAGTTCAAAAGACTTCATATTGGTTTTCTCAATGTTACAGCAACTGCTAAGCACAGAAGACAAAGGAGTAGTGAAAGGCTCAGCCAAATCAAAGTCCAGCAATGTGAGGGTGACACAGCCTTTCCATGTCCTGGTATTGCAACATGAAGGACATTTTAGCTGAAACTAACAAGGGAGAGAACTGTAGATCTGCACCAGCAGTGAGTTGTTGCCCTTAAGTTGTTTAATGTTTTATTTATTTTTATTATGTCTTACAACTTACATGTTGATTGACTTTAAAACAGTTTTCTAGTGTGAATTTAAACAGATTTTAACCATAAAAGATCTGTAAAGGCATGGTAAAATAATATGTTTGTGTGTTTTTTTTTTCAATGTTGGTGAGACATTAATATTATTATTAAATATTGATATTGTTGCCTCCCATTTATTGAAACATATATTAACAATAAAACATATCTAATGGCATTTTAAAAGTAATGTGATTAATAGAATAAGTACAATTAAAAAATATTAAATTTTTAACCAGATGGTTTTCCTTCTTTTTGTTATGCAGCAAAAAATTGGCTAATAGATAAATAAGCTGTGATGTGGAAAAATGGGGCCTTATGCATGTGCTTAAATTGTTGTCACAGATTAGCCTGTGCAGTCCACACAGGCTAATCATGGACAACACTTTCCTCTTAAAGGTATTTTTCATTGAACAAATAATCCTCTTTATGAAAATCCAGTCTAGTCAGAAATTACCCTCCATTATTAGCTTATGTGAATTTCACATGCTTATCTGAGACGACACTTTCTAACATTAGTGATCCGCATATTGGCTTATGAAAATACATCTCTGAAAATGGAGTAAAGATAATAGATATAAATTTACAGATAAGTATAGCATTAGCCAATACTTTTCTTGTTGTAATACAAAATGACTTAACTGTATTTATGTTCATGCTATTAAGGACAAGGAACCAATTAAATGCCAGATTAGAAATTCATATTGTTGAAAACCTTCACAATCTGTCAAGAGGCATAGTTTGTTATAGATTATAATATAATTTGTTACAAGTTCCTATCACCCACTGTGTTATTTTTGTTTTCAGCAGAGCACCAGCATTGATATCGAGTTGGCCCAGCAACCGCACCAGTCCCGCCTGCAGGAGCCCCAGTCCAGAACGACCCTTCCCCTCCCCTGACTTCTAACTCATCCCCCTTGACCTCCTGACTCAAAAAGTCAGCATGATTGAATAACTCTGTTCTGCAGGAAATTCTGAGCATGATTCTGTTCTGAACAAACGCAATGCCCATGCCACGTTTTCCAAACATAAGCCTGGGTAGTTTTGTTAAGCTAGAGTTCCCTGTGGGCCTGAGAGGGACAAGTGTTACAGACACGAAAAGTAATAGCAGTAGTTATGGTAACGCCAACAGTCAGTTGTTGCTGTTGGACATCACAACAAATATCATGAAAAATAAAACGTTCAATAACTTGTTCCAATCTTTATGGGACAAACAGAAATTGAACGGGAGAAAATCAAGGAACAATAAAAGCGTAAGCTTTCCTAGTGGGATACTTCTGCTGTTAATAGTTTGGACGACTGTAGGGTTACGGACTGCCCCAGATTGTCCTCTCAGCGGACTAAATATCATAATAGAACGGACTTTTGGCAATGTTACTGACAAACAAAGGGAGTAATGACTTGGTTGTGAATACCCAGAGCATTAGACATCCATGCTGACAAAGAAAGGCAGTAATGACTTGGTTGTGAACACCTCGAGCACGATACATCCATGCTGACAAAGAAAGGCAGTAATGACTTGGTTGTGAACACCCAGAGCACAATACATCCATGCTGACACAGAAAGAAGTAATGACTTGGTTGTGAACACCCAGATCACGATACATCCGTGCTGATACAGAAAGGCAGTAATGACTAAGCTGTGAACACCCAGAGCACGATACATCCATGCTGACACAGACAGGCAGTAATGACTTGGCTGTGAACACAGAACACGATACACCCATGCTGACACAGAAAGGCAGTAATGACTTTGCTGTGAACTCAGAGCACAAAACATCCATGCTTACACATAAAGGCAGTAATGACTTGGCTGTGAACACAGAGCTTAATACATCCATGCTGACACAGAAAGGCAGTAAAGACTTGGTTGTAAACACCCAGAGCACATTACATCCATGATGACACAGAAAGGCAGTAATGACTTGGCTGTGAACACAGAACAGGATACACCCATGCTGACAAAGAAAGGCAGTAATGACCTTGCTGTGAACACAGAACACGAAACACCCATGCTGACACAGAAAGGCAGTAATGACTTGGCTGTAAACACAGAGCACAATACATCCATGCTGACACAGAAAGGCAGTAATGACTTGACTGTGAACACAGAGCACAATACATCCATGCTGAAACAGAAAGGCATTTATGACTTGGTTGTGAACACAGAGCACAATACATCCTTGTTGACACAGAAAGGCAGTAATGACTTTGCTGTTAACTCAGAGCACGATACATCCATGCTGACACAGAAAGGCAGCAATGACTTGGATGTAAACACCCAGAGCACAATACATCCATACTGACACAGAAAGGCAGTAAAGACTTGGTTGTAAACACCCAGAGCACAATACATCCATGCTGACACAGAAAGGCAGTAAAGACTTGGTTGTAAACACCCAGAGCACAATACATCCATGCTGACACAGAAAGGCAGTAAAGACTTGGTTGTAAACACACAGAGCACAATACATCCATGCTGACACAGAAAGGCAGTAAAGACTTGGTTGTTAACACCCAGAGCACAATACATCCATGCTGACACAGACAGGCAGTAAAGACTTTGTTGTATACACTGAGAGATCCATACATCCATGGGGTGTGCCACAGACTCAAATTACGCCCACTATTGTGAACAAGGTGCTTAAAGTGAACATGTCTGGTTTCTGTTTTCTGTTTTGTTATGAGCACTTAGCACTCCGAGCCCAAAAGGCCTCACATTGAATTGAGAAGGCTTTGAAAATGACAGCAGTTTTGTTGTGTGGTCCAGTACGCCCTTCGACTCGCAACCTGAAGAAAGCAGAACTCAAACTCGCCTCTTAGCAATATCAACAAGGCCAGCATGTCATCTCAGCTTCTTGAGCTTCAGGTGAGACCTTACTGTGTTTATTATTTTTTTGAGATTGGGGCCGAAATTCAGCCCCATTCTTATCTCAAAAAGTCTATATCCATAATTACTGGCTTAAGTTCTCAATTCATGGTTTCCCAGTAGAAAAAGAATGTTTTGATAGGTTGCAACATTGAGTTAATCAGAACTCAAATTCAGCCTTTGGCAATATCACCGAGGCCAGCATATCAGCTCAGCTTCTTGAGCTTCAGGTGTGATCATACAGTGTTATTCATTTTGTCGAAATTGGGGCAAAATTGAGTCCCATTCCTAATCTTAAACAGTTTATTTTTTCCATAATTACTGGCTAAAGTTCTCAATTCAAGGTTTGACCCCAAACAATGTTTTAATAGGTTACAAATTGAGTTTGTTTCCATATGCAGCTGTATAAGTTGAACCTTAGCACAATTTATCTTGATAACACTTATTCTCATTTTTAACCTGGTTTTTAACCAGGTTTTCCGAAGGAAAAAAACTGGTTATTATATAGATTGGCGAATGCGGGCGGACTGGCTGGCTGGCTGGCGGGCGGGCGGAACAAGCTTGTCCGGGTCATAACTTTGTTGTTCATTGTGAGATTTTAAAATCATTTGGCACATTTGTTAACCATCATTAGACGGTGTGTTGCGCGAAAAAATTACGTCAATATCTCCAAGGTCAAGGTCACACTTTGAGTTCAAAGGTAAAAAATAGCCATAAATGAGCTTGTCTGGGCTATAACTATGTCATTCATTATGAGATTTTAAAATCATTTGGCACATTTGTTCACCATCATGGGACGGTGTGTCGCACGAAAGAATCACGTCAATATCTCCAATGTCAAGGTCGCCACGACTAAAAATAGATTTATTTTAAAACAAACTTACAAAGGGGGTTAATTTTGTTTGTTCATTTCAAAAGTTCAGTTTGAGTTGTCTCCCTTTATCAGATTTTTTTTCACAATGAAAACCTGGTTTTGTGACAATTTTGTCCCTTGTTTAAACTATGTTTAGCAAAAACTACAACCATTTTCCCAATTAAATTCAAAACACTATGATTTTTTAGCTCATCCATTTTTTGAAAAAAAATTATGAGCTATTGTCATCACCTTGGCGTCGGCGTCCGGTTAAGTTTTGCGTTTAGGTCCACTTTTCTCAGAAAGTATCAATGCTATTGCATTCAAACTTGGTACACTTACTTACTATCATGAGGGGACTAGGCAGGCAAAATTAGATAACTCTTGCGTGCATTTTGGACAGAATTATGTGCCCTTTTTATACTTAAAAAAAATGAAAATTTTGGTTAAGTTTTGTGTTTAGGTCAATTTTATTCCTTAAGTATCAAAGCTATTGCTTTTATACTTGCAACACTTACTAACTATCATAAGGGGACTGTGCAGGCAAAGTTATGTAACTCTGACTGGCATTTTGACAGAATTATGTGGCCTTTTTATACTTAGAAAATTGAAAATTTGGTTAAGTTTTGTGTTTAGGTCCACTTTATTCCTACAGTATCAGAGCTATTGCTTTCATACTTGCAACACTTATTTACTATCATAAGGAGACTGTGCAGGCAAAGTTATGTAACTCTGACTGGCATTTGGACGGAATTATGGGCCCTTTATACTTAGAAAATTAAAAATTTGTTTAAGTTTTTTTTTTGGTCCACTTTACCCCTAAAGTATCATAGATATTGCTTTCATACTTGGAACACTCGCAAACTATCATAAGGGTACAGTAAAAGGACAAGTTGCATAACTCTGGTTGTCATTTTTATGGAATTATGGCCCTTTTTTGACTTAGTAACTTTGAATATATGGTTAAATTTTGTGTTTCGATCCACTTTACTTCTAAAGTATCAAGGCTATTGCTTTCAAACTTCAAATACTTTCATGCTATCTTGAGGTAACTGTACCTGGCAAGTTAAATTTTACCTTGACCTTTGAATGACCTTGACTCTCAAGGTCAAATTATTAGATTTTGCTAAAATTGCCATAACTTCTTTATTTATGATTAGATTTGATTGATACTTTGCCAAAACTACTCTTGGCTGACATACCACAATAGACTCCACCCAAACCATCCCCCGTGCCCTCCCCCCTCCCCCCCCCCCGAATCTTCCCCCCCCCCCCGAATCCTCCCCCCCCCTAATTTTTTTTTTTAAGATCATCTCACAAATGACCACCACATCCTTACACATTACACCCCCCCCCACCCCACCCCCCAATTTTTTTTTGAAACAGTTAAAAAACATTTTTTTTCCCATTTTTGGAAGATAATGTAATAAATGTCCACACCCCCACACCATACACCTCTCTTCACTCCACCCCTCCCTCCTTTGTGATTGAAATTGACAGTCCCTTCACCTTTAAAAAGAAAATAGATGAGCGGTCTGCACCCGCAATGCGGTGCTCTTGTCACGAATAGTCCCAATCCAAAAAAGGTAAAAATAAACTCTGCACAGAGCTAGCCCCTAGTTATAGCACATTTTAAAGTTTTTTTTCAGAATAACTGGCTTAATTATACCCCCACAAACGAAGTTTAGGGGGTATATAGGAGTGAACTTGTCTGTCGGTCAGTTGGTCTGTCGGTCTGACTGTATTAAGTGTCCGCTCTCTAATTCAAGTAGTTTTCATCCGATCTTCACCAAACTTGGTCAGAAGTTGTATCTTCATGATGTCTAGGCCAAGTTCGAACATGGGCCTTTCCGGGTCAAAAACTAGGTCATGAGGTCACTTGGCGCGTTTTAAACAATCAGCATGTTGTCCGCTCTCTAATTCAAGTAGTTTTCATCAGATCTTCACCAAACTTGGTCTAAAGTTGTATCTAGATGATTTTGAGGTCAAGTTCAAACATGGGCATTGCCGGGTCAAAAACTAGGTCACGGGGTCACTTAGTACGTTTTACACATTGAGCATGTCCGCTCTCTATTTCAAGTAGTTTAAATCCGATCTTCACCACACTTGGTCAGAAGTTGTAACTAGATGATGTGTAGGTCAAGTTCAAACATGGGCCATGCCGGGTCAAAAACTAGGTCACGTGGCCATTTAGTGTGTTTTTAACCTCACCATGTTGGCCGCTCTCTAATTCAAGTAGTTATTATCCAATCTTCATCAAACTTGGTCAGAAGTTGTATCTAGATGATGTCTAGGTCAAGTTTGAATATAGGTCATGCCGGGTCAAAAACTAGGTCACGGGGTATCTTAGTGCGTTTTAAACCTCACCATGTTGTCCGCTCTCTAATTCAAGTAGTTTTCATCCAATCCTCACCAAACTTGGTCAAATGTTTTATCTGAATGATCTTAAGGACAAGTTTCAACATGGGCCATGCCGAGCATAAAACTAGGTTTTTGGGTCACTTTGTGCATTTTTTAACATTCAGTATGGTGTCCTTTCTCTTATTCAAGTAGTTTTCATCCGATCTTCACCAAACTTGGTCAGAAGTTTTATCTAGATAATCTGAAAGCCAAGTTCGAACATGGGCCATGCTAGATCAAAAACTAGGTCAAGGGGTCACTTAGTGCGTTTTAAAAATTGAGCATGGTGTTTGCTGTTTTTGTGAGGACGGCATGCAAAATATTATGTGTCAATGTGGCATGTGGGGGTATTCGTCATGTCTTTGACAAAGCTCTAGTTTGCTTATTTCACTAAGTTTAATTACTATTTTGAACTCACATATATTGTATCTTATTAAATGCCATACAGTTGTATTGTCTCACATTTAAAGTTGTTAAGTCTTAGGTATAAGTCATAAACTGTCACATTTAAAGGTGTGCAGACTCACACTTAAATATGTAGATGTAACATTTAAAGTTGTGTTGTCTCACATTTTAAGTTGCTGAGTACCACATTTAAAATTATGTAGTATCAATTTTAAAGTTCTATAGTCACACAATTAAAGGTGTACAGTCTCACATTCTAAATTGCTCAAGTAATGCGTGGTTTTGATTTACAAAAAATAAATATAACACTTTGCTACAAACCCAAAAATTCCAATTTAAAGCTGATGCCCGTAAAACATTGATACTTCGTTATTCTGAGTTCTAATTGGTAAAAAATTAATTGCAATATTTTAAATATCAATTATAGGCACAATGTTTGGCATTTAAAAAAACAGGTCTGTAAAGTAAGGTGTTGCAAGGCTTATTCATGTGTCACTAAACAATCCGGTTTAAGTTTACTTTCCATTTCCTTTTCAGTGAACTTTACTAGCAAACATGACAAACGTCATTGAAGTGAAAGTCAATGACAAACCCCTTCTTGCACAAATACTACAGCTCGCTTAAGAAATTCAGCATGAAGACGTCTTGTGTCAGACTACCAAGCCTCCTATCAATATCTCCTCCCATGTTGGCTACATCAACACTTCCAACAGCAGAGCCTAGGTGAATTCGACTTCCGTCTCAGCATTGATGTGGCTTAGCAACAATTGGATGATTGCGTCGACAAATTAGGCCGGACAAGTTGCTCGAACTGAAACGATCTGATTCAACAGGTAGAGCAGGCGTTGCCTGACACGTCTGTTAATGTGACTGACCTCGATATGGTGTTCTTGAAAAATGTGAACCTTAGGCCTGGAGAGCAGTATGCGATTGACGCCATTCAACAACAGTTGTTGTCGGCAATTCTCGGGTTTGGGGTGGCGACTTCGGCGTTGGGACTCACTCCATCTCTGTCTATGGCCCAGTCGCAGCAGCAGCAGCAACAAGAACAATAAGAAGTATCTTAGCGGTGTTCTGCAATATGGGGCTTAAATTGTCATCCCAGATTAGCCTATGCAGACTGCACATAATTAAGTCCTATTAAATTGTCATTCCAGATTAGCCTGTGCAGACTGCACATACATTAAGCCCTATTAAATAGTCATCCCAGATTGTGCAGACTGCACATACATTAAATCCTATTAAAGTGTCATCCCAGATAAGCCTGTGCAGACTGCACATACATTAAGTCCTATTTTTTCCCAGAATGCACTCATATAGTTCACTTAACATCAGTCCGTTGTCTGCCTGATTGAGGAAAAGTTCATAGCATCAAATAGGAATTCTGTGTTTTTATATTGATCAAACTTGGTAAATGAATGCGAATAACACTTGATTTAATATAAGTTTTAGAATGTCAAGCATAGTTTGTCTATTTTGCGGCCGAAATTCAGCTCCTGTACCAAAAGTTTCTCCTTGCATGAAAACTCCCGCTTTTCTATTCAATTTTAGTAAAACAATTATTTAAATGCTTTCAGTACATTATAAAATTATTGTCTTCATTATTTTCCGATATTTATTTAAATTCTTTGGAATCTGTTTGGAAGAGCCGGTTCCTACAGGACCAGACGCACTCATAGATTGGTACGCAGCTGAACAACAGGCTCTCTGGTCAGCTGGACCCGAACGCCCAGGGATTTTTTCTGGCCAAGTTTCATGGGGCAAATGCCCAATGAGTTCTACCCGAGGGTGCAGCGTCTCTAGACCTGGGGCTCCAGACTGCCTTACTCAGGGGCCAAGATTACTTTATCTGCAAGGTACATTGGTAATTTATCATGTATAATGTGTGATGTGTTTTTTTACTCCAAATTCAATTTAAATAGTGTGTGCGTTTTATATATTGATTAAACTATATTCTAGCTGACAGTTCTTATGATATTGTTAATATTTATAATAACCGCCAATTTGTATTGCCTTGAAATGGCGCAGGAGTGGGGCGTAAATATTTGTTCTTGTCTGTTATTCGGTCTGCCCTTCCTTAAATCCGTCCTTATGTCTGTCCCACCTTTTTTGAGTTACACATAACTTAATAAATATTTTAAGATAGGGATAAATTATTATTTAGTAGGCTAGGTTTGTATCAAGTGTACAGCATATAGAAGTATAGTATCTAGTGTTTAATTGTGTATCTCTTTTCTATCAGAAGTCTTCAAATTTAATGTATTTCTTATTATTTTTTAACTCAAACAAAATTGATTCAAATATAACTAATGCCATTTCAGAATGCATTGAATTATTTGGTTTACAGGGAAACATTTCTGGGATGCCCTGAGATCTTTTTTTCTGTTTACAGAGATCTTATACTCACAGGTTCCCCAAATACAACTCAGCCACAACATCCTAATCGGTAAGTCCCGTTGCCATGGCAAAACGGGTAACTTTGGTAAAGCATTCTGGAGACCCTGGCTTTACAAATAGTTAAAACTCAATGCGATTTGGGGTTTCTGCTCTTCAATTAAGAAGACCAGTACAAATTATTTGATTTCAAGGGTTCATCAACAACCTTATTTTACTATTTTGACATTCGAAGAAGATGCAACAGTTTCACGCTAATCCCTGACATTCAGACTTGAATTAGGAATCCAGAGCTTTATTAAAACACAGAATAACATGGAAAACACCCACTTTTTCAGCAGGTTCCAATATATCTAAATTGTTAACCTTTACAAAGTGAGGTTCCATTTTAAATGTAAGTATGTTTATAAAAAAAAATTGATACCTAAGAGGGGTCACTGATGTTTGTAGCTTTGCATAAAATGTTGTTTTGTTTTGTGGAGATCAGAACATCTAGTTTAGAGACGAATTATAAATTATGAACTATTGGATTATAATTTTAATGGTTTATAAAATCACACGTAAATACAAGTGTCCATAGCTTGTGTATTGAGTGCATCAGGAATTTCCCATATGTATATTCCCCCGAGAAGTAATTGTGATCACCCTATGTCATTGAGCGTGCTGTGTGCTGCTTCAACTGTCAGCTTGTTTAAGAATCTAAAGGCCTGAATGTTTATTGAACCTTGATGAAACTGGGTCAAAATGTTCTGGCATTATCAAGGCAAAAAGTTTATTTTGACAATTTTTAGCCTGAGTTTAAACCAAGGCCACTTGTGTAACAATACACTAGGTCTCACATCTCAATTGTCATGACTCAATCATGATCAAAGATGATTATCATGATATGTTATAGGTTAAGTTTGAATCTGTCACATTGCTTCCAAAAACTAGGTCACCAGTTCAAACCTTGAAACAAACTTGGTTATCACTCTATAGGCCAGATTTATGCCACATCAATTATGAAAGTTAATCAGAATGTTTAAAGTGAAGTCAAAAAGTATGTCACAAGGTCATGTCTTCTACAGTAGGTTTACCTTTAATTGAGGTGAGCATTTCAGGCACTTTTTTCCATTTACAACAATTCAACATTCAGATACTTGTCCATGAAGGACCATTGAGCTTTTTTAAATTATGAAACAGTTTGATTGATTTAGAAAAAAGGTTACATATAAGGATTTGTGTATGTTCAGTGTAATTACAACACGGGATGTCCCATGCACACATAGATTTAATGAGATACAAAATGCTCGTTTTTAAATATGTGTGGCACAATATATTCCATTTTATTTTTCCGCAACAATATCTATTCATATGACACTTACATGGTGCATGAACATGTGTGGAATATATTGATTCACACAAAACAAAAAAGAGCAATGTGTATCTTGATCTATATTACCAGACCACATCTAGTGATCAAATTTTGGATATTGCTATAAGGAACATTGATTTTTTTATGTGTTAACTTTATTTTTTGAAATATTGTACGAAATATTAATTGATTTTGAGTGTTTATGGTCTTTTAATTGTTGTTTTGATACTTACAATGTTATAGATTTTTATGTCATTGTGATTATCATGCCCGTGTGACTTTTTATTCCTCCCGAACCCAATAACAATCACAAATTAACTCATCAATTCAATACCTCCGGAACCCACTAACAATCACACATTAAGTCATCAATTTTATACCTCCTGAACCCACTAACAATCACAATTTATTCATCAATTAAAATTTTTATTATTCCATTCACAAGTTGAACAATTATGTCTTTGTTGTACCAACCTTAGCACTGTTGGGTTTCTATGTCTATTGCGAAATGAAGTCAATATTTGCACCTTGCCATTCATACTAAATGCAGACAAAAATAATAATATGTTACAGGATTTTTATGTAACAACTTATGTTCACTTTGTGTTGTTATTATAAGAGTTAAAAGGTAGCTTTGAAAACATGAATTAGCCTTGCTCTGGGAAATGCAATCCGCACAGGCTAGTCAGGGAATTCACTTACCTCTGGGAAATGCAATCCGCACAGGCTAGCTTGGGAAACCACTTACGTCTGGGAAACGCAATCTGCACAGGCTAGTCAGGGAAACCACTTACGTCTGGGAAACGCAATCTGCACAGGCTAGTCAGGGAAACCACTTACCTCTGGGAAACGCAATCTGCACAGGCTAGTCAGGGAAACCACTTACCGCAAAAACTGGATTTTGATAATGAAATGCTTCCTTAAAAACCAAAAAATCAATAAAAGCAAAAGTGTTGACACTTGTTAACATCTGCTATCCGTTTCAAAATAAGTTTTATTGGATCATCATGAAAATGTTCAATATTGTTTTGGGGCATACTATCTTTTACAAGTTTAGTAACCAGCCAGATCGCATTGTCTTGTTTAATGAAGAACATAGACCGTTAAACATATCTAACATTATACACACGATCAATGTGAACCAGACCGTTAAACATATCGAACATTGTACACACAATCAATGTAAACCAGACTTCTAACCGGGAGTATTTTGTTGGTTTTATCTTTCTTCATTTTTTTGGTGTGTGAAATGTCGGAAAAGTTGCGACTCGACTAAGGTACATTGGTACTGTCATTTACTATGTATAATGTTCAGTGTTTATGCCCCCGGTAGGGTGGCATATAGCAGTTGAACTGTGCGTCAGTCAGTCTGTCCGTCTGTCCGAAAACGTTAACATTGGCCATAACTTTTGCAATATTGAAGCTAGCAACTTGATATTTGACATGCATGTGTATCTCATGAAGCTGCACATTTTGAGTGGTGAAAGGTCAAGGTCATCCTCTAAGGTCAAAAGTAAAAAAATACAATCCAAGGGATTAGCTTTAACAGTTTTTTATGGCAATTTCGGGGCCGATATTCGGCCCCATTCCCCTCAAAAAAGAGTATATATTTTTCCCCCATTTTGTAAAAAAAATCCCCTCCAGATGTTGTTTTTTTTTTTTTTTTTTTTTATAAAGAACTGTTTCCTAATCCTGATAAATATATCTCAAATTTATTTCATAAATAACTAACAAAGTATATAACTATAATTTATATCATTTTTAATTATTATTAAGTGTTATATTAAATTAGATTAGATTTTCCCAAATCAGTGGACTTTTAACATGAATTGCATTTTTCTCCCAAAATTGCCATGAAAAGGCCTGATGTATTTATATTGTGTCAATATTTGTTGATAAAAGCATTCCAGTTTGGTCCATTTTTTTTTAAATGCTCAAATTTGCCATTTAATCGATTTAAAAAACTCAATTAGACTCAAAATGGCTAAGAAAACTGAGACTGTGCATGAAGGCTGATCTGTCTGAAACTAATGTTGAAAAAATCATTGATATATATTTCAGAAAAAGTATAGAGACATTCTGCTGTGAATATTATATTCATACAAACATGTGTATTCATATAATAAATATCATTACATATAAAAGAGTGAATTTTTAATTTCCCCTTTTCGTAAAAAACAACGCATGCTTTCTCCTTTGGACAGGCCCCGCCACCATTCCCCTATTAGTGAAAAAAACACTGTTTAAAAGGGAGATAATTTCTAAACCTGCCAAATGATATATTGAAATTTTATTTCAAAGCAGCACAATAGGGGGCATTGTGTTTCTGATGAACACATCTCTTGTTTACTTCAAATTTCAATTTAAATAGTTTGTGCGTTTTATATATTAATAAATCTCTATCATGGCTGCTAACTTAATAAAATCATTATGTTATCGTTAATATTCATAATTGCCTTGAAATGGCAAAGGGGGTGCGTACCGATTTGTCCTTGTCTGTTGTAATTTTCTCCGTCCTTCCTTCCATTCTTCCATATGTCCGTCCCACCTTTTTGCTGTTGAACTGCACTTAATAAATATTGGCTTCAGATGGATGAAAAATGTTTGCTTCTAGTGTACAGTATATAGTAGTCTATGTTTGAATGTTTGTATGAAGTGTTTAGCGTATATCTCATTTGTATCAAGAGTTTTCAAACATAATGTATTTCTTTTTTTACTCAAACAAACTTGATTTACATCCAATGTAATTGATGACATTTCAGAATGCAATGAATTATTTGGTTGACAGGGACACATTACTAGGATGCGCTAAGGTCCTTTTATCTGTTCACAGAGGCCTTATACTCACAAGTTCAGGCCCAACTACAACACAATCAGTACGTCTCAATAGGTAAGTCCTCTTCCCATTGCAAAAGGGGTCACTGTGGCATTGCCTAATACTTTAGATGGAATCAAGTTTTAACAAATAAGGTTAAACCCTATGCAAACTGAGGTTTCTGCTCTTCAATTAATTGACCAGTTTATCTTATCTAAGTTTAAGGGTTCAGCCACAAACTATTGTATCGTTTATAGACATGTGAAGAAAATGCATAAGGTTCAAGCTTGAACTCAAGCTCAAATTTGTTTTTTAAATTGAACATCTATACCTACCATTTGAATTGTTTTCAATTATGGAACATTTAGATTGATTTAGAGCATAATCAATTCCATATGTTTTTTAAGTAACTGAAAATAAAAAAATCTTATATGTAAAGATTTTTCTCTAAAGCAATCTAAATGTTCTATAATTGAAAACAAGGCAAATTCATCATTTGTTTTTAATTTCATTCACGAGTTACAAAATTATGTCTTTTTTATGCCAACCTCACCATTGTTGGGTTACTTTTGTCTATGGCAAAGTGAGTTTAATGTTAACACATAGCCATTCATCAAAAAATTAAAACAGAAACAACAACACGTTAAAAGGATTAGATATAACAGATTATGTTCACTTTGTGTTGTAATTATAAGAGTAATAGAAGCTTTAAAAACAGATATGAGCCTTGCACTGGGAAACGGGTTGAATGCGTAAAGAGTTTGACTCCAATCAGGGACACCACTTACCGCCTAAACTGGATTTTGCTAAGAACATATTTCTTTAAAACAAAAATTCCATAAAAGCAGAAAGTGTTGTCCCTGATTAGCCTGGTTATTCCTGCAAGGTTCATGTATAATAGAACAACCAGCAGCAGCTGCATGTTGGCTGTTGGGCAGTTGGCATCCACTATTACATCTGCTCACTAATTCAAGGCAGTTTAAGTTGATTCTTCATGAAAGTTGTCAATAATGTTTGTGGGCAGAATTTTGTGTACAAGTTTAGTAACAAGCCAGATTCTCTGTACTTGTTTAATGAAGAAAAAATGACCAGTAAACATGTGTGCCAATGTACTCACGATCAATGTAAACCAGTCTTCTAACTGGGTGTATTTTGTTGGCATTCTCGTTCTTAATTTATTTTTGTGTATGAACTGCCTAAATAATGCGACTTGTCTGAGCATAAATGCCATCAGAATTTATGCAATCGGCGTAATTTTCCTGACAGTTTTTACAGTTTTAAGTGTGCTGTCACATTGCAAAACCGTGTTATATTGTCTTGAATAGTTTATGGCCTGTGTGGATGCTATATTTTTAAATCTTTTTCTATAAAGAAGGAATGTAGTTGACACTTGTTCATAGTTTCATTCCATCGTTCCTCAAAAAGTTGTAACTCTGTTGCTCTGGTATCTTCAATACCATTGAGTAATTAAATGGTAATTAAATTGAATGCGTTTTAATTCCCTTTTATTATTGTTTAATTTGAGTTACAATGCTATGAGGTTAAATTTTATTTACACTTGGATGTATTATGAATATTGCTGGGCCAAGTGTGAGGTTGAGCGCTCCAAAACCCGTTTAAACCCCCAAGGCTTTGCATTGACTGTTCCAAGGCGGTGACCCCAGCTTTATTCTTATTTTTGTTTATGTTTTTTTTTATTGTGCTGTTTTGTACTGTTTGGGCAATCGGTCACTTGCCTTAAATAAAGGACCTACTAATTGTTTATAATAATAATTGAATACTACTCCAGCAGCTGGAGTTTCACTCCTTTATACTGTGTCTAATTTAATGTCAAATGGTGACTTGTTGTCAAGGTTGGACCTTGCAGTAAATATAAGAATGACCTTCTGCTGATGCAACTAGATATTCACTTCTTTGATATTTGATTTCAGAGGACACCCGTCCTGAAAACCTCGCTGAGTGCGACTGCGCCATACGTGACCCTTAAGTGAAATGAGATTCCAGACGGAATGTCAAACCTGTACTACTCAGGTCTCCAGCAATAGCCTCAGCCTTGACCGCAGGTTCATGATGCATCCATGGCCTTACTTATTTCTGAACATCTCAATATCACAGCAATTGATGTGAATTAATGATAATAAGACTCCACAAACCAAGTTTTGGAGAGGGTATATTGGAGTCAATTTTCTGTTAGTTATTTTATAGTCAAAGCGGCATTTTTTGCATATATTATATAAAGGTTTGTATCAAATCTAAATTTCTCAAAGGATTAAATTTGAACTTAAATTGTGTGAAACCGTTTAACAGTAAGTTATAAGTGGTGATTTTGTTGCATGCAAAGCCCCATCGTTTCATTGGCCAAGTCACTCTTTTACCCCGTATTATTTTACTTTCAGTATCTCACCATACATGGGAAATCAGAAGTTATGAAACAATACATGAACAACACTGACGCATATGAAAGGTAGCTAATACAAGTATTCATGCACAAATTAAAGAATTAATTTCTTTATAATTTTTAGTTATTATCAAAAATTCGTTTCCAAACATATTTAAGCATATTGATATTGTTATGCTGTATAACAAAATAAAACAAAGGGTTCATTCAAAATTTCTTATTTTACTTTCAATTTCAGTTTCATTATTATTTTCATTACAACAAAAGCATATATCCAAAAAATATCATATACAATCAATAATAAAATATTCGTACCTGCATCTTATTCTGTATCATAATCTTTTTCTTGTTTAAATAATCTATCTTAACCGGATGTTTTTCGTTAAAATCTGTATTCCAAACTGATACTTGTTTACTTTCGAATCCGCTATACTTTTTCGGGCATGACATCACTGACACTAGTGACGACCGTTAAAGTAAAATATATACCAATAAACATAATGTGAAATGGTGGATTTATTGAATGAATGAGAATCAAGTTTGAACAATAATATTATACAAATACAATGAAAAAAACGTAAGTTAAGCAATATACATCAATGGAAATCAATAAATATGATGTTAATGAATATAAATTTATTTAGATAATTAGCATTTTAATTTAATAAGGAGTGTTTGTTTACATTACACCATGTATTACGGAATGGCCAATGGGAGGAGTAACGGCCTAGCAATGTATTGACTATGCTTTGATTTATTGTTTGATTTAATCACTCTGCCATTCTTTTACTTACCAGGTTCAGGGTCTCCCAAAACCACCCAGTGCCTTGCAATGAAAACCTCCAACGGGACTGTGACCTTGCCCTTGTACATACCTAATGGTCAGGTTGATGATCACTTGGGCTTAGATAGTCACTGCAGTAAGAACGTGTAAGATTTTAAAGAAACTTGTTCACAGATTTTATGAGTACTTTGACTGACCCGAATGACATAACTAAAGCACATTTAACTACACAGTGTATACCAATATTTTGCAGTATGTTATTGTAAATTGCTTTTACTGCTTTTGATACATAATAATATAAATAATCTCAGTTTAGAACCTAAAAGAAGGCAGCTTTTATGATTTTTTTTATATATTTTGTATATTTATTACTTTAGGTTATTCCATAAACTGTGTTGATGTGGTTTTAATAATGTTTGAAAAATGATATTGAAAACTCGATGATCAAGCTATTTTATATTGTTCCATCTGTATTTGTAAACAAAATGACTGCAGAACAGGGCATCACTAAGTAAATCTATTAACATTTACCTTTAAATTTGTATTTTTTACATGTTTGTATTTGTCAAAATGAGTATAAAACAGGGCATCAACCCAACCATCTATCTGTATTAACATTTTCATTTAAATATTGCTCAATCACTCACAGTAAACGGAATTTCTACAGAAAGAAAAAAAAAACAGGACTATATCTTTAAACATTTCCCTTAAAATAGTGTATATCATTTTCAATAAAGAAGATGACTTCACAATAGGACATCCGAGACTGCAATGACGAAATGAGTGTCCTCACTTCAGCAGTGGAAGCCAATACACAATACGAGAGTTTCCAGCGGCTTACCTTATCTGGTATGTATGGGTTTATTTTAAACCTAATTATTATATGATTTAGTTAGGTAAGAATATATATGTACGTAGTTTAAATATAGATTAAATATTATTCACTGAAGTAAAAATATGAGAACAATATTACCAATATTTGTGTTCAACATCAGTCAGCCAGTAAATTATTTTTCATCCCCGCCGAAAAAAAAAATCGGATGGGATATAGTATTAGTCTCCGTCCGTCCGACCGTCTGTGTGTCTGTGCGTCCTTCCGTCTGAAACTTTGTCCAGAGCATAACTCCAAATCTATTCAATGGATTTACTTTAAACTTAGAATATAAACCGATGGCAACTAGGAGAATTGCAGTGACCAAGAACCATAACTCTGTCTACCTAGGTGTTTGAATGATCTCCCCTTTTATATAATTTTAAATTTAATTTTTGACCGGAGCATAACTCTAAATATACTGAACGGATTTACTTGAAACTTGAAATATAAACAGATGGCAAGTAGGGAAAGTGCAGTGACTAAGAACCAGAACTATATCTATCTTAGATTTTGAATTATCTTCCTTTATTTAATTTCAAAGTAAATTTTTGTCCGGATCATAACTCTTAATTTACTGAAGGGATTAACGTGAAACTTGAAATATAAACAGATGGCAAGTAGCAGAAGTGCAGTGACTAAGAACCATAAATAAATCTCCCTTAGTTATGGAATTATCCCCCTGTATTTAATTTCAAAGTAAATTTTTGTCCGGAGCATAACTCTGAATCTACTGAAGGGATTAACTTGAAACTTAAAAAAGTAAACAGATGGCAAGTAGGAGAAGTGCACTTACTAAGAACCATAACTCTATCTACCTTAGTTTTTGAATTACCTCCCTTTATTTTATTTAAAAGTAAATTTTGGTCCGGAGCATAACTCTTAATCTACTGAAGGGATTTACTTGAAACTATAAATATAAACAGATGGCAAGTAGGAGAAGTGCAGTGAACATGAACCATAACTTTTTCGGCCGTAGTTTTTGAATTATCTCCCTTTATTTTTTAAATAAATTTTTTTAAATTATTTTTGTATATTATATTTTATTTATTTATATTTTTTAATTATATTTAATTAAATTTTATAGTACATATTTTAGCTTTTCATTTTTTAATATCTCCCTTTATCTTATTTTACAGTAATATTTTAATTTAAACAACGAAGAATTCACTGTAAAATAAATAGATGAGTTTAAGGAAAAATACAGTGACAAAGAACAGTAACTGTTTATAGTCCTCTTCTTTAATTACCTCACTTTCTTTTATTTCCTTATATTTTATTCTCTACTGCATATCTCAAAAACTAATTGATCCTTGAAATATAAATGGATGGCAACGTTGCCATGTTTTACAAATATTATTCTACTCTCTAAAACAAATGTTGTCATACACGCAAACACATGTCGGCAGGGATTTGGCACTATTGTGACAAGCTCTTGTTTTTCTAAAAAATGCAAATGTGTGTCGAATATCAATAGGACACTGTGTTTGTCATAAATCAATTTAAAATATTAAATTAATATACAACAGTGCACTCATTCTGACATGTTTTTTTCCACCACACTTTTTGTCGGTTTGTAAGGGTGCAGTTAAAAAAAGTGTGTATCCAACTTTGCATCAGACCCATATTAGAAATAGAGTCCTGCCTATAAAGAGACTAATCCAGTACCGACCTGTGCACATGTCTATTGCAATAAACAAGCTGTCATACTTGCACTTGTCTTTGGCGTATTCTCAGATGAGTCACTATATCAATGTATTCAAGGTTAATTTTTACTTTAAAAAATAACAGTGCGTAAATGTAAACCCTGTAAATTCAAGTTATTTCAAAATAAAACACAAGTAAATTACTTTTAAACTGTTCTCACATTAGTTTTTAACCAGGTTTTCCGAAGGAAAAAACTGGTTATTAGATTGGCGAATGCGGGCGGGCTGGCTGGCTGGCGGGCTGGCTGGCTGGCGGGCTGGCGGAATAAGCTTGTCCGGGCCATAACTATGTCGTTCATTGTCAGATTTTAAAATCATTTGGCACATTTGTTCACCATCATTGGACGGTGTGTCGCGCGAAATAATTACGTCGATATCTCCAAGGTCAAGGTCACACTTTGAGTTCAAAGGTCAAAAATGGCCATAAATGAGCTTGTCCGAGCCATAACTATGTCGTTCATCGTCAGATTTTAAAATCATTTGGCACATTTGTTCACCATCATTGGACTGTGTGTCGCGCGAAATAATTACGTCGATATCTCCAAGGTCAAGGTCACACTTTGAGTTCAAAAGTCAAAAATGGCCATAAATGAGCTTGTCCTGGCCATAACTATGTCATTCATTGTGAGATTTTAAAATCATTTGGCACATTTGTTCACCATCATGGGACGGTGTGTCCCACGAAAGAATCACGTCAATATCTCCAATGTCAAGGTCGCCACGACTAAAAATAGATTTAAAAAAAAAAAAAAGCTTACAAAGGGGGTTAATTTTTTTTTGTCATTTCAAAAGTTCAGTTTGAGTTTTCTCCCTTTATCAGATTTTTTTTTCACAATGAAAACCTGGTTTTGTGACAATTTTGTCCCTTGTTGTTATTGTACTGAAACATAAAAAAGTGTTGCATTTGGTAAATCTTCATATATGTATAACACTTTTTCTAGAACAAGTATATTTAAACCGTTTCTTGTTAACCCGCCACGTGTATTTTATGCCCCACTTTAAAGGAGAGGGGGTATATTGTTTTGCAGGATGTTTGCTGGTCTATCGTTTGTGTTTTGGTAGACCAGTTGATTTCCTATAACTAACTAGTCAACGAATTGATCTATTGGCTTCATACTTCACATGTGCATTGGTCTTGGACAGTAGATGACCTCTATTAAAATTGGGGTCACTACTTCAAAGGTAAAGGTCACTGTCAGAATAATTATGAAAATCATGTCAGATCAATAACTTGTCAACAAATTGACCAATTGGCTTGTTACTTCATATATGCATTTGCCTTGGACAGTAGATGGCCTCTATTGAAAATGGGGTCGCTAGGTCAAAGGTCACAGTCACAATACGTGTGAAAATCCTTTCTGATCAATAACTCGTCAACAAATTGACCTATTGGCTTGATACTTCACATGTGCATTGGCCATGGACGGTAGATGACCCCTATTGAAATTGGGGTCACTAGGTTAATGGTCAAGGTCACTGTCGCAATTATAAGTGCGAAAATCGTGTACAATTAATAACTTGTCAAAAAATTGACCAATTGGCTTGATACTGAACATGTGCATCGGTCTTGGACAGTAAAGGATGTCTATTGAAATTTGGGTCACTAGTTCAAAGGTCAAGGTCACTGTGACATTAGGTGTTAAATTGGTATTCATTCGATATGTCATAAAAGGATTGAGTGATGGGAGTCAAAGCTCTGTTTTGGGAGGCATCTGTCTCAAACTGCGGAGCTCTTGTTTTTATTTAAACATTCCTAAAAAAAAAAGTTTGGTGATAAATCAAAATGAACTTATGTTTCCTCTCTAATTATTTTAGCTTCATTGCATTGAATGCGTTCACATTTTCAAGTCGCTTTAAAACTCTAGAACATCGTGGGCACAATGTAGGCTCTATTTAAATCTTTTGACATTGCATTGTCGATATGAAAGGTCGAAACACTGACAAGTGTTTTGTCGGGTTTAAATTAGTTTTGTTTGTCCTTGAAAACGCTAGTATTGTCTTTAATTTGTTTGACGCACGATTTACTTTATTTCAGAAAACCTGGGTAGCAGAGCAATGAGTATATCTCAGGAGCATTTGCAGTCACAGCAAGTGAACCAGCGGCAGTCATCGTCTCTAGATTCCGAGATCCCCATGCTTCACAACCCTCAGTCTATGAACATCATGCAGAGCAAACCTTGGGTGAGTTTTCGTGTCATGTGCATGCTTTTTCGTGGCCCCACTTTCAGATATTGGTGGGTGCATGTAGATTTACCCTTTTGTGTCCATACATCTTTCAATCCAGCTGTGTTTTTTTTGTCATGTGTGACCTAGAAAAGTATTGCTTCTTGTGTGATAAAATCAGATAAAATTTACAATTATGTGAACTTTCCTTCTTGTTTATTATACCCCCACAAACGAAGTTTAGGGGTGTATATAGGAGTGAGCTTGTCAGTCGGTCGGTTCGTATTAAGTGTCCACTCTCTAATTCAAATTGTTTTCATCTGATTTTCAACAAACTTGGTCAGATGTTGTATCTAGATGATGTCTAGATCAAGTTCGAATATGGATCATGCCGGGTCAAAAACTAGGTCACTGGATCACTAAGTGCGTTTTAAACATTAAGTATGGTGTCCGCTCTCTTATTCAAGTAGAGTAGTTTTCATCAGAGCTTCACCAAACTTGGTTAGAATTTGTATCTAGATGATGTTGAGGTAAAGTTTGAACATGTGCCTTGCCGGGTCAAAAACTAGGTCATGGGGTCACTTAGTGCGTTTTAAACATTAAGGATGGTGTCCGCTGTTTTTTTGTGAAGGCAACATGCAGCAGGTAGAGTATTAGTCACGTCTGTGACGAAGCTGTAGTTTTGGTTAATTTTTAGCTTGGCTGTTTTCGGAGAAAACCCGAGCTATTTTCATAGACAGCTCGTCGTCCGGCGTAAGCGTCGTGCTAAAACCTTAACATTGGCCTGAACTTTTTAAATATTGAAGATAGAAACTTGATATTTGGCATGCATGTGTATCTCATGAAGCTGCACATTTGAGTGGTAAAATTTCAAGGTGAACATCATCCTTCAAGGTCTAGGGTCGAAAAAACAAATCCAAGGGAAGTTATAAGCTTTATATGGACATAGTTATTTGACCTGCCAACGTATATATTTTTGTTAAATAAATCAAAGTCGCGCAGTAGGCGGCATTGTGTTTCTGACAAACACATTGTGGTAAAAGGTCAAGGTCATCCTTTGCGGTCTACGGTAAAAAATACAAATCCAAGGGAAGTAATAAGCTTTAAAGGGCGATACCTAATCAATATTGAACATAGCAACTTGATATATTTGGCATGCATGTGTATCTCATGGAGCTGCACATTTTGAGTGGTGAATCTACAGTCACGGTAGTGGCTTTTAATTATTTGCTACTAAAAATAGAGATTTGTTAGAGACAATTATTTTCAAGGGAAGTAATTTATTTAATTTTAAATGTCATATTATATATTTCCTTACCAAGAATTGAAGTTCTTTTCACAGTTACTGGACAGATTTATTATTTTGATTATTTATAACTCAAATGATTGATTTGTCAAAGTTTTTATGTTCCCCACTAAAGTAGTGGGGGACATATTGTTTTTGCCCTGTCTGTTGGTTGGTCTGTTGGTTGGTCTGTTGGTTGGTCTGTTTGCGCCAACTTTAACATTTTGCAACTAGAAATGGCGCGGCAGAGGCCGACGCGTATCCCCACGCCGAATGTTTGACCTAGGTGTGCCCCAGGGTTGGTAATGGGGCCATGCATAGTTGAGATTGACCGTATTGTCATAAGAGAGGTTCAGTATCAATTTGAAGTGAATCGGTGTAGAAATGAAGAAATTATAGTAAAAGGCAATTTTGGGTGGGTGTGGTCTATGTGGGCGGGGCGCCCCAGGGTTGGTAATGGGGCCATGCATAGTTGAGATTGACTGTATTGTCATAAGAGAAGTTCAATATCAATTTGAAGTGAATCGGTGTAGAAATGAAGAAATTATAGTAAAGGCAATTTTTGGTGGGTGTGGTCTATGTGGGCGGGGCCCCAGGGTTGGTTATGGGGCCATGCATAGTTGAGATTGACCCTAATGTCATAAGAGAAGTTCAGTATCAATTTGAAGTGAATCCGTGTAGAAATGAAAAAATTATAGTAAATGGAATTTTTTGCTGGGTGTGGCCTATGTGGGCGGGCGCCCCAGGGTTGGGATTGGGGCCATGCATAGTTGAGATTGACCCTAATGTCATAACAAAAGTTCAGTATCAATTTGAAGTGAATCCGTGTAGAAATGAAAAAAATTATAGTAAATGGAAATTTTTGGTGGGTGTGGCCTATGTGGGCGGGGCGCCCCAGGGTTGGGAATGGGGCCATGCATGGTTGAGATTGACCGTATTGTCATAAGAGAGGTCCAGTATCAATTTGAAGTGAATCGGTGTAGAAATAAAGAAGTAAATGTAAAATAACCTAAAAAAATGAGTGATAATTTCTGACGCGGCCCCACCCCAACTGCTATAACTTTTGACCCAGGGGTCAGATCAAAATTCCAAATAGTGCAGGGTCGCACATATGCTCATAGCTACCATGTGTGTAAGTTTCAAGGTTCTAGTGCTTTTAGTGTAGGAGGAGATAGTGGCCAGGACGGACGGACGGACGGACAGACGGACGGACGGACGGACGGCGGAGATAACCACAATATCCCCACCTTTTTTTCAAAAAGCGTGGGGATAATAACTTTTGCTATATTGAATATAGCAACTTGATATTTGGCATGCATGTGTATCTCATGGAGCTGCACATTTTGAGTGGTGAAAGGTCAAGGTCATCCTTCACAAGGTCAAGGTCATCCTTCAAGGTCAAACATCATATAGGGGGATATTGTGTTTCACAAACGCATCTTGTTTTTAAATTATATAATAATCATTTCTTTCATGTTTATTACATACCTGTGGACTTATGTCAATATATACATGATCAACTCTGGCTATGATCTCTTTTAAACCACAGGCCTTGGTTGTCAGTGATGTCTAAAATGGCTTGAAAGGGAGATGATTTCTATACCTGCCAAATGATAAATAGTAATTTTATTTCAAAGCGGCGCAATAGGGGGCATTGTGTTTCTGACGAACACTTCTCTCGTTTTAAATGATATAATTATCATTTCTTACCTGATCTAATTTGTAAATGCTAGTTTTCATTAAATACCAGTGGACTTATGTCCATAGATACATGATGAACTCTGGCTATGATTTCTTTGATAAATCACAGGCCTAGGTTGTCAGTGTTGTCTGACTTGGTCATTTTTGACTGTCTACAGACCCCGCCCCCCCCCCCCCCCCCCCGGTTGGATTGTACAAAATCCAAGGGAAGTAATAAGCTTTAAAGGGAGATGATTTCTATTCCTGCCAAATAATAAATAGAAATTTAATTTCAATGCGGCGCAGTAGAGGGCATTGTTTCTGACGAAAGCATCTCTTGTTGGGTCACTAGGTCAAAGGTCAAGGTCACTGTGATCTCTAAACAAAAAATAATAATTTCTGACAAGCTTTCGCAGCCGAGCGTGGCACCCGTGATGCGACGCTCTTGTTCTGTCATAGTAGTAAAGTTTTAAGTCAAAAGTAAAATGTGGTTGCATCGGTGACTTTTTGCCTACTTCACAGCAAACATCTCAGAAAAACTCTTTTTCAACATGTTTTATTTTCTATTGGCTAGTTGGTCCTTGCTAAATTGTTGTAAATGATAAGGAAATATTTTTCCAATGGAAAAATGTATGTTTATCGAATATCATCCCATATTTCTTGATTGATGGAGAGACTTAAGGTTAGTTGGTAGTAAAGTGGTTATAATTAACTTTTAATGTACATCAATGTATAAAAGTACTATTATTGTTCTTGTTTATAATGGGTAACACACATAAAATGAAAAACTGACATTTACTGTTATGAATCTTTCTTTATTTCAGACGACCATTGACGAAATCAAACCGGCAAATCAGAAGGACTGCCTGTTGCTACAGCTGTTATCATATTAACCCCAGTCATACCGAAGAAGCTCAGAGATATAAATGGTGTTTAAGATGTGCTTGTCTCTGCATACTCCATGTCTGGTGTGAACATGTACAATTGAAGGTCTCTACATACTCCATGTCTGGTGTGAACATGTACAATTGAAGGTCTCTTCATACCCCATGTCTGATGTGAACATGTACAATTGAAGGTCTCTACATACCCCATGTCTGATGTGAACATGTACAATTGGAGGTCTCTACATACCCTATGTCTGGTGTGAACATGTACAATTGAATGTCTCTACATACCCCATGTCTGGTGTGAACATGTACAATTGAAGGTCTCTACATACCCTATGTCTGGTGTGAACATGTACAATTGAAGGTCTCTACATACTCCATGTCTGGTGTGAACATGTACAATTGAAGGTCTCTGCATACCCCATGTCTGGTGAGAACATGTACAACTGAAGATCTCTACATACCCCATGTCTGGTGTGAACATGTACAATTGAATGTCTCTATATACCCCATGTCAGGTGTGAACATGTACAATTGAAGGTCTCTACATACCCCATGTCAGGTGTGAACATATACAATTACAGGTCTCTACATACACCATGTCTGGTGTGAACATGTACAATTAAATGTCTCTACATACCCCATGTCTGGTGTGAACATGTACAATTGAAGGTCTCTACATACCCCATGTCTGGTGTGAACATGTACAATTGAATGTCTCTATATACCCCATGTCTGGTGTGAACATGTACAATTTGAGGTCTCTACATACCACATGTCTGGTGTGAACATACACAATTGAAGGTCTGTACATATGCCACGTCTGGTGTGAACATGTACAATTGAAGGTCTCTACGTACCCCATGTCCGGTGTGAACATGTACAATTGAAGGTCTCTACATACCCCATGTCTGGTGTGAACATGTACAATTGAAGGTATCTTCATACCCCGTGTCCGGTGTGAACATGTACAATTGAAGGTCTCATCTTTGAAATTGGGACAGGTGGAAAATTAATGAATTGATGCAGACAGAAGTCGCATAATGACAAATCAAACAAAACGTGTAAATCAAGACAGTCTTGTGGCCAGCCATGTTTTTATGTGACCATCCAAGTTGTGTTCAAAGAAAACAATAGTTCATGTTTTATTGGAACTATGATGCTGATAGTCATTTTATGTAAAAGGCTTTTATTAACTATATTTAAATACTCAGTATAATAAGATTAAGATTACTTGATAAAAGCAATAATGAACAATATTATTTTAAGAGCAAAATTAGCAAGTCTATCCAATTACTGTGTCTGTATTATGAAATTTTATTTTGGAAATGTTAAGGAAAATATAATGTTACTAAATATATGTCTATGAATGTTGATTTTAACATTTGTCAAAGCTGTTTAAATGATGCTGGTAACTTTGACAAAATTGAAAGAAAATGTATTATTTTCATGTAAAGAGACATGCTTCAGTTTGTTTTGCTTAACATGTAATATAGAGGTGGTAGTTACACACATTGTTTAGACAGGTGGATAATTATAATGCTAAGGCTTTGATACTCTAAAGTGTGCCCATTGGTGTCGGGTGTTTTTGTCAAGCATCTTGTTTATTATCATAGTATTTCAAGACAATATTGATTAATTTTAGACAAAATCATTTAATCTTCCTTAAATTGTCTATTCGGTATTTACTACCAGTTATTTATTAATTTACTTGAACATGATTTAATAATGACTTTTTTGTTGCTTAAAATGCTTTATACGTTTTAAAACTAAGCATTTAAAAACGAAAATATAAGATGTGGGAATAATGTCTAAAGTTATGATAGTTATTTTTTGTTTTTGTAAAGTTAATTATGCCTTATATGTTTGTGTATAGACATTTAGACGACCAGATTAACCTGACAAAGAATTCTTGATCAATGTGTATATCGGTCAGTCCATTTGTCATTTGTATATAGAGCTATTGCGAAATGATTGTATTGTTAATGAAAATCATGCGTTTATTGTTGCCATTTTGATTTTCGCTGTTAACATGTATTTGTACAAACAATTTTCATCATGTACATCTTTTATATGCCAGATAATAAAAACAAACATTGCTTGTGGAGATGCTCATTTAAAACTTTCTAAATGATACAGAACAACACATTCCGAAGAGGCAAATATCCTTTAGGCAATAGGAACATCTTGTTACTAGTATATGTAATGCCTTTCACTAAATAAAGTCAAGCAACTATTGAAAGATTGGTTTAACTTTGTTTTGCATTATCTTAAGAAAAATTAATATATTCAACTTGGAAATCAGTCATTTGCAAATCAAGCGAGAGTGATTTAACATGCTAACACTTGTCAATAATTGAATTGTCTCTCTTTGTACGGAAGATATAGGGATGTTGTTGCTTGAAAAACAAAGTTGTATCCGTTGTTAGATAATGCTTTTGTTCATCTCTCAACATAACAAGTACATTCATACAGTTATTAAAAATATGACACTCTTTATTCTCAGCCATCAGTTTGTATTGGGATTTTGTGGAATACTTACTAAACTAATATACGTCTGTTTAATGAATTAATAGCTATGGTACAATATGATACTCAGTGTTACAAAACATGTGTAATAAAAATATAATGTCATTTATTTGAAATCATAAAATTTAGTTGTCCATACAATGCTTACAGTTTGCAATTGCGATGATAAAGGAAATGTTCTGCTCAAAATGTCTTTTTAAGACATGTGAAAATTGTAGCAATCATATTGTACTTGTATTTATATTATACATGACAAGAATTTACTTACGGTTGATGATAGCGGCTGTTACTAATTGTGTTACAGTTAGTTTCACTCGACCATTAGACCATATTTCCTTAAAAATGTGATTGTTTATATTTAACTTTAATTAAATGCATGAAACATTGTTGTTCTGTTGCTTAACAGCTGAAAATAGCTTGATTTTTGTTAATTGTGTAAAATGTTTCAAATTAATCATATTGATTACATAAAAAAAAATATTACATTTTGCGTTATTTTGAATGCATTACAAACAATTGTTACCATACAATCATATTAGTATTGAACTTAATTAATACTCTTGGATGCAATTTTTACAATAATGTGTTAATATTGTCATCCATTCCAAATAAGCATTGTGCATTCGTAAATATAGTGTGTTTATAAACTTCTTAGATGCCTTTTTTAAATTGCTTGTGTAGGTCATATTGATTAAAGACTCTTATTTATGTATTGCATATTTGTGTGTGCCTATGTCTTACTTATCTCTTCATAGTCCTTAAATTATTGCAAATAGTATTTTAATAATGTTAAAATATTTATCTAAACTATAACCAGGTTATCTGTTAATTTAGGTTTCATACATTGTATTGTCTAGCTAATTAAATTGAAGTGTCTATATTCTCGCCAACATGCATTGTTGGTGTCTGGTTTAGACAAAGCACATTACACAACTCCTGTTGTTTTTCTCCATCATTAATAACCAATGTTTATTCTGTAGATGTTGCATTATACTAAATATTTCAGTTGTGCAATGCTTTGCTCTCTTAATAAATCAGCACTATTTATTGATTTTTTATATGGGCACTTCCCATGACTTTATTCGTGAATATTTCTTTGAATGTGCGGTAGGGAAAACATTGTTTGCTTGAAGGTTTAGAAACTTAATGTTGACATCTTGAAAGATGGCAGAAAACATTTAACTGCAAAGTAGCTGTGAAAAGATGTATGTTAAACATATAATAAACAATGTAAGACAGAACTCCACGCAAGATATGTCATGCATTCGATATGCATGAACTATCTTTTTTAATTAATTTGGATCGGAATTATCTTTTAGAAATGGTATGGTTATGAGGGTCTCTATGTGCAAAATGTTGCATTTATTTTGTGTACAAGTTATTGCTTAAACATTGATTTTGTTATGGAAATAATATAGTTTATGTGCCTTTAAGAGATATACATGTTTATGTTAGTGATGTGTTTTTGCTGATCCAAGTCTGTTCCTGCACACTATTTAAAGTAGATAACTACAAGTTTTCTCATTTAAATGGGAATAGTATTGTACTGTGGAAAAGTGTTGCGAGTTCAAATAAAAATACTATGAACCGTTGTATTAGTACTATATTGGCTCCCCTATTGAAACTAGGGGACACATATTGATTTGGCCTATCCGTCCATTAGTTTGCCGTCATACTTTGGTCGACATTGGTTTACAGTCAATATCTTAAGAACTATTCCGTTAAGAGCTTTCAAATGTCACATTGTGATTGGCGTTCGCGGAGATTTAATATCGTTTGATTTTGGATTTCTCAGGTAAAGTGTCAATGTCACAGGGGTCTCTAATGTGAAAATGGTAACAATGACTGGATTAAGACTTGAGCAAACCATCGTCTTTGCATTCAATATAAACTTGACGTAACGTTAAGGAAATCGCTTTAAGGAAAGACACCACTAAGACGTTTGCACACTTTTCATCAAGGTGACAGAGACGTTATTGAGACGTCTAATACATAATAATTTTACTAAATCATGCTGGTAAATCCTAAAATTTGATAACTTATGTGATGAAATTTGATGCTGACGAAGTCATGTCGCCAGAATAGCTGCATGCTATTGGTCAAAGCAAAATTTGCAAATGCAGACTACTCTCTGTTGATAACACAGTATTGTTTTCAATATATCAAATAACACACATTTTAGGGAAAGATATTTAGGAAAACCTATCGGTAAATGCCATTTGTTTTGTATTGTGAGACAGAACTACCTAATAGTAGAGTGCCTATGATACATGTAGAAGGAAAATCGTTTAATTATCTAACCATACATGTGTGACGTATGCAAGTCAAAATAGTCTACGGACATTTACCAGTTTGTTATAAACAACACAAGGTGAATTCTCTTTTCTATCGGCAAGTATTGTGCTTAGATGTTCTATTTATAAGACGCAATAAGATTTGTATACGGGTCATGCAAAAATTGATCTTATGCAATATGATCCCAACGTAGCTTCAGCCAGGCCTGCGCAATCGCACAGTCTTGTAAGAATATGAATACTGAATAAACTACTCTGGAGTTATATCCAAACCTTGCGTGCCTTTTTTTAAAGCGGAAAGCGTAGCCATTGATGGGAAAGTGCGCAGGCTTGGCTTGAGCTACTCTGGCCGCATATGCCATAAGACCGATTTTCGCACGACGCGGATGATACAGTGTTATTTGAATATGTGGAAAAAACTGCGTCTCAAAGCCAAACAACTTATTTGGCACAGTAAATGTAAGTATAAATAAGAAACATATTTTATCTTTGCCAATAAGAATATATCTGGTGGTTACAAAGTAGAAATCGGTCTTTTTTGCGCTTTAAACCTTAAAAATAATCGCGTTTGTCGGAATGGACGTATACGTCTTGAAATCCTACTTTTGGTTTTAAAAGCGGTACCGTTTAAAAGTAATGAATTACTTACTAACTAGGCTATATATTTAATTGTATCTATGTCAATTAGAATATATCCGATGATTACAAGGTATAAATCCATATTTTGTTGCGTTTTAAAACTTAAAAGTAATCGCGTTTGTCGAAATGGACGTATACGTCTGGAAATCATACTTTCGGTTTGTTTTAAAAGCGGAACCGTTTGAAAAATAATAAATTACTTGCTAACTAGGCTATATATTTAATTGTATCTATGCCAATTACAATATATCTGGTGGTTACAAGGTAGAAATCCGTCTTTTTGCGTTTTAATACTTAAAAATAATTGCGTTTGTCGAAATGGACGTATACGTGTAGAAATCCTACTTTCGGTTTTAAAAGTGGTACCGTTTGAAAAATTATAAATAACTTGCTAACTAGGCTTTAGATTTAATGACAATTTTGCACATTTTCAAATTGCATCTATATGTATTGCTTGACAAGTATTTCATTTATGGTCAGAGGCAAAGTGTTTGGCTTTAATCAACAATCAACAAACCATATGTTTTTATCACGAAGAAATACATAATAAACCATGCGAGGACACATGATGTGTTCTCACGAAGTAAAATAATAAAACATTTCATAAACTTTTGTTTTATCTTTAAAAACATGGAACGTCTATTTTCTACCTTTATTTATATGTCAGGATTATTATTTTTTAATTTCTCGTGTGGTTTTGTGTTGTTGTTTTTTTGTTTCTTTGTTTTTTGAGGGGGGGGGGGTGAGCAGTAGGAAACCCCACCTGTGTGGTATGGTGACAACCAACCAAACTCACATGCTGCCAAAAACGGGAATTGAACTGAGTGTGTGAATCAGAGTTTATTGACGGGTCCTACTGGCCTCTTCACGAGGTCTTTATAGTCCGACCTGCCCCTGTGGGGAGAAAGTTTAATTTTGAGCCGAAGTAGGCCACATTTAACCCGGCTTTCCGGGTATTCGCCAAAGATTTCATTTAGATCCAAAAAGACCAGTGCACGGTGGCCAATGAGACCTTAATGTGCACTGGTAGATAGACAATCTCAAGACAAATTCATGTCTGAACGCAGCACCGCCAAGGGACTGCAGCACACAGCTCCGCCTTTATGGCCCACTTGTCGTCACCGGCCGTCGTCTTCATCCCCGAGACAGTTTCACCAGTGCGTTTAGCGTACTGAGTACCGCTGTCCCGGGGTCCCTATATAAGGCCACCCCCTCGATGTTCTAGTAGCTACTCCGAGCGTAAAAGTAGCCCCAGGTCCGCCCTGTCTTTCCTCCACACTGGTGATCTTGCTGTCCCACTATCCCCGTCCCTCTACAGACGGGACCTCTGGTAGGTCCAGGTCAGCGAGCTCTCGACGATAAACAGCGGGTGACAAGTCCGCTGCATCTTGGAGAAGACAGCAATCCCAGCAGTGTAGAAGACGTCCGGCTCGAGGGTGACGGACTCTGCTGGATTAGCAGAGCCACCCGCACAAGTGAGTAGATCTTCTGCGGACGACTCTCGCCTCGGTCGCGACGCGCACGCTCTAGCTGCTAACCGAGTTTGACCGTTCCTACGGCGGTGACTGAATTTTAAATCATTTTTCTTTGTGTGTCTGCAGTGTTTTGTACTGAATCAATGGCTTGTGTCTTGTGTCTGGCGGGTTTGAAAATAACCAATTGCCATTACTTAAAGGAACGTGTGCTATAGTAAGGTGTGTCTACTGTCTGTACAGCTGAGTTGTATGTATATTGGTGATAGATACGGTTATCGCATTTGTTTCGTTGAATATACATGTAGTGATGTTTGCAATTTGCTAAACGTGGCTTTGAAACACACGACAGAAAAAATGACGGTTTATGTGCCGAACAATTTTGCCCTTGAATTCTCTGTTATGGCAATACTGTTGACAACAGTGATGTCATTTTCGACGTCTCTTGGGTAGAATGCCAAGGAATCAAACAGGCTGCAGGTCAAGGTCGCTTTGTTGTAGTGGGCACTGATGCAGTTCTCTGTTTCGGAACAGCTTGATGCGCAGATGAGATTTGACAGGACCTTCGCGGAAACGTCGATGGCAGTGCAGTGAACATATCCTTGGAAAACCGAATAACGTGTGCCTGAAGACGAGAACATGTCAAAACGCGAACGAGCATTTGTAATAGGATTTGTTTCTACATGTATGGATATGTTTTGACTGCGGCATCGTCGCTATCTACTGTCTTCTAGGCACTGGTCAGTTAATACATGTATCCTCAAATATAAATTCACGTGTTTTTTTTCACGTAATGTGCCTGTTCCAACGCCGACCAGTTGCATATACATTCTGTATTTTTCAATATGAAACCGAGAAATAATAGTTTTATAAATATCTTAAAAATTTACTTTTTTCGCAACCTACCATTGGCTGCAGAGTACGGAACACCTTCCACGTCAACCTCGCACAGAGTGAGTACATCGTTAGGAGTGCTACGCGTAATCCGTACCCACTGTCCATACACCGGTGTAGCTAGCTCAAACGTGTATGAAACGCCGACCTCTCCAGGGTGAAACCCATTCACGAGATTGAAAGCCGGCCTCCGATAACCTGACGTAAAGCTTGACGTCTCTAAGGTCACGGGTTCGATCCCCACTGTGGAAGCGTTCTTTAGATTACCCCTGTAAACACCAAGTACTGCTTCTAGTCCCAGGAAACGGACTCGAGAGCGTTTATTACTTTGATATCAACTCGTCCAATACACAGCTAATATTCAAACTATGGATATGACCGATACACTGCCCTTTGATGCTTTAACATGAGTATATTGTCCATATATGGACAATGTTTGATTCAATGCATTTTATTTAGTATTATTTTGATATTTTATTGACACGCGCAACGATGGACAAGTCCTGAGTATAGGAATTATCACTATATGCAGATGCATACTCGTGACAGAAATTATTGTAACCATCCGCTTTTCTTTTATTTTAGACAAGTGACGAATGTCCTACACGACGCATATAAGAACCGAGTTCTGAGAAAACTGGGCTTAATGCATGTTCGTTAAGTGTCGTTCCAGATTAGCCTGTGCAGTTCGCACAGGCTAATCTGGGACGACACTTTACGCCTTAATTGGATTTTTGCTAAGAAAAGACTTCATTTAAACGAAAAATGACATAAAAGCGGAAAGTGTCGTCACTGATAAGCTGTGCGGACTGCACAGGCTAATCTGGGACGACATTTAACACACATGTATTATGCCCGGTTTTCTCAGAACGCGGCTCATATGGTTAGGATCCCTGTTAATTGTCTAATACTAGACATGTCTGAATTCCATATGCCGAAGAGAGTTGTGTAAATATGCATTACCAAACACTGCATTGTTTGACCAAACATATTGACTTACAACACATAGAAAGATTCTGATACGAAACATTATATTTTGACAATCTTTTTATATAAACGATTGAACGGTTTTACATTTTACAATATATTTTCATAACGATTTTCCACACAAGAAATGACAACGCACGACAAACCCATTAATTATGAGTTTCACCAAATTAAAGGTTCACACTTATGTCATACATTCCTCTTGTAAATCTTGACGCTTCGGATGAGGAATATCTGCTCGAGATTCACCCATCATGAGACGTTGTGAGACGCTGTGTGGGTGCACGACTGGTCTTCAATCAATCGCGATTTCGTATTTTCGTCAACGGCACGGTCCGCCGTATATGGACGGTTGGTGTCTGTTTGGTAGGCAGGTTTACCAAAGGCAACGTTAACGGCGTCTGTCTAAGAAACAAGGTTGGGTGAATGTAAATGTAGACATTACTACATTGACTTTGAAATATCGCTTTAATCGATAAATCCTCCGTGAAAAGGTAAACGGTGAAAAAACACGCCAATGAAATATATATATATATATATATACAGTCAACCCGTAACTTCATCTATTGTGCATCGATTTCCATGAACTCGGTCTTATTCAACGCAGAAATGAATTTCCTTTTTGGAAAGGTACATATCTAGTGTACATGTAAATGAACGTAGGTCACGCGAATTGTGTATCGTGTTATTTCTTAAAATTTGACCCAGCATTTGTCAAAATATTACAATACATGTACATTTCCAGAAAGGGTAGTTATTTCTGCATTGAATAAGTCGTGATTCCTAAAATTTTGATTTCCTCAGGCAACCGTGTAGGTCAAGTTCACGGGCGGGTTCACACATTAGATAAGTGTTATGTTTAATCTGAAATTGCAAACAAACCGTATTATCCATAATCATGAACAACTCTTGTTGGGATATTTTGACGCTTATCAATGGCCTTAGGACTTTTTAAACACGAAATGTGATCATTGAGCATGTTGATATAACGAGTTAAGATGGCAGGTTTCTATTGCAGAGTGATGTATGCCCGTGCACTCTATAACATTTAATAAGTCTATGGAAAAAAACTGTACTGGATAAAATTTAAAAAACGAGATTTATTTAAAGAAAAACGCCCAATGGTATCACGTGTCAAGTACTCGAAACGTATTAAGACGGCACCTACTCATGCCAGCGTGGTGGTACTCTTAACCCCTCGATGAATTAAGATTCTCTACCTAAGTGCGTGAATACTGGAATCGGCGGACTTCGCAAAGGAACCACCAGACGACCAATGGGCAAGAAGGTGATTCTCAGCAAGGCCTTGTGGCACGCTACGGGCACGACAAGACACAAAAGAAATCGTGGACGTCCACTACATCCGTCTCTGTCTCAAGCCGTCTCGACCCTGTTCGTCGACGAACTGCGAAAATCTTCCTCACTGAAATCTAAGTCATCACACAAGTCATTCTGCCATCATCAACCTCGCCCCATCGATCAAAACAACAAGTGCTTTGGCGACGGGCGAACGACGAACCGGCAGATGCGGGCACACTGGAAGCCGTAGGCGTAATCCTGCACGCAGGCGGTTTAGGTCATTGGTTCCCCCTTAAGTTACAAGGAGCAGCAGTGGAGTCCGGCAGATACATAGACGACTGAGCAGCCCTCTTTAGGAATCCACTGCTCACTTACAGGTATGAGGAAGGGGCTAGAAAAGGTGCCCTAATAATTGCTCGCTCAAACCTTCCCAAGACTGCTTATCGCGGCTGGAAGGGGGCCCTACACCAGCAGTCGGAACGAAAAGAAAACAAATAGAACGAGAACAGTTCTTCTCACATTAGACGTATTTTACGTGCGCAAACCTGTGCGCAGGTACGATACAGACATACCACACTAGAATAGCTCTGATATGGAACGAACTCGTCAGATACGGAATTGATATCGAAGCCTTCCCAGTTAGCTCCCATTTATGGAAGGAAGGAAGCATCGTACTATGCTCAGCTCTTAAGCCTTCACCCAGAAGAAGTGAAAACAAAGTTCTACGCAGACCTTCATACCGTCATTACCGAGTCCTTGGACACAATGGAGTGGGCCAATGCAACATGAATGGTCTTCATTTGCCCCAAACATGCGCGAAGCAAGAACCACTGATCACAAACACGATCTTCCGCCAACCAACCCGTAACTGAACGTCATGGATGAACCCTCGCTCTATACACTGGCATCTTATTGACTATGTTTCCGTGAGAAAGAGGGATTTATAAGCCACAGACCCATACATATGAGCCGTGCTTTGTGAAAAGAGGTTTTAATCCATGTGCGTAAAGTGTCGTCCCAGATTGACCTGTGCAGTCCGCACAGGCTTATCAGGGAAGACACTTTCAGCTTCTATTACAATATTAGTTTGAAGAAAGTATATTCTTAGAAAAGTCCAATTAAGGCGGAAAGTGTCGTCCCTATTAGCCTGTAAGGACTGCACAGGCTAATCTGGAACGACACTTTACGCACATGCATCAAACCCTCTTTTTCCGGAGCACGGCCGATATGATACATACGAAACGAAAACTTACTTAAGAAATGCTTTCACAGGATTAAAACCGGCAATAAGAAGGTTTTTAAAAAACCACAAAAGTTCTCATTTTGCAACAAATAATTTGTGTCAGTCTTTCCGATTATGTGCTTTAAAAATCGTATGTAAGTTTAAAGTGTTTGCATGTAATTTGTTACTGTTTAACCAGTTTGTTCTGTTTTGCTGACTGCCTCGTGAAGTTCGCGTTTTAGCAACGCGTATTTTGTAATTTTGATAAATCGTTTTTTTCTGTTTTCATGACCCACATACCATTTAAATAGCGAATGCTTATAAAATAAACAACTAAGGCTTTATTTACTGAAAACAGCAAATAGCGTACTATGTAATTGGCAATATAAACGTTAATTAATAATAAGCTTGAATACAAGTTCAGAAGAAACAGTACCTGAGCACCGCGACACTGAACGCTTTAAACCCTTGCATATACTGTTTGTACAGTCAAAACTTGCTGAGGACTTACGCGTATATACGATCGTATTACTTTTTTTTAAATCGATAAAACCATAATGTATTAACGACTTTAATACATTTCAAACGAAGTCGAGAATAACAACGTAACGTTTTTTTTTCAATGGCAAATAATGTTTTGCTTTCTTGTACTCAAAACAGGTACTCAGTTGTGTAATCTCAATCGATTTGTGCGAATTCGTTCATATGAAACATGGACAAATTGTGATCAATTATATATCAAACACGAGTCAATTTGTCGGTATTGGCGTTAATTTGCTCGTGAATTTTCCATGAAGTAAGAACATAAGAAGTATTTGATGTTTAATAACATTTATCAGTCATGTTCATAAATTAATTTGATATTGCGATAATAATATGAGTCGTGTACTGAGAAAACTGGGCTTAATGCATGTGCCTACAGTCCGCACAGGCTTATCAGGGACGACAATTTCCGCTTAAGCTAGATTTTGTTGAAAAAAAAATCTATTAAAGCTGAAAATGTCGTCCCTGATCAGCCTGTGCGGCTACAAAGCTAATCTGAGACGACCGTTAACGCACATGCATTATGCCCAGTTTTCTCAGAACACAACTTATATATTCACATTGCAATCGTGTATGCTCTTGTTACGCGAGCTTGATTATATAAACTATTTGTTAAGAGGCACATCAACTTTTTTTTATAACAAGAGACTATCTGGAAACCAAAAATACCATAAAAGCGGAGAGTGTCGTCCCTGATTAGCCTGTAATGACTTCACAGGCTAATCTGGGACGACACTTTACGCACATGCATCAAACCCTCTTTTCACAGAGTACGGCCCGTATTTAATCTTTGTCAGAACACCTTTTAAAATGTGGTCTCATGGGATATTTCGAATGAATCGCAGCACTTATTAGTATTGGTGTGTGCAAAATTAAAATAATCTTGTACATTTTATGTACAATTTAGTTATAAATTAACAGAACTTATAATTGAGAGCTTCTGTTATCGACATACAATTCTTATTCGGAACATCACTTACAATAAACTGCAATAATGTAGCGTTAGAAAATAGCGTTTCATTAGTAAACGAATAATTGAGCATAACATGAAAGGAAACGTATTTCGTGAAACGTATTTTGTGCCCATAATATTGAACAGGAGGAGTGCACGCTGGTACTTTTTCTAAATTCGGCGGTCGAAAATGAAAATGCGAGGAAATGAATGTGTCAACCAGATACTTCAATAACAACAAAAGTTTTGTTTTAGTAACGTTTAATGATGTCATGAGGGAAAGCTGTCGCTTTTAATAATTTAAGAAGAATCGGAAATCAAAGTTATGCTATTGAAGCATGTGGAATGGAGAAATGCGGAAACAATATCAAAGGAAGAACATTTTGTCATATGAAAATAGTGTTTACAATGAGGAGTTTAAAGCCATTGCGCAACTAATACCACTGGGACTTTTAACCCATGTATGCCCAGTGGACTCCCCCATTATTCTAAATTGGATCAATTTCATTCCAAAATTCGGGATTTCTAGTATTTATATATATATATTTAGAATATTTCTTACAGAAATTCCTGTAACCAAACGGCTCAGACCAAGATGAGACGCCTCAAGAGGAGTCTCAGCTGGGTCTGCGCTGTTTGCCAAGGCCTTTTTTTCTAGACGCTAGGCATAAATGGGTTAATGCATGACATATTTTAGATACACATAAAATAATTCTTTGAAAGAAGACACTTGGGTTTCACGTCATAAACAAACTGTTGTTTGTTTTAAGAAGCTTATAGGAATTTCAATATTTCGAATTAATATACGCGCCAACGTTAAAATAATGTTGTTTTTTTTTATCTTTTTTTGGAAATGAGTAATGAAACTTAAAAATAAATAAGCAATTATATTAAGAGTCTTATTTCATATTTCTCATTCTGACGTTTAACAACATACCTGTATAATTAACGGCTATGTTGTATTTATGTTTGTTTTATGGAAACAACAAAAAAGTTGTAAAGAAAATTATTTGGTTTTCAGTAGTTTTAAGTTTAGGCTCTTTCAAAATCGGTATACGAATTAAATCTGTGTTTATTTTCGTATTAAGGTTGTCAAATTTAAGACGAAAAACGAAAATACGGTATATGGACGGACTCTGTATCCACTGACCATTGCCCATGAGTTTGCAACGACTGCATTTAATTTAACTCAGTGTTCTTTCATAAATATAATGCACATTACACGGACTTTGTTTGAAACTAAATATTTTTCTTTTATCAATGTAGTATTTGCTCTATTAATCTAAGTGCATTGTCGTCTATTTGCTTAGCGACAGCTTAGGTAGTTTGTTAAATGTACTAATTACTTCAAGTTCTAATTGACCTACAATTTCGCTGCGTACTCGTTCTATCATTTGGAATTCCGCTGAAAATTTGTGAAAACAAAACAGGAGAAAACAAGTAGTCCATAATAGAAGTTGGTACTTTGAAATTCTAAATTATGTCTGAAAACACTTAAAAAAAATAACAATCTTCTTACTTCTTCTTCTCATCCATATCACATAAAACCACACCGGGTCTCTGCGCAAAGGTAGGATTCCAAAACTTCAGAACTAATCTGTAATCTTCCGTTTTGAAATTCATTACTTATTCATGTGCAGGTAATGTAGACAGAAGATTTTATCGCGATAACATGGACGATAAAACTCTCTTTTTAGAGACCTCTTGTGAACTATGAAAATTATCTGTAATTTCCATAAGCGGAGCGTATCAACTTTTAGTCTCCTCTAATATTCCCCTGATGATCTAACAACTACGTGATGGGTATATATTATTTATTCCCTTACTTATAGACTTAAATCATCCGTCCCAGTGTTAGCCTTTGAATCTTGCAAGTCATAGTTAAAAACAAAACTTGGCATGGGTCAACGCCAAGGTTTCAAATAACACTCGTGGATGGCAGACCAAGAGCAGATTATAAAGGGGTCATGCTCTGTAAAAAAGGTGTTTAATGCATGTGCGTAAAGTGTCGTCCCAGATTGGGACGACACTTTACGTAAATGCATTAAACCCCTTTTTCACAGATCACAGTCAATATAGTTATTTTAACAGTTCTGATAATATGTTAACTTTAGTAACCTAACGCCCATGATCAGCAATCTTATGCCCTTACTTAGCCGACCAATCATAGGCAGTATTTTCAGCTCAAAAGTCAAAGTAGCATAAAATGATCAGTCTTTATCAATTTCATTCGCGTGCGCTTCATAGTTTTATTTCGACCCATGGTGCAAAAAGGTACCTTGTGTACTTTAAATTTAACGGTATGTGGTACCATTTTGCACCGATGGTGCGATTTGATATATACCAACAATACAATTTTACATTGAAACCATTCAACCGATATTTCATAGTCCTGAGTAACTGGACTAAATGAGTCTGAGAAAACAGGACATAATGCATGTGCGCAAAGTGTCGTCCCAGATTAGCCTGTGCAGTCCGCACAGGCTAATCAGGGACGACACTTTCCGCCTTAATTGGTTTTTTGCTAAGAAGAGACTTCATTTTAACGAAAATGGACTGCACAGGCTGATCTGGGACGACAATTTACGCACAAGCATTATGCCCAGTTTTCTCAGAAATAAATCTGTTAACAGGCTGATTCAGATTATAAATAAAAGTGTGATGCAATCACGTGACAGACAATTTGGCGACGTCCATTCCGAGATTCGTATTTTTCGCCATTGTATGACCTTGAATACCTTTTTTAATGCCGCTCACATTCCAACCATATAAGCGAGAAAGTGATAAGAACAATAGTAGATAGCAACACTATCTGATTTGAAAAAAGCAATGTATCTAACTCGGCCCAACTACAATTTGATTATTGCCAATGCGCGTGCGTGAGCATTAGGATAAGATGTTTTTAAATACGTTTTATTACGTTAGTTTTTTTTACTTGTAAAAAGCTTTTGTATTTGCTGAAGAATTCCCGTATATATCAACCACGCAGTATAATATTAAACCCTTTCCCATTCAGAAGCAAAGTGAAAATGACTATGTGCAAACAGCATAAAACCAGAACAGCTTTGGAGTAACTCGCAATTTGTTCAGGTTTTATGCTGTTCGCTACTCACCAGTATCTAAGGTTTGGAAAGGAAGCCTTTAAAAATTGAAGAAAGGCCTTTAATTTAAAAGTAAGGGCCTACACATGCGTGAAAATACGTATCTAAGTGGTAAAGGGTCAAAACACTCATATACGCATTTCAGGCCATGGTATTTTAAGCCTCGTCGATTCGATAAATTATGCAATGATAGAATAGTAACATATTCTCTGTATGAAGTGGGCATTGCAACATAAAACAAGCAATGGACGAGTTTTACATTCTTAAGTTGGGGGATGATCACAACGAGGAAATCAGGTTCAGTGAGATATGCCATCGAGATCTTTCCGCCAAACCGTGCTTTATTATTTATGAAATCGTTAAATTGTTTGATCATAGAACCACTTTATGAACATATAGTGTATACGTGTAACAAAAATTGTAAGAGTTCACGTGACAATTACGTACTCCACATGCCACCAGACACACTTTTGCGTCGTTTTATTACAATAAATATGATAACGTGATATTATGTCAGTAATTTTTCTTTCTCTGCAGCTTGGAACTAGAGCGAGAAGAGAGAGAAAAGAAGAGTATACCACTTTTATAAAGATCACATGATGAAACTATTTGAGCCTTGTTTTGGGATAACTGGGCTTAATGCATAAGCGTAAAGTTTTATCCAAGTTTAGCCTGTGCAATCCGCACAGGCTAATCAGGGACGACACTTTCAGCCAAAACTTGATTTTCGATACGAAGGGACTTTCTTGAAACTAAAAATACCAAAAAATCGTAAAGTGTCGTCCCTGATTAGCCTGTCCATACTGCACAGGCTAATCTCGGACGACACTTTACGCACATGCATTATGCCCAGTTTTCTCAGAACAAGACCCATATAGTGTATACGTGTAACAAAATTGTAACAGTACATGTTACAATTAAGTATTCCACATGGTACCATGGTAATCAGTGCAGTAACTCAGGTGTCATTGACTTCATGAAATGTGGATAAAATAATAAAATAGACATTTAAGTTTAAGGTAAATAAAACTTCACATAATATAACATAAGATTGATATTAATAAGATCAACATTACATATTTATAAAAATAGTTTCTAGTGAGCATAAAAGGCGCATGACTGTATAGAATGACAATTAACACTTTCTTGTTGAGTTGTTTGGTATAAATTTATGTGTTTATCTATGCTTTCTTATTTTATTGTTCTTACTAGTGATCTTTTAATATATTTGGACCGTGCTCTGTGAAAAAGGGGTTTAATGCATGTGCGTAAAGTGTCGTCCCAGATTAGCCTGTGCCGTCCGCATAGGCTAATCAGGGACGACACTTTCCGCTTTTATGATATTTTTCGTTTAAAGAACGTCTCTCCGTGCTCAAAGTGAGCTTCTGTAATCATCCTATGTCAAGCGTCCAGCATCATTTGGTGTGCGGTATGTGTGCATCGAAATATTTCAGATCGTTACAAATCTAGAGGCCACGTTTTCCATCTCATCTTTATGGAACTTAGTCAGAAAATATTGGACTGTTTGAACATTATATAAAGATAGAATTTTAGTCACGTGTTTAAAACTAGGTCACTATGTCAAATTATAGCAAAATCGTGTAACCATTCTTGAGTCCACAATAGTGGTCTAAAACAGTGTATTCCTAAGGGCATAAGGAATATACTGGACTATACATTCCCAGGGTATGACACGCAGAGCGTACGTAAGTGTTAATATAGTATTGTATTGACTGTTACTATCATTAAATACGTATTTATAATATGAACTTTGACTATACTATTATACAAAGTTTGTATTAATATTTAATTATAGTAAGCATTGCACCTATCACTGCAATAATTATAAGAATGCGGTACCATATTACTTGAATCAGTCCGGGTATGTTTCCGCGCAAGATGTATTATACGTTGGTGGGATTTACTGCCTCTTTCCCAAAGACCAAGATCTTGTCAGTTATCAGAATGTCCAGTAGATATTTGGACAGCACAGAGAAGACCGGGCCTTTGCATAGCTCCTCGATGAAAAGGTTTAACACTAGTCCATGGGAGTGCAATGCGGCTCGAAGCCGGCGCCTCTGCAATGAAAAGAGGTTGCAGAGTAGCAGAATGTGGGCAGCCGTGAAGGGCTCCCGACAACGGTTCCAGAACGATGATATACTCTCCTGCGCCACCGAGTTAGAGTGTGTTTCCAATCCGAAGACGCGTCGTGGCTCTGTCAAGCGTAATGGCTCTGTTAAGCGTTATGTCTCTGTCAATCGTCGTGGCTCTGTCAAGCGTCGTAGCTCTGTCAAGCGTCGTGGTTCTGTCAAGCGTCGTAGCTCTATCAATGTTACAGTTCGTTCATGGAAGCATTTTGTCATTTATTTGAGTCGCGTTTTGAGAAAACTCGGCATAACGCATGTGCGTAAAGTTTCGTTCCAGATTAGCCTGTGCAGTCCGCACAGGCTAATCAGGGACGACACTTTCCTCTTTTACGACATTCTTCGTTTAAATGAAGTTTCTTCTTAGCAAAAATCCTATTTAGGCGGAAAGTATCGTCCAGGATTAGCCTGTGCGGACTGCATTGGCTAATCCAGGACGACGCTTGACGCACATGTATTAAGCCCATTTTTCTCAGAACGCGACTCATTTTATGACGAAAGCGTTCATGTTCCCATATTGAACCGCGATTGTTTGGAATAATGATTCAAATCGAGCATATTTGTTTTGTAAATATTTCCTTAATTACCATCTCTACAAGTTAAATGACTTGTGTATGGACTCAAAAGGACCGTTTTTACAGATTTTGGCATGTATTGTAGTGTATTATTAAATGCTTTATATTAATAAATTTAAACATTTGATCTTAAAAGCTCCAGTTTAAAATCAAGAAAGAAACAAAAAAGTAACCCTCAACTGGGCTCAAATCACTGACCCCTGACATTAAAGTCTAATGCTTAGACCACTCGGCCATCCGTTCTCATATAATGAATGATGTATTTTATACTTTATATAAGCAATCCTCGTAGTGTCACAAAATAAATATAACGACAACAACAGAACTCCCCAGATTATTCAGTCGTTTCGCGTTGCAACAATTTAAAATTTTCAGGTTTTTAAATCGTCAAAAGATGCATAAAATGTATATTTCAGAGCATGGTAAATGCTCAGTATTACTTTTTCCTCACAAAGATCATAACTAAAACGAAAATTTACGAATCTGAAACATTTCTTTTTAATTTTGTCAATTAACCAAAACGTGAAAAAGTCCCTTTAAAATGCATTCCTTAATTACGTTAGTATTAAATAAAATATTGTAGAAATCGCTCCTACTTGACATTGTTTTTCAAATCAAAACAACATACGGACGCATCGCTTTTGAGAAACATTATACATGTATCATAACCCAGTTATGCCTAGTGGACTCTCCCATCCTTCTAAATTGAATCAATTTATTTCCAAAATTAGGGATGTCTAGTATATTTATTTCTATATTAGAATACTTCTTACAGAAATTCCATTAAGCAAACAGCGCAGACCCAGATGAGACGTCGCATCATGCGGCGTCTCGTATGGGTCTACGCTGTTTTCAAAGGCCTTTTTTCTAGACGTTAGGCATAAATGGGTTAAAGTCATGCGACAGCTTAGGGATGCCTTGTACTTTGATTGTTGTTAAACTTATGATAAAGTATTTCCTCGTAAACTAATGATGATCGTGTCGAAACACAAAAAGACATTGACTTTTGCAGTCGTTTCTGTCAAATATTGTTCTATGTTATATATCTGCTTTGCTTCTACTATAGCAGGTTGTCTAAATTTCGAACTTTTAAAGACTTTGACATGATAAAGTTGGTAAGGACATTCAATGTAATGTGAATAGGACTTATCTAACTTTATAGGTCATGTATGGTTTTAGAAGGTGGTTTAATAAACCCAAATCAGTCTGTTAAAACCCAAATGAAGACCGATGCGAAATATCATGTACTTACTTTTGGTCTTACCATGTGTTTTTCAGATACACCGGGCTCAGCATGTATTCTACTACGAGATAAACGAAACTTTTATGAACGTATCTGTTTCAATAATCTACTAGTTTTAAATGGCCCGAACACGCGGTTGAATAAGGTGAGTGGTTATGACATACTACCCATTGTCGCATGACGCGGCTCATAGACCATCGCTATTATGACAATATTGCATCATTCAAACCAATAGCGCTACTCGAAGGAGCCTGGATGTACATGTGATTGGCATCAATATTTTTTGTTGCTTACCGGTATATTTCGTGATGTTCCATGCACAATTCTTTGGTTTCCTAAATCTGTAAAATCATTTTAGCCTCGCTCTGGAAAAATCGGGCTTAATGCATATGCGTTAAGTGTCGTCTCAGATTAGCCTGTGCAGTCGACACCGACTAATCAGGGGCGACACTATCCGCTTTCAGACATAGTTAAGTCATATGGTTCAGATTTTGCATTGATTTCAACCGAATCCTATTTCGAATTCAATGTTGAATGAAAACAATGTTGTTGTTGTTTTTGAAACCTTTATGTTATATTTAATTGTAACTGTTTTACACCTGTATTTAGTATTTATTCAGATGAGACCATCGCAAGGTGACAAAAGAATGCTCAACTGCTTCTTGTTATTTGCTTTTCCTCAAAAAAAATTTGAGAAAAATATTGCGTGCCAATTTCGTTGTTGCAGATATCAATCTTGAGAGTAGCGACCGCTTGATTGCTTCTTGACATTCGCTTTTGATCTATATGCAATTCGTATTTGTGCTCAAAAAGTGAATGTTGCTGACAACCGCTTTGAAATATTTACATTTATACCGTTTGAAATACAGACATGTCGAGAACATCTTTTTATGAAATTAATATATATTTAAATAACCAGTTATGAATTTAAATGACATGTTCATGATGCAATATTCTGAACGACATTTAACCATGTGCATCGGGAGTTAGAAAAGGATATGGGCATAAATAATATATACATATATTTATACCATATATTTATACATGTACTCACATTTGTGTTAATAAGACCTTGTAAAACATTGATCTGCCAATGCCAAAGAAATCGAAATTAAAAACATCGACCGGTAATTTAGGTTCTTTTAATCGGGAAACTAACAAAGCTAACAATGGGAAAACAATCCTTAATGCATGCTTTTAAAGTATACTCCCAGATAACCATGTGCAGTTACCGCTTTTATGGAATGTTTCGTTTAAAGGAATTCTCCTATAAACGAAAATCTATTCTATGAGGAAAGTGTCGTCCCTGATAAATCTGTGTGGGCTGCACAGGCTAATCCGGGACGACATTTTAAGCACATGCATTATGCCCCGTATTCACATAAAGCGGCTTATATATTAATTTATAAAGGCAATCAACTAAGCGACAACGGTGCTTACATGTGTTCACATAAAATAAATATTTGTTTGAATAGAACTGAATTTCTTCAACAGATTAACATGACGAAAGAGACTCATTGTTATACAACATCCGTTCAAACTTAATAGTCGATTGGTCGATAACACTTTCGTAGTCTTATAACATATGGAGCGAACACCATAAACTGATCTTGAAAACAACATTCGCAAAGTTCGCTTTATTGATAGTATATGTTATGCTAGTATGCAATGCGTACACAGAAAAAGAAACGCCGTTAACATTAAAATATATTGTACGATATATGCCGCGAAATTCCAACGTATTTTTAATTCTGAGAGGTAAAGATACTTTCGCATCTCCTGAACGTACTGTTTGAGATCTCATACATGCGAGAGTGAGTGACAAGGTCCATCAACACTACAGGTCCAAAAACTACCGTCACTGCAGCGAGCGTTCCCGGATCGTTCACCTGTAAAATAACGATATGAGCCTTGCTCTGGGAAAGCAGAGACGACACGTTCCGCCTTGACTTGATTTTCGCTAAGAATAGACCTTTTTTAGCGAAAAAAATCCGTAAAAGCGAAAAGTGTCGTCCCTGATAAGTCAGTGCGGACTGCACAGGCTAATCTGAAATAACTCTTTACGCACATGCATTAAGCCCATTTTTCGCAGAACGGGGTTTGATCACCGTTTTCAACAGTATACAAGTCATATCGTGGCAGCCAGTTAACATACACTTTTAATTGGCTAGCTGATTTCCAATTACTTAGTACTAGTGGTGAGTTTATTAATCAGATCGTCGACGCGTCATCGACGAATTGCTGCTGACGTGACGATGACCATGAAAATTTAGAGTCGACGAAAAGTTGACGATTTTTTTACCGCACGGATCATTCGATATATATGTTTTTGTGTGCAAAAGTTTAAATCTTTTAAAATATACTTTAAGCACTCAGCCCCTAGCATATTCAGCTCCATTTTTTTACAATAACAATAGTGCAGTAAGGTTCAATATTTCAGCGTACATAAATAACAACTTTCAATGTTTTCAATGAGATTCAAGTACAAGTACAACGAACGCAGACAGCAAAATAAATTCGAAATCGTGGAGGATTTACACATTGCAAATGCAATTCCTAATGGCAATAAGTAAGTTTTCAATCCTTATTGTCTTTCTGAGTTGTATCAAAAACAACGGTAGTGGATCCAGTGGGGCTGAAATGTTATCATGGTTATTCAGGAAAATTTTGCATAATTTCGCGACCTGTCAAATTGTGTTCCTGCATCATGTAATGTCTAGGAATCATCTTTCGTCATATACTTAGTTTAAATGCTATTGTTTCTGTGCACCAATAAGTTGTATAGAACAGAAATTTTCCTATTATTCAAAACTTCATTCTTAATTAAATAGCAAAAAACTGTAAATTTGTAATTCGAAAGTGAAATTCAAGTTTTTCTTGCTGAACAATATAAAGTTAATTAATAAAATTGTCATATATTAGTTGAATTCATATTGGCTTTGTAATTGAGCCTGCGGCCTCAGGCCAATACGGCTGTCTTCAGCTCTATAGCAAAGCCAATATGAATTCAACTAATCAATAACATTATAAAACAACCCCTTTAAACCTATCAGCGATCGTTATACGGATGTGTACAGCGGCTATAGCCAATTCATTCAAGATGTCGGTCAGAGAAGAATTTGTTCCCTTTCCATGTCAAGAAACTATTATCATAAGGTCCATATTTAAGTAGATATTTTCATATTCTTCTGATAATGATCATACAAGTTTTTCTTTTGAAATAAAATTACTTTTTAACGGTCTGTTTTTATTTAATAATCTGTATTACTCTTCACTCTGTACAAGATTTGTTGTAGTTATTGGGGTTTAACGCCTTTTTCACTCAGTACGTAACATTGCAGCCAATATTTCAAACACAAAGCAAGATTGTTAAGCATGTATTCATTATTAAATCTCAAAACACATAAGGAATAGTCATGATAAAGTTCTTTTTGATAAAATATAGTAATATAATGTTAATATCAACAAAAACATTGGTTAAATATTAAAACCTTATTTTTTTGTTAAAAAAGCTGATTAATCGATTAATCGCTGATTATGGCCTCCGATTAATCGACTCCGTTTTGGGGAACCGATTCCAATCACTTAGTACAAAAGTTAGTACACATGCTTTTATCAGATCTGTTAACTGCCCTACTTGAATCAGGGGTATGGGGAGAATGGTCGTATATATATGAACACATCACTTGCGAATGTAAATGTTCGTCACAACATTAAAAAACAAACTGCAATACAGTTTTGAGATGTTCACTGCTTGCTACTACACTTGTACAGTACAGGTGGCATATGACATAATGTTAAGAAAGGTATAAAAACTGACCACAACTTGGTAGATCTCCTTCTTGTGCCCAGTTTTTATTATGTCGTCAATGCAGCCGTTTGTGATGTTGTACAGTTTCACGTTCTTGCCAAAACGTGACAAAACGTGACGTCACGAGGAGTTCTACAATGGAAGAATGACGTCATAGACAGAGATAAAGTGGGCGGAACGGTTTCTAACACGTTCTGACCCAAATCGTTCAGTTAGCAAAATCTTTAAATCATGAATTTGATTTCTTAGTGACGCGGAATAGTAATGACACACCATGACCGGCATATTTAATAACTATGTTGTGAATACTGCCACCTCCACACATGAATTGTAAAATGTAAATAAGAATTGTACGTACGCTTCCGTTTGGTCAAGATAAACACTCGTGTATCGACTACTCGACCCAGAAACACGATGCTGACGTCCATTTTTTCAAGGTCAAACAAGTAAAACTTATCGTAAATTTCCATGACCACTGATCTGTTGTCTGCTTCGTAAAACCTCGTGTTTGCATTGCAGGCCACCTTCTGTTGAGTATAACGTTTGCAAGCATGACGCACGATATTTTGTTATTTTTGAAAAGTTTACTTAATTGGACTGTTTTGTAATCAAATTGATCATGAACGTATCTTAAGTATCGAATAATTTTCAGGGGGAATGCAACATTTTACAAAAATATGGACGTTTTAAGTGTAGAAAGTATAATTACATAAAAGAAACTCAATAAAAAAATATTTGAAAACAAAACTGTAATTAATGGATTATTTATATGAGCCGCGTTCTGAGAAAGACTGGGCTTAACGCATTGCGTAGAGTGTGCAGTCCGCAGAGGCTAATCAGTGATGACAGTTTCCACACTGAAATTTCGTTTAAAAGAGACTTTATTTTAACGAAAAAATTCAACAAACGTGGAAAGTGTCGTTCCTGATTAGCTTGTGCGGACTGCACAGGCTAATCTTAGACGACAATTTACGCACGTGCATGAACCCTACTTTTCACAGAACGGGGCTCATATAGACGTCATCATTATATGTTGTCGAAATGCATTGAAGCAAATGGGAGCAATACACATACAATTAGCAAAGAGCGAAATAAAAACCGTCGTCTAACAAGTTCTCGGATGGCGCGGTATTCCAGTCTGCCGACATCATACACGCCGACTATGTTGGGCGAGTCCTCTCCCGCACTGCCGGTCACGAACAACTCATCCTGGTGGCCCCGTGGAACACGTCCTGTGGAGACAGACTTTATTGAGGCTACCGGTAATTAAAGAATAATTGTTAGTGTTCCGAATGATATTGCGGTGTATTTTTACTTGATAGCGAAACCATTAATATTTTCTAAAAACAATAATGTGTAACATTAAACATTTAACTAATATAATTGTTATGGTAGTCCGCCGGAAAACACTGTCTGTGTAGACAGACTTTATTGAGGCTAATTAAAGAATAATTGTTAGTTTTCTTAATGCTATTGCGGTGTATTTTTACTTTATAGCGAGGCCATTGAAATGTTTTTTTCTCTGCGCATACCGTCCCCGTTGTTGTTTTATTGAATAATATGTGTAACATTTAACTAATATAATTTTAAAGTTATATAATAAGCAAAACGTTTCTCTGAAATATTTCTTTACAACAAAAATAAATATAAATAAGCTGTATGTTATTAAAGTCGCGAATCAAGAGGACTAAAAACATGCGCTAAAATAGCAAATTGAACTTAATAAAATAAAATAAATGACGTTAAAATTGAAACGAAACCGGAAACGAAACAGCCCTAAAAATAAGTAAAATATAATTATATATGAGCCGCACTCTGCGGAGTTTAATGCATGTGCGAAAAGTGTTGTCCCAGATCGGTTTGTAAATCTGCACAGGCTAATTACGGACGACACTTTTCGCTTTAATAGAAATGTTCGTTTAAAGGAAGTCTCTTCTAAAGTAAAATCCAGTCTAAGCGACAAGTATCGTTCCTGGATCGCCTGTGCTGACTGCATGACCTAGTCTGGGGTGACACGTAACGCAATGACCTAATCTGGGGTGACACGTAACGCAATCTATAAGTTTTATGGAGTTTAATTGCTACTTTTAAATGTGGAAGATACATTTTAAATATGCATTTTACATTTTAAGTATACATTTTCTTTGAGAGGTGAAATGACGTTGTGTTTATGAATTTACAGCGAATCAGAACTGATTGTTGATAAAATTATCCGACATTCGTTGTTATTTTATTTAATATCATTTATTCGTCCCGAAAATTCGTCAGTAACCACAAAAACCGTTGAATAACAATAGGGTGTTTGAAAAGAAACTCGTGACAGGTTCTATCCTAGTATATAGAGAAAGTCATTTTCGGCTTGGCCTAATTATTGTGTTGATGTTCTGTTTGTTTGTAAAAATATGTTGTTGATTTATGATAAGAACACATATTAATATTTCAAAGACTAGCAAAATACAAATTAACATGCATACATACACAATCAAAAATATATATTTCAATATAGATTTTTTTATTGGTAATGCTCACCTGTTTGCAGACCTTTTACTTTTAGTACGTTGCCAAATTTCATGGCGATCCACTCATCGCCATGACAAAACGCGATCTTTCTAGGCTGACCTTTACCCGTCACATTGCGTAGCAACCGTGGGGGTCGACCTTGATGTTCCAGATTTTGATCTCCTTCAACGACCCGCAGACTAAAGAAGGTCAAGCCGTAATAATCTCTATATATGAGACCATCTTGTTTAGCGTTTCACGTTTGTTTACAGTTTAGGACCAATTTATTTTGGTTTCGTTTCTGTAGAAAACTGTGAATTATTTCATTTTTCATCACACCATTAAACGGTAAATACGGACCTCTCTCGTGCAATATTTGTTCATCGTAATGGAAATATGTGGCCTCGATTACGCTTATATATGTTGATAAAGAACGTTCAAAACTGTAATAAAATACCCACTCTTACAATTTATACATGTCGAAATTTGTGAAACTAAAAACGTTAATTCAGTTTCGTAAAACCCCCACAAAAAGCAACTCTTTTATAAAGTTATGCCATAACGTATAATGCACCTGTGATTACGTAAGTTCCACATGACGTAATCGTCATCATGTCAATTTCGGACGCGTGCACGTGGATGCTGTGTAGCAGTTGACCCCCGGTACGCTCCAGGATGTTGACATCGGGCTCGAACCACACTTTTGAGCTATATTCACGTAAGCGCTGCTTGAACTCGGCTGTTGACTGAAACAAAACACTGCATTGAGCCGCGTCATGCGAATATGGGTCGTATGCCGATTGCGCACTCTGGTCAGGAGTTACTTTGTCCTCTTTAAAGTCACGCGATATTTCGTGATGTCAATAGCAGACATGGTAGCTCCTGATCCGACTGAATGAATGCGCAGGCTGGCCTGGGGATTCGCTGACTACATACGGCAAAAGAACAGTGTTTGCATGAAGCGGCTCAATTCATACAGAACTTTTAAGAAAACATTTCTCGGTGATTTTCCTTGTTAAAAGTCTGTATACATATAACGTATTGTAACATCAAACAGCATATTTTGATTATTTTTGGTGAAAAAGAGTGTTCCACTTGTATGCGCGGGGTTTCTTAAGTAATAACGATATTTGACTACAGATCTCTTATTCAATGATCTATTATTCAAGTGCTACCGGAGATGTACAAAAATGATTTTGTATTCTTGTTTTACCTTAATGTATGTTTATAAATATGCGTCTTGTTCTGGGAAAACTGGGCTTAACGCATGTAAATAAACTGTCGTCCCAGATTAGCCAGAACAGTCAGCAACTTTCCGCTTATATGGAATGTTTCGTTAAAAAGAAGTCTCTTCTAAACGCAAATCCAGTTTCGGCGAAAAGTGTCGTCCCTGATTAGAATGTGTGGACTGCACAGGGTAATCTGGGACAACACTTTGCGCACATGCATTAAGACCAGTTTTCTTGAAACGAGGCTCATATCAGTCCTATTTCAAACCTCGTTGTCCTCCAGGCGCCTTAGAAGCTGAGGCATGAACTGAACCGGATCCATCTGCAGGCCCTTCCGGGCGAGCAGAAGCGCCTCCAGAATGCACTTGATCAGGGGTTTTCCCGGGAATGCCGCTTTGGCCGCCGTGAAGTCGTCTAAAAGCGCCCTGGGAGAGCCGCGAGAAACATGCGTGAATTACATACTTTTAAGACGCGTTTGGCTCATGTTCCAGTGTTAATACAAGAGACAGTGTTTTTGTTTATTTTGACAGTAAAAACATGTACTATTATCTATCTTCATATGTTTTTAACGAAAAGCTAAAAATGTTACCGAGCAAAGTTTACTTACTTATTTTTTTAAAGCTATAGATAATGTTCACATAAAAAGCTCAAACAATCTAAATTAAAGTGAGACTGCACGATTTTTATATGTGTTAAATTGATAAAAATATGTTAGAATAACACGAAATAGGAAATTAAACCTTGAAGACGAATTTCATAAAATGAAGCATAGACAAATTAGCGCCCCGAGCCGATTGTGACGAAGATATTTCGTACATATTTTCCTACAATAACCGAAGCATTCGTCTTTTTATTAGGGTCGGAGTTAGTGTTGTTTGTCGTATGAATAGATATCGTTGCAGGAAATTAAAATGATCCTTAAAATAAAATTGTGTCTTTGTGTCATATGAACGAATCTGAACTAAAACTAAATTTAGATTCACATCGTACATGCATGATATACATGCTGGCGAATGCGACTCCCGAGATTCGACTGTACAGACATTTTCAATTTCAGAATTAAATATCTGGCTTATTTCGCATTTTTCAACACATGTTCTTCTTAACTTTTATTTTAATTTATGTAAATTAATAAATTTTTGACAAAATCGTGCAGTCTCACTTTAACGTGTATTTAAACAGGTAAAAAGTCATTTTATCAGTCTACAATTACATCAGGTAACTAAGTCCCCATACAATAGTTACAGTGGTAGCAATGACAGTAAACGACAACTAAAACCAAAGGTAGAGGGTTAGGTCGTAACAATTTAAGTGAGTAATTATAACATACGATGTAACATTTCTTAACCATAACGCTTACTCAACAGGAAGTGCGTGTAACTTAGCAACGCAGAAGTGCACGATGGCGAGACCATCCTTCTTGAGAAGGTCAACGTGACCCGCGTGCAAGCGGAGATAGGGCAGATTGTTGATAGCCCGATTGTTGTAGTCATCCTCTCTGAAGCGAAAGGGCTGTGACGTCCCATAGCGGTTCTCTTCTATTACCTCCACTAAAAACACTTTAAAGCTTATTTTAGCATCAATCTCGGAAAACTGGTCTTTATGCATGTGCGTAAAGTGCCTTTCAGATTAGCCTCTGCAGTCAGCACAGGCTAATCCGGGACAATGTAAGCACTTGCATAAAGTCCGGTTTTCCTTAAGCGAGACTTATATAGATACTCACGTGCTAGCACTTGAATTTGGTTACATGTATTTTCGGTGAAAATTTCGATATTACAGGGAGTGAATTAGTAAAACCAATGTCAAAAGTCTCTATTTAAAAATTACTTGCTTAAATTCGAAAATAACGAAACGTTTAAAAACTCATGAATACGATAATGTTTCTCATCATACTTCTTTATTGGAGGATCAAAAATTATCAAAGACTCACATAGCAAATTGCGCCTGATTGAACAATCAACTGATATTTTTTATTGTTTGCATACTCGATATTGTGATTATCTTTCTGATATAACGACTAACTGTCCATACATATCATAATTATGCACAATACTACCATTGACCCAGGTTCCCGCGAAGAAATCAGCTAGGTTGCTATGGAGACGCTTTTCTGCGCATAATCTGCGCAGTAGCGCTCGTGCGCAGCTTCCGTAAACTGACGGTGGTACCAGTTCAACACGCGCGCACCGTCTGCACCGTGCTCAACTGCGGTGAAAAAACATCACATCTGTTAATTATAGTCAATCACAGAGCATTACAAAAATACGCACAGTGTGTATATAGTACATGTACTTTTAAAATGCCTTGACTTATTACATGCAGAATGTAGCTAATTTACCACTTCCGCTGATGCTAAAGCAGTGGCGTAGCCAGACCCAAATTTTAGCCGAGGCAGTATATAAGGTCAGTGTAGGGTGGTCCGGGGGCATTCCCCCCACCCCCCCCCCCCCCCGTAAATTTGTGTATACCTAGATTATCGGAATCGTGGAATCGTGGACGCTACATTTGACCGTTTAGTATCAATATAGTTAACAAAAAAATCTGCTTCAAGTTTATTGTCAATTTAAACTCTGTTACCATAAACGGTGTTTGAAGTGACAATGATGTAACAACCTTTAATACAGAAAAATAGTCATATAATTCATTTGAAGTCAGATAGAAAAATAAAAAAATGAGACGCAGCTCTCTCATACATAATATGTTTATGGATAATAGAATGTGCTTTATATATTTATTATTGAAATACTAAAATAATATAGATCTACCTTATATTATGAAGAAAACAGATCTATCAAACATTTTAGCGAATAATGTTTCATATATTATGAAAAACGTTTTCACTCTCTTAACATGTTTTATTATTCTTCAACTTTTAAATATCAATCTTATTAAACGCTAATTTAACTCTCCTGTCTCCAGTCGGATCCCACATTTAAACAATTCGTTTTCGATCAACTGGAATGTGTTTATGCACAAACATTAAAGCGATGCCATTGACATGTTAATATATAATAGCATTGTATTTACTTAAGATATTATTCGTTATGAGTTTTTTATAAATTTTATTTTTGAGTTTACATCAAATCAGCTTCTGCAAACTTGCTGTTGTAGTTCGGACAAGTTCACCGTGAACAAATTCATGGACATTTTTTTTCATTTAAAGCTTGAAAGCACCATAGAGCTCTTAAAAAATGTTTAAATACATAAAATCAAAAGCGTTTTCAATCATAAGCACATATAAACATGATCATTGATGGAAAAGTTATTTGGAAAAAAAATTACAGGGGTTCGAACCAATGCAGTGACAATATAATAGTGGTCAATGGATCCAGAGTCGTTACTGATTGCGTCACAGGGACGTATTGATTATTATGAGGAGTACAAATATTTAACATAAATCAGTAAAGTTTCTGGCCATTGTTTTAAATTTTCTTCTGTAAAATTTTGTTTTAGCACTGCCTCATCATTTTCTGTCAGGTCTATCATCAACTACATTGGCTATTAAAAAGAAAAGACTTGAACTTCTTTATATAAAAAATTGAACTTCTTTATATCAAACAAGAAATGCGTTGATTGTGGTTGGAGTTTATAAAAGGTAAAGAGTTCAATGAATGAGATAAAGGATAGCGAATGTCTTTTTCTGTGCAGTTCGTAGCTGCATCACACACAGTACGGGATGTTACGCGGAGTTTTCGCGGCTTATTTTACTTTATTACATATTGCTGGTCATAAACCTATAGATTCAAAACAGAAAACAAAAAGAAGAATGGAAGTGAAATTAAAACATACGAGTCAACCGGCCACACGCTTAGTATCCGTACATATTTTAAATATTTATACGCGCGTTCTTCGAACAAACCTGATTTAGTGGTTTGTCGGGCATTGCTATTTGATTCGTTTATTAACAGTATCGAGAATCATCGCGCTCATGCTTAATACATTAGTCAATATAGTGGAATAATTCTTGTTAAATTAATTAAAAATAATATTTATCATGGTATTGTTGAGAACACATTAAGAATCATTTATTGACATACCATTATATCGCTGGATATCTTCATTTAACATCTTTCTGGTCTAAAGAAAATTCCAGTTCACCTAGTTCACGCTTTATCGTCTTTATTATATAACGATTATTTTACTGGCCGCGAACTCCGGTCAACACATAAGGTAGTCGTGAAGACGCAGCGATGACCTGTATATAAACTCTGACATTCACACACACTAACCGCGAACTGACCCTGATACCTCGCGGGTTGAAATGCAATGCATTAAAGTGAGGCCTCGCTTCCACTGCTCTTTATACTTTTACATGTTAACATGTTGACAGGAATATGGAAGTTAGAACTAAATATGAGAACATAGCCTTTAAGTACAAACGTTCTCGCGCTGGCAATCCTCTTAAAATAAAAGGTGCACGCACAAACTGTATTGATGTCGAGATTGAGTGTAAAACTGTTCTATCTAGTAAGCCTTTTCATTAGAGATAAAATTGCTTCATGCTGAACACGCAGTAAAACAGTGTCACAAAGACGCGGACATGTTTCCAATGTTCTGGTCGTATGCTCATATCAGCCTATGGGATAAATGAAGTGTATTCTTTGTGACCTAGCCGCGGGAAATTTTATTTGAATTTTATGGGACAGTTACAAAGGTCAGGTAAGGTGAAAAGCTGGCGTATAAAGCTATGCCGAAAAAGTTTAATACGCGGGATACATAATTTGCAAATTCTAATGTAAACAAAGATTTTTATCACCTGAAACGGTCCCGGATTTAACTCGACGCCGGCCATAGAGATGAGAATACCAATAAAGCCAAAAACGCCAACCACCCGAAGTGTGTCTAGGTCCAAAACAGACCCAGACCTGGCCGTTAAACACCCGATTCTAGCTGGGTACGTTCCGATGTCCACCATGATTATACCATCGAAGTTTACAGTGCGACGCTTTGTTTAGTATACGGATTTTCCAAATCATTTTGCTGAGCCATTTTGGCATCAATTGAAGTTATACAATAGAAATAATTATCTGCCTCAATATGAACCAATGGTACTCAATGAAAATTTTTGCTTGTGAATATCATAGTGCCTAAAATTCATAAAATCAGCCTTTTTTCCTTGTAATCTCAACACTGCTCTGCAATTCTAAAGTCATAAGCAAGTCATTTAAAGAAAGTTGAACAAAGTGTTTCTCAGCTGAAAACAAATCAGAAAACATCAAGTGGTAGCGAACCTGTATGATCACAAGTTCTTAAGGCAGACGTTCAACCGCGTTGCGATAACCGCTTTATCTTAATTTTAATAACATGCGATGTTGATAATGAATTGGAAATCCCAATATAAATCGCCATAGTACATATAACATCATTGTTTTCTCATCAGCTCGACGTTCGTAAAACATTAAATTCAAACGAGAAAATAACAGTAAAGTTCAGTACCGACATATTGGTCGATGTCCGCCCGTATGCACACGAGAAGTAGAGGGGGCAGTCTGCGCATGGGCGGTGTCCAGTAGGTGTAGACGTCATTTAATACGTCATCATCGCAGGACAACACGTCATCAAGCTCCGCCTCGGTGATTCCGTGATTGGCTGAAGTAAAGATCCATATTGAACTGGATTTTTGCTAAACGAGACTTCCATTAATGTGCTGGCAAGTAGATAAACAAGTGATCCTCGTTATGGGAAAGTTGGTCTTAATGCATGTGCGAAAAGTGCCGTCCCAGATTAGCATGTGTGGCCCGGACAGGCTTATCAGGGAAGACATGTTCCGCTTTTATTTGGTTAGTGTACAATCTCTTCTTAACAAAAATCTAGTTAAGGCCGAATTAAGTGCTTTAAGGCCAGTTTACCTAGAACAAGACTTGAATACAAGTGACTCAACCCCCACCTAAGGTAAAATATCCCAAGGCGCGACACACCAATATCCGGCTGTGCAGTTTCTCCAGACGACTGAACAGGAAGTCGACTGAGGTACGGACTGTCGTCTGCAGTACTGTCCGTGACGGCGGGTCGAACGAGCGCCAAAGCATGGCTTCGTCAAACGACAGCTGATCAGAATTGAACAAAATGTCAGTATAGCGTTATACAAAATAATTTATTGAAAAAAAACCTAGCTGTGTAATTTCTGGTTTGCATAACACGTTCAAGTTTCCACTCACTTCAAACTTGTCGACTAATATGATCCTGATTGAAGACTTTTTGGACGGAACGGTTATAACTTAGGATTACCCATGAGATTGATTACTAAAAGAAAATAATGAATTCCCAATTAATTCAATGATGGTTTACTGACGTACAAGTATTTTTGCTTGGCATTTAATGTTAGATTACAAATACAACTGGCACTAATAAACTATTCATCTTTTAAAAAGAATGTTCTTTATCGTGATGATAATGATACACGTACCAGGCCGCTTCGTGGGCTTTGATTTCCCAGCATACTCAGTTGTTGCACCAGACTCTGTAGCAGAGGCAGTACGGAAGAACTCTCCACTGTTGTACCGAGAAACCTGCAGCCCAGAGAAATATGCGTCATGTGATGTGTTAACGTTTCAGGTATTGTGTAGTTTCCAACAAACAAGATAAAGATGAACATAGTTACGGCCAGTTTTAAATAAAGGAAGCGTGGAAAACACCAAGAATTGTTTTAATACAATTCTGGCCTTAAGTCATTTTAGATGATTTAAAGAAGTTTAGATTGAGAAAGAAACACAATCATCATAACGTAAATACTTATGTTTAATAATATCACCACAGAACACAACTGTATTAACCCTCACGAAAGAATTTTAGAGTACTGAAATTATTTATTTGTCTTTTTTTAAGTTAAGCATCTCTTAATAATGTATAGGTACATGTCGGTTATTACATATTTTCAACAGCAGATCATTAGCAATTCAAATTTTGAACATATATCTGTTATCAAACATTTTCCTATAGTTCAACTTCAATCGCGCGTTTCGGAAATCTGACACCAGTTCTAGCCAGAAAACGGAACTGTATGTATTATAATTAAAGCGCAAACATTCGAAACAGTCGAGCCAACATAGGGTCGAATATCACTAAAACTAACCGTAATCTGTATGTATTCTTCCAGTAACTGTCACGCAACTAACCGTAATCTGAATGTATTCTTCGAGTAACTGTCACGCATTTTAAGAACACGGGCTGATAAAGCCTTCCTTTACGTCCATAATGACAGAAAGCCGCGTTGATACGCCGTAACTCAATTGTGTTTAATATGGTAATCATGTAAGCGTCTTACTGCATAATTATCGTTGTTGTTGTTGTTTTTTATCGAGTGCACCGGGATTATCTCCCATATGGCCATCGCCCCCAGAAAGACGTGTTAGTTGGTTACGGGGGATAGTGCAAGATACAGAAGACACCCCGTTCCAGAGGTGACCCTGGGTCTTTTAGTGCCCGGTGTATAGCACCTAGTACACTGCACCTCGGTTTAACGTCTCATGCGAAAGACGAGTTAGTAGGTTATGTGCAGCGGGGGATCGAACCAGCGATCTCTGGATTGTGAAGCCAGTGTGTTACCACTAGACCACGGATCCGCAACTTGCATAATTATCAAACATCGAACAGCCCTTTTATATTTTACGTTTTCGGAAACGACGTCTTTTGCAAAATAGTAACACGCGCGAGGTGCAGCGCTGTTTTCGTGCCAATAATAATGACATAATTATTCTTGACGCTGTTATTCACAAATGGGTCGGATGCCATTTGGGCGTCGATTTTGATTCTACTTATTTGTTATGGTACAGTGATGATAATACTGTTTTTGTTTTATGAAGTGCTGTAATTGTGAATATTTGTCGTTATTTTTTTAATTAATAGATCTTGATTTTATCAGGCACGTACTTCAGTAAACAATTACTGTCTGTTGTTGACGTATTAATGATTTGGTATTTATTCAATCATCAATATTAAGTAGCAATTCTACTGGTAGTTCTAGAAGCACAAATGTTAAACTAGCCGTAACATGTAGTTTGAGAAGAGAAGTTAATATAGTTCGATAATTCCTTTAGTATTATTATATGAAAAGTCAAATCGTTTAATATCGCAGCTAAATGTCATGTACCTTGGAACCCCGGAAGTTCCCTCGCTCGCGTACCGGGGCTCCGGTCGGTAGGAGGTGGCATGTCGTATCAACAATTCCTTTTCCAATATTCTGGAAACACTTCCGGAAATGAAGAAAACCGCTGCCCGCCGTTGGCTGTAGACAACCGGAAGTGCAGAGTCTGCGATTGTGCAATGCGACCAGAGGCGACGTCATCGAGTCATGCATGCACACCGACGCCTAAGAATTGTCCAAGCAAGTGGTGGATGAACGAAAGTGCCGACACGCATGAGACCAACAAAGGGAATGGTAATCAATATGTTTCAAGATGCAGAAGGGTTTTGCACATGTATTCCGTTTGGATGCGTTTCATATCGTTATTTAAAAGAAGGCGTTAAATATATTTTGTTTAGCGAGTGCTTTATTGAGCATTTTGTTCCTTATCTTTGTCAATCGTATTGCGCGTCATTATTTCAACTAAACGTATTTTAGCTATTTTCAAAAGGATATGTATTATGTATGACGTTTGCATTAAAAACAAAACTTGAGTTAACTAAGAAGATTAAGATCGATATTATTTACTTTACACGAACCAGGTGCACTTCCGATCAGCGGCGACACGTACTGAAAGTGCAAAGACATATGCATGTAGTCGTGCCACGATGGCTACACGCTAAGCACCACAACAGATGAGACTGGCTGTCAGACGTGCGCATGCGTGGATTCAGAGCCGTGTAGAATTATCGCTTGATGTGTGGTAGTGTTGGTGATGATGATGGTGGGGGTGATGTTTTTATTTGAGCGGGTAGTGTTTGTGGAAGTGATGATGCTGACGAAGAATAGAAGAAGGATGAGAATAGTTATGATTTTTATGATGGTGCCGATTTATTATGATGTAGGTGGTGGTGCTACTGCTTCTGAGGCTGCTTCTAATGATGATGATAAGGTTGTTTATAACCATGTTGCTCATGATGTTGATGATGATTATGAAGATATTATGATGATGATGATGATGATGATGTGTCGGTTGATGATGGTAGCGACAGGGATGCTATTGTATTTGATGATTATGATCATGATGTCGGTTCCGATAATGATGATGATTATTATTATTATGATGATGATGATGATGATGATGATGATAATGATGATAATGATGATGATGATGATGATGATGATGATGATGATGATGATGATGATGATGATGATGATGATGATGATGATGATGGTGATGATGATGGTGATGGTGATGATGATGATGATGATGATAATGATGATGATGATGATGATGATGATGATGATGATGATGATGATGATGATGATGATGATGATGATGATGATGATGATGATGATGATGATGATGATGATGATGATGATGATGATATTGATGATGATGCATTACATGTTTAAGCATTTTCACTTTAGAGAAAAAGTATAGACTCTCCACGAATACCATTCTAGGATCTTCGCAACATTCCGCGTCACAGCAAAATTTGGAACAAACCACAAAAGAACCAACCACTACAGCATCCGGTATGAGCTCTTCAAGCGGCAACGGGCTCTCATCATCCGGGAGCGGTGACGGCGCAAGTGCTGGAAGACACCCTTGTGGATCTGGTTCAGGAACCGGAAGCAGTGGCGGGGGTTGTGATCCCTGAAATGCAGCGTCAGTTTGAGACAGTGACGGGAGCGCTTCAGGTGGCGGGATGGACGCATGAGGAGCTATTAACGTCGTTAGCGGGCGTCTTCTAGTTGTTTCGGGCCGATGTGTCCGGGAAGCAGAGGTTCTGTTATTTCGTTTTTTCATTTAACCTCATCAACAAATTATGAGGCTCGTTCTTGTAAAACGGAGTTTAATGCATAAATGATGTTAAAAGGAGTTCGCGCATGCTAATCAGGGACGACAGTTTCCGCTTTTAAGGAATTAACTGTTTAAAAGAAGTATCTTCTAGACGAAATTACCAGTCTTGGCGGGAAGTGTCGTCCCTGTCTTGGCGGGAAGTGTCGTCCCTGTCTTGGCGGGAAGTGTCGTTCCTTATAAGCCTATGCGGACTGCACATACTGATTTGAGACGTTTATAAAGCATATGTATTAAACCCAATATTCAAAGAACGCGGCTAATATACTGTCCATCTTTTGGTCGAGGGGTTCCGAGTTGTATCACCGCTTTCATAATTTCCACCCATAAAGAAATGGGTTAGCATTCAACTAATGTAATAGTGTCTTAATGCGGCAAATTTTAAAATACACTAATACGGTGTTTAAATAAAAAGACAAATAACAGATGACCCCGTTGATGGTATCCTTATAAAAAACCTCAATATGCGTAGATGACATGTTGTTCTTCATGTTATGGTATAACACATAGATGACATTTTGTACTTCATGTTATGGTAAAACACATAGACAACGCCCTTGTCTCTATTTCAATTTAAGTTTTGACCTGTTTATTTTCATGCCCACACTGAATGGGTAACATGATAAATTGCACATGTCCTTCCATCCGACCACCCGTGGTTAACCGATTGAATAACATTAATGTGTAAATGAATGTAAAGAAAGGCCTTATGTGTGCGACGACTTTTTGAAGAATAATCTCAATTAGTTTTTTGTAATATGTATATTAAAGCGGGACTGTACGATTTTTATATATGGGTTAAATTGTAATAAATTGATAAAAAATATGTTACAATAACACAAAATAGTCAAGAAAAAATTATACATTGAAGACCAATTTCATAAAATGCAGCAAAGACAGATTAGCGCCCCGAGCCGATTGTGACGAAGATATTTCGTACATATGTTCCTACAATAACCGAAGCATTCGTCTTTTTTATTACATTCAAAAAAAGAATACCTACAAACAAATCATTGATATATATGTATGCTCATTTGTTAATTTTTCTATGTTAATACTTTGTTGTGATGTGTCTGATGTGATTTATTTGAAAGATTAATTTTTGAAAGATTGATTTTTGTATCACATTTTGCATATTTTGTATTATCATAATCATCATCGTCATCATTATCATCGTCGTCGTTGTCTTCGTCGTCGTCGACGTCGTCGGAATTGATAAGGAAGTTATTATAACATTTGACTGTATAGTTCATTTTCTTTTTTCCCTTGTATGTTCGTATGCATGTTTCAAAATATATACTTGTGTTTTGTTACTGAAGACCACATTGTAGAAAGAAATTATTTCTTAATGTGAATTCTTCATGAAATAAAGTTATTATTATTATTATTAGTTAGTGTTTGTGTGTCGTATGAATAGATATCGTTGCCGGAAATTAACATGATCCGTAAAAATAAATTTAGATTCACATCGTACATGCATTATATGCATGCTGTCGAATTCGACTATAATACAGACATTTTCGATTTCAGAATTAAATATCTGGCTTATTTCGCATTTTTCGACACATGTTCTTCTTAACTGTTATTTTAATTTATATCGAAATATATGTCTTATGTGTTTTTTACACATTTTATATAAATTCACAAAGATTTGACAAAATCGTGCAGTCCCGCTTTAAGACAGACAGACAGACAGACAGACAGACAGACAGACAGTTTATTCAGACTTATACATAAGTACATCGTCTTAATACACAAATATACACATTATTTTCTGTCACATGAATAGGTATAGCAACATAACATTACATAACATAAATGGTCATTTAAGAATTCAAATATAAATAAACACAATCAAATTGCATGAATACGTAAATTTTATCAAAGCGGTAATGAAATTTATTAAACAGCATTATTAAGAATTGCATTTCTTATAGCAAAAGCTTCTTTCATATATTTATATACATTTGAAATGACTGGTTTGTCACATGAGGCTAATAACTTGTGGAATTTATATACAGATGGGTTAATATAAAATATACGACTAATATATTTTTTCCTTAAATCAGTGTAACAGCGGCATATACATATAAAATGGTATTCGTCTTCTAAATCCAAGACATTACAACATAAACAATAACGTTCATTACATGGTATGTTATTTCGGGCGTATCTGCCAGTTTGTATACTCAACGGATGTGCAGAGACTCTCAATCTTACAAAAAATAATCGAAGACTTCTAGGAAGTAAATCTAAATATGGTTCATATTCCAAACAGCTTTTAAAAGCTTTATACATATCTAATACAGTACTATTATTCATTTTACCGTACCACTCTTGTTTAAAATTGTCGACAAGTCTACATTTGAACTCGCTAATAAAACTATTAACATGTACAACGTTAGGATTTTCAAATACATAACCGAATCCAAAATTATTTAACATGTTCTTGACATTTGAGACCCAGTTTGTATAACCTTTATTACAATCGCTCAAGGCTTGTTTGTACACAGTTTGCATAATGATATTTTCATTGTTCATAACTTTAAACCAATATTTAATAATTTTAACAAACCTGTTTACATACAATGGATATCGACCTAATTCTCCATAAACAGCAACATTACATGTATTTATTTTCACCTGTAGCAATCGTTTGCAAAATTTTAAATGTATGCGTTCTATATCATCTGACTTAGTGAAACCCCACACTTCTGAAGCATAATTTAATATAGAACCCACAAAAGCGTCAAACAACTGGCAAAATATTTTCGGTTTTATGTCAAATTCATTGCATTTAAACAATAATGTATTCAATGCTTTAAGGGCTTTACCAACCAATGTTCTTGGTTTAATTTAAAACTTCCTGTATAATTCAACACCGTGCCTAAATAGTTAAAGTTATCAACAACTTCAATATCAATACCATTATATGACCATTTTTCATTTTCTTTTAATCGCCCTCTTTTCCGAAATACCATTATTTTAGTTTTTGCAGTGTTAACTTTTAGCCCCCAAGCATTGCAGTATACATATAATTTATCTAAATGTGATTGGACTTCAGCAGGTGACTTGCCTAAAATAGCCATGTCATCAGCAAATAATAATAAAATCAACACAATATCATCTATACTCAAACCAGAGTTAATGCTATCTTGTAAGTAAAGTTCAAAATCTTCAACAAATAAAGAAAACAAGATCGGCGACATTACCTCCCCTTGCCTCAGTCCAACCGCATAACTAAAATAATCTGAATAGGATGAACATGATTTAACACGTGACTTAACATTCGCATACATATCCTTCACTATTCTTAACAATTTACCTTGTATACCAGACTTAAACATTTTCAACCATAATGCATTGCGGTAAATACTGTCAAAACATTTAAACATATCGACGTATATAACATACAAACGTTTATTTTCATTCAAATAATTTTGAACAATTGACATCAGTATAAAAATAGCATCAACAGTTGAATAGCCTTTTCTAAATCCGAACTGCGCATCCGAAATAATAGTGTTTTTATTGCAAACAGTTTCAATGCGTTTATTTAAAATCGTGGTAAATAATTTTGAAAAGCAGCTTACTAAGGTAATCCCTCTATAGTTATTTACATCATTAACTGAGCCTTTTTTATGCAAAGGGATTATTACTCCTTTAAGAATCACAAAACACGCACATTTAATGAATACGTACATTATATATGCACTATTTAAAGAAAACATTACGCATCCGCAAATTTTCGCTATAATCTATTAAACTTCTATATTGCATGACCTATGTATGTTTAATTGAACATGTATTTTACTATTATAATGACTTAAACTGTGTCTATGCAGTAGCCTTATGTGGGTAAATCGATGAATTGAGGTAATTTTCCAGCGTGCGATGCCTTCGAAGTGAGTTCGGGTCATAAATTTCGCTTGTATCGTTCGTCCGTCCCGCTTCGTGGGCGGAACATAAATCAAAACGTGATATAGAGGTTACAATCATACTTCATGCTATGAAAGAATGAGTTGGAAGGAGTTTCAGAGAAGAATGACTCTAAATGGATAAATCCGATTATTTTTTTTAATATCGCCAGGATAATGAATATATATTTTTTCCATATTTTACAACAAATTTTGTTTTAGGATACCACATGGAGCGTATATACACGAGCACTGCATTTCTTCATTCAGGCGGCATCAACCCGATGTTTCCGGGAATCAGTGGAAGCGGAAATGGAGGCTGCACGGGCCCATTCTGTATGGGCGCCCGAAATGGCGGCAGTGGAGGAGCCGGAAGAAGCTGTGGGATGATGGGTGGACCAAGGGGAGTTAGAGGTAAATATTGGCGTCAGTTCCTGTTGTTATTGCTTGCCGGACACGAAATTCGCCATAGGTTGTCAAACTTTGACGTCATCGAGCCACACATTGCAGCTGGGAGAGGCATCACCGAGGAAATAATATACAAATGTCCGATTTGCTCTTCGGATAGAGGGATGTCCTCTGGTTTCTCCGCATCTCCGCCTAACAGCACACCAAAATTACATATACAGTGACAATAACTTAATTGCTGTAAATTGCTGCTTTAATTCAATATTCGACCAAACGTCCTTGGGTGTAGTCACGGACGCGTAAAAACCTCATACACTTTGAAATGCAAATGTACTCATATTTACTACTACTACTACTACTACTACTACTACTACTACTACTACTACTACTACTACTACTACTACTACTACTACTACTACTACTACTACTACTACTACTACTACTACTACTACTACTACTACTACTACTACTACTACTTCTACTACTACTACTACTACTACTACTGCTACTACTACTACTACTACTACTACTACTACTACTACTACTACTACTACTACTACTACTACTACTACTACTACTACTACTACTACTACTACTACTACTACTTCTACTACCGCTACTTCTACTACTACTACTACTTCTACTACTACTAATACTACTACTACTACTACTACTACTACTACTACTACTACTACTACTACTACTACTACTACTGCTGCTGCTGCTGCTGCTGCTGCTGCTTTTGCTGCTGCTACCACCACTACTACTACTACTACTACTACTACTACTACTACTACTACTACTACTACTACTACTACTACTACTACTACTACTACTACTACTACTACTTCTACTATTACTGCTACTTCTACTAGTACTACTACTACTACTACTACTACTACTACTACTACTACTACTACTACTACTACTACTACTACTACTACTACTACTACAACTACTACTACTACTACTACTACTACTACTACTACTACTACTAATAATAATAATAATACTACTTCTACTACTACTACTACTACTACTACTTCTACTACAAATATTAATAATAATAATCATAACAATTGCAACGTGTGTGATTATGTTAGCTTTCAACCCTTTCGGACTAGCGGCCGGAAGTGGGAGTGTGTCAGGAAGTGGCTGTACGGGGCCGTTCTGTACCATGACAGGGAGTTCCGGTACCGCCTCTTCCGGTAATCTGGCTGCGCGTAACAGAATAGGACAGTATCAAAATCTTATGCTTCTTTTTTCAATCTTACAACTGACGCATTCTTTTAAATTCAGAGATTCATTTTCAGCAATAGAAGGTTATAGTTGTTCGATAATACCGTATGTATTGAAATACAACACGCCATTTAATCGTTGTATATGTTTATTAAGTGAATAAAAAATTGTGAGCCAAAGGATGATATTTGCCTAGGTAGCTTATTTAGGTCCTTATTATTATCACAAAGTCTCTTTTTAAATCATCTTAAAACGAACGTAAGGCACTTTACCCATGCGTGGGGTAACATTGAGTATACATACTTCAATATAAAAATGAGTCACATAATTTTCTCTGAAACTACATGACCCTTTGGTTTTATAAGCTGAGCTATTTATTTTCTGCCAATCGAAGGTAATGAGATTTTTTTATATTTAAATCACATCTTTCTTGTGAAATTTGACAATGCTCATATTAATACACTTGGCAACAACCTGCATTTGCATATTGTTCATTTTTCAAGTTACAACAACAACTGCGTGGGACCGGAGTGCTCGGAAAAAGTGGGTTAATTATGTCGCCTGAATCGCATATCTACCCGAGAGTTTTGTCGCGTTTGGGCTGATTTGGGCTATTACTTCTAATATGTAGCGATTATCACTAAACACACACTCACGAATGTAACACTTACAAATTATGTAGCACATTTTTATGTGCTCCAAATGTGTTGTGCCTTCTAGGCTTCAAATTGAACGGTATTATATCATAAATAAGCATCAAGAGAGCTAATGACCAACAATGTGTTAAATACGGTTCGTTTTTGTTTTTAGTTCATATAATTGAATCTACCATACTGAAGTGCAACGTGCTACATATGCGGTACCTTGATCAACACACATACGTGCACGTGGCGTGTTATGTAGCTCATCGTAAAATTAATGATAGACGAGTGTATCGAGTATAAATCATTGGCATATAATGTGCCCATTTGCTGAAATAAGTCCCAGGCTGATATACCACAGCACTGCAAAAACATAGCCGTATTACAAACACGCAGCGTGCTACATTTTAATGTGTGTGTTAGGAGAACGTGTGGTAAATCTTCGGTGACAGGCTTATTCACTAGTGTGCTACAATTAATGATTGTGTGTTACGCAGCATAACATACATACAGTTATATGTGCACATATTCCTGATGTAGGCATACAAGGGACCGTACTATATATTCTGTATTACTGGGACAATTTGTATATTATTTATTTTGCCTTGTAGTAACATCTAAACATTATTTGACAATAAAAATGGCACTTTAATATCATATTAGAAGCATTTTGCGATTAAAAAATATGCAAAAAAATAATTGGTCCCATTAATATTTCATAAGTATAAGATATTCATAAAGGAGACCATATCATATATTGAACATTAAGGGGATCATTTTAAATATTGTGCATTAAGGAAACCATTTAATATATTGTGCATTAAGGGGACCATAATATATATTGTTTATTAAGGGAACAATTTCGTATATTGTTCATTAAGGGGACCATTACATTCATTGTGCAATAAGGGGACATTTTATATATTGTGTATTAAAGGAACTATGACACTTCGAAGAACCCAAAAGGGTCTAAGTCTTCAAAAATCTGAAATTCAGAATATAATACATCATATAAATACGGTTTATACTGAGTACATTTCACGGAAAAGGTGTTTAAGCAATGTGAAATAAAATTCATTTAATAAATTGTTTCTTTTTGTTTGGCCTTTTTTTTGTTTACATTTTGACGTTTCTTGTTTACATATTGGCGTCATAATTTTGAATGTTCAACGTCACTGTAGGTATGACATCCGTAACAAGCAAAATAGCTCAGTTGGTTTAGACGCTGTATCATATTATTTCCTTTTATGACCCCTAAGGGCCATCGTGGTTACACATTAAAATCCAGAGGGCGACACTGCGATAGTGCAAAAGTACGATGGCGACAATGCGATAGTACGATGGCGAAAATGCGATATTACGATGGCGACAATGCGATAATACAATGACGACAGTACGATAACGCGACAGTACGATGGCGACAATGCGATGATACGATGGCGACAGTATGACAATACGATGGCGACAGTGCGATAGTACGATGGCGACAACATGACAATGCGATAGCGCGATAATACGTTGACGACAGGGCGACAATACGATTACGACAGTGAGACAATACGATGACGACAGTGCGACAATACAATGGCGACAGTGCAAAAGTAAAATGGTGACAATGCCACAGTGCGATAATACGATGAAGACAGTGTGACAATACGATGGCGCCATCGTATTATCGCCTTGTCGCCATCGTACTATCGCGTTGTAGGATTGTCGCAATCGTACTATCGCGTTATCATACTGTCGTCATCGTATTGTCGCATTGTCGCAATCGTACTATCGCACTGTCGCCATCGTACTGTCGCACTGTCGTCATCGTATTATCGCACGATCGCATTGTCGCTCTAAGGATTTTAGTGTGTAACCACGATTGCCCAAATAGTAACAAACACACAGCGTGCTACATTTTAATGTGTGTGTAAGGATAACGTGTGCTACATCTTCGGTGACAGGCTAATTCACTAGTGTGCTACAAATAATGAGTGTGTGTTACCCAGCGTTACATACATCAGTTGTATGTACACATATTCCTGATTTAGGCATAAGAGGAACCGCACTATATATTCTGCATTAGGGGGACAATTTGTAAATTTGTGATATTTTTTTTGTAATTGGGTGGTTTTATTTCAATAGATTTTCTATTTCCGAAAGCGCGTTTTCTCGCTCTAGAATGCCTACGTTACATCCGGCGACCTTCAACATTGGCGCACGATTAGAAGTCGTGGGAACTGACAAAAATTGCACTGTTCTCGGAATTATAAGTGATATTTTTAGATATTTCAGCTGGTTGTGCTTTCCTTATTAAGCCGCAAAAACGGCACTATGATATCATTACAAAAGAATGCTAAAAAGAAATGTACAAAAATACATACATATTTTTTTATTCCCAACCTACATTTACAGTGATTTTCCTTGATTTATTCGTCTATTTATTCAAATGAATTTATTTGTTAAGGAATAAGTTCCTAATTCGATTTGAATAAGGCATAAGGAACCAGTTATCAAGACTTTCCCTCACGAGTGCGTATTCAAATTAAAAATTAATGAAAATTAAATGTGTAACTTATGTGACCAACATAATTCAAAGTTGCTTAAGCAATCTACAACAAAAAGGAATACTAATAAAGAATATAAATACATTGTAAACCTAAGGTGAATATTGGGATATGCGCCTTAGTAAACTTTTCCGAATTTATATTTAGTTACGAAGACCCCCCCCCCCCCTCTCCACTTTACAGTCAGTAATTCCACGGAGCGTATATTGACTCATCTAGAGTCAGTGGTAATTTTGATCATTAATAAATATAATAGTTAAAATTAAATACTTGTAAACAAATTACTATTAAAATGAAAAATCACCTTTAGTGGCCATAAGCAACATGCAAACTTAACAATGACACCTACACTAACATAAACGGGAGATATCAGGTGTCGTTTCTGCCTTGGCTAACTTTTTCAGAATTCGTCAGTTGCAAATCAATAATCAGGTTTTGATATTTCGACATACTTCGTGTTTTTGGTGTTTATACTTAGATATTAAAATGCTTGAAATTGTTAATACTTATCGGACGAACAAAGCGCTGAAACCGCAGTGTCTGTCTATTTAGCCAGGGACCTATACAATATGTTTGTATAGGTCCCTGATTTAGCGAATACACCATAAACAGCATAGAAGAAACACCGAACACGCAATTAACATTGTTTTAACGAATATAGCGATCGTCGTAATGTCGAACGCACAAACAAACGAACGAACGAACGACCAAACGAACGAAATGAATAAATTGATAAATAGATAGACAGATAATTAAATAAAATAATTAATAAATGAATGAATTAATGAATGAATGAATTGATGGATGGATGGATGGATGGATGGATGGATGGATGGATGGATGGATGGATGGATGGATGGATGGATGGATGGATGGATGGATGGATGGATGGATGGATGGATGGAGGGATAGAGGGATGGATGGAGGGACAAACGAATGAACGAATGGACGCACGAATGCACACACGCACTCATGAATGAATGAATGAATGAATGAATGAATGAATGAATGAATGAATGAATGAATGAATGAATGAATGAATGAATAAATAAATAAATAAATAAATAAATAAATAAATAAATAAATAAATAAATAAATAATTAAATGAATCCATGTTCTTTTTACAATTTTTGTTTATTATTTTTGGTATTGCATACTTAAATATAATTTAACTACAAACAAATCATATTTTTTTTTCAAAATTATGAATCTTTTGTAGATTTCACAGGTACGACAAATAAACCCGCGGTGACAAGATTCGCTTCAGTATGTAATATATTTAATCTTAAAATGTTCCAAATTCCTTGAATCAAATATATATGCACTCAGGTAAATGTCAACTACCCAGTTGTGTGTCTTGATTTCACGCTCAACCATATGACCAAACACAAATAAAAAATTGAACAAAACAACACGCAAATGAACCAACTAAAACTAAACTTAAATGTAGGTCCACGGGTAATACAAAGCTAAGACATTACAATTTAAGCCAGAACAGTGATAGTGGTGTTTAAAATGATTCAATCTGGATAAAATTGATTGAAATCATATCCAGTACGCCGGTCAAAGCAAGACTTCCACTGATTTTTTCGCAAAATGTTGTTTAAGGGATAAATGATCAGGCCTAGAAAAAAAGAGGATGGCATGAATTGGATACATGCATGTGATTTTGTATTTTTAAATCTTGTCCTCCATCTGAAATTTAAATATATGAAGATCATCGTAATTAAGGTAATACGGAAATTTAAAATTTATTTTTCCCACACATTTTTTCCAAAATATACATATCTGTCATATAGTCTAGCACTCCAATTGTCGAAAAATCATCAAAATTGCTTTTTTTATTATGCTTGCAGATGAATTTCTGTGACTTTGAAACTCCAGTATATGTGCTTTTACAATTTAAACTACACTAATTACACCAATCCGATAGGTTCCCATTATAATACTGCCAACTTTCAAACAATTTTTTGTCTGGCCTTTCCTTTTCTTGTTCCAAGGTATAATTTTAAAGACCGATATGTCGTCTTCCAATAATTTCAATACAATTCAGACACCTGTACAACCGTCGTTTGGCAGCCATATTTCGACAAAGCATTTTTCGACAAAAGCCCCATACAACATAAAACACGCACTTAAAGTTTATATTTTAAGTTAGAATGTAATTTATGTCATCAAAATACTCAAGAAACATATATGATATCAGAAATAGCCCCATTATACAAGTCTCAGATTGTTAAATGGCTTTTATGCAAGAAGAGAAAAAACTCTTTAGAAATTACGCACTACGGAAACTCGATGTTTTAGTGGAATGTAACCTAAGATGGCGGCGTTTGACAACGCATTTAACGAACGCACATAAAACATGCATTTTAGTAACGAATAAAAACCTTATAATGTAATAAAAAGGTAAATATGTGTTTCTTTCATGTATTACTTTCCATTTACTATAAATTTACGATGGTCTTATTCCTACAATGTTATTTTCAGAAACAAATGAATCGCAAACTGTACATTTTGTCAAGAAAGATGAATGAGTTGCTCCCCTTTTCTTTAAATATCGTTCGGTGGCCTAGTGTTAAAATGGACCGTTTATCTATGATGTTGTCTACATTAATCAATGCGATGAAGGCGACGTAGTTGCTCGCCATTGCATAATATATAGACGTAACTCATTTTTCAAAATGAGGTAATTGCTTTTTAAATGCAAGATTGAAATAAACGCAACCCACTGAAATTTAGAAAGTGTCTTTATGCAAGGTCGAGATGTGTTTGCACTGGTAATCATCCTATTTATGTTATAGCAATAATAAGACTACCAAATATAATGGAATGTCCCTTTAAGATGTTCTGAAAGCATTGTAAATATGATGAAAATGGTATATATAAATGAGATTTAATGAATATAAAAAATTAATCAATCACCTTTAAAATATCAGTGCTCACGCTGCTGCCAGACATTATCGCCAATGGCGATTATTTTATCCAACTGGCTATAATGTCTTAAAATTGTCTAGAAAAAATGGAGATTATTTTATCTGCCTACATCAAAAATAAATTTGCCTCTACAAGTTTTCCGGCGAATGCAAAATGCCTGTAAATCGGGCCATCAAGCAGGAAAAATCGATACATGCCTCAACATTAACGGTTGTCCTACTGCCCCTGGCAAGTAAAAGTTGGGTCCGGGCAAGTTACTTTATAATCTAGTTGTCCGCCCGGGCAAGTGCAAAAAAGAACAAAGCATTTAATTTAGACTTGAATTAGACTTTAATTGCTGTAATCATTTTGTTAAATGTGCAAAAATAAAAAAGGTTTTGGGTGTATCATTTTGATCTTTATTAAAAAATATGAGGTTAACAGTTCATGTGATATTTCATGTTTGGGCAAATGGCTTTACGTTCAGGGCAAGTAGATTTTTTAAGTACTAACCCGGTAGGGCAAGTTGGTTTTTAGGTAAATGTTGAGCCCTGCGGTAACAAGATTACCTGTGTAAACATTAAAGCCGGTGTATTGTCATACACGTGTCAATAACTTCTGCCACATTGTCACATCGTGGCCTAGAGCGTTTTTCTAGTGTCCATCAGAACTGATTTATTTCGGAAATAAATGTCTTAAATCTCCCAGTGTTCTACCAATTATTGTTAAATGTTAAATTTTTGTTATTTTTTTGCCAATTATTATGTAAGCGTCATTATTGAAAATCGCCGCGATTGTTGTTGGCTTGTTCAGTTTTTCACGATGTTATTTTTTTCTGCAATTAGATTACGTTGAACATTTGTTGATTGTATAATTATTTAATCGCCATCAACTACATGTAATTACATGTATCCCCGTCATTACCGCTATCTGTCATCTGCTTCAACATTTTTTGATGTGTGATAATGATTTCAATTTTTTGTGTCATTATTTTGTTTACATTGCTCAAATGATACCGTAATTCCTTTTAGTCAGCGGGCGCTAATAGTCATCTGCTTTAATGTTTCTTTATAATAAAGTAGCCGATTGGGTTATTTTTCTATTATTAATGTGTTTTTGTTGCTCAAAATACTAATTAATGTTTAAACATTCGACACTACTGAAAGGTATTAGGTAAGTAGTATAAAAACTTGAGTTTAGCAATGTTGCAATTATTCACTTTTTCGCTTCTTTCTGAAAACCGTACCATTCTACACATGTTGCAAATGTCCGCCATTTCGCAATTTTAAATTATGTATCTATGGGTAAAGTAAAGCACTGCAATATCACATTTTAAAACAATATTTCAACCTACAGTACAGCCAACGCGGAACAAACATAATCCTCGGTTACGCCAAGGACAGAATCTTAGTACTCAGCAGCCAAGTGGTGTAATCACGCGGCGTATCACTGAGGCACGCCGCATCGATCCGCGCAACGATATTGAGTCTATATTAACCTTGCGTGCTTTCGCGGAATAAATCCGCCGCATATGTACGGGGCTGATCGAGTGAAAAGATATCCACATACATGTACATTTGTGTAGCGTAGAAACCTAGTTTACGCGAGTTTCATAATTATTATTTTCACGTTTTAATAAGCGATATGACACGTAATGCGCGTTAACAAATTATCATTGAATTAATTACGCAAAACTGTAAATGTTTTGTTTGATTCTCAAATTATCATTTTTAGTTAGGCTGTTTTCGGAGAAAATCCGAGCTATTGTCAAAGCCAGCTCGTCCTCCGTAGGCGTTGTGCTAAAACCTTATAATTGGCTCTAAAATCAAAGTGCTTCCACCTACAACTTTGAAACTTCATATGTAGATGCACCTTGATGAGTTCTACATGCCACACCCATTTTTGAGTCACTAGGTCAAAGGTCAAGGTCACTGTGACCTCTAATATAAAACTTTAACATAGGCTCTTAAATCAAAGTGCTTCCACCTACAACTTTAAAACTTCATATGTAGATGCACCTTGATGAGTTCTAAACCCCACACCCATTTTTGGGTCACTAGGTGAAAGGTCAAGGTCACGGTGACCTATTATATAAAACGTTAACATAAACCTTAACATTCGCTCTAAAATCAAAGTGCTTCCACCTACAACTTTGAAACTTCATATGTAGATGAACCTTGATGATTTCTACATGCCACACCCATTTTTGGTCACTAGGTCAAAAGTCAAGGTCACTGTGACCTCTAATATAAAACTTTAACATAAACTTTAACATAGGCTCTAAAATCAAAGTGCTTCCACCTTCAACTTTGAAACTTCATATGTTCATGCACCTTGATGAGTTCTACACGCAACACCCATTTTTGGGTCACTAGGTTAATGGTCAAGGTCACTGTGACCTCTTATATAAAACTTTAACATAAGCTCTAAAATCAAAGTGCTTCCACCTACAACTATGAAACTTCATATGTAGATGCACCTTGATGATTTCTGCACGCCATACCCATTTTTGGGTCACTAGGTCAAAAGTCAAGGTCACTGTGACCTCTAATATAAAACTTTAACATAAACCTTAACATTCGCTCTAAAATCGAAGTGCTTCCACCTACAACTTGGAAACTTTATATGTACATGCACCTTGATGAGTTCTACACGCCACACCCATTTTTGGGTCACTAGGCCAAAGGTCAAGGTCACTGTGACCTCTAATATAAAACTTAAACATAGGCTCTAAAATCAAAGTGCTTCCACCTACAACTTTGAAACTTCATATGTTGATGCACCTTGATGAGTTCTACACGCCAAACCCAATTTTGGGTCAATAGGTGAAAGGTCAAGGTCACTGTGACCTCTAAAAAACAACATTTTCTGACAAGCTTTCGCAGCCGAGCGTGGGCACCCGTTATGCGGTGCTCTTGTTAAATTTTTAATCCGAAACACACTTCCGAACTGTAATGCTAACGCGACCTTTGGCAAATTCTAGCGTCAAATACACAGTGCAAAAAGATCCTTTGTCTCATTAAAAGCGCGTGAAAATTATGCAGACATGTAGAACGTTGTTTGGAAAGTGTTGGTGTATTTTGTGTTGTATAAATACATGAACATCACATCAGGCGTTAATCGCGTGTTCAGTGGGAAAAAAAAAGCCCCGATTAGACGTTATTTCATCATCTCTTTAAATAGTAACAAATGCCAAAATGTATTTGATACTTAAGAAATATGGGGAATGTTTGTGTATCGTAAATATTTACCGGCATTTCCTTTAAAACTGGAATATACGGGATTATCGGGTAATTAGTATCAATATTAACTGTATAATATGAACAAAATGAAACGAGTTTATATAAGCATATTCAAACGATAGTTATAATGAGACAATAATCAACAAAACAACAAATACGTCTTGACCGTCTTTGATTATTGATGTGGCTTCAAACTGCTAATGCTAATGGGGTTGTTTACCCTCGGGACTTCGGTTAAAAACCATTGCCCAAGCACACTGCTTAACATAAAACTCTGCGTTAAAAAGCCGAAAACGGCCATAATATGGACAGCCCAATTTTACTGGGCTGTACCATTTATAATATAAGATACTTTGCAGTGTGGATGCGGTGCCTTGATAAAAATCTAGCAGTTTAAAAAATAGCTTTACTTTATTATTCAAAAGACGTTAAAAACGCAATACGCAATAATTGGACAAAGCCGTGAAATGATAATTACATCAATAAATACTTAAAATTTAATTGCATGTAGTATGATTGTTTTATACTGTTGAAGTACTATGAAGATGTTTTATTTTGATTTTATTTATGTTAAAAAGAAAGAGGAAGGAAGAGAATAGCCCAATTTATATAAGTAGTGATGGTGAAAACACATATTATTATATGTGGAATCATCATTACTAGACTCATTGTTAAGCATATGCTGCAATGAGTTTATTGGAGTCTTTTAACTTTGTGATTAGCATATTAGGTGTTAATATCAAATGGAATTACTTTAATTTACATGTTCTTTGAACAGAAAAGAATTACACAAATGTGTGAAATGTTTTAAATAAACAAACTACACTGATGTTTAATATATTTAAGGTGAATAGAAATATTAATATTATTGGGATTTTCCAGATCACAAAGTGGTCCATCATTGCCACTACAGTCAATCTTGTGGATGCGACCACTTGTATTAAGCGACCTATGTCTTATGCGACCATTTTGATATCCCACGGAGCTTTTTCGCTATATAATGATATTGTATTAAGGGACTTTTGTCTTACGCGACCAGCGACCGCTGATTTTGATGTCCGAAACTTGAATTAAGTGACCACTAGGAGGTAAAAGTGGTTAATCTATTGATCTTTCAGGGACAAATCCATGTTAATTGTTTATCTAAGCCAATAAGATGTACTGTTACACCTCTCCTTTGTTTTCACACCAACCATTATGATTGTGTTTTGTCTCATTGACCGGTTCTGACCGGTATTGTTGTAGACTGCGTATTAATTTATTGAGTTGAATAATAGAGGAACGTATTGCGCACAGTCTACAGCTTAAAAAGTTTACTATGTGGAACGTTAAGAGACAACGCCGATTTTTCTCGAGTATAGATAACAGGTGCAGAAACAATTCACTGTACGCGACAAACATTTCCTGAGAAGTGTGGAAAATAAACTATTAATCGGCAACATCTGTCGAAATCCGTACATTACCAATTTGTAATTATGCTAATTAGTAGATATTTGTTAGCCAATCACATTGTTATTTACTTAATAAATTTTTCAATCAGGTCTGTTTGTTTGTTTTCAATTGACGTGTTTTACTTTTTTCAGCTCATTATGTATCATAATCGAGTCAGATTTCCTTAAGCGTACATGCAGAAATTAAAATGTCAAAACGAAAAGTGTTAACGTTGAACGAGAAAATTCGGGTTTTGGAATTGTCAAAAAGTAAAAATGCACGTAAACTCGCAGATGAGTTTGGAGTCGGTAAAACTCAAATTCAGAACATTCTTAAGCGTAAAGCGGAGGTGCAAAGAAAGCAATATAGAAACGGAAAGAGACATACATGTGATAAAATATCATAGCCTTTGCTTCTGACATTCATTTCTAGTTTTAGATGTACACATGTATACATGTATGTAGACTGTTACACACATTTTTAGCCAGATTGTTTGTTCTCAGGAAAAATATTTCCTTGTCTAAGTTGTTTTTGCAAATAAATATGTACACACAATTCATTTATAATAAGTGATAATTTATAATAAGTGAAAAAATAAAACACATTATAAGTAAAATATTGTTTATGTATTGTGTTTATATTCATTTTATTATAAAATTTAAAATCATGGTGGACAAAAGAGATTATCCTTCATATAGATTAAAATTGAGTTTAAGCATTCTTCCAGAATGGCCTTTTTTATTTAAAGACCATTTTATTAAGAGACCACTTTTGATTACTCCCTTGAGTGGTCTCTTAATACAAGATTGACTGTATATGTTTTAGATGCATAATAAAGACAAGAGATAGATGTAAATCTGAACTCCAGACTCCCTATGACCCAACCCCCTCTTAAGAGGCCACCCCGCTTAAGCAGCCAATTTGGCCGTTTCCCTTAACTGGCTGCTTAAATGCTGGACACTTGCAGACAGGGAATATAGCCGTAATGCTCCAACATAAAACCCTGTCTGTTTGGAACCTCATGAGAATTGGGCTATGAAGAAGAGACGAACCCCCCGGAGTGGCGTTAAGAGAATATTTAAAAGGGATATTTGTAATAACCCTTATAAAAACAAGGATAATGATTACGTGTCGCCAAACGGTCACCTTTATAGGGCCACATAAAAATTATACCTAAAAAAATGAACTTTACAGTTAAGAATGAGACAGGACAGATAAATTTATACATTAAAGTAGATTATTTACATTATGTACAGTACTATATGCATTTATTTATATAAAATACAAGTTGCCACCCTGGAGGGTTTAAAGAAGGAGAGATTTGGAAGTGTAGGCTGGCGTGAGTGGGGAATAAACCAGCAGGGGCATTACCAATAGGTTGGTCTAAGGGAGGTAATTGTGGAGGTGGAGTCTATGACGGTTGTTTCCCATGGACCAGAGGGAGTGCACGGTAGAGGAAAAAAAGTATGAAAACAATTGAAGGAAAATTAAAACAGTGTGATATAAAATTGGTAAAAAAGACCAAATAATACCTCAATGCAGGGGAAAACCCACAAAGTGCTCTTATCCAACCAATATTAATTAAATATAGGTGATAACAAGAGAGAAAATAGTACAAAAGTACCTTATCTGCTAAATAAAATAGCAATTTAACACAAAAATAAGGACATTTGCTTAATAAAATAGCAATTTAACACAAAAATAAGGACATTTGCTATATCGAACATTAATTTAACACAAAAATAAGGGAATTTGCTGTATAAAATAGCAATTTTAACAAGAAATAAGGAAATGCAAGGTACAAAATTTGCTATGATGGAAAAAAAGCAATACTAAGAAAATTTACAATAATACCAAAGAATTGGTATTACCCTGGATAGGGCTAAATAAGGGTTTTGCAAGGTATAAGGCCCTGCACCGTGCACTCCAGTCCGACATGGCTCTTCGAATTTGAAGGGAAAAGGGTGGGGTGTCAAGAGGGAAGTGAGGGGATGCAATGCAGCCAACATACCCGGGTTACTGGACAGCCTCGTCCTTTCTTTTAAATAAAAAATGCCATAAAATATGAATATATTAAGAATCTGAATAATGTAAATGGTGGCAATACCATTGACCTGATTTAGAAAGGGCAAGGCTGAACAATAATCCCGTTAACCTGATTTAGAAAGGGCAAGGCTGAACAATAATCCCGTTAAAAACTAAAACAAAGTTGTGTCGAAATGACACAAATCCAACACAATTACAATGACTACGTCAGATTTGTCTTAAAATTACACGGTTTAAAATAAATCTGTCACATGACTGAATAATTTATTTTAAACTGTGTAATTTTTTACACAAATCTGACGTAGTAAACTGCTAATTTTCTCAGCAAAAATATAAAAGCAAAAACAACATGCAATTAATTTATAAATCCACCATATGCTGGAGCCTTGACCACTTGTACATGTATATGCGAAAACATAATTAAGTGTCCTTGTTTATGTGTGAAATACATACACTACGGGCGGGAGACAAACTTAATTGGCCAGACACATTAACTATGCTTACATGTAAATGCTAATACAATCCGCGCACATTAAATTTATTATGATCTTAAATATTATTATAATTGTTCTTTTAAAATTTGTTAACTACATGTACCTAATCATTTAAAAAAGATTTTTTATTTATTTTATGATGCACATCCACTCGGCATCATTTTGCGAATTGCGGCTTGCCTCGGTGGACAGATGCGTAGCTTCGCGGCGAAATGCGACTTGCCACCGCATACTGACGCGGCTTCAACAGCTGACACGGCATCGACTCGTTTCATCTTGCCGCTGGGATGGCTAAAAACTTTGTTCCGCGTTGGCTATACTGTATATTATTTGCGTATTCGCAAGGTTACGGGTTTTATTTTCTGCAGTCAAACGATATTCATATTTCATTTCATGTGCAAATGAGATATCTCTTCATGTTTTCGGACAGTTGTTTTCGGAAACGGTACGGTTTGTCGATTTTAATTTACTTTCAGCGTTCTTTATAACATTTTTTTAGAATGATGAATACATATGCGGTGTTACGGATGGTCTGGTTGACAATATTTTGTAATGTACTAACCAAAACAGGGGACAAAAATTCCACTCGTCCGCTTGTATTGACGAGTGAAATCTTGAAAGGACGAGTGAATTTCCCTAAAGCTCTCGTCCTACAGTGAAAAAAAGCTGATGTTAAAATATGTATTTTCTGACCAGTAAGACTCTTTTTCATTAAATAAAATCATTTCTTAACAGCGATTTTCCTTGTCCAATTGGGAAAAGTACCCGTACCGGTCCGATTGGGAAAAATTGAGTCGTGAAAACCTCAAAATTGGGAAAAATCGAGTCGTGAAATCCTGAAATTGGGAAAATTGCGTCGTGAAGTTTGGGTCTTATTGAATACATCATACAGTTCATACTTAATTGAACATACCCATTTAAATAATCATTTGCAGGCATGCCTTAATGACCATTAAGTTATAAAGTTTATATAAATAACAAAATATTATAAAGAACACACCAAATCAATTACTAGTTGTTTTAATCTCTTTTAAAGCAATGTCCCTCTCTTTCATTTTTGTGAAAATTTCAACAATCTTTGATGTTTGATCATCACTCAGTTGCTTGCATCCCGCCCTGCACAGCATCATTATTGCTGTCAATGTGTCCTGTGATAGATGGTTCCGATTGGTTTTTTGGCATAATATTTGCTATTATGACTCATTTCAAACTACGATAAGGTTACAAACCGACGTAAAACAGTACGCTGACTGCCTGGCAAAAGAACCGGAAACAGTAACAACTCTATTGATTGAATGCGCTGAATAATAAACACACAACTATACGATTTTCTTTTTTCGCTCGCCGAAAGTTGGTTTTTTACAAAACTTTCTATCATTTTGAGAAAAAATTCGGACGCTGATTGGGATTTTTCCAGATGCCGATTGGGAATTTGGGAATTTTCGCTCGATTGGGAAAGTACCGTTTTGGGAATTTGGGAATTTTCGTTCGATTGGGAAAGTACCGTTTACCGGTACTTTATAAAGAAGGAGGAAAATCGCTGCTTAAAGCATATCTATTCCGAAAGTAGAACGAGAATGAACCGGAAATCGTAATTGAAAATTTCATACAGCAGGTGCGCGTTGTTATGCGAGACTGTGTCCCGATTAAATATTGGCTTTTTGGTGTAAAATTTGCGCGTCCATGATGACAGGGAACCATCCAATTGCATTCACGGTAAGTATTGATATTTAAAGAATTATTTTACCGCTAAGTACGGTTTTAAACCAGTCGAATTTCGTCTGAAAAATGTCTGACATACGAGCGTTCGTTAAAGGGGGCGGGGGCGATGTTCAAACGTCCGAAACGGAAAGCACGTAAGCATTAGAAAAAAGGAAATCAGCAGTCAGTGTAACTTTATTGGTCATATCACCCCTTTGCAATCTTTATTTCACACATATTCGAAGGACGAGTGCATGTGTTTGCAGGGCGAGTGAACATTTTAATGCAGGACTAGTGCAGTTTAGAAATATTTTTGTCCCCTGCAGAACTTGCACCTGGACAGACTTTAAAAATTGATTAATTTGAAAGGACAGTTTTCTTATTTTATTAGTAGTAGTTTAATAAAAGTATTTATCTTTTTGTTTTAAAGTATATATGTATGTAACTGTAGCTGATGTCTGGTTTGTTAAGTCACATTCACAACCTTGTTTGTATTCTTTTTTGTAAAGCCATGATAATATTTTATAATAAAACGACACTGATATTAAGCTTGTTTTTAAGTATATATTATAACTTAAATCCATTAGATACACATTTGATAAAACATAGATAAAATGAGATTAATTGTTTTTTTCTTTTTGCCTTCAGTACCATTTTGCTGAAAAAGTATGCGTCTATTTTTGCTATTACTTTGTTTAAGGAAAACGTTATGGCTATTATTTTCTGAAGGCCAGTGTGAGCACTGAAATATTATATGAACACTGTTGGAATATTGATGATACCTATAACACTAAGAAAATAAATTCATGATGGAAAGTCTCTTTAGAAAACTTTTATCATATTAACACCATAAACAAATTCAAAATATACAATATAATAATTGGTGAAAATAAATAAAAAATAAATCTGCGAGCCATACTTTTTACTCATGAATTACATGTAAGTAGTCATAAACACAGTGCTGTTGACCTGTACTTTGTTTGTTGATGCATTACTTTTTACCCTAACAGTTCACATGGTGTTAACCAGTCTCTGACCTTAACATCGTTATTATCAAACACTAATGCGCTTTTTCAGCATTTGCTGTTTTACCCAGCTTTTCACCTTGAATGACCTATACATAAAACCAGCAGACACGATTGAATAAATTCAAATATTTTATTGGTTGATTTGAGAGAAATCCCTTGAACAGACTACTCACTGCATATTTAAACGACAAATAGACACAAATTGTGGCCCAGTTGCAATTACGCGTTACAACCCATGTCGCAGAATTTCATGGCTTGTATTTGGTCACTAAATTGTCAGGGGAAGTCTTAATTGACTATTGATAAACACAGTTTTGCTTTCAAGATGGGAAAATAAACACTGCTTAAAATACATAACACAAATGTTTGCTGTACTTGATCAGCACCTCTGGAAATCATTCTAATAGGCTACCCTTATTTACCCGGTTTGCTATATTTGCTATTTTGAATTCAATTTTATATTGAAAAGCATTGTGCTCGATTGTGCCATTTACAATATGCTATGAGATTTTTAAAGACCTGTGTCATGCAAAAATGGGTCTTATGCCATATGCGCCCATCATAGCAATAGCCCACCCAGCCTACGCATCTTGCAGTCTGATCAGGAGATGCATAATTAGACTATGACAACTTTGAGTGAATTTATAGGGAATAGCTTGGCCTCTGACCAGACTGCGCAAATGCACTCTTAAAGTCTTAGTTTTAGTCAAATCTTCATGAAACTTGGTCATAACATTTGTTCTAATGATATCTCAGCTGAATTTGAAAAAGAGTCCCGTTGGTTGAATAACGTGGCCTCTAGGGGACGGGGCTAAATTTTTCCTTGTATGGCTATAGTACAACCTTGTCAAACATACATGTAGAATACAAATTGGGACTGTGGATTAATTAGGCATAGGAAATGATTAAATTCCGAATCACAAACAAGACATGACGCATTGAAAGTCTATCATGTCGGAAAAATTGTTGCTCAATAATTTCTGAAAATAAAGTATTAACAAAATTAAAAGTAAATTTATATAAATACATGCATCAGTTTATTAAAACAATGGTAGTGATTAGGTAATGTGATATTTAATTGTTTGGTGAAACTAGTAACAATGTTTCTTTAAATTTATCTGTTAAATGCTTTTTAAACAATACTTGTTTAGTCATTCCTGATCAAGAGCTTTGTATAAGTACAGCTAAGGGAAGTATGTATTAATAATTATGTTAACCGTATCTTCACTTTATCAAGTTTCACTGGTATGATACTCACACATGTAATATTTTTAGCACCATGTTCTGACTGTTCGAAATCTTTTGAGTAAGTAATCAAATATTTAAGTACGTTTTGTAACACAACATTGAACTAAAGCAGTTTATATTAACTTCCTGATGCTTCAGATAAAACGTTGAAAACGCTGTCAAATGGCTTCAGGGATTAGCAGGTATTGTTTCATGTAGTTTGCTAGTTTATTTTGAAATATTCTGATTGCGTGTTTAGATCTCTATCATGTGAAACGTTGAAATAAATCTTCCTGTTTTGGTGTTTGATAAATCGCGATAACGAAACATAACTTCCCTGCATTTGTATTTTGTTTATTAGTTTTGAAGAACTAAACACTCAGAATGGGTGTGTAATAAATGCCTTACCAGAATGTTTGTAATGTCTGAATTGAACACAAGATAAAAGAAGATCACATCAGAACTAGCAATTTAGTTGATAAGGTCAATGATACACTTCTACAAGAACAGAGTCTTGGTCAAAATTAGACTCAGTAAATTCAGACTTGTAGAATCATATCATATCTAGTAGCCTACTACTATAGCACAGAAAGTGTCATCAAACTTATTGGTACCCTACTACTAGTAGGGTATCAATAAGTTTGATAACAGTAGTAGGGTACCAATAAGTTTGATGACACTTTCAGTGCTATACGTGATGGATACTGTGGCTGGTATTATACTAATTAAAACAACACATATTTGTGAACATATTTTAATTAAACGTAATTATCCCCTTGCTTTTAGGAGAAAAAGTGGGGATATTGTGGTTATCTCCGTCTTCCGTCCGTCCTGGCCACTATCTCCCCCTACACTATAAGCACTAAAACCTTGAAACTTACACGCATGGTAGCAATGAGCATATGTGCGACCCTGCACTATTCGGAATTTTTATCTGACCCCTGGGTCAAAAGTTATGGGGGTTGGGGTGGGGCCGGGTCAGATATTTTTACTCATGTTTTTAGGTTATTTTACTATAATGTCTTCATTTCTACACCGATTGTCTTCATATTGATACTAAACCTCTCTTATTACAATACAGTCAATCTCAACTATGCATGGCCCCATTACCAACCCTGGGGCGTCCCACCTACATAAGCCACGCCCACCCAAAATTGCCTTTCACTATAATTTCTTCATTTTTACACCGATTCACTTCAAATTGATACTGAACCTCTCTTATGACAATACGGTCAATCTCAGCTATGCATGGCCCCATACCATCCCTGGGCCGCCCCGCCCAGATAGCCACGTCCACCCAAAACTGCTTTTTACTATAATTACTTCATTTCTACACCGATTCACTGCAAATTGATACTATTCCTCTCTTATGGCTATACGGTTAATCTAAACTATGCATGGCCCCATTACCAACCCTGCGGCGCCCCGCCCACATAGGCCACACCCACTCAAAATTGCCTTTTACTATAATTTCTTCATTTAACACCGATTCACTTTAAACTGATACTGAAACTCTTTTATGACAATACAGTCAATCTCAACTTTGCATGGCACCATTACCAACCCTGGGGCGCCCCGCCCACATAGGCCACCCCACTAAAACTGCTTTTACTATAATTTCTTCATTTCTACACCGATTCACTTCTAATTGATACTGAACTTCTCTTATGACAATACGGTCAATCTCAACTATGCATGGCCCCATTACCAACCCTGGGGCACCCCTGTGTCAAACATTCGGCGTGGGGATACGCGTTGGCCTCTGCCGCGCCATTTCTAGTTGTAAATGTATTCCTCTAATACGAAATATATTGTTTAAACTAATTGCTTATTACCAAAACTCGAAGGCCTCATTTTGCTTTTTCATTGATATAATTTGATGGTGCACATAAGTTCGGCAGTCAATATGTACTGATATTTTCATTTTGTCAAGAATGGGATGGGCTATCGTTAAAAAGTCAAGTTATTGTTTGTTGTTATATTTGTTTGTTAATGTTCAAAATTGTGTTAGATGAACACTTAAAACATATCTTTCTTAAACTGTATTTGGCAAGTGTTTTTGAAATACAGTTAACTAAAATTGTATCATCTGTGTTCTTTGTCCATAGATGTAATGTATATGAAGTATAAGTCATCGTCTGTGCTGGGATAAGTTTCAAACACCACTGCAACTAGTGGTCTTTCCTATACTGAACTAAAGCTCTGAATTCTACACTGGCGGAAAGCTAATTTGTATCAGTATTCTTGAAAGGATTTTTGGGTAATTGCACGTAACAAACTTGATCTCACTATAAGCTTTAATGAGCACCTAGACGTGTCAGAACTGTCAGTTGTTGATTTGTAGTGTGTAATGTTACTAACAAACGCAAAAAAGTAATTCTAATACAATAGTTTTGCAATGAACATCTTAACTCTCAATTTTTAGCTTGGCTGTTTTCGGAGAAAACCGAGGTATTGCCATAGCAAGCTCTCATCCGCCGTCCGCCGTCTGCCATCAGCTGTCCACGTTGTGCTAAAACCTTAACATTGGCTCTAAAATCAAAGTGCTTCCACCTACAATTTTGAAACTTAATATGTAGCTGAACCTTGATGAGTTCTAAGCGCCACATCCATTGTTGGGTCACTACTCCCAGGCCAAGGTAAATGTGACCTCTAATATGAAACTTTATATTGTATGTCTAGTGTGATGAATGTACGTCCAGTATGTCATTGCATGTGTAGTGTGATGACTGTATGTCCAGTGTGCCATTGTATGCCCAGTGTGGTGACTGTATGTTTAGTATGTAATTGTATGTCCATTATGACATTGTATGTCCATTGTATTGACTGTATGTCCAGTATGCAATTGTATGTCTAGTGTGATGACTGTATGTCCAGTATGCAATTGTATGTCTAGTGTTATGACTGTATCTCAAGTATGACATTGTATGTCCATTGTAATGACTGTTTGTCTAGTATGTCATTGTATGTCTAGTGTGATGACTGTATGTCCAGTATGTCATTGTATGTCCAGTGTGATGACTGTATGTCCAGTATGTCATTGTATGTCTAGTGTGAAGACTGTATATCCAGTATGGCATTGTATGTCCAGTGTGATGACTGTATGTCCAGTATGTCATTGTATGTCTAGTGTGATGACTGTATGTCCAGTATGCCATTGTATGTCTAGTGTGATGACTGTATGTCCAGTATGTCATTGTAGTTCTATTGTGATGACTGTATGTCAAGTATGACATTTTATGTCCAGTGTGTTAACCGTATGTCCAGTGTGTGCATTCTTTTGATTTTTATTTTTGCTCAACAACGTTATTCCTTGTTTATTGTCTGCCATCTAAAAATCATGTTTGCCTGCAGAAAGAGAGTTGATGCTGAAAAGCACTTGTTTAAAGTCATTGTCATTGTTTTTACAACGCGTAAAAGTTTTAAAGCAATAGACAAACATTGACAATAAATTTAAATTGTCGACAGGCTGGACTGTACGTAATTTTACAAGCAATGTTTTGCGGCGACTGAAACAAGCAATCATAGTGGTTCATTTGGCTGGCGTTTTGCCAGACATTTTTAACTAAGTGCATAGAGTGTTATTTTTAATAAAATAATATATACAGAACAATTTTACTTAAAATCATTTGAAGGAAGATAACTATTGATTTCAGGGCCATAAGGTAACAAGTATTTAAAAAAAAAATGAGACTAGGGGCAGGGTTCTAGAACCATAACTCTTTATGAACTGTTATTCGGGTTATTGCCATTTGCTTGTTATTTTGCTGAGCATAACTACAAATCGTAAAAAACAGTTCACTTAAGAAATGTATGTTAACTTCCTGATGCTTCAGATAGCATTGTGCAAAAGGTGTCATGTTGGTGCTGGGATAGGCAGTTTTTGTTTCATGTGGTATGCTAGTCCATATTGAAATATTCAGATTGCGTGTCTATCATTCGAAACTTTGCAAAACACGCATACAAAACTTCCTGTTTGAGTGTTTGTTAAATCACAAAACAAAACACAACATCCCTGTTTTCGATGTACATGTATTATTTTTGAATACAAATGAATTCTCTGACTGGGTGTTTTTTCGAGATTGCTATCAGAGTAGCACATCACATTAACCATTGTGTGAGATACTCAACAATTCATAGCTGATTTCCTTGTCATTGTTAATACTGTCTGATTTGAATGACAGATAAAACAAGTGCACAGTAAAATAATACCATCTGTCGAACACTTCTATTATAACAAACTCTTGGTTCAAAGCCGGGACTCAGTTAGTGCAGACTCGAAGAATCATATCTAAAAAATTTATTTTTCAAATATTCGCCAAAAGGCAAAAACATATTTATCCAAATCACTTGTATAGTGTATCCATTCCTTCAATGTATAACTATTCAAATAGTCATAGTTACAGTCCAATGTTGAATTAATATGATTACTAAGTATAAATATGTCAACATGTTGACATTATGTTACCAAGTTGTTAAATGAGGACATATGGCAAGTTGTTGCACTGGGGATGAAGGAAAAGTACACAAATATGGCGATACAGATTATTATATACTTGAATTTGTTTTAGCTCGACTATTATATATGAAATATATATAGTGGAGCTATCCTTAACTCACCCCCAACGTCGACATGAGCGTGAGCGTTGGACTGTTAAAGTGTGCATATCACCTCGAATATTTTTATGTCCCTTTTTATATCATCAGGCCTTTGCCGCTCCATTTTGGGAAAACGCCACACTGGAATTTTGGGAATTTTGCGTCATGAAAAATCCCATTTTGGGAAAAAAAAATAATCGCAAAACTGGTTCAATTGGGAAAAATAATCGCATGTAAATAGTGTTTCTTATATAACAAAGAAGCCATTAACTAGTATTAATAACAACTATTTGAAAACATTTTATTAAAATTTTACAAAATATTATGAACATATGTGATAAGTGCAGGTTTTTTTTATCTGATTTTGGGGAAAGAGCCTGGCCTTTTTTGAGGAAATAGAAATTGCATGAAACGCGAGATTTAAGGGAAAATTAGGAAAATCTTAAATAATAAATTTAACATATTTTACTTTTTTATGCCCCCCTTCGAAGAAGAGGGGGTATATTGTTTTGCACATGTCGGTCCGTCCGTATGTCCGTCCGTCCACCAGATGGTTTCCAGATGATAACTCAAGAACTCTTAGACCTAGGATCATGAAACTTCATAGGTACATTGATCATGACTCGCAGATGACCCGTATTGATTTTGAGGTCACTAAGTCAAAGGTCAAGGTCACTGTGACCCGAAATAGTAAAATGGTTTCCGGATGATTATAATGGTTTAATAGATTTGTTTTAAGAAGATTCAATTCGTACTCTTATTATGCAATTTTAAACAAGCTCCACAAGATACTTTGCACATTATTTGTTAATGACGGACACGTGTATTTAAACATAGAATATATCAATGTGCTATGTTTTTTCCTAGACCATCAATGACAGTTCAGTACTTGCATATATTACTGCATATATTGTTATCATTTATTCCATAGGTTTTCATACCTCGATACAAGCAATAATTTCCTTTTTAGCCTTATACAAATGGCTTGAACAAACGTTTTAGTTCGAATTTTAGCATTACGTGATTTTTAACAAGTTTGCAATTCCACTGCAATTAACATTATCATTTTAAACTTTGTTTTAATTAATAATTATTCTACCACCACTCGTACCTATTTTTGTAGACAAATTATGAAATGAAAGATTCCTATAAATATTGCAGGGCTGTTTTTTCCTTCTTTGCATGTGGCCTGGTTCAGCCATCTCACAATTTTGACGCAAGCATTTCACAAAAATCTAAAATATCCAACCTATTTAAAAAAAACAGTCTTTATAAACTGATTGACATTAAACAGACATTTTATATTCAAAAGTAAAATTTGTGTTTCGTTTTTTTGTTTGTTTTTATTTCTTATTTCGCTAATTTGGTTTCCTACTCAGGTAACCGCCTATGCTTGTTTTAATGGATTATATGTATTCTACGCGAAAGGAGGCTATGCTTTTGTATCAGTCCGCCTTAATAATCAGTCAATCCATCCGGCTGTTTGTCACAAACTTTTAAGGGCTTTATCTAAGTAACTATTTCAAATTTCAACATGAAACTTCATGCACGTAGGTGTATAGATTTATATTAAAAGAAGGCGAGGGATATCAATTCAACGATTTTGCTTGTTGTTACGGAATTAAAAGTTTGCAACAGATGAAAACAGTTTCGTAACGTAACATGGGCTAATAAACCTCACCATTGCATTATAAAATAAGTAAAGTGCAGTGTAAAACTTGAGATCCTTTGTTTAAAAAATTGGGCGCAAATGCAGATTTGTTCAAGTCTGCATTCACTTTAATGAAAATGTTTGTAAAGTTCATGAATCATTCATGAATTTCATGCCACAGGGGCAACTCTGATTTCTTTAAAGTTTAAATGTTTGGTACCACTTCTTCTTAACTTTGTATTCTAGTTTTTAATTCATCAACGGTTTATATGCATTGCATGTTGTTTGCTAAGATAGTAATTACTGGCTTAAGAAAAATGTAAATGTTAAGTTAATTATTAAATGAATTTATAAAGTATGATTCAACTAAAACATGATTTACAGTTTAAATCATGTTTTGTGTATATCTTCCTGAGTACAATACCAAGGCAATGTTTGAATCTGGACCAAGTGGTATTAAAAGCTAGGTGACCATGGGATGGCTTTGATCATTTATGTACCTAGAACTCAGTGGAGTGCTTCAATGCCATCATACCCCTCTTATTTGTGTCTATTGTTTACAAAATGTTCAGAGAAGTATTTTAAGGGGATCTTTTTTGACATGTGTTTAATATGTCCCATGTTACAGTGTTTGAGTATTATGCTCTTTATGATATGATTATTTAGATTGTTGAATGTCTGTACAGAGTAAAGTCAACGTTACTATTTCCATCTTTATGGCATAACACAACGCTTGCTTGACGATATACAGGCTTTCATAAACTGAATATCGTACAAATATAAACAAGCCTTGAAGAAAAGAGTGAAGTCTGCAGCATGCAAAGTATAAGCCATTATGTAACAACCCCAGTAACCTTATCAACATATTGAGTGATTTGCAAAGCATATTGTTGTGAAATTGTATTGTATTTGTTACAAAGAAATTGTTGTGAAATTGTATTGTATTGTATTTGTCACAAAGAAATTCTTGAATGGCCTCTTATTGAAATTCATGATTTAAAATTTATTTAATTTTGAAGGCAACAGATCAAAGGTCAAGGTCACAGGAGACTGTCACATTAAATGTGTTTCTGCATCTCTTGAGCATTATTTGTGAATTAATAAAGTAGCATTTTAGTTTATAAAATGGCATTTTCCCTTTAAATAATGATTGCTCATAACATGCGTTAAACTGAAGTGTGGGCCCGGATAAATTGTGTGTGAAAAAGTAATTTTAGGAACCAAAATGCAGCACCTTATTTTGAGTATTTACGAATACTGTTGCTGTTTAAAACTTGTTTGTCACAGAGTTGATCAAATGTGATCTGTCTTCAACAAAATTGAAGTTAAAAAGTCAAATTTTTGTTAAAATCACAGAGACTTTCAATAGGTTTGAGTACATTTTAAATATATGGATGATCTGGTTTACATTATTTTGCATTGAACTCGCGGGACATTGCAACTAGAAACACTATACAAAAGTACAATAAGCTATGGCTCGAGGTTTTTAACCATAGGGACCCTGCCTTTATCCCATTTGGGGACCTACGGCTCAGACCCCCGGCTAATTTTCCGGATTTCAAATTGTGGAAAATTGACACCCCTGGTTAGGAAATGTTATCATTAGATGGCAATCATGGGCAAAGATTTGATGTAAATAACATTATACGTGTATTTCTATGAAGTCAATCAAGAACCACATATTCAGAAAGCTAATGCAAATTTAATTAAGTGCTATTCCCAGCAATCCATGCTCCCAGTACTCACAGTCTACAAGGATGTGTAATGACCCTCTTGTTTTACTGTAGCTGTATTATCCATAGGGTTTGACCTAGTTTTGCCATAATTGTATGGTTGAATGTATTGATTGACAATAGAATTGTTAATGTTTAAGGGAATCCAAACTTACAACAATTGTTTCAAGTTTATCCTTAACTGTTAAAGAACAAAACGTTAATACTGGTTTAACTCCTTCCCTAATAAGAAGCAGAATAAAAAAAGGCTTTTGAAACTGGCATAAAACCAGAACAGACTTTGTGTATTTAGCCATCTGTTCAGGTGTTATGCTGTTTGCTGCTCATCAGTAACTAAGTGTTGGAAATGAAGCCTTAAACTTGAATCTAGTAAGAAAGGTATTTAACTAAATTTAACTTTATAAGGGATTACAATGCATCAAAACAGCTTCTTAGTGGTTAAGGGTTAAATGAACCAGCAAGCAAACATCAGTTTTGCCTTAGACTTAGGCCTCATCACTACCATCAAGCTGAGTTTAAACAACAAGTGCATATGAAGAACCCTTGCATCAGATTTGACTTGTAGAAACTAAATGATGCTAAAATAGCGGAGGCATTACAAGCACATATTCATGGCAAGTTTGTAACCCCAAATATCCTAGACAATGGCATCAACACAATCACAAACATAATCAATGCAGTTCTGTAGTCATTGGCCAAAAAAAGAAGTTATTGGGAGAGAGAAGGAAGAACAACCCATGGGTGACGACCGAGATCATGGACGTCTCTTACAAAAGAAGAGAGTTGAGGCATGAGGAGTACACCAGCCTGGACTCTAGGACAGATTACAAGAAAGAGAACAGGGGTGTTACACAAAAGATGAAAGAGGCCAAGGAGGAGTGGATATGTAGAAGCATTTTATCAATATGGACAAATACATGACCACAGGCATCAGTAAGGAGCACCCTCAAGACTTCATGAAGATCAGTCAGGCCAGTGTTATAGCAGACAATGATAGGAACCTTCTGACCAAGAGTGCTGCAATCTTGAACAGGTGGACAAAATACTGCAATAACCTCTGTAACTTCTTTAACTGGAGCCCAGTCACTTCAAAACGATCCGAGTACTTGGTGGGGAAGACTTATTGTCCACTTGTGCAGTCTGGCCAACGCTGGGGTCTTATTTGCGCCTTAGCAGTACTGGTGCCCTTCTAGGACAGGGTTGCTGCCAAGTATTTGGAGCTAGACACATCTTCCAGCTTCTCGCTGTTTATGGTGCTAACTGCACTGGTGTTGTTTGTGAAGTTCATCATAATCTCCGACTTCTAAATGATGACTTATAACTTGTACGCTCTTGCAAAGAGTCTGTTGGTAAGGTCTTGGAGCTCACTGCTGATGCCACCAATGAGGTCAATGTCATCAGCAAAACTCAAGTTGGAAAAGAGTATTTCATAGATGGAGATTGGGTTGTAGTGGTCTTTCAGGGTCTCATGTATTATCTTCTAAAGGGCAAGTTTAAACAAGACGGTCGAGAGCAGATATACCTGTCATACGTCCACTGTATTATGCAGAATTCACCAATCTGTCCATTGAGAAGTACTGTGTTGTTGGCGTTTACGTAGAGTTCTTGAATGACTGCACCAACCTTTGTCAACGTTTGCCTCAGAACTTGCCATAGGCCATCATGCCACATGCATTTGTCATTATGACGTCCACTGTATTATGCAGAAGTTACCAATCTGTCCATTGAGAAGTACTGTTTTGTTGGCGTTAACGTAGAGTTCTTGGATGACTTGCACCAACCTTTGTCAATGTTTCCTCAGAACTTGCTATAGGCCGTCATGCCACACGTGGTTGTCAAAACCTTTCTTAAAGTGGATATTGCTGTGAAAGAGCTCACTTTTTGTTGCAGATATTTCTCATTGATGACACTTCACTTGAAGATCTGTTCCATTGTGCTACGTCCATACCTGAAAGTATCTTCCTCTTTTGCCAGCAGTTTGTTGTGTTTTCAATTGCTTGATAATTATACCTAGTATGATTATGCGGGGATCCCTGATCATAGTCGGGGACTTGAATTTATTTGTTTTGTTAATTAACTTATTGTTTTCTTAAAAAGAAATCCACATGTTTTCTCTTTTTTTTGGGTTGACATGTTTACTTTCGTTGCATATTTCAGTCTGAAGACCAACATTTCTTTAACAACATATAAGCTTGAAATTGTTTAAGCTATAAACAAAACATTTAATTGGAAATGTTGTTATTGCCTCTTTCAAAAAGCACTTTTGATATTTAAACATTCAGACTGGAGGAGGATGTATGGTACATGGTTGAATACAGAGTCCTTTGTTACAAGGAAGATTTTTCGGCTGGCAAGTCTATTCATAATGAAAACTTTTAAACACAAACTGGAAGACACACTCAACTAAACAATGCTTTCATTGTGACTACTTACTTGGAAAAGTATTTTTAGAATTACTAAAAATTTGTTAAACAGGTTTGTTTTTAGAAGATTCAATCCGTTCTCTTATAATGCAATTGTTAACAAGCTCCACAAGATACTTTGCAAATTATTTGTTCATGACAGATATGTATATTTGAACATAGAATAGATCTATATCAAATTGCTATGTTTTCTCCTAGATCATCTATGACCATATATTACTTGCAAATTACTGCATATAAATTCTTATCATTTATTTCAATGGTTTTCATACCTTTATAAAAGCAATTATTAACATTCAATACTAGCAATAATTTCCTTTTTGTCATATAAAAATGGCTTGAGCAAACGCTTTGATTCAAATTGTAGTATTAAGTGAGTTTTAACAGGTTTACAATTCCACTGAAATTTACATGATCATTTTTAACTTTGCTTTTTTTAATAATCATTCTACCACCACCCGCAACCTATTTTCTGATGACAGAGTATGAAATCAAAGGGTGTTTTGAAATAAATCATGTGGTTATACTGGAAAAAAATCATGGAGTTATTCTGCAATCAAACCCTAAAAAATGTTGTAGGGATTTTTTCCTTCTTTGAGTGCGGCCTGGGTCAGCCAGCTCACAATTTGTTATGCAAGCATTTTACAAATTGAATTTACCCACAATATTTTACAAAAAAAACTTTTTCTAAACTGTTTGACATGGACTTAATAAGCTTAATACTGTAAAAAACAGACATTTTATATTCAAAAGTAATGTATGTGTTGCTGTTTTTTGTTTCTATTTCTGATTTTGCAAATTGTGCTTCCTACTCAGGTAAATGGCTATGCTTGTTTAAATGCCAAAGCAGAGGGATAAAGTTTTGGAATTTGGAATCAATCCGTCCTTCCGTCTGTCGGTCTGACTAATTTGTTAGGGCTATACATTGTATCTCAAACACTATATACGTTTTCAACATGAAACTTCATAGATGTATAGATATAAACGAGGAGAAGACGGGGAATACAAATTTGCTTGTTGATAAGGAATTAAAAGTATGAAGCTGGTGGAACCAGTGTTGTAACGTAAGCTCGGCTTATAAACCACACCATTGCATTAGACCATAAGAAAATTGTATAGTAAAACTTGAGATCATTTATTAAGAAATAACAGTATGATTAAAGCATGCTCTTTTACAATGGACATAGCTTGAATAAGAAAGATCATGTGACGAAAGGGAAAACACATGAGTAATGAAGTGATGGCCGATAGCGAGAGAAGTGCAGCAATCTGGAGTTGATTTTGTATTCTTATGCATTTTTAAGTGTAAATATTGTTTGAATCATTTCAAATTGATTCAATTGCATGTTCATGAAATGAATTTACAATTTCATACATTTTTAGCTCGTCTGTTTTCGGAGAAAACCCGAGGTATTGTCATAGCATCTTCGTCGTCCGCCGCCCGACGTCATGCTAAAACCTCTAAAATTAAAGTACTTCCACCTACAAATTTGAAACTTCATATGTTAATGCTCCTTGATGAGTTCTACAAGCCACACCCATTTTTGGGTCACTAGGTCAAAGGTCAAGGTCACTGTGACCTCTAATATAAAACTTTAACTAAACTTTAACTTTGCCTCTAACATCATAGTGCTTCCGCCTACAACTTTGAAACTTCATATGTACATGTACCTTGAAGACTTCTACACGCCACACCCATTTTCAGGTCACTAGGTCAAAGATCAAGGTCACTGTGACCTCTAATATAAACCTTTAACTTTGCCTCTAACATCACAGTGCTTCCACCTACAACTTTCAAACTTCATATGTAATGCACCTTCCAGATGAGTTCTACACGCCACACCCATTTTCAGGTCAAAGGTCAATGTGACCTCTAATATAAAACTTCTGACAAGCTTTCATTTATTCAAAACTGCACCCACAGCGGAGCGTTGGCACCCGCTATGCGGAGCTGTTGTAAGTATTTGTGATTTGAAGGGAATCCTGCGGTCATGTGACACGGAACAATTGTTATTGACAAAGGGTTTAAACTTAAGCATATATATGGCTTACATTTCTCACAAGAGAACTAAATTCAATGCGTAACTAATGTGTTTAACTGAACAAAAAACAGAACATAAACACATATTATAATGTTTGTCAAAGTGATAGACCATGGATCATTGATGATACAGTTAAAATGTCAGAATTGTGTTGATCAGATGATGTATGATGTTATTGTTTGGAAGCAAAAGTGCCAAGCCAAAGAAAATATAATAATATTTTACAATACCTATGCATAAAAACTTAGTTTTGAAATTTCTACAAGTATATGACTATTGTTTGTACAATTTTAATGAGTTTGAGACTAAATGTTGTCACATATTTTTAAATGTTTATGCCCCTGGTAGGGTGGCATACAGCAGTTGAACTGTCCGTCAGTCTGCGATTCCGTCCGAAAACTTTAACGTTGGCCATAACTTTTGCAATATTGAAGATAACATCTTAATATTTGGCATGCATGTGTATCTCATTGAGCTGCACATTTTGAGTGGTGAAATGACAAGGGCAAGGTCATTCTTCAAGGTCAAATGTCAAAAAACAGAATCCAAGGGAAGTAACAAGCTTTAAAGGGAGATAGTTTATATTTTACATCATTTGGCAGGTACAGATCATTTTCACAAGGGAAGTAATATTTTTTAAAGGGATTTAATTAAGATACTTTTGATTCAAAGGGTTGCAGTAGGGGGCATCGTGTTTCTGACAAATACATCTCTTGTTTTTCTAATAAATTGAGCGTCTCACTTTTAATTCACATAAAAGGAAAGGACGCTTTGTGTTGTGATGATAATTCCAGAAATTCCAAGATGTTCAGTTCAGTAAAATGTGCCTGGTTGAATGCGCGATAAAGAGACATTTTGCAAACTTATCATTTCTGCGTTTGGCGCAGTAAAACCACATTAGTAGTACAATTTTCATAAATAAGTTCTCTAACATGCTTTTAAATTGTTAACTTGGTATTTTACATGATTAGCTTAATATTTTCATGAATGAATCTCATGTAATCTTAAAGTGGGTTGCACGATTTTTATATGTGTTAAATTGTTATATATTTGTTACAATAACAAAAAATAGGCAAGAACAATCATACATTGAAGATGAATTTCATAAAATGCAGCAAAGATAAATTAGCGACCCGAGCCAATTGTGACGAAGATATTTCATACATATTTTCCTACAATAACCTAACCATTCATCTTTTTTATTAGGATCGGAGTTAGTGCTCGTGTGTCGTAAGAATAGAAATCGTTGCAGGAAATTAAAATGATCCGTAAAACTAAATTGACATTCACATTGTACATGCATGATATCATGCTGGCGAATTCGACTGTACATACATTTTCGATTTCAGAATTAAATATCTAGCTTATTTCACATTTTTTGACACATGTTTTTCTTAACTTTTATTCTAATTTATATTGAAATATATGTAAAATAAGTTTTATTCATTTTATATAAATTCATAATTTTTTGACAAAATCGTGCATACCCACTTTAATAAACCTGGCAAACGTCATTTAATTGTGTTGGTGTGTTGTTTTCATGAAAACACATTTATGTATTGTTTTGTGAAAAAAATGGCAGTTTATATACCTGTATTACAATCATGTTAGATTCAAAATAATATAAAGCTTTTAGTAGTATGTTGTTTGTTACGGTAATATCCAACGGTCAGTTATAATGAGGCATGCTATTACTTCATATGCATTGGAACTCCAAACTGTTGGATATGACATCAATATGACAATTATGATATTAATTCGCTTTTACGATTTTGTAAGCATTTATGAACAAACGCTAGCAAAGTTTAATACTTTGATGCCATCAAAGTCAAGACCTACAAGGATTTCAGTACAGTTAATGACACCAACAGCAAAGTAGATCACAGTTATAGTGCAGATTTAGTAAAGCAAACTCAAATTTTTGGATAAGGCCAAATAAAACATAGTCCAAGCTAATGAATGCACATAATGATCATTTAAGAAGTAAAAATGTTTATCTTGACAATATTTTGGTCATGGTAAAATTTGGGTCAAGTGATTTCAAAAACCTAGTCAACAGGGTTAAGGTTACGCACATATTGTTACAACTGAACCTAGTCAACAGGGTTAAGGTTACGCACATATTGTTACAACTGAACCTAGTCAACAGGGTTAAGGTTACGCACATATTGTTACAACTGGACCTAGTCAACAGGGTTAAGGTTACGCACATATTGTTACAACTGGACCTAGTCAACAGGGTTAAGGTTATGCACATATTGTTACAACTGAAGGAGTTACCCTTATGACTCAATGTTGATGAAATTTAGTCAGAAATTGTATCATCATAATATCAGTACAAAGATCAAATCTAAGTAAAGTGTATTCACAACTTAGGCTTCCATGTAAAATCATAGAAAAAGGTTATGAACACTATACTTGTTTGTTTGTTTTTTTAACCAAGTCAAATGAAACATAGCCTGAATGGTTTAGTGTCGCATGGTTTATATATATTATATAAATACAGTGATTTTTTTTGCTCAAAATTACAGCCAATTTTAGGCTGCTTCCCAATTGCGAAAATCCACATTTTTTCCCCAAAATCATACCAAAATTTCCCAAAAAGAAGCCCAATTTCCCACACCCAAAATTTTTTTTTTTTTAAAGAAAAAAGTCTTAGCTGTAGATCTCAGCTTTATTTTTAAACATCCTACAAAATATATTAATTTAATTTAGTCCTTTTTGACCATAAATCATTCCTAAATTTGCAACTTTTATTGATTTAAAAAATCCCTAGTTGACCAGATTACTTTTCTAGAAAACCCCCTGAATATGCACTTAAAAACAATATCAATTCTGTTACTTATAATCCTATTTATAATGCTTAATTTTTCAAAATTTCATGGTTTATCGCGCTATTTTTCCCAATTTCACGGTTTATCGCGCTAATTTTCCCAATTCAAATGGTACAGGCTGTAACAAATTAAAGCAAAAAAAAGTCACTGAAATATTAACATAATATTCAACATCAGCACATTCATTTCTAAGTTATTAAACGTTTACCACTTTACCACTGGAATAATAGCAGTAAAATGTATGTCTTTGATACAGCATTGTATACCATGCACAATCTGTCCATGATCCCATAAATAAATATTCCTTTGAAAGACTTATGTTGACAATTATCTCAGATATATCTTGCTTCAATATTAAGCTCACCTGATTTCTCAGGTGAGCTTTTGTGACCGGTCTTTTTCAGTCGTATGTCCCTCTGTCCGTTAACATTTGCTCGTAAAAACTTGTAATTTGCTCTAAAAACACATTTCTTGTCCCATCTTCATGAAACTGGGTCAGAAGCTTTGTCCCAATGAAATCTCAGCTGAGTTCGAAACTGGGTTGTGCTGGGTCAAAAACTAGGTCACTAGGTCAAAAAAAGAAAAACCTTGTAAACACTGTAGAAGTCACATTTCATGCCCAATTATCATGTTACTTTGTCAAAGTGTTTGTCTTTATGATATCTCAGTTGAGTTAAAAAGTGGTTCTGATCCATTGAAAAACATGGCCGCCAGTGAGCGGGGCAGTTTTCTCAATATTTATATAGTGAAAACATGTGAACACAGTAAAAGTCACATTTTTCGCCCAATTATCATGAAATTTGCTCAGAAAATTTGTTTCCTTGATACGAGAGTTGAGTTAAAAAATGATTCCGGTCAGTTGAATAACATGGCTGCTGGGAGGGGGGCAGTTTTCTCATTATGCCCCCCCCCCCCCCTTTCAAAGAAGAGGTGGTATATTGTTTTGCTCATGTCGGTCCGTCCGTCCACCAGATGGTTTCCGGATGATAACTCAAGAGCGCTTATGCCAAGGATCATGAAACTTTATAGGTACATTGATCATTACTCACAGATGACCCCTATTGATTTTCAGATCACTAGGTTAAAGGTCAAGGTCACGATGAACCGAAATAGTAAAATGGTTTCAGGATGATAACTCAAGAACACTTATGCCTAAGGTCATGAAACTTCATAGATACATTGATCATTACTCACAGATGACCCTATTGAATTTCAGGTCACTAGGTCAAAGGTCAAGGTCACGATGACCCGAAATAGTAAAATGGTTTCCAGATGATAACTCAAGAACGCTTAGACCTAGGACCATGTGATTTTCAGGTCACTGGGTCAAAGGTCAAGGTCACTGTGACCTAAAATAGTAAAATTGTTTCTGGATGATAACTCAAGAACGCTTATGCCTAGGTTCATGAAACTTCATAGGTATATTGATCATGACTCACGGATGACCCTTATTGATTATCAGGTCACTGGGTCAAAGGTCAAGGTTGCAGTGCCAAAAATCGTATTCACTCAATGGCTGTCAAGGTCACAGTTACTCAATTTAGAAAAATGGTTGCCAGATGATTACTCAAGAATGCTTATGCCTAGGGTCATGAAACTTCATAGGTACATTGATCATGACTCGTAGATGAAATAATGATGAAACTTGACCAGGATGTTTGTCTGGACAATATCTAGGTCAAGTTTGACATTTAGTAAAGATTGAATGAACCAACTCTTCTCAGGTGAGCGAACTAGGGCCATCTTGGCCCTCTTGTTTACTTTCTGCCGTATTTGTTTACCCCATAGATTTATACCAGATTCCCATATATGTTGTTTGAGATGACTTTTTATATTGACATGTGTGTTCAAATACGACTGATAAGCCATCTTGGGTCATATTATATTTCCACACTATAATTACCTAATAAGATAACATGTATAACGATTTATTTGCACTGGGTCATGAATTTGTAATGCTGTGTCCTCTCTGTATTTCTTGCTCTCTATAAACCACAATTCTTGGAAACTAAAAACCAAGATGGCTTCTGTCCTGATTTTTGCACTAAAGGTTCAATTCACAAAATATTGCATTCTAGCAGACTCTATATAACATATACCATACATTTGTTTTAGTGTAAAATCATGAAACAGACTGCCACACACATGCATTGGCGACCGCATCATCAGAGTCATATTCTTATCCAACATATTACACTGCAACTCCGTTACATCGCAATCCGTTATATCTCGCTGTCCATTATATCGCGAGTAGGCTATGGCTCCCAAAAAATCCGGCAAGAATGATCACAAAACACATTAAAAAAAAAAATTGTTGACAAGTTATAATCTGACAATATGCAAACTGCTATAACAACCAGTTCTGGCTAGTAATTGATCACCCGTTATTTCACGGCTTATACTTGACACGCAGTGAAGCGTGAAAACAGACCGTAAGTGACAGTGTTGTTCTAACATGGATTGAGTTATTAGTGTCTCATTCTCGATAATAATGTCAGTTTATTGCTGAAGATAATGCGTCTGAGGAACATTTTTTACCGGGCAAAATTAGAAGCCCGGTCGTTATTGAAACAAACTGAATTGACTGACTACTTTTTTGTGACCGAAATTGATGTTTTTGTTATATAATTTGTAAATAAATGTATGGTTATGTTTTACGTAAATGTGTATCTTTGCATGTTGACGCCATATATATATATATATATATATATATATATATATATATATATATATATATATATATATATGTATACATGTCATGTCCACGGAAATTTTGTTAGAACTGCGCATTCTTCTTGTGATGAATCTCGTTGTGTCTGTAAATATAAAATAAAAACAACTTTAAATTATATTGGTTTGTTTCCTGTCTCTTGCTTGAAATGGACCATCTGTTAGAGTAGATTCGAACGTTAGCACAAGTACACTTCATACGTCTTTTTACGTATATTACGCTGATCGTACCTGAAAAAAAAATTAATAATGGCATTTCAATTTCCACGGTAATCAAAACTTTAATAACCATATTACTTTTATACAAATAAATATTTTGTTGTTGTTGCACAAAAGTACATGTAAAGTTGGTTTGCAATTATTATGAAACAAAGATAACGCAGCACCGTACATAAAATGAAAATACCGATGAAATTTGACACATTAACTGCACATCAACTGCTTAACAACTAAGTCAGACATGTCTTGATTCATATCGCGCTCCGAATATATTGCAATCTTTGGACCCCGTCAATCGCGTTATAATGGAACTGTTGTGTACTTCTATTTAAACCCCCAATGCTTTGAACTGTCCGTTTCAAGGCGGTGACACCAGCTTTATTCTTTAAATGGTGTTTATGTTTCATATTGTGCTGTTTCGCACTGTTGTGATGACATAATTTATATTGACTCTAAATAATAGATAACTGTACATACATTTGTATATACTCCCAAACCACAAGGTCAGGCAATTTATATGTGTTGCATTTCATAATATACAAAGCTTAATCAGATTATGCCCATTCTGTAAAAACTGGCTGAGCCTAATTGCAGTTGGGATAAACTCCGTTTGTTGCCTGCATCAACAATGACTCTAAAGTCCTACGTCAAAGTCACAAAAGACACAATGTGTCTATCACTTCATCGTAACTCAAGTTTTTGCTCTAATAATGCAGATGTTGGCAATGCAAAACGAGGCATGGTTGTTACAGAGCAGCATATATTAATTGCAGTAAACGTGGGTGTCATGTGGGTGTTACTTGCAGAAAACAGTGAATGTTCTTCTATAAGCAAGTGTACATTTTTCTATAGCTGATTTACATTTATTGTATTAAAATAGGTTGTAAACAGCAATGATGTAGCAATATTGCATTGGATGTGGTGTAACCCTAGCCATAAGGCAGTCTTGGGTCGAACTTCACTCTGGAAGTCTTTCATTATCTATTCCGATGGCACCGAGGACTAGTTCAGAAAACAGACTCTAGGGTGTCTTAATTAAACCTTGGGCTTTTCAGCAATCAAGCTAAAATATATGTGTTGTCATTAAATGTGTTAAACATGATTTCTAACCATTTTTCATTTATCTTAATATAAACAAATTGAAAGGCCTTTACCTCTAAGTAAAACCTAAGTTGTGCTAGTCCCCTACAGGGATCTATATGATAGGAATGCCCATTGTCCCTCTGCAATAAGTCACGCCATTAGTATGTCTGTAATACGTGTGTAAAACTTGCCTCAAATGATGTGCAGAAGCCATGAGTCATTGATGCTGACTCAAGGTCAGGGTCGTACATGAAGGTTGAAGGTGTGCGCCTAAATTTATTTTCTGCTCAGTATGTCCTTTACTTTTTGGTGGATTTTCATGAAGGTTATTGGCTTCAATATTTATGTCTTTTAGATTATGTGCAGAAGGCATTAATCATTCGCTTCAACTCTTTATCAAGGTCAAAAGTTAGATCCTCTATTTTCATGTCTGATCAATATTTCCTATACCCATGTAAGGCTTTTTATTAGCTTGGCTACAATTTTTAGGTCATTAAGATGATGTGAAGGAGGAACGAGTCAGTCACGCCTGTATAAGGTCAAGGTCATACTGCAAGGTCAATATGTATAAGTTTTAGCTTCTGTTTTGAGTGGAGGCTGTATCTCCTATACCCATGGAAGGAGTTTTATTTATCTAGACTACAATGTTTAGGCCATGGAGACAGTGCAGAAGAAATGGTAGAGTCCCACTGGCTGAAGGTCAAGGTTGTACTAAGATAAAATATATTTTTAACATGTTCATTCTATATCTACTATACACATTGAAGGATTTGTATCAAGTTTTGCAACAAGGATTAGTGATTGGGACAATGTTCAAAAGGCATGCCTTAGTAACACTTTCTCAAAACAAAGGTCACCACTTCAAGGTCAAAACAATCTTTGTGGAGGATATTGGGCTGCCTTGTTTATTGTTATATTGTTTTCATCAGAATTCAACAGTCTGGTAAATCAGCCTCAAAAATAAGTGAATCAAATCTGAAAACTTTTCAGTTGAAAGGCGTTTTAACTTGTAGGTTGCCCCATATTATGTGCAATTTTTAACTTGTAGGATGCCCGATATTACGTGCAATTTTTAACTTGTAGGATGCCCCATTTTATTATGTGCAATTTTTCGTAAAGATATTATATTAAAAATGGTATGATGTTTTAATTGTAAAAATAGCCATTTGTATTTTAAATACTTAACATAGCAATTACGAACAGTTCTGTGTTAAAGCAAAATTAAGTGACATTGATGATAAATATACAATTTGTGTCCTTCACATACAACTTGCATTTTTACATTGTACATAAATGTCGGTCCATTTATCAATATGCATTTAAACTCACTGCATTTTGCCTTCCAATCTGTTAAACATGATCTAATTTTCAATTAGGTATCTTCTTTTCCACAGTTTGAAATATAATATCTTCAATACCCACGTGACCCAATAGTCCCCTTACAGTTTACACAGTTGCACTGTTCACTGATGTCATACCATTGAATGTCATTTGACAGTTTATTTGGTACTTGTTTAGTTCAAAATACTTGATTGCTTATTGAGGTTGAACTTGACTTCTGTACAGTAAAGACTTTGTGATTGCTTGACTTTTAAATACACAGAGATTTAAATCGTGTCTTTTCTGGACTAGTTATTCATATTCACAGAGATACTGTGAAATTAATAATTTTCCTCAACTTAAGCTGTAAGTTTTGTGTGCTTAAACAGTCAGTTATCAAAATGGCGGGCTTGTCTATGTCTTCACTTGCCATAAGCTCTGACGTGGTTAAGGATTTTATTTGTTCCTCATGCGAAGAGCAAGCAAATGCAGATTTTTACTGCAAAACATGTTTGAAACTTTATTGTGGGAAATGTATTCAGTTGCATGATAAGTGGTTCAGAAAACATTCAGCTTATGGAAGGAATGACATGAAAAAATGGCCAGTTTCGAAAGAGGTGGAGGAATTTCTATTGAAGTGTGAAGTGCACAAGGACCACAAAATTGAAATGTTATGTGATGACCACAGTCAGCTGTGCTGCACTAAGTGTGCTTTCAATAATCACAGGTATTTCTGAAATACTGTGGCACAAATAAGTCTTTAGATATCAATGAACTATGTCACAATTTAATCCTTAACCACTTAGAAACGTATTTTCATGCATTTTTAGTCGTGCTGAAAGTTACATTTAATTAAAGACCTTTCTTACTAGATTCAAGTTTTTTAGGCTTCGTCTTCAAACCTTAGGTTACTGATGAGCAGCAAAGAGCATCAAACCTGAACAGACTGCAAGTTACTCACAGGCTGTTTTGGTTTTATGCTGTTTGCAGATAGCCATTTGCACTTTGCTTCTGAGTGGGAAAGGGTTAAATGAGAATTTAGAATTGTCAAGTTGTCAATTTTAATTTATGGTATTTTAGAAATTACAATTTTTTTTGCTTAATTGTCTTTGAAAAGTATGAAATACTTTGTAATGTTAAGACTACACTTTCATTCTTTTTTTTGGAAATAAATTATGAAATTAATTTTTAATTTTGCAAATTGCTGCTTTAGATGATTTGCTACAAAGTAACATTTAATCATCTATTCATGATGCTCTGTCACTTCTAGACCACATGTGGATGTTGTTGTTGTTTCCTCATGTTGCTCATCTACATTGATGTATCGGAACAATATTGATATTCTTACCGTATTTCTTTTTCTTTGGATAGTAAGCTGAAAAAGAGGTGATCTTCTACCAAGTTTGTTGAAATTATGCCTCAGGGGTCAAAACTTGCCTTGCCAAGGGTCACAAGATTTCTATTGACTTATATAGTAAATAGTTATGTTTGAGATCTTCTCTGAATCCATAAGAGTCATGGGTTTGATTACAGTTTATGACATCGTATGGTGGTCCTCTGGTAAGTTTGTTCAGATCTTGCCTCTGAGGTAAAAAATGACCCCTCTCTCTCTCTCTCTCTCCTCTCTCTCTCTCTTCTCTCTTTCTCTCTCTCTCTCTCTCTCTCTCTCTCTCTCTCTCTCTCTCTCTATCTCTCTCTCTCCTCTCTCTCTCTCTCTCTCTCTCTCTCTCTCTCTCTCTCTCTCTCTCTCTCTCTCTCTCCTCTCTCTCTCCTCTCTCTCTCTCTCTCTCTCTCTCTCTCTATATATATATATATATATATATATATATATATTGCATATACTTGTGAAGCATGTGTCACACTCTTCAATAAATTTATGTTTACTGTTGTTTATTGGTCAATACACAATGATTAGGTCTGGAGTTCTTATTAATGGGAGTTTAATAATTTCTGTGATGGCATTAGCCTTTGTCCTTAATAACCATGCATCAGAAAAACAAGAAGTTTGAAGGTGGGTTTCAATTAAAACAGTACAGAACTAAATTTTAGTATATATTAAATGCTCAGGTATGGGAGGTCTTTTAGCTTGAAGTTATTATAGAATAGATTTACATTATACACTGGGTTCTTTGTCGAAAGTAGATCACATGTTTAATTTATGATTGTATTGTTTTAACTTTTATAACAAAGTGCATTCAACACACATTATGAGCTCTATTATCACTGTCAGACCAGAAACACTGCATGAGCAATTTTCACAAGCCTTTTAGACAAGACTACCTTTATGTGTACTAGAAGTCTTGTCTAGTGTTTTGTTTCCAATATTGAAGAAATCTCTATCCAGCTGCAATAAGAAATTAAAGCTGTCAAGAAGCTACTTATGATTACCTAGATTACGTCAATTACCTAGAAAAAGTGATTGCCTGGTTAAAAAGCCCTATATATTGTTATGCCCCCCTTCGAAGAAGAGGGGGTATATTGTTTTGCACATGTCGGTCCGTATATCCATCCATATGTCCGTCCACCAGATGGTTTCCGGATGATAATTCAAGAACGCTTAGGCCTCGGATCATGAAACTTCATAGGTACATTGATCATGGCTCGCAGATGACCCCTATTTTGAGGTCACTAGGTCAAAGGTCAAGGTCACGGTGACCCGAAATAGTAAAATGGTTTTCGGATGATAACTCAAGAACGCTTATGCCTAGGATCATGAAACTTCATAGGTACATTGATCATGACTGGCCAATGACCCCTATTGATTTTGAGGTCAAAGGTCAAGGTCATGGTGACCCGAAATAGTAAAATGGTTTCCGGATGATAACTCAAGAACGCTTATGCCTAGGATCATGAAACTTCATAGGTACATTGATCATGACTCGCAGATGACCCCTGTTGATTTTCAGGTCACTAGGTCAAAGGTCAAGGTCAGGGTGACCCGAAATAGTAAAATGGTTTCAGGATGATAACTCAAGAACGCTTATGCCTAGGATCATGAAACTTCATAAGTACATTGATCATGACTTGCAGATGACCCCTGTTGATTTTCAGGTCACTAGGTCAAAGGTCAAGGTCACAGTGACCTGAAATAGTAAAATGGTTTCCGGATGATAACTCAAGAAGGCTTATGCCTAGGATCATGAAACTTCATAGGTACATTGATCATGACTGGCCAATGACCCCTATTGATTTTGAGGTCAAAGGTCAAGGTCATGGTGACCTGAAATAGTAAAATGGTTTCCGGATGATAACTCAAGAACGCTTATGCCTAGGATCATGAAACTTCATAGGTACATTGATCCTGACTCGCAGATGACCCCTGTTGATTTTCAGGTCACTAGGTCAAAGGTCAAGGTCAGGGTGACCCGAAATAGTAAAATGGTTTCAGGATGATAACTCAAGAACGCTTATGCCTAGGATCATGAAACTTCATAAGTACATTGATCATGACTTGCAGATGACCCCTGTTGATTTTCAGGTCACTAGGTCAAAGGTCAAGGTCACAGTGACCTGAAATAGTAAAATGGTTTCCGGATGATAACTCAAGAAGGCTTATGCCTTAAGGATCATGAAACTTCATAGGTACATTGATCATTACTCGCAGATGACCCCTATTGATTTTCAGGTCACTAGGTCAAAGGTCAAGGTCATGACCTTGTCATTAGTGCATATGATTCACTGTACACTCAGTGAGCATATATGTCATAGCCTTAACAGTAGTGGGTAATATCAAAACATAAATTCATTCAACATCTTTTAAAAACCCAACTTTTACCTTACATGACCTTTACATAACGCCAACAAACCCGAATGAATACACTCCATTCATTCCATTGGCTGATTTGAACAGTATCCCACAGAACATTGGAAACATAACCACGTCTGTAGTATCGGATGAAACACTAATCAGAATAGGGAAATGCTAACTTCTCTTTTCATATTCATTTTGGCCCAGTTACAGTTAGGCATTTACAGATAAATTTTGTCTCCAATATGTTCAGGGTCAATGCTTGGTCAGTAAATTGTCAAGGGAAGATGGACTGTAACTATTAATAATTTCCTCATGTTGATATATACAATATTGCTTTTTTAAGATTATCAAATAATGATCCCAGGAATTTTATGGAAATAAATTATTGAAAACCTAAAATATATTGGTAAATGTTGTTTGTCTTGCATTTGTCTTTCAATTAACAAAATAATATAGTTTGCATGCTTGATCTGAAATCATTGAATTGTCTAGCCACACATACATGACGTACATGTACGCACTCAGTCTGTTTGAAAATCTTTCCTGTAATCCAGAATAGGCAACTGACATTTGCCATTTTGCTATAAATAACACAGAGTGACTTCAATTTTCTATTAGAAAGTATTGTGGTTTGATGTTCCATTTACAAGATGCAGTGATTTGTAAATAACAGTGTCATGTAAAAATGGGTCTTATGCAATATGCTGCCAGTGTAGCTCCAGTCCAGCAGTCTTTTCAGGATATGCATTATGTAGAGAATACTCAGGAGATATCACGAAATCTTGAGCTACGCTGACCAAATATGCTATAAGACCAATTTTTGCATGACGGGGATGTAATAGTGTTATTTGAATGTGTTAAAGAAAAATGTGTCTTAATCAAACATTAAATGTTGTCGCTGCAGTCCATTCCTGATCTCCAATTCAAGACGTTTATAATTAAAGCGGGTGCACTCTTCCCATTCGTAGTAAAAACAACTATTTTTCTCGAAAGGATTATTCGTGTCCTCTTTTCCAATGCCGTTTTACATGTATGTCAACGTGTAAAAGTCGGATCAGCAAAATCAGCGGGGATCCGTACATTTTAGATATAAAAAATGGATTGTTTTGCAGAATTCAGGACAACTTATACTTTAAACTTACATGCCAGAATTTTTTAGGTCCAAAGCGGGACATTCCATAAAAAAATGTCGGGACATTTGACCAAAAAGCATGACACCTAAAACGATCTATCACTCCACCTTTACTGTAGTCAGTATAGATCTATTTCTAACAAAAACTCTTGATACTTTTATTCAAGACATAAAACATCTTGATATAAAGCATGAAATCTAAAACATAACAATAACAGTTTTATTAAATAAGACAATAGCAAACAACGAAGATAATATTCATCTTTTTAGAGTACAAAATCTGGAACATTACGACAACAATACCCATTATATTACTTTCAATGGCAAACATTAACGCAGGGGGGCTATCCAGTACACTGAAAGAACGGGTTACAGTAAACTATCTACCGAACAGTTACATCAGCTTGACACGGAATGCGCGGAAAGATGTTTTTAAGCATGTGTCCATGCGCAGTTTGTTACTTGTCAATTGTCGCTTAATTGGAGTAGGGTCAAACTGTCATGCATAGCACATTGTTGTTTTTAGCTTAATTGGAGTAGGGTCAAACTGTCATGCATAGCACCTCGTTGTTTTTATTACAATTACACCCAATCACACTAGACAGGATGGGTATCACTTATTGGACTGTTTGTTGTGATTTTGGTATATTGCACATTCGGATTATCCCGCTATTTTGGAACTAAACATTGAATGTAAAAGACTCATTAATGAGGTAGAGTTAATTTTACAAAACAATTAATTTGTAAACCGTTTCAAACAAAGACAAAAGCAAACACATTTTCAACAGTTATTTCATTATAATACAACTATCGATAGCAATTAAGCGACCACTATCTTGAAGACCACCATGGTGTGAATGCCTGATGAAATCAATAATTAGCCGTTAAATCGCTGATAAGGTGTCATAAACAACACTGGTACACACGAGAAGTAGAATCGGATTGTTAATTGGGGGCAATAAAGGGATTAGCGGTGGTAAGTGTTAGCGAAAGAGAGCTAGAATAGCGAATTTTATTGGGAACCTATAGACCTTACATCGTTTTTTACGTCGAATGTCGGGACAAATCGTCTCATATCGGGACGCCGGGACAAAGGGCCCAAAAGCGGGACTGTCCCGCCGATATCGGGACGTCTGGCATGTGTATGTTTAAAGATGCAAATGTGGTCCTTTTTTGTGTCACTCTGTAAATAGCAAGGCAAAAAAGTGAATATCATACACAAAAATTAATGTCAACTAAGAAAAATTATAAATAATACAGATGCTTTCTTAGTCAATACCTGCCATAACTTATAATACATAAACAATTCAATTTTTAAGAAAAATTCTAAATAATAAAAAAAATTCTTAGTCATTAGCTGCCATATGATATCTAATAATACATGAACTATTCAATTTTTTTAAGTGTCTGAAATAATAATTTTACATAAAACTGGTTCTGTCTTCACATCTTAATCAAAACAGAAAATGTTTGTGTACATTGGTAGTCTAGTACTCTAGTTAACCTGAAAATGAAACAAAGAAACCTTTATAAAAACATAATTAAGCACTCATTGCACAACTACTTTTAAAATAAAAATCTAGATCTAAAAATTATACATATTATTAATTATTATTATTATTAAATATTATTAGACTATTTATTTGAATTAAGATGTATAACATTCAAAGATAAAACAATAACATAAACACACTTAATTCAATAATAAATTTGTTGAAAAAAGTTTCACCTTTCCAAAAAAAGTAATAAAATGGGTTGATTTGAAGCTGCGCCGGAACGCAGCGGGGGTGGGGGGTATATCTTGAATTCTTTGAGAGGCCGTGAGAGAAAGACTGAGACCGGTTAAACTGATAAGGCTAGAACTGTTTTGCCAAGAACTTGGGAGAATGATCATGACCCATCAAAAGGTGTGGTTGCAACTTTCTGCAAATAAAATAAAATAAAACTATATTGTTTAATAAAATCTAACAAACCCAACATGAGACAAAATGTCAAAGTAGAGAAAATAACGTTTTTATAGCACAACTTGAACAAATTACAATTTAGACAGGCACACAATATCATTATAAAAAAAATGATAATATAGGCATATGAAATGGCAGATAAAAAATAATTAAGAATTTCTTTAAACTGAAAACCTTTTTATAATAGACTATAGGGGCTTTTTCTTCATAAGCAAATGGCTTTTTTTGCACAAATTTGATGAATTTGCGATGCAAATGTTCAATATTTAAAAAGTAAGCGACTATTTTTTTTCTCATTTTTTAACAGTTTATAGCAACTAATTTTTTTTCACAATTTTGAACAGTTTGAGACTCATATTTTCACAAATTTGAACAATGCGCAACTTTTTTTTCCACAATTTTGAGCAGTTACAACTAATTTGTTCACAAATTTGAAAAGTGTGCACCTTATTTTTCCACAACTTTCAAGATTGAGCGGCTAATAATTTCACAATTTTCAACATTGCGCGACTCATTTTTCACAATACTCAACAGTGCGCGACTCATTTTTTCACAATATGAACAGTGTGCGACACATTTTTTTCACAAAATGAGGGGGCCAAGGTAGCTGCTCAAAGATGAGAAAAGCCCACTGTCAGCAACTTTATCCAAAAAATATCCCCATTGCTTTTCGGAGCTAAACAACCCATTCTATTTTCAACAAGCACACAGACCAATGACAGTAGGACTACTGGCACTGACCGTTGGTTCATCAGAATAAAAATGGGTGTCAAACATAGCAAAAATAATGAAACATGTGTAATGTGTATGTATAACGATGAAACTTACCAACCACTCGACCAGGAAACATATGGTTGCACAGACTATGTGGTATTCAGGATGCTCTCCCACTGATATCATTCATATCATTGGTCACAAGTGGGATTCAGGATGCTCTCCCACTGATATCATGCATATCATTGGTCACAATAACTCCAAACACACAGCTTGCAAAATCGCTGAATATTGCACAAAAGCAGCTTCCTAATAGAAAGTTCAAAATCCACAAGCAGTCGCGTTCCCCACCCACTTTGCCTTCGCAGCGAAACCGTTAACAACTCACTACTAAACGTATACTACGGAGATGGACAAGTTGAAAAATAAATCACTCTTATCACTTCCAATTTGCGCACTACGTTAAAATCCCGTTCCATTTAGTTGTTGTCTTTATTGTTTGAGATTTTCACTCTACACATTCGCTTTGAAAATAGCGGTTGGTGTGTACTTGGAAGTACATGTACATGTTGAATGTGTTATTATAAAGAATATTGGTAATACGTTTTTAGTGCAGAAATTGTAATTGTAAGTATCGATTTTTCGCTTCAATTTTTTTATTTAGTTAAATTATGAGTGTTTAAATTTTAGTGTTTGTTGCTCACTTGTGAACTATTTTTTATGTGTAAATATGCATAGACGCTAGCGGATGAAATCAGGCTGCTACTAATTTGCATATTTTACTACAGTACATCAATGAAATTAAGCCGTTGTTTGTTTTTGTTTGTTTTGTTAATATTTTCTTATTTACTTAAATGTGGCATAATAAATAGAATATATGGTAGGTGACTTTTGATATCATGTGATATCAAAAGTCACCAGCCATAAATTCTCTATTTATATCATGGTCAACAGGAAGTTCTTATATCAGTCATGTGTGGAGGATGGTCATATTACGCGGAATCAGCTATAAAGTAATCATTTTTAGTAAAATTGAATCAGTTTCAACAAAACAAACAATTTGATACCAAGATGTCATATATTTTAAATATAAAGTGCAACACAAACAGTTTAAAAAACACATTTTTTGCAAATATTAAGTGTGCTCATGATGTCATTATTAACACGTCAAACGACAAAAAGTCATCTTCATTCCTGCTTAAACTGCAGCATTTTAGCAATTTTGTCATTATTTCTTTAAAATCGGGGACGTTGAGGTATGATAAAAAGAAAAACAGGTAATTCTTGATATTTACTAACACTATTATGTGATTTAAAATACATAAACTTTTTACAAACATTTCATGCGGTGGATATTTTGTGACTTTTAAAGAAAAAAAAACACAACAATACTTAAACCTTTGTTTTTATTGAATATTTTAGAAAAGTAAATCTGAGTATATTTGTTGAAAATGTGCAGTCCACTGTGTTCAATATTAAGTACACTTTTAATACTGTAAAAAAATGTGTGTAATATAATCATAAACATGTTTTGTATCTTGGATTTCATTAGCATTAGGAAATTAAAATTTTGAATGTGAAAATAGCTCATGAACAGCGATTGGCTCTTGCTTTGCTGCCATTTAACTATTTGTTTGCAAATAATGGGAATACAATAAAAGTATATTTTCCACAAATTTTTAAAAAAGTTGTAATTTTTGTTATGTTGTGTAGTATAAAGTAAATTGCAAAATTATTATTCATATATCCCAATGTAAAAAAAACATCATTGCCAGTAGGCTTGCTACTGTATGGTATTTCAATATCACATATAAATAAACAATAGACCAATCTCTCAGATCCTTCTTTAAAACAATTTACAATGGCGTCTTTTCTTTTCCACAAATAGATCATGTGACAACAACTAAAGCAAAGTAATGACAATAGTTAAAATAACAACACAACATATTGGGATATAGTAGACCATGAGGTTGCATGTCATAAGCCACTCATCACAGGCTAGATTGTTCATGCTGAAACTTTAGACCATGAGGTTGCATGTCATAAGCCACTCATCACAGGCTAGATTGTTCATGCTGAAACTTTAGACCATGAGGTTGCATGTCATAAGCCACTCATCACAGGCTAGATTGTTCATGCTGAAACTTTAGACCATGAGGTTGCATGTCATAAGCCACTCATCACAGGCTAGATTGTTCATGCTGAAACTTTAGACCATGAGGTTGCATGTCATAAGCCACTCATCACAGGCTAGATTGTTCATGCTGAGACTTTATGAAATAGAGGACCCTCTTTTAAGAAGCCGTGTTATTTTGGTTGGCATCTGTCCTGTGGTCCGTTTGTAGATTGGTCTGTAGACAAATTGTTTCCACATGATGTCTAGGGAATACTTTGACCTACAACCATGCAACATATTTAACCAGGTTTTCCGAAGGAAAAAACTGGTTATTAGATTGGCGAATGCGGGCGGGCTGGCTGGCTGGCTGGCTGGCTGGCGGGCTGGCTAGCTGGCTGGCGGGCTGGCGGAATAAGCTTGTCCGGGCCATAACTATGTCGTTCATTGTCAGATTTTAAAATCATTTGGCACATTTGTTCACCATCATTGGACGGTGTGTCGCGCGAAATAATTACGTCGATATCTCCAAGGTCAAGGTCACACTTTGAGTTCAAAGGTCAAAAATGGCCATAAATGAGCTTGTCCTGGCCATAACTATGTCCTTCATTGTGAGATTTTAAAATCATTTGGCACATTTGTTCACCATCATGGGACGGTGTGTCCCACGAAAGAATCACGTCAATATCTCCAATGTCAAGGTCGCCACGACTAAAAATACATTTAAAAAAAAAAAAAAAACTTACAAAGGGGGTTAATTTTTTTTGGTCATTTCAAAAGTTCAGTTTGAGTTTTCTCCCTTTATCAGATTTTTTTTTCACAATGAAAACCTGGTTTTGTGACAATTTTGTCCCTTGTTTATGTTTACATGGAGGAAGATTAAGAGGTAAATCCATGTTTCGGTCAATAGGTCAAAAGTCACAGAAGCTTATAACATGAAATTACATGTATAAAGGTGTCGCAGTCAGTTTACGTACCTGTTATACCAATCATAACAATATTTTAAACAGATTTTCATTATCATAAAACACTGTACATGTAGGACAATTGGACATTCTTCATATATATTACAATACTGCCCTTATTAAATGCTTTCATTCATTGACTTTTAATCCACTTAAGACAGGTGGTTGTGAACAATATATTGACTTTCATCGATGGCTTATTTAAAAATGTGTGGGAATATACATAAACTAAAAGTCATGCCTCTTTTCTTGCATTTGTTATTATTGATAGTATGGTCAAGGTTTACAATATTAAAATTGAAAACAGTATAAACAACTAGAACATTGTTTTGAGTACATGGAGACCTCTACAATCCAATTTGTCCCACAACTGCACAAATGTCTTAAAATTATGAACAATTATATGGAGTTGCACAAGTTAACCTGACAATTACTATGTTACTGTAGAAGTATCCCTCTATTTGAGTAACGATTCTCACAATTGAAAAAATATTATCATTTGGTTAAAGGGACTGTCACATAACTCTTCTTATGTAAAAAAAAAACTTAAAAAAAATATCAAGGTGCATAATTTCACATGGTGGGTAATACTTTAAGAATAGTTAATCCCTTTTTCAGCTGTTTTCTTTGAGTTACTCACAACACAATTTTAAATGTGATTTCTTTGCTAAACAGGGGCCATAACTCTGGGTATGTTGAAAAAAGACATACCAAACTATGCATGTGGGTTAAATTACACAACGATAAATATTTATGTAAAGTGTTAGTCCTCTAGTAGCAATACTATTATGCCCCCCTTCGAAGAAGAGGGAGTATATTGTTTTGCACATGTCGGTCTGTCCATATGTCCGTCTGTCCGTCCACCAGATGGTTTCCGGATGATAACTCAAGATCGCTTAGGCCTAGGATCATGGAACTTTATAGGTACATTGATCCTGACTCGCAGATGACTTGATTTGAGGTCACAAGGTCAAAGGTCGAGGTCACGGTTACCCAAAATAGTAAAATGGTTTCCAGATGATAAATCAAGAACGCTTATGCCTAGTATCATGAAACTTCATAGGTACATTGGCCATGACTGGCAGATGACCCCTATTGATTTTCAGGTCACTAGGTCAAAGGTCAAGGTCATGTTGACCCGAAATAGTAAAATGGTTTCTGGATGATAACTCAAGAACACTTATGCCTATTATCATGAAACTTCATAGGTACATTGATCATGACTTGCAGATGACCCTATTGATTTTCAGGTCACTAGGTCAAAGGTCAAGGTCACGGTGACTCAACTTAGAAAAATGGTTTCCGGATGTTAACTCAAGAATGCTTACGCCTAGGATCATGAAACTTCATAGGTACATTGATCATGACTCGCAGATGACCCTATTGATTTTTAGGTCACTAGGTCAAAGGTCAAGGTCACAGTGACAGAAAACGTATTCACTCAATGGCTGCCACTACAACTGACAGCCCATATGCATGTTTCACAAACAGCCCTTGTTTATTTTACACTCTACACATATTTTAAAATGTCTTTTTTGTCTAAATAGGAGACACTACTACAATTATGATGAAAACAACAGAAACAAAATATAGAGGTGTGTATTAGCTCACATGCCTGGTTACTGTACTTGTAAAGTTGCAGGAATACATGTTGAGTTATATACGACAAAAAAGTCATGCAGATGGATGGAAAAGTGCAAATCTATATACCCCCATATTAAGCCCAAGAAGCGTTTATTTATTGTCCATGTATGTTTTTATTTGACACTTTAAACTTGTTTGAAGCATTACATAATATCACTGACTATTCCTTAATATGTACATGTATTAATTGTTTATTTCAGCCAGTGCAGTAAAGTGACCCAGATTTCGGAGCTGACCAACTCGCAGCCCACAGGCTTAGAGGGGCTGTCAGTGGAGCTGGAAACTGTCCTGGGGGAAATTAAAACCCTGCAAATCAGTCAGAAGGCCAGCATTCAGTCATTGCAGAGAACATACAAGGAACATAGTGCAGTTATGATAGAGCAAATGCGTGGCAATTTAAATACTTATATAGATGAATGTGATAATAATTCTGTGGGTACATCAGGCGGAAATGAGCAATATTTAAAAGAAGAGATGTGTAGGAGTGTTCTCTCTATCGTGAATGAATTTGATAATATTACTGCGAAGGAACTTAACGAGATGAAAGATGAAGTTATAAGCATTAAAGGGTCAGTTACAAGTTCTATTCATAAATGCACCAATGTTCACAATGACTTGTCACAATTCCATGAAATTGTTCAGAAAATTGGAGATCATAAGCAGCTCTGCCTTATAGCCAGCATAAAATGTAAGCATATAATACAGCAGGCACTGACTCTGCTGGGAAAGTCAGGCAAGGCGTTTGATGTCCAGAGTAATACTAAGCACAATGTGAGAATACCAAGTGATTCAGGTGAATGTTTTATCACAGGCATATGTGTTCTTCCCGATGGGCAGGTACTGATTGTAGACTCGAAAAATCAGAAAGTCAAGCTGCTGAACCAGCAGTACCAGGTGGTGAGTCACTGGGATGTTAATGCTAGGCCAGTTGCCATTTGTTTGATCACACCCAGTGAGGTTGCAGTGGCTGTGAATACTAGCAAGATACATGAGGTCCAGTTTATCACTGTCAACCAGGGAAAGCTTGTTCCTGGCAGGAAGTTTCAGTTACAACATGAATGTACAGGTATTGCCCATCACTATGAAGACCTTTTTGTCACCTCTGGTCAAGAACTGTACAAATACTCACTGAATGGCAAACTGATCTGCAGACTCTACCAAGATAGATTAGCTTATTTGCCAGGTAAGAATCATGGTGAATCCATCCTCATAACATTCCTATTATGTACAGGGATTTTTCTAGCCATTGTGGGAAATGGAGTCTAGTCAAATTGTGTTATTTTAAATCCATACAATGACAAATTTTATCAACTTAATGAACCGAATTGGGATTTATTTTTTTCAATCAACAAATATTGACCCATAAGGCCTTTATCTTTTTTTTTTTAATCATATAAATTATAGTAACATGAGTAATGCAGTATTTTGACTGTCACTATATGGCATGTCTATAAATAGAAACTGAGTTCCTGGGAAAGAGACACTTTCTGACCTGTCTTAATTTTGTGGTTGTTTAATGATTGTACATGTACAATATGTTTACCTGTTGATTGAAGTGTGCAATTGTTTCAGTATGTGTAATTCTTGCCATCTGTGTAATTTTGCTCTAATTCATATCTTACTCACCAGTCGCATTTAAACTTGTCAAACGTAAACACAATAGCTCTGCTACTGAAGTTTATTGTCACACTTAACTATTAAATCATTGAAATGTATGCATATATTTTAGATGTGTAAAGGCCTCTTTATAGCAACATATGCGTAATACAATATCACTGCAGTATGTTTAATAAGATTATTTAACATTAACAGTAATTCAATATCTTGATGTTACTCTGTTTTGCAGTATACAAGTGTGCTGTGAGTCCCACAGGAGACAGGCTGTACATCACCAGCTACTGGAACAAGCTTCTCACCCTGGCCAGGGATGGCACACTCCTGGCTACATACACAGACCCAGCACTACGATGGCCACGTGGTCTACATGTGACCCCTGCAGGCCAGGTGCTGGTCTGTGGATGGCAGTCCAACACTGTACTACAGGTGGGCTGGGAGGGGCAGAGTAAGCTGACTACGCTGGCTACTAAGGAGGATGGAGTGAGGTGGCCATGGCCAGTCTGCTACTGCAGCACCACATCATCCATCATTGTGGGACTGGATTTGAACGACAACATCCTGGTGTTCAGAGTGGAATAGTGTGTACATGTATGTATAAGTTGTTGTAATTAGTGATTAGTATTTCAATGACAATGTGTTGTTTAGCATACGAACATAGTAGTGTGTGATGTTACAATACAACATTAAGTGGGTAGTTAAAGGTACAAATAATTTATGTACACATATTGTTATCTGATTATACAATGTGAGGGTTTTTGTTAGAACATTAGATCTAATGTATATAATGTTATGTTGGCATAACATTTGTGTAATTATGGTCCTTAAATTTAGGTCTTGTAAACTTCGCATGAAAAAAACAAAGCATTTCAACTGAAAATTCAATATTTGTACATAGATGCACATGTACATAGCAACTGAGGCTATTTTTAGACTTTCATTTCTATAAACACCATGCCATGTAAGAAATGTATATGGATGAATACTTTTTTATATAAAGTATGACATTGTTTAAGTAATCTTAGGAGGAGTATATATTGATATTGTACGCAATGTTTACAGAAAGGTAACACTTGATGTGAGATTTATTAATTTTCCATGTTTTATGCTGTTGAACATTTGTTATTGATTTTCATTACATTTATATAAACGTGTGTGTGTTAGCTACATTTTTAGTGAGGCTGTTTTCGGAGAAAACCCGAGCTATTGTCATAGTCAGCTCGTCCGCCGTCCAACGTAGGCGTCGTGCTAAAACCTTAACATTGGCTCTAAAATCAAAGTGCTTCCACCTACAACTTTGAAACTTCATATGAAGATGCACCTTGATAAGTTATACACGCCACACCCATTTTTTGGGTCACTAGGTCAAAGGTCAAGGTCACTGTGACCTCTTATATCAAACTTTAACATAGGCTCTAAAATCAAAGTGCTTCCACCTACAACTTTGAAACTTAATATGTGGTTGCACATTGATGAGTACATGCCACACCCATTTTTGGGTCACTAGGTCAAAGGTCAAGGTCACTGCGATCTGTAATATAAAACTTAAACAACATGCTTAACATATCCTCAAAGTGCTTCCACCTACAACTTTGAAACTTCATATGTAGATGCACCTTGATGAGTTTTACAAGCCACACCCATTTTTGTGTCACTAGGTAAAAGGTCAAGGTCACTGTAACCTTTAATATCAAACTTTAACATAGGTTCTAAAATCAAAGTGCTTCCACCTACAACTTTGAAACTTCATATGTAGTTGCACCTTGATGAGTTCTACATGCCACACCCATTTTTGGGTCACTAGGTCAAAAGTCAAGGTCACTGTGACCTCTAATATAAAACTTGAACAAAAACCTTAACATTGCCTCTAAAATCAAAGTGCTTCCACCTACAACATTGAAACTTCCTATGTAGATGCACCTAGATGACTTCTACACGCCACACCCATTTTGGGTCACTAGGTCAAAGGTCAAGGTCACTGTGACCTCTTAAAAAAAATAATCTGACAAGCTTTCGTAGCTTGGCACCCGTTATGCTGTGCTCTTGTTTATAAATTTGTTTGAGTCCTAAATATACATACAAGAAATACATCGAGCTTTTCTGCTGCTACAGTGGCTGCTGAGTCAGGACAACGATGCTGAGGATGTGGTGGACAAGAATAAACTGAATACTCAGAAGGTAACATAGACCCTTTGTCAGACCTTTTCCTGTCATTTTGGGGAAAAATGCCATTGTGGTTTTGGAATATTTTCCTGTGAAAAGTCAATTGATTTGGGAAAAACTAATTTAATATCATTCTTTCTAATATATCAAATTATACGAATAAAATCATTTTATGATAGCTATATACTTTGTTAGATCTAATTGAAATAAGATTGAGATATAATAATTATAATGGATAAAAACGGGAACATCACGTTAGGCGATTTACGCGTGTTAAGTGGAAAAAAACGCCCTGATTGGACGTTTTTATCACATCTTTACAAAGTAACAGATATGCCAAAATTTGACAACAAATGGTGAATGTTTGCGTTTCTTGGAAATTTTGAGCACTTTTATTTTAAATATTTATCAGAATGTCATTTTAATAATGGAATATACAGGATTATAGGGTAATGAGTAGCAACGGTAAAAGTAGCAGGTTGGCAGTAATAGATAAAAAGTATGGTTTCATACGGATGTATTAAGGAATCAATCGTGGCGCGATTATGCATATCTATGCGGGAAAGGTTTAAAACATTTTTTGTTAAATCTCGCCCCCCCCCCCCCAATTGCCCCGGGGCGTCTGAAAAAATTCCTGTTGAAAGCACTGTAATTATAATAAGGCACTTATTTAAAAACAAATAAAATGCTTCGGTTATGGGTCTGTTCAACAGACCCATAAATACACCAGGAACGCGCAGTCTTGTGTATTTCCTGTTTATTAAGAATGCAAAAAGATGAGGTGGTAAAGAACAGAATGAATTTACATAAGGTAAAATATCCTCTTAAAGTGTTTGTATATTGCAAAAACATTGATATTCCTCCTCATGAACTTTTGGTGATTAAAATAGTATTTCATGGACATATAATAAGTTAATGTGTGGATTATTCAGTTTGGAAAAATAAATGAGGAATTTGTGTCAGTTCATTTCCCGAGTGTTTGTGATAAATTTGTGGATTGGTAAAACCTTAAAATCAACAAAAAATAGCCTCAAACGAATAATTAACCGAGACTTACCTTCGTAGATGGGAAGGTGAAGGTTGATTGTAATTTCATCTACTGCAAACCCCTTAAGAACTCTACACGAGAGATTACGCAGCTTCTGCAGCCAAGAATATCAGGCTTTAGAGTTAGCAAAGTATTCATTAAGGAATACTTTGTTTAACAAATTTGTAGAAAAGATGGAATGGGTGGGATTGGGTAGGGCGTGTTGAGCTCTTAAGGGGTTTGCAGTAGATGAAATGACAATCAACCTTCACCTTCCCATCTACGAAGGTAAGTCTCGGTTAATTATTCAATTTCATCTCCTGCATAACCCCTTAATGAGCCCCACACGAGATTTTAGAGAATTTCTGCAAATTTGTGCAGGAATAAAGAGATAAACAAGAATTCATGATAGAATATGTACACTTTTTATTTTCCACATAAAATAGCTGATTGAAAAACCAGAGAATGTTGATTTTCATTGTGAACTTCTTTTTAATAATATTTAGCAAATGTTTTTGAATTTGACCAGCCGGCCGTGTCTAAGATAGTTTGCAATGAAACACCTAAATGATTAGCTTTTGATGTTGAACGTGCCCTTGTACTGAGAGGTTTAAATGTGTTCCCGAGACCAGCAGCTTTTAACACTGATTTTACCCATCTACTTATTGTTGCCGGTGATGCTGCTTTATATAGTTTGACAGTTGTAATCATAAAGTAATTAGGAGATGAAATAATGGTTTTACAGTGATACCTCTGTATTAAAAATGCTTAATATGAAGTGGACAAAAATATGATTTCATAGAAGTTAAAATTGGGTCTTTTCTTTTATGTATCGTGTTTACAGCACGACTTCATTTACTTGAGGATCAATAAATCAAAACATTCTTCAGCTTGTTGCTTTCCAACTTCCAATACAGAAACCTCAGTAACATAACACCACAAGAATTTCTGTCATCCCCATGCAGGCCTTGAGTTCGTATAACGTTGTGAGATATTTAGTAAAGCTTTGAATGCCTTGATCATATAGAGCCTGTTTGCAGGAGGTGTTAAGTTCTTGATGTGTAAACTGTGTTATTGTTTTTTTGTCAAATATTGTGGCCAAAATCGGCCCCATACAAAATGTTGGAACTATGTATTTTTCCCAAACAACTGCCTAAAATTCCCAATTGAAGGTAAAGTATAGAAATTTATCACAATACCAAGTTTATCTCTCTACCCAACTCTAATAATTGAACCTTATTAAATGCAATATTGAAAACGCTTATTCTCGATTGAATAGTATTTGTAATAAAAAAGCCAACAACACCAATGTCCCAATTTGTTGTCAAAACACCAAGAATTTTTGCTATTAGAAGGACTCCGGCCTCATTCCACAAACTTAAGTCTGCTTACAGTCTGTTGTTGAGTGTTTTTTCAAGAAACATATGTGCCTCCGTCTGGGATAATGAGACTAAATACATGTGTGTAAAGTGTGGTCCCAGATTAGCCTGTGTAGTCTGTACAGGGACTAAATGCATGTGTGTAAAGTGTGGTCCCAGATTAGCCTGTGTAGTCTGTACAGGGACTAAATACATGTGTGTAAAGTGTGGTCCCAGATTAGCCTGTGTAGTCTGTACAGGGACTAAATGCATGTGTGTAAAGTGTGGTCCCATATTAGCCTGTGTAGTCTGTACAGGGACTAAATACATGTGTGTAAAGTGTGGTCCCAGATTAGCCTGTGTAGTCTGCACAGGGACTAAATACATGTGTGTAAAGTGTGGTCCCAGATTAGCCTGTGTAGTCTGTACAGGGACTAAATGCATGTGTGTAAAGTGTGGTCCCAGATTAGCCTGTGTAGTCGGTACAGGGACTTAATGCATGTGCGTAAAGTGTGGTCCCAGATTAGCCTGTGTGGTCTGTACAGGGACTAAATACATGTGTGTAAAGTGTGGTCCCAGATTAGCCTGTGTAGTCTGCACAGGGACTAAATGCATGTGTGTAAAGTGAGGTCCCAGATTAGCCTGTGTGGTCTGTACAGGGACTAAATGCATATGTGTAAAGTGTGGTCGCACAGTAGCCTGTGTAGTCTGTTCAGGGACTAAATGCATGTGCGTTAAGTGTGGTCCCAGATTAGCCTGTGTAGTCTGCACAGGAAAATCATGGATGACACTTTCTGCATTTATGCAATTTTTTGTATATAGGAAGTCTCTTCTTAAAGAAAATGTCAGTCTAGCAGAAAGTGTTGTCCCTGATAAGCCTGTGTGGCTGTATAGGCTTATCTGGGCAGACACTTAGTGCACAATTTATTAAGCCCTGTTTTCTCAGAATGAGGCTCAAAGTAAATCCCCCTACAGTCTGTTACAGAGTTGTACAAGATGATACTTGGTGAGCCTTGTTATGGGAAAAGGGTGCTTAATGCATGTTATGTACCATCCACAGATTAGCCTGTGCAGTGCGCACTCAGAATTATCGGGGATAATGCTTTCCGCTTTTGAGGAAATTTTAGTTTTAAGGGAATTTCTTCCAAACAAAAATCAATTCTTGGTGGAAATTGTCGTCTCAGGTTAAAGCCTGTGAGGACTGGGCAGGCTAATGTGGGAGGACATTATATACATTCATTAAGCTCAGTTGTCCCAGAATAAGACTCAAGTTAAGTCTGAATTTAAATTAAAAATAAATAAAATAAATCTCGTCAAACACATTTCTAAAAAACATGTTGATTATGAACTGTAAATTCATTTTTATTTGTGGGACATTAATTAATGTTGATTTTGTGGGCTTACTGATCCGTGAAATTAGCTCAAACACAAAACAAAATCACCCAGGGCAAATTCCTTTTTTCGAAAATACAAAATCTACGAATTTAAGTGTCCACGAAAGTTGTTTTTTTTTTAAACCTTGAAGTGTCATGCCAACGAGTATAAATATTTTTCCAGGATCAGTGTAACACTCCAGTCTCCAGCTTGAATTGGAGACTAATATTTTGCTCTGTTTTATCATTCAGGGCCTGTTTTGAAGAGGTATACAATTTAAGTCTGTCTTCAAAGAGCATGATTCAGGGCTATTTTTCCTTCTTAGGGAATGGTCATTTTTCACAAATTTGAGAATTTCGTGACTAAAAGTTTCACAATTAAAACAAGTTTGTGACTCAAATTTTGGTAATTTTAAGGAGTTTGTTCCTCATTTGTTCACAACTTTAACTAGAAATGGCGCGGCAGAGGCCGACGCGTATCCCCACGCCGCATGTTTGACCCAAGGGCGCCCCAGGGTTGATCATGGGGCCATGCATAGTTGAGATTGACTGTATTGTCATAAGAGAAGTTCAGTATCAATTAGAAGTGAATGGGTGTAAAAATAAAGAAGTTATAGTAAAGGGCAATTTTGGGAGGGTGTGGCCTATGTGGGCGGGGTGCCCCAGGGTTGGTAATGGGGCCATGCATAGTTGAGATTGACCGTATTGTCATAAGAGAGGTTCAGTATCAATTTGAAGTGAATCAGTGTATTAATGAAGAAATTATAGTAAAAGGCAATTTTGGGCGGGTGTGGTCTATGTGGGCGTGGCGCCCCAGGGTTGGCAACGGGGCCATGCATAGTTGAGTTTGACCGTTTTGTCATAAGAGAGGTTCAGTATCAATTTGAAGTGAATCAGTGTAGAAATGAAGAAGTTAATGTAAAATAACCTAAAAAATTTTTATAGTAAATGGAATTTTTTGGTGGGTGTGGCCTATGTGGGCGGGCGCCCCAGGGTTGGGATTGGGGCCATGCATAGTTGAGATTGACCCTAATGTCATAACAAAAGTTCAGTATCAATTTGAAGTGAATCCGTGTAGAAATGAAAAAATTATAGTAAATGGAAATTTTTGGTGGGTGTGGCCTATGTGGGCGGGGCGCCCCAGGGTTGGGAATGGGGACATGCATGGTTGAGATTGATCGTATTGTCATAAGAGAGGTCCAGTAACAATTTGAAGTGAATCGGTGTAGAAATAAAGAAGTAAATGTAAAATAACCTAAAATAATGAGTGATAATTTCTGACGCGGCCCCACCCCAACCGCTATAACTTTTGACCCAGGGGTCAGATCAAAATTCCAAATAGTGCAGGGTCGTACATATGCTCATAGCTACCATGTGTGTAAGTTTCAAGGTTCTAGTGCTTTTAGTGTAGGAGGAGATAGTGGCCAGGACGGACGGACAGACAGACGGACGGACGGCGGAGATAACCACAATATCCCCACCTTTTTTTCAAAAAGCGTGGGGATAACAAATTTAAAATGAGTGGGCTGAAACGCTTCACAAAGTTGAGACAAATCAAGCCCTGTTACATGTATATGATTTGTGTTTGAGGGTGTGTGGGTAATATTTTTACTGAAACTTTTATTTTCCCTAAACATATGAAACAAAGTTAATGTTTTCAATTTACTTAGAAAAAATTCATGTATTGGTATTGGTTACTGTGAAAATTTGGATTTGTGGGCGTCATCAAAGTAAGAGCAAAGTAGTGTTATCAGCTAGAAGTAATTAAGGGCAAGTGGCCTGTAACATAATTTTACTCCCAGGTGTATGTGAATACTGAACAGATTGTCTTTCCTTCTTTATAAAGTACACCATAATAGGCGCTTCCTTATATGCTAGTGGAATAATGAAATGAGCACTGAAACTGAACATTTAATTTTTGGATATTGATTTACTTTAGATATGTTTTCTATTGTGAATTTAAACAGATTTTAACAATCAAAGACATTTCAAGGCATGGTAAAAATTGTATGTGTCTTTTTGCAACTTTTGGAAGACATTTTTATTTAGTTTTTGCCTCCCACTTATTGAAACATATATTAAAGTAAAACATATATGAATGCTTTGTAAAAGTAAAGTGATTAAAAGAATGGGTGCACTCAAACAATATTAAATTTTTAACAATATAATTTTCCATTCCTTGGTCTTGTTATGCTGGAAAAAATGGCTAAAAAGATAAATAAGATAAATAAGCCTTGCTGTGGAAAATGGGGCTTTTTTAAATTGTTGTCCCAGATAAGCCTGTGCATTCTGTATTCTGCACAGGCTAATAAGGGACAACACTTTCCTCTTCAAAGGTATTTTTTGGTTGAAAAGAAGAATCATCTTTATGAAAATTCAGTCTAGTCAGAAAGTTTTTTCCCTGATTAGCTTACATGTATGTGGACATGCTAATCTGGGACGACACTTCCTTATATTGACGAGCTGCATATTGACTTATGAAATTATATCTCTGAAAGTTAAGAAAAACTATAATTATGAATTTACAGGTTAGTATAGCAATAGCCATAACTTTTAATGTTTCAATACGAAATGGTTTAATTGTATATATGTTCATGCTATTCAGGACAAGGAACCAATGAAATACCAGATAAGACATTCATGAGAATGAATTTTTGCTGTTGAAAACCTTCACATCTAATCAAGAGGCATAGTTTGTTGTAGATTGTAATATAAACATTTGTTACACGTTCATATAACGCACTGTGCTGTTTTCAGGAGAGCACCAGCATTGGTATCGAGTTGGCCCAGCATCAGTACCAGTCCAGCATGCAGGAGATCCAGCCAAGGACGACCCTTCCCCTCCCCTGACCACTAACTCCTCACTTTTGACCTGCAGCCTCGAAGGATCAGCATCGTTGAACAATTTTGTTCTGCAGGAGATTCTCAGCACGTCAAGTTTTCACGGGCTGTTCTCAACAACCGCAATGTCCTGGTCGAGTTTTCCACACTCCAGCCTGAGTAGTTTTGTTAAATATAAGCAGTAGAAATGGTAAAACTAACAGCCAGTGTGCTTGCTCTGGGACATCACAAAGAATATCACAGAATACAAAGTTGAATAACTTGTTCCATTCATTATGGGACCAACAGAAATTCAGCAAGAAACAGGGCAAAAAATCAAGGAACAATTGAAGCGATTAATTTAGAAGTGTAGGTTTTCCAAAGTAGATACTTCTGCTGTTGATAGTTTTGACAGTAATAGCGTTACGGACGTCTCGGTTTGTCCTCTCAGGCGTGTAAACTGTCCAAAGAGAACACGCTTCTGACGCTTTTGCTGACGAAGAAAGGCAGTAATGACTTGGCTGTGAACACCCAGAGCACAATACATCCTTGGGGCATGCCTCAGACGCAAATTCCGCTCAAGATTATAAACAACGCGCAAAATGTGAATATGTCTAGCTTTGTTATGAGCACTTCCCACTCCGAGCCCATAGGCCTCGTATTGAATCGAGGCTGAGAAGGCATTGACAAATGACAGCAGTTGTGTTGTGTGGTCCAGTATGCCCATCGACTCTCAACCCGACGTTAATCAGAACTCAAACTCGGCCTTTAGCAATATCAGCTCAGCTCCTTGAGCCTCAGGTGAGACCTTACAGTATTAATTATTTTGTCGAAATTGGAGCCAAAATTCAGTCCCACTCCTATTCTCAAAAAGTTTATATTTTCCCATAATTACTGGCTAAAATTTTCAATTCAAGGTTTGCCCCCCAAAAATGTTTTAATAGGTTGCAACATTGAGTTAATTTCCTTATTCAGCTCTATAACTTGGACAACTTAGTGCAATTAATATAGATAGCACTATTCTCAATGTTTATTTTTTTTATAGCAAAAACAACAACCATTTTCCCAATTTAATTCAAAACAGCATGATTTTTTCCGAATTGTCCCGATCCAAAAATGTTTAAAATAAACTCTCTGCTTAGAGCTGGCCCTAGTTCTAGCACATTTTAGAGTCTTTGATAAAAATAACTTGTTTAATTTGCTTATTTCACTAAGTTTCATTACTATTTTGAAGTTGGAGTTATATAAATTATTTATGTCACATATAATTGGATAAGATTATTATTATGCCCCCCTTCGAAGAAGAGGGGGTATATTGCTTTGCTCATGTCGGTACGTCGGCCGGTCTGTCTGTCGGTCGGTCTGTCTGTCGGTCCCTCAACCAGGTGGTTGTCAGACGATAACTCAAGAACGCTTGGGCCTAGGATCATGAAACTTCATAGGTACATTGATCATGACTCGCAGATGACCCCTATTGATTTTGAGGTCACTAGGTCAAAGGTCACAGGTGAAGGTCACAGTTACTGGAAATAGGCATTTTAAGGATTTAGCATGGTTCAAACAAGACAAACAACTACCGTTTATGCATGTTTTTTTTTGTTATAGCATTTGCCTCCCTTGTAATATATTTAAATTTTACCAAATGTAAGCTACACCACCACCACCACCACCACCACCACCACCACCACCCACCACCACCACCACCACCACCACCACCACCACCACCACCACCACCACCACCACCACACCACCACCACCAACAACCACCACCCACCACCACCACCACCGTTCACAGTGACAAAAAAACGTATTCACACAATGGCTGCTACTACAACTTATAGCCCATATAGGGGGGCATGCATGTTTTACAAACAGCCCTTGTTCAAATTAGAGCCCGGATGTTGTCAAAACAATAGCACTTTATTGCTTTCATATCCTTATGCACACAATTTCAGCACCAGTAGCTAGAAGTATCAATTCAAAATCACCTACAGCGAATAGTTTTAACCAGAATTGGCAACAATTACTAGTACAATTAGTACAGCTCCTGGTTGCAAGATATCTAGTGTCATAGACTTCTTTTCAATATAGACGTTCATCTGTATTTCTGTCTGATCCACAGATAAAACATGTGTGATCAAGTACTCATACACTTACAGTGTTCAACTCGCATCTATTGTTTCTTATTATATGTCATACAGTTGTATTAATTGTCTCACATTTAAAGTTGTTTAGTCTCAAGTATAAGTCATAAACTGTCACATTTAAAGGTGTGCAGTCTCACACTTTAAGCTTTACAGTGTCACATTTAAAGCTGTATTGTCTCACATTTTCAGTTGCTGAGTATCACATTTAAAATTATGTAGTCTTACATTTAAAGTTGTCTGTTATCACATTTTAAGTTGTATATCGCATAATTAAAGGTGTACAGTCTCACATTCTAAATTGCTTAAGTAAGGCCTGTTTTTGATTTAAAAAAATAAGTATTACACCTTGCTACAAACTGTACTTTACCATGTATTCCTTGAGGTTAAAAACCCCTAACTTTCAATTTCAAATTGATGCGCATTAAACATTGATACAACGCTATTCTGAGTTGTTATTGGTGAACAATCAATTCCGATATCCTAAATATAAATTTATTGTTGTCAGGACTTGATGCAATCCTTGATTGGTACCCAGCTTAATAACAGGCTCTCTGGTCAGCTGGTCCCAGACGCCCAGAGACACTTCCTGTGCATGGGGGGTAGTTGGCTCTTGGCGCAGGACCTCGGGGCAAATGCTCAACAAATCCTTAGCGCAGGGTGCAGCCAGTCTAAACCTGGGGTTTCAAACTTTCCTGCCTAAGGGCCGAGATTATCTCATCCACAAGGTATATTTGGGCTGTAATTTACCGTGTATAATGTGCAGATGTGTACTCCTAATTTCACGTTTTGATTAAACTCAATGCTACTAACTTAAAAAATTTAAATAACATTACTATGCACTCGTAAATATGCATAATAGCCGCCAATAGCCTTGATATCTTTGCAGTATATAGGGATTTTTAAGTCACTACGTTATGAAATGGTGCAGGGGGGGGGGGTGTAAAGATTTGTCATCGTCTTTAATTACCAGTAACCTCCATCCTTCATTTCCTCCTCCTTATATCCGTTCCACTTTTTTTGCTTTTGCACATAACTTAATTAGCTCCAGAGGGATGAACAATGTTTGTATAAAGAGTACATATATAGAAGGCAATATTTGAGCATTTATTTAATCAAACCAACTTCATTGACTTTCAATATAGCAGATGCCATTTGAGAATTCATTGAATTATTTGGTTTACAGGCACACATTTCTAAGACCATTTTATCTGTTCACAGAGTCTTATACTCACAAGTTCAGGCCCAGAGAGAAATATCCCCAACTACAACTTTGCCCCTACATCACAATAGGTAAGTGGCCTTGCCATTGCAAAAGGAGTCACTGTGGCAAAGCTTTCAAGAGACCCACTCTTAATAGCCTAAGACTTTAGATGCAATCATACTTTAATAAATAGGTTAAACCAAATGCCAACTGTGGTTTCTGCTCTTCCATTAATTGACAAGTTAATCATATTTCAGTTTAAAAGTTCAGCGACAAACTTTTATATACATGTAGTATATAGAAAAGTGAAGAAAATGCGAAAGTGTCAAGCTTAACCCTCAAATTTGCATTTTAAATTGAACATCTAGAAATATATTAAAACTAAAAACAACAACAACAAACGAGCCATTTATCAGCAGGTACCAACATATCTGGCTCTTAAACTATTTTCAAAAACAGGTTCTACATCAATTGTAATTATGGTTCTAAAACTACCATTGATACAAAAGTGGGGCCAGTGATGTTTGTAGCTTTGCATAACATGATTTTTTTCTTTATTATTTATTGTATATCAGTTTATCAACTTTAATGACCAATTATAACCTATAAATTATGTGATTATAATTATACCCCACAAACGAAGTTAAGGGGGTATAAAGGATTGAGCTTGTCTGCCGGTCAGTCTGTTGGTCGGTCCGTATTCAGTGTCCGCTCTCTAATTCAAGTGGTTTTCATCCGATCATCACCAAACTTGGTCAGATGTTGTATTTAGACAATGTCTAGTTCAAGTTTGAATATGTATCATGCCGGGTCAAAAACAAGGTCACGGGGTCACTGAGTGCGTTTAAACATTGAGCATGGTGTCCGCTTTCTAATTCAAGTAGTTGTTATCCGAGCTTCACCAAACTTGGTCAGAAGTTGTATCTAAATGATGTCTAGGCCAAGTTTGAACATAGGCCATGCGGGTCAAAAACTAGGTCACGGGGTCACTAAGTGCGTTTTAAACATTTAGCATGGTGTCTGCTATTTTTTGTGAAGGAAACATGCAAAATATTCTGTGTCAATTCAATGCCGCATGTGGGGGTCACTTCTTTGACAAAGCTCTAGTTTTAATAGTTAACAAAAGCACATGATAGTTAAGTGGTGTAAGTCGCGTTTTATTGAGTGTATCAGGAATTTCCCATATGGCTTATAATTGACCCAAAAAGACTCAAAAGTGATATGTGCTGCAACACATTTACAGATCTGCTTTAGCTGACTTGAGCACACGATTCTAAAAGCAATTGTGATCATACTATGTTAAGCTTGTTACTAAGCTAGAAGCCTGATTTTTGATAAAATATTGATTAAACTTGGTCTGATTGGTCCTAGACAATATCTTGGCAATTTTACATCTGGGTCACATGACTCCTTCAACAAGCCTTGTTGTTACAAGGTCACATATATTTAAATCATATGAAATCACTGTTACATGTAACACTTCAGAGGCCACATGTGTGGCTCAATATTGATGAAACTTTGTCCAAATGTTTTTATGCAGGGTGGCATATAGCAGTTGAACTGTCCGTCAGTGTGTCAGTATGTCAGCATTTGTGTATGTGTGTATGTCAGTCAGTCTGTCCGTCCGTCCGAAAACTTTAATGGCCATAACCTTTTCAATATTGAAGATAGCAACTTGATATTTGGCATGCATGTGCATCTCACGGAGCTGCCCATTTTAAGTGATGAAAGGTAAAGGTCAAGGTCATCCTTCAAGGTCAAATGTCTAATATATGGCGTCTGTCCGTCCGTCCAAAAACTTTAATATTGGCCATAAGTTTTTCACTATTGAAGATGTCAACTTGATATTTAGCATGCATGTGTATGTCATGGAGCGGAACATTTTGAGTGGTGAAAGGTGAAGGTCAAGGTTGTCCTCCAAGGTAAAATGTCAAATATATGGCGTCTGTCTGTCCGAAAACTTTAACATTGGCCATAACTTTTTCAATATTAAAGATAGCAACTTGATATTTGGCATGCATGTGCATCTCATAAAGCTGCACATTTTGAGTGGTGGAAGTTCAAGGTCAAGGTCATCCTTCAAGGTCAAAGGTCAAAAAAATAGAAAAAAATTTCAAAGCGGCGCAATAGGGGGCACTGTTTTTCGGACGAACACATCTCTTGTTTTGTTTTTTTTGTTTTATTATTTCTTTTAACTTTTGTTACATGTTGATTTACTTTGGAACTGTTGTCCAGTTTGAATTAAAACAGATTTAAACAATCAAAGATCTGTAAAGGAATAGTAGAATTTTTTTTTCAACTTTGGGAAGACATTATTATTAACATATATTAACAATAAAACAAATGTAAAAGCAAAGTAAAAGTAAAGTGATTAAAGGCATTAGAATAATTGAAATATATGACATTTTTAACAAGATGAGTATAAATTTTTCTAAATGGAAAAAACTCGCTAAAAAGATAAATAAGCTGTGCTGTTGGAAAATGGAGCTTTATGCATGTTCTTGAATTGTTGAACCAGATTAGCCTGTGCAGCCCACACAGGCTAATCATTGACACCATTTTTCTCTTAAAGGTATGTTGGTTGAACAGAAATATCCTCTTTAGGAAAATCCAGTCTAGTCAGAAAGTGTCCTCCCTGCTTATGTTGACTTAACATGCTAATCTGGGACGACACTTTCAGATATTGATGAGCGGCATATTGGCTTATGAAATTACATCTCTGCAAGTTATGGGAAAATAATAATTATGAACTTACAGGTTAGTATAGCATTAGCCAACACTTTTAATGTTTTAATACGAAAGGATTTAGTTGTATCAATGTTAAGGCTATAAAGGACTATGGATCAATGAAACACCAGATAAGAAATTCATGGGAATGAAGTTTTGCTATTGAAAACCTGCACAGCCAACCAACAAGCATAGTTTGTAATAGATTGTAATATAAACATTTATTACAAGTTCATATTACCCACTGTGCTGTTGTTGTTTTTTAGGAGAGCACCAGCATTGATATTGTGTTGGCCCAACAACAGCACCAGTCCGGCATGCATGAGCCCCAGTCCAGGACAACCCTTCCCCTACCCTGATCCATATCTCCTCCCCCAAGACCTCCAGCCTCAAATTCTGAACACATCCAGTTTTCTTGCACTGTTCTCATCAACCGCAATGTCCACGTAAAGTTATCCACTGTCGAGCCCGAGTAGTTTTGTTTAGCTTGAGTGTCCGAGTGGGAAGAGTGTTACAGACACAAGAAGTTATATCAGTAGTTATGGTAATGCTCAATCAACAGTCAGTTCTTGCTGTTGGACATCACTGTGAATATCACGACGAATGAGAAGTTGAATAACTTGTTCCATTCGTTATGGGACAAACACAAATTCAGCGAGGAACGGGACAAAAAAATCAAGGAACAATTGAAGCGATTAATGCAGAAGTGTAGGCTTTCCAAAGTAGATACTTCTGCTGTTGATAGTTAGGACAGTAGTAGTGTTACGGACCGTCTTGGTTTGTCCTCTCAGGCGTCTAAACTGTCCAAAGGGAACATAAAGCTTTTGACGCTGTTGCTGATGAAGAAAGGCAGTAGTGACTTGGCTGTGAACACCAAGAGCACAATACATCAATGGGGCATGCCTCAGACGCAAATTGCGCCCAAGATTGTAAACAAGCTGCAAAATGTAAACATGTCTAGCTTTGTTACGAGCACTTGGCACTTGTATTGAATCGAGAATAGAGATGGCTTTGAAAAATGACAGCAGTTTTGTAATGTCATACAGTACGCACTTCGACTCTCAACAGAGTTAGTCAGAACTCAAACTGGGGCCTTAGTAATATCAGCAAGGTAAGTTTGTCTTCTCATCTTCTTGAGCGTCAGATGTTATTTGGTTAAATTTGGGGCCAATAATTCAGCCACAGCCCTAATCTCCAAACATCTATATTTTTTCCATAATAGCTGGCTGTCATTCCCAATTGAAGGTTTTCCAACAAAAAATTTGTTCAATAGTTCACAACATTGAGTGTATTTCCTGATTCAGCTCTATAAATTGAACTTAAGTTAAATTAATACATTAAATTTGATGGTACTGATTTTCGATTTTTAAGTATTTGTAAGCAAAAAATAAACCCCAATATTCCAATTTTAGTGAAAATATCCAGGTTTTTCCCAATCCAACAGGCTATGACCCAATTTCAAAAATGGTTATAATAGACTCAGCACAGAGCTAGCACCTAATTTTATCACATTTGAAGTCTTTTTTAAACAACTGGCTTAATTATTTCACTAATTTGTATTACAATTTTGAAGTAGTTTGTTTTATAAAAAAATGTTTATGTTGTTTATTTCACATATAATTTGATATGATTATTATTTCAATCAGAGCCTGGATGTTTGCAAAATTGCTTTATATCCTGATGATAACACCAGTAACTAGAAGGTCTGTCCTACAAAAGGAGGCCATTTAATGTAGAAATCAATATCACTACTTACCATGGTCTCACATTTTAAGTTTTTTAGACTCTCGTTTAAAGTTGTATTGTCTCACATTTAAAGGCGTATAGTCATACATTTGAAGTTGAACAGTGTCAAATTTAATGGTGTATAGCCTCAGATTAAATGTTTTTAGAAGTCTCACATTTAAAATTGTATTGTCTTACATTTTGAATTGTACAGTCATTCATGTTAAGTTGTATAGTGGCAAATTTTCAAACGTTGTATTGTCTCACATTTAAAGTTGTTCAGTCTCTTGTTTAAAATTGTGTAGTCTTAGATTTAAAGGTGTATTGTCATACATTTGAAGTTATATTGTGTCAAATTTAAAGTTGTTGTGTCTCAGATTTAAAGCTTAAAACAGTCTCACATTTAATATTGTATAGTCTCACATGTTAAATTGTAGAGTCTCACATTTTCAGTTGTAGAGACGCTCAAAGTGAAACAGTTGTTCCAACAGATAGAACAGGCCTTGATTGACTTGTCCGTAAATGTGACTGGCCTTAATATGTTGCTCTCGAATAATGTGAACCTCACCAGGAGAGCTGTCTGCAATTGACGACATTCAACAACAGTTGTTGTCAGGAATTCCCGGGTTTGGGTTGGTGACATAGGTGTCGAGACTCGCTTCATCTCTGCATATGGCACGCTCGCAGCAACAGCAGCAGCAACAAGAACAGCAGGTAGTATTTGAGCTGTGGTCTGGGATATGGGGCTTAATGTATGTGCTTGAACAATCATTCCATAGTAAGCCTGTGCATACTGCACATACTTTAAGTCCTATTTTCCCAGAATGCAACCCATATAGTTCACTTAACATCAGTACTTTTTCTGGCTGATTAAGGAAAAGTTCCTAACATCAAATGTGTATTCTTTGTTTTTAAATTGATTAAACTTGGTTAATAAATAGGAAAGTTGATCTGATATATGTTTATATCATAGAAATTAGGGCATAGTTTATTTTTTGGTTGAAATTTAGCCCTGAACCAAAATGTTCTGATGACCGCGATTCGAAATGTGCTGATAACTACAGTGTCCTTTCAGAAATTGCTTTCATATTCAGGGGTTTTTTTACTAAGAAAATGACGCCGATATTCGGCGTCTTCCCCTACCAGAATTTTTCCCCTAAAAATGCCATTTCACCTCCAAAAATATAATTTTTCACCAAAATATAATATTTTACCCTCAAAGAAACGTTTTTTTTCTTTTGGGAAGTGGACACTTATCCAATTTGTACCATGTACAACGATCTCGCTCTCTCCCGACGAACACTCAAATCTCGGAATCCCAGTGATTCTATATATAGCTCTTAAATTACGTCATGGAAACCGGGCAACTAATCATGTGACTTTTTTACTGGATTCCAGTCTTGCGCGAGAAGGGTGTTTCGTCAATTAATTACCGGAAACCAGTCGAATTTTCATCCGGGTTATTTGAAAGCCAAGATATAAACGTTAAAACAGAAAAAAGTCTCACAATTGGCGTTCATACACGAACAAAATAAAACGTTCGGACTCGGAAAATATTAATTGCGTTGACGCATTTTTTAAGAATGAATCATCAAAAACCGTTGAAACCCAGCAAGATTCGGAGGTGCATGTAATCAACATCGATTAATACTGTCGGATTATTGTGAAAGTGAAAGTATACAATCGGCAGCTGCCGCACCTTTCCCTTCCAATACTGTAGCAGATCTAGATCGTCAACCCATTCATCATGAAATTGAAATCATAATATTGACATCATTCCCCGGCCCCAGTTGAAAACATTTCCCATTATTAGATCTACACCTGCAACTTTTTTTAGGACTTTGACTTTAATATCATACTTGTTCATGTGTTTAAGAACAAAAAGGTCAGAGACATGCCTCTTTTTCTAAAAAAACCCTGAAGTCTGTAGGTGAGTTATAGACATTGAAATGAGCAGTTTTTATTTTTTTCCCCAAATATGTCTCTTTCGCGCTCGATTTTCCCCTTTTACCCAGCGTCCAGTGTCTTCCCCTTTATGTAAAAAAAACCCCTGATATTTGATATGCATGTGTATCTGAACAACATCTTTCCATGCGCATATAATTTTTGACCCATGTGACCTTGACCTTGAACTTGAGGTCAGCGTTCAGGTTTCGAAATCTGCGACCACAATTCGCAAAAGGCTCATTCCTACTGTGTCCGTTCAGATATTGCTTTCATATTTGGTATGCATGTGTATCTTGACAACACCTTTACATACACATTAAATTGTTGGACTTGGGGTCCGCGTTCAGGTTTCGAAATCTGCAACTGCGGTTCAAAAAAAGCTCATAACATCTGTGTCCCTTCAGAAATTGCTTTCATATTTGGTACGCATCTGTATCTGGACAAGACCTTTCCATGCGCATATAAAATTTGTACCCCTGTGACCTTGACCTTGAACTTAGGGTCCACGCTTAGATTGCAAAAATCTATTATGTGGTTATCTCCGCCGTCTTTCCGTCCTGGCCAATATCTTCTCCTACACTGTTAGCACTAGAACCGTACCTTACACGCATAGTAGCTATGAGCATATGTGCGACAGTGTATTATTTGGAATTTTGATCTGACCCCTGGGTCAAAAGTTATGAGGGTTGTGGTGGGGGCCGGGTCAGAGATTTTTACTCATTTTTTAGGCTATTTTACATTAACTTCTTTATTTCCACACAGATTTACTTCAAATTTATACTGAATATCATTTATGACTTAACAGTCAATCTCAACTATGCATAGCCCAATTACCAACCCTGGGGCTTCCCTTGGTCAAACATGCGGCATGGGGATTCGCGTCAGCCTCTGGCGCGCCATTTCTAGTTTACTTTGTTTTATGCTGTTGAACATTTGTTATTGATTTTAATAACATTTATATAAATGTGTGTGAATCCTAAGTATACATACAAGAAATACATCAAGCTTATTTCTGCTGCTCCAGTGGCTGCTGAGTCCGAGGATGTGGTGGACAAGAATGACCTGAATATGCAGAAGGTAAAATAGATTCTTTATTTGTCAGGTGTTTTCTTTGCCATTTTGGGGGAAATTTGTTTTTTTTGATAGTGAATTTTTTCGCATGAAAAATCAATTGATTTGGGAAAAATAATTTTATATTACTCTTTCTAATACTTCAAATTATAATAATAAAATCACGTAATGATAGTTCTATACATTTCAAGCCCCCAAAGGAGGGTATACAGTGATCGGACTGTCCGTCGGTTTGTCTGTAAAACTTTGCGTTTAGGTTTCGAAAAATGCTCATTACTTCTATGTCGCTTCAGAAAGCTATTTCATATTTGGCATGCATGTGTATATGGACAAGGCCTTTTCATATGCGCACAAATTTTGACCCCTGTGACCTTGACCTTGAACTTAGGGTCCGGTCCGCGTTTAGGTTTCGAAATCTGCTTTTAGGTTTCGAAAAAAGCTTATAAATTCTATCAAGCGTTTATAGGGGGCATAAGTCATCCTTTGGTGACAGCTTTTGTTTTAGATCTTATTGAAACATAATTGAGATAAAATAAGCTTATGGCACTTATCTAAAAAAAAGGTTTGGTTATGGTTCCGTTTAACAGACCCATCAATATGCCAGGAAAAGGCCTGCTTGTGTATTTCATATGTATTAAGAATGCAAAAAAGAAATGAGGTGGGAAAGAAAAGTATCAATTTACATGAGGTAAAATATCCTCTGTAATTGATTGTAACTTGTGAATCATTTATTTTTGTCCATATGAACTTTCCTGGTTAAAACAGACTTTCATGGACACATAAGTTGATGCATGGATTTCTCAGTTTGGAAAAAATACATGAGGAATTTGTGTAAGTTATTTTCTAATGTGTTTGTGTTAACTTTGTGGATATGTCAACCCTTAAAATCAACTCAAAATAATGTCCCACTAATAATAATGATTTGACAGTGTACCAGGCTGTGTATTAAGAATGCTAAAGATGAAGTTGACAAGAATGATATGATTTCACATAACATAAAATGACTTATTTTACTTTAGGATCAATATCTCAACCCTTCTTCAGCTGGATGCTTTCCAAACCTCAGTAACACAGAATTTCAAAATGTGTTTCAAAGTAAGCATCATTCTGGGAAAAGGGGTCTTAATGCATTTTAAGTTCCATCCACATATTAGCTTGTGCAGTGCACGATACTTTCTGCTTTTGAGGAGTTTTTTGTTTAAAGGAAATTTCTTCTAAACAAAAATCAATTCTAGGCGAAAATTGTCATCTCAGGTTAGCATTACAAAACACTTTTCGCAAAAAAATGGAATATGAATTTTAAAATCGCTATTATTTGTGGGACATTAATAAATGTTGATTTCATGAATTTACTGATACACAAATTTAGCTCACATACATAACAAAATAACCATTGCAAATTCCTTTTCTGCCAAATTAAAAAATCCACAAATTTACATGTCCAAATCAAAGTCATTTTTTGTAATGCCCGATAATTTTTGCCAACGTATATCAATGAGTTTACAAGATCAGGGTTGTTAAAATCCAGTTTCCAGTTTGATTTGGTGGCTTAAATTTTGCTCTGGGCAAATATCAGATTGGGCAACCCCTTTTTTTCAGCCTTTTTTTGCAAAAGTTACCCGTGTGAAAGGGACATGACTCGCGGGGCTATTTTTCCTTGGTACATTATACGGTAAACTAGTTTTGCCAGCTGGTCAGGGCAAATGGCCTGTAACAGAATTTTACTCCCAGCTAGGTGAATGTGAAATTGTGAACAGCCATTTATTTCCTTCTTTATAAAGTACACGTTCAAAGCATTTCCTTGTATGCTAGTGGACTAATAAATAGAGCACTGAAACTGAACATGTCAGCAAACACGCATGTAAAATATTAATTTGATAAGTTTGTGCAATTAAGTTTTATGTAATTAAAACAACCCAAATATTTCCAAATTAAACAAAAATTCTAAGAATTTTCAAAATATCATTTATAATCACATTTATTATTATCCCCCCCCCCCCCTTCGAAGAAGAGGGGGTATATTGCTTTGCTCATGTCGGTCTGTCGGTCGGTCTGTCGGTCCGTCCACCAGGTGGTTGTCAGACGATAACTCAAGAACGCTTGGGCCTAGGATCATGAAACTTCATAGGTACATTGATCATGACTCGCAGATGACCCCTATTGATTTTGAGGTCACTAGGTCAAAGGTCAAGGTCACGGTGACCCGAAATAGTAAAATGGTTTCTTGATGATAACTCAAGAACGCTTAGGCCTAGGATCATGAAACTTGAAAGGTAGATTGATCAGGACTCGCAGATGACCCCTATTGATTTTGAGGTCACTAGGTCAAAGGTCAAGGTCACAGTGACCCGAAATAGTAAAATGGTTTCTGGATGATAATTCAAGAACGCTTAGATCTAGGATCATGAAACTTGATAGGTAGATTGATCGTGACTAGCAGATGACCCCTATTGATTTTCAGGTCACTAGGTCAAAGGTCAAGGTCACAGTGACAAAAAACATATTCACACGATGGCTCTCACTTCAACGGAGAGCCCATATGGGGGGCATGCATGTTTTACAAACAGCCCTTGTTCCCGATTGATGTGGTAAAAGGACTTTATCCAATTTGGACAAAAAAATCGCTGATATATTACTAAATTAAATGTACGTGTTCAAAAGACTGACTGGGCCAACATATTTTATATTGGTTTGTTCAACATTACAGCAACTGCTCAGCACAGAAGACGACTGTCTGGTGAAAGGCTCAGCCGTATCAAAGTTCAGTGATGTTGGGGGACGTTGCTGTTCCATGTCTGGGGATCGCATCATGAAGGACATTTTAGCTGACACTTACAAGGGAGAGAACTCTAGGTCTGCACCAAAAGTGAGTTGTTGACCTTAAGTAACTGTTTAATTACAAAGGATAGAACTGTAGATCTGCACAAACAGTAAGTTGTTGCCCTTTAGTTACTGTCTAATTATGTCTACCACTGTTTGTTATGCCCCCCTTCGAAGAAGAGGGGGTATTTTGCTTTGCTCATGTCGGTCGGTCGGTCCGTCCACCAGGTGGTTGTCAGACAATAACTCATGAACGCTTGGGCCTAGGATCATGAAACTTCATAGGTACATTGATCATGACTCGCAGATGACCCCTATTGATTTTGAGGTCACTAAGTCAAAGGTCAAGGTCACGGTGACCTGAAATAGTAAAATGGTTTTTGAATGATAACTCAAGAACGCATACGCCTAGGATCATGAAACTTCATGGGTAGATTGATCATGACAGATGCCCCCTATTGATTTTGAGGTCACAACGTCAAAGGTCAAGGTCACGGTGACCCGAAATAGTAAAATGGTTTCCGGATGATAACTCAAGAACGCTTAGGCCTAGGATCATGAAACTTGAAAGGTAGATTGATCAGGACTCGCAGATGACCCCTATAGATTTTGAGGTCACTAGGTCAAAGGTCAAGGTCACGGTGACCCGAAATAGTAAAATGGTTTTCGGATGATAACTCAAGAACGCATATGCCTAGGATCATGAAACTTCACAGGTAGATTGATCATGACTCGCAGATGACCCCTATTGATTTTGAGGTCACAAGGTCAAAGGTCAAGGTCACGGTGACCCGAAATAGTAAAATGGTTTTTGGATGATAACTCAAGAACGCTTTTGCCTAGGATCATGACACTTCATAGGTACATTGATCGTGACTCACAGATGACCCATATTGATTTTCAGGTCACTAGGTCAAAGGTCAAGGTCACAGTGACAAAAAACGTATCACACAATGGCTGCCACTACAACGGACAGCCCATATTTTGTATATTTTGTATATTAAATATTGTGTTAATGTTTAATTTTGTTGATTAATACAAATATAAGCAGGACAGGGGAGGTAATACACTATTATATCTACCTATATACAGGGGAAACAAATGCAATAAGTTTAAATTTATTGTTACAGCATTTGCCTAACTGCATTTTTGTAATGCATACTACTACTACTACTACTACTACTACTACTACTACTACTACTACTACTAGTGCTGTTGCAGCTGCTGCTGCTGCAGCTGCTGCTGCTGCTGCTGCTGCTACTACTACTACTACTACTTCTACTACTACTACTACTACTACTTCTACTACTACTACTACTACTTCTACTACTACTACCGTAAATTCGCGAATATAATACGCACTTTTTTACCTGCCAAATTTTTCTTCAAGTAGGGGGTGCGTATAATATACGAATTTATATCAGAACAAAAATTTTCCTGTGAAAATGTTCAACTTAATCGTTGTAATTCGCTGCGCGTAAGCCATTTTGAATTACACAATTACATCAAAGGGGGGCAACTGTGCTTACGGTAATTGTCACGGCTACACCGTATAGTACCGTACATGCTAAATAGACCAACCATCGATATTATATATATAATAATAATAATAATACTTATTATTTTATAATTATAATTATCATCTTTCTGAATATTGTCAAATGGAATTAAATGTTATAAAAAACAGCGTCTCTGTTTCTTTCTTTTGCTGACTGCTTGACCCGGGTGTCAGCAGGTGGCCCATGTGTTATCGGTAAAGGTGCTGAGAAGGGCCATCGCTTGTCAGCGGGACCCGTGTATTCGAGGTGTTGACAAAAAGGGTCCCGATCTAGACAGATAGACAGATATTTATTATGCAACTGTCATGACAACGGCCCGATAACACATCGCGATCAATATACCGGGGTAGCACTGTGAAACAGATGTGTGATAACGCCAAATTGGTTTGCTATTTTCACAACACAAAAATATATTTTCCCCATTTTGTTGCTTACCCGTCGCTTACGCTAGCAAATCTATTTCTCATGTATTTTCCTGTCAAGTCTTTGTCTAAAAGCGCGCGAAAATTAGAGCGGGTGTAAACACTGTCGAACGTAATGTGTACTGGGAATGCAATAGCTTGCCGATATGGTCAATAATTACCGGTATTGCTCTAAATGTCGTTATTGTTTAAAATAATACGTTCAAATAAACTTAATGGAGAAAATATATAAAGACATTTAACATGTGGGAGAACAAATGACAGCGATCACTTTAAACAGGAATCTTCAATCTGAAATTTTATTTTAACAAGTGTGAATACATTTTTTTCGGAAATGACAGTGTCATGGCCGATTTCGGACACTGAATTTTTTAGTGCGTATTTTACTCGGATTTTGAATTTTTACCAAAAAATTTGGACCAAAGTTGGGGGTGCGTATTAAACACGAGGGCGTATTATATTCGCGAATTTACGGTACTACTACTACTACTACTACTACTTCTACTACTACTACTACTACTACTACTACTACTACTACTACTACTACTACTGCTACTATTATTTCTTCTGCTGCTACCACCACCACCACCACCACCACCACCATTCACAGTGACAAAAAACGTATTCATACAATGGCTGCTACTACAACTTATGGCCCATATAGGGGGGCATGCATGTTTTACAAACAGCCCTTGTTTGTTGTTAATATGCAGGAAAGAAATGGCAAAAAATATAAATGACCCGTGCTGTGGTAAAATGGGGCTTAATGCATGTGCTCAAATTGTTATCCCATATAAGTCTGCGCAGTCCGCACAGACTAATAGGGACAACACTTTCCTCTTCAAAGGTTTTTTTCTTTGAAAGGAAGTGTCCTTTTTACAAAAATCCAGTCTAGTCGGAAAGTGTCCTACCTGATTAGCTTATGTGGACGACACATGCTTATAAGGGACAATAATTAATATTATTGATGAGCCGCATATTGGCTTATAAAATAACATCTCTGAAAGTTTAGTGAAAATGATAATATTGAATTCACAGGTTAGTATAACATTAGCCAACAATGTTTTAATACAAAATGGTTTAAGTATGCCCCCTTCCATGTGTATATGGACAAGGCCTTCCCATACGCACAAACATTTTGACTCCTGTGACCTTGACCTTGAAGTTAGGGTCCGCGTTAAGATTTTGAAATCTGCGTTTAGGTTTCGAAAAATGCTCATGACTTCTATGTCCCTTGAGATATAATCTTCATATTTGGTATGCATGTGTATACGGACAAGACCTTTCCATACGCACACAAATTTTGACCCCTGTGACATTGACCTTGGACTTAGGGTTCGCCTTAAGGTTTCGAAATCTGCGTTTAGGTTTCGAAAAAAGCTCATAACTTCTATCAAGCATTTATAGGGGGCATAAGTCATCCTATGGTGACAGAGCCTCTTGTTTATATTAATGTTTGTGCTATTGATTACAAGGAACCAATCAAATCCCAGATTAAAAATTCATTAGAATAAAGTTTTGCTGTTGAAAACCTTCACATCCAATCAAAAGGCATAGTTTGTTATAGATTGTAGTATTAACATTTGTTACTAGTTCATACCACCCACTGTGCTGTTGTTGTTTTCAGGAGAGAACCAGCATTGATATCGAGTTTGACCAGGAACAGCACCAGTCTGCCTGAAGAATCCCCAGTCCAGGACTATCCTTGCCCCCCCCCCCCCCTGACCCCTAGCTCCTCCACCCTGACCTCTGGCCTCAAAGGGTCATCATAGTTGAATTCAAGCGCTGTACTCAACAACGGCAATGTCTGTGTCGAGTTTTCAACACTCAAGACTGAGTAGTTTTATTGAGCTCGAGTGCCAGAGTGGGACAGACACAATGAGTTATAGAAGTAGTTATGGTAACACTAACAGTCAGTTCTTGCCGTATGACATCACAACGAATATCACGAAGAATAAAAAGTTGATTAATTTGTTCCATTCTTTATGGGACAAACATAAATTCAGCGAGGATCGGGAAAAAATCAAGGAAATTTTTACAATTGAAGCGATTAATTCACATGAGTAAGCTTTCCAAGCAGAATACTTTTGCTGTCTATAGTTTGGACAGTAGTAGATTTACAAACGCGCTTTTGATGCTGTTGCTGACAAAGAAAGGCAGTAACTACTTCATTGTGAACACCCTGGACACGATACACCCATGGGGTTTGCCTAAAATGTGAATTCCGCCCAATATTGTAAACAAGGTGCTAAAAGTAAACACGTCCGGTTTTGTTACGAGCGCTTTGCACTCCAAGCCCAAAGCACATAGAATCAACACCAGAAAAGGCTTAGAAAATGACAGCAGTTTCGTTGTGTGATCCAGTAAGGACTCTGAACGACATTTATGAGACCTCAAACTTGACCATAGCACTCACAGCGAGGCCATCATGTTATCTCAGCTTCTTGAGCTTCAGGTGAGACCTTACAGTGTTATTTATTATGTTTAATTTGGGGCCGAAAGTCGGCATCATTCCTAGTCTCAACAAGTTCATACTTTTACTTAATTACTGGCTTATATTCTCAATTCAAGGTTTGCCCACAAATGTATTTGTTTAACATGTTGCAACATTGAGTTAAGTTTCTTATGCAGCTCTATAAGTTGAACCTTAGTGCAATTAATCTTGATAGCACTTAATCTCAATGTTTAAATATTTGTTAGCAAAAAACAACAACCCATGTTTCCAATTAAAATCAAAACAGCACGATTTTTTCCCATTTTGCCCCAATTCCAAACACGGTTAAAATAAACTCTGCACAGAGCTAGCCACTATAGTTCTAGCGAGTTTTAAAGTCTTTTATAAAAATAACTGGCTTTATTTGCTTAGTTCACTAAGATTTATTACTATTTTGAAGTTGTTGTGTTGTAAAAATTGTTTATGTCACATATAGGGGATATGATTAATTAAAGTAGAGCCCAGATGTTTGCAAAACAATAGCACTATATTGCTTATAGTTTTGAAACTTTAAATCTAATATCTGTCCTACAAAAACGAGGACATCAAAGAAAATGAAGAAATCAACTAATATCAATTCAATATCGCATACAGCTAATACGTTTAACCAGAATAGGTTATAGTTACTGAGTATAATGACCATTGGTAGCAAGATAGACAGACTTCACCATAGAGGGTCGTCTGTATTTCTACATTTCTGGCTTATCCATCGACAAAACGTGTAAACTCAAGTACTCATACACTTACAGTACAGTCATGTATTCAACTCACAACAATTGTTTCTTATGATATGTAATACAGTTGTATTGTCTCACATTAAAGTTGTTTAGTCCACGTATTAAAGTTATATACTATCACATTTAAAGGTGTACAATCTCACATTTAAAGTTGTGTATTGTCACATTTAGAATTGTATTGTCTCAAATTTAAATTTGTTTAGTCTCACTTTTTAAGTCATTTACTCTCACATTTAAAGATGCACAGTCTCACATTTTAAATTGTATAGTGTCACATTTAAAGTTGTATTGTCTCACTTTTACAATTGCTGAGAACTATGTAGTTTTACATTTAAAGTTATTTAAGTTGTAAAGTAGCGCATATAAAGTTGCATACATGCATATTTAAAGGTGCACAGTCTCACACTTCAATCTGCTTAAGTTATGCCTGTTTTTGATTAATATTACACCTTGCTACAAACTGTACTTTACCATATATTCTTCGCCGTTTCAAACCCCCAACATTTCAATTTAACGTTGGTGCGCGTAACACATTGATACAACGCTATTTTGAGTTATAATTGGTAAAAAATTAATCCTTAATATCAATTATAGACGCAATGTTTGTCACTAAAAAATGCAGGTATGAAAAAAAAATGTTGCAACGCATATTCATTTGTCACTAAAATATCTGAATTTAGTTTGCTTTCCATTTCAGCAAACATTATTAGCCAACAAGATGAAAACATCATTGAAGTGAAAGTCAAAAACAATCCTGACTACCTTCGGGCACAAATACTACAACTTGCTGAAGAAATTCAGCACGAATATGTCTTGCGTCAGCCTAGCACGCCTCCTATTAACTCTTCCAACAGCGGAGCCTTGGTGAGTTTGACTTCCGTCCAAGGTTCGATGTTGCTTAGCAAAAATTAGATGCTTGGTATCAACAAATTGTTCCGTACGAGTCGCTCGAACGTATACGATCTGATCCAACAGATAGAGCAGGCGTTGCGAGACTGGTCTGTTAATGTGACTGACCTCGATATATTGCTTTCCAATAATGTGAACCTTATGCCTGCAGAGCAGTATGCGATTGAAGCCATTCAACAACAGTAGTCGGGAATTCCTGGGTTTGGGGTGGTGACTTTGTCGTCGGGACTCTCTTTCTATTGACTGGTCGCAGAGGCAGCAGCAACAAGAACAACAAGTATTATTTGAGCGATGCTCTGTGGTATGGGGCTTAATGTATGTGCTTTAAATATCTAAAATATTAACTTTATAATGCTAATTCTTAAATCTTTTCTAAAAATAAGGGATGTAGTTGATTCTTGTTCGTAATTTCATGTCATCGTCGGTTCCTCAAAAAACTCTGTTGCTCTGGTCTCTTTACCATTTGGTAACTAAATGGTAATTAAATTGAATGCGTTTTAATTCCCTTTTATTATTATTTAATTTGAGTTACAATGCTATGAGGTTACATTTTATTTACACTGATATATATCATGAATATTGCTGGGCCAAGTGTGAGGTTGAGCGATCCAATACTGGTTTAAACCCTCAATTCTTTGCACTGACAGTTCCCAGCTTTATTCTTATATGTGTGTATGTTGTTTTGTATTGTACTGTTTCGTATTGTTTAAGGCAATTGGTCACTTGTCTTAAATAAAGGACCAACTAATTGTATATAATGAGAATGCAATACTGCTTCAGAGGCTGGAGTTTCACTTCTTTATATTAAGTGTCATCCCAGATTAGCCTGTGCATACTGCGCATACATTAAGTCATATTAAAGTGTCATCCCAGATTAGCCTGTGCAGACTGCGCATACATTATGTCCTATTAAAGTGTCATCCCAGATTAGCCTGTGCAGACTGCGCATACATTATGTCCTATTTATCCGAGAATGAGGCTCATATAGTTCACTCAACGTCAGTCCTTTTTCTGCCTGATTGAAGAAAAGTTCCTAGCATAAAATGTGAATTCTCTGATTTTAAATTTATCAAACTTGGTAAATAAATAGCAAATAAAAGTTAATCTGATATCAGTTTTAATCATAGGTCAGGGCATAGTTGTGTCCATTTTTCTGCTGAAATTTAGCCCTTGAACAACATTTTTTCCTTGCAATAAAAAAATCCACTTTAATTATTAAATTCTATTAAATTTAAGTAAAACAATTATTCTATGCCTTCTGCACATTATAACATTATTATCTTCATTTATTTTCAATATTTATTTAAATTGCAGAATTTTGTTTTAAGAGCTAGTTCCTAGCAATCATAGATCGGTACCCTGCTGAAAATCAGGATCTCTGGTCAGCTGGGCCCAGATGCCCAGCAACACTTCCTAGCCCAGGACCTTGGGGCAAATGCTCAACATGTCCTATCTGCATGGTGAAGCCAGTCTAAACCTTGGGCTCCAAACTTTCCTGCTGTGGAGCTGAGATTACCTCATCCATAAGGTACATTGGTACTGTCATTTACCATGTATAATGTTCAGTTTGTATGCCCCCTATAGGGTGGCATATAGCAGTTGAACTGTCCCTCAGTCAGTCTGTCCGTCCGTCCGAAAACATTGGCCATAATTTTTGCAATATTGAAGCTAGCAACTTGATATTTGACATGCATCTGTATCTCATGAAGCTGCACATTTTAAGTGGTGAAAGGTCAAGGTCATCCTCTAAGGTCAAAAGTAATAAAATACAATCCAAGGGAAGAAATAAGCTTAAAAAGGGAGATAATTTCTAAACCTGTCATATGATATATTGAAATTTTATTTCAAAGCAGCACAATAAGGAGCATTGTGTTTCTGACGAACACATCTCTTGTCTACTTCAAATTTCAATTAAAATAGTTTGTGCTTTTCATATATTAATAAATCTCTATCATGGCTGCTAACTTAATAAAATCATTATGTTATCGTTAATATTCATAATTGCCTTGAAATGGCAAAGGGGGGTGCATTATGATATGTATAGCTGTTGAAGTGCACTTAATAAATATTGATTTCAGATGGATGAAAAATGTTTGCTTCTAGTGTTCAGTATATAGTAGTCTATGTTTGTATGTTTGTATGAAGTGTTTTGTGTATATCTCATTTGTATCAAGAGTTTTCAAACATTATGTATTTCTTTTTTTACTCAAACAAACTTGATTTACATCCAATGTAATTGATGACATTTCAGAATGCATTGAATTATTTGGTTTACAGGGACACATTTCTAGGATGCGCCAAGGTCCTTTTATCTGTTCACAGAGGGCTTATACTCACAAGTTCAGGCCCAGAGAACAGTGTTCCCCAACTACAACACAACCAGTACGTCTCAATAGGTAATTCCTCTTCCCATCGCAAAAGGGGTCACTGTGGCATTGCCTAATACTTTAGACGGAATCAAGTTTTAACAAATAAGGTTAAACCCTATGCAAACTGAGGTTTCTACTCTCCAATTAATTAAATTTAAAGGTTCAGCCACAAACTATTGTATCGTATATAGACATGTGAAGAAAATGCATAAGGTTCAAGCTTGAACTCAAGCTCAAATTTGTATTTTAAATTGAACATCTATAGCTACCATTTGAATTGTTTTCAATTATGGAACATTTAGATTGATTTAGAGCATAATCAATTCCATATGTTTTTTAAGTAACTGAAAATTAAAAAAACTTATATGTAAAGATTTTTCTCTAAAGCAATCTAAATGTTCTATAATTGAAAACAAGGCAAATTCATCATTTGTTTTTAATTCCATTCACGAGTTACAAAATTATGTCTTTTTTATGCCAACCTCAGCATTGTTGGGTTACTTTTGTCTATGGCAAAGTGAGTTCAATGTTTACACATAGCCATTCATCAAAAATTAAAACAGAAACAACAACACGTTAAAAGGATTAGATATAACAGATTATGTTCACTTTGTGTTGAAATTATAAGAGTAATAGAAGCTTTAAAAACAGATATGAGCCTTGCACTTGGAAACGGGTTGAATGCGTAAGAGTTTGACTCCAATCAGGGACACCACTTACCGCCTAAACTGGATTTTGCTAAGAACATATTTCTTTAAAACAAAAATTCCATAAAAGCAGAAAGTGTTGTCCCTGATTAGCCTGGTTATTCCTGCAAGGTTCATGTATAATAGAACAACCAGCAGCAGCTGCATGTTGGCTGTTGGGCAGTTGGCATCCACTATTACATCTGCTCACTAATTCAAGGCAATTTAAGTTGATTCTTCATGAAAGTTGTCAATAATGTTTGTGGGCAGAATTTTGTGTACAAGTTTAGTAACAAGCCAGATTCTCTGTACTTGTTTAATGAAGAAAAAATGACCAGTAAACATGTGTGCCAATGTACTCACGATCAATGTAAACCAGTCATCTAACTGGGTGTATTTTGTTGGCATTCTCGTTCTTAATTTATTTTTGTGTATGAACTTCCTAAATAATGCGACTTGTCTGAGAATAAATGCCATCAGAATTTATGCAATCGGTGTAATTTTCCTGACAGTTTATACAGTTTTAAGTGTGCTGTCACATTGCAAAACTGTGTTATATTGTCTTGAATAGTTTATGGCCTGTGTGGATGCTATATTTTGAAATCTTTTTCTATAAAGAAGAAATGTAGTTGACACTTGTTCATAGTTTCATTCCATCGTTCCTCAAAAAGTTGTCACTCTGTTGCTCTGGTATCTTCAATACCATTGAGTAATTAAATGGTAATTAAATTGAATGCGTTTTAATTCCCTTTTATTATTGTTTAATTTGAGTTACAATGCTATGAGGTTAAATTTTATTTACACTTGGATGTAATATGAATATTGCTGGGCCAAGTGTGAGGTTGAGCGCTCCAAAACCTGTTTAAACCCCCAAGGCTTTGCATTGACCGTTCCAAGGCGGTGACCCCAGCTTTATTCTTATTTTTGTTTATGTTGTTTTGTATTGTGCTGTTTTGTACTGTTTGGGCAATCGGTCACTTGTCTTAAATAAAGGACCTACTAAATGTTTATAATAATAATTCAATACTACTCCAGCAGCTGGAGTTTCACTACCTTATACTGTGTCTAATGTAATGTCAAATGGTGACTTGTTGTCAAGGTTGGACCTTGCAGTAAATATGAGAATGACCTTCTGCTGATGCAACTAGATATTCACTTCGTTGATATTTGATTTCAGAGGACACAATTCCTGAAAACCTCGCTGAGTGCGACTGCGCCATACGTGACCCTTCAGTGAAATGAGATTCCAGGCGGAATGTCAAACCGGTACTACTCCGGTCTCCAGCAATAGCCTCAGCCTCGGACGCAGGTTCATGATGCACCCATGGCCTTACTTATTTCTGAACATCTCAATCTCACAGCAATTGATGTGAATTAATGATAATAAGACTCCACAAACCAAGTTTTGGAGAGGGTATATTGGAGTCAATTTTCTGTAAGTTCTTTAGTCAAAGCGGCATTTTTTGCATATATTATAAAAAGATTTTTATCAAATCTAAATTTCTCAAAGGATTAAATTGGAACTTAAATTGTGTGAAACCGTTGAACAGTAAGTGATAAGTGGTGATTTTGTTGCATTCAAAGCCCCATCGTTTCATTGGCCAAGTCACTCTTTTACCCAGTATTATTTTACTTTCAGTATCTCACTATACATGGGAAATCAGAAGATATGAAACTTATATTCTAATCAGGGTTTTAACTAACATTTTGCCCACAGTTGCGCTGTAACCTATATGCAATTCTGGGTTATAACTAACATTGTGTCCACAGTTGCGCAAAGTTGTTTGAATAGTAGTGTCTAAAAACAAATAAAGCATAGTCACTTGCATCCCTTGTAATCAATCATGTTCATGAAGGAGCCATTGTGAAATATTGTTGCATTTCGACAAATTGCCAAGCATATGTCTTTTAGCTTATCTTGTTAAGTGTTTGGCAGTACCAAGCCATGTCGAAGCAGCAGCAAAAACAACAGTAGCAGTCTAGTAAGCTGTCTTACACGTTTGAGCTACCTACATGTAGTTGTAGCAGTTTTCAGCAAGGTTGTCAAAATAGTGATTGTTTTAATAAAACCTAATGGAGTTATAGAGCATAATTACTGATTCTCGTGTAAGATCGTACTTTTATAACGCACTTTCATCAACAACACTGATGCATATGCATGACAGCTGATACAAGTATTAATGCACAAACTAAAGTATGAATTTCTTGATAATTTAATTTATTCGCAAACATTAGTTTCAAAACATATTTAAGCATATCGATATTTTTTACTTTGCTTTAATTTATTGTTTGATTTTTATCACTTTGCCTCTCTTTTCCTAACCAGGTTAAGGTTCACCCCGCAACGTTCAGTGCCAAGCGATGAAATCATCCACCGTTACATGTAGTTGGTCAGTAAAATGAGTGCTTTGTCTGCATATAATGTAAAAAGATTTTATCAAACAACATCTTCATTTCTCACAAGATTAAATTGATACTTCAGTTGTTTGATCCCCATGAAGTCTTGCTTTGATTGGTAGATGGTCATCTTGTGACAAAGCCCTAACTTTTATCATTGGCCAAGTCACTTTTGCACAAGATCAAATTAATAACACTGTATTTCACCACACATGGGAATTCAGAGGCTGTGTAACTTATATTCTATTCAGGGTTAAAAACTAACATTGTGCCCACAGTTGTGTAAAATTGTGTGAATATTTTTGTTTAAAAAAAAAAGGAATAAAGCATTTGCATAACTTGTAATCAATAGTGTTCGATGAAGAAACAATCATTTTAAAAATGACAAATACTCCAGAATATATTTGTCTTTTGACGGATCTTGGTCAGTGTCTAGCAGTATCCTTACGACCAAGCCACTTCGCCAAAGCAGCAATAACAGCAGCAGTCAAGTAATTTGTCTTCGATGTTTGAGCTACTTATTTGCCACGGTCTGTTGCAAAGTCCACTCAACATGGATTGTTTTAATAAAACAAATGGAGTTAAAGAAGATATTTGCTGATTTCTGTGTATGATCTTAATTGTATATGAAACAATACATGAACAACACTGACGCATATGAAAGGTAGCTAATACAAGTATTCATGCACAAATTAAAGAATGAATTTCTTTATGATTTTTAGTCATTATCAAAAATTCGTTTCCAAACATATTTAAGCATATTGATATTGTTATGCCGTATAGCAAAAATAAAACAAGGGGTTCATTCAAAATTTCTAATTTTACTTTCAATTTCAGTTTCATTATTATTTTCATTACAACAAAAGCATATATCCAAAAAATATCATATACAATCAATAATAAAATATTCGTACCTGCATCTTATTCTGTATCATAATCTTTTGCTTGTTTAAATAATCTATTTTAACCGGATGTTTTTTTTTCGTTTAAATCTGTATTCCAAACTCATACATGTTTATATTCGAATCCGCTATTTATACTTTTTCTGGCATGACGTCACTGACACTAGTGACGACCGTTAAAGTAAAGTATATACCAATAAACGTAATGTGAAATGGTGGATTTATTGAATGAATGAGAATCGAGTTTGAACAATAATATTATACAAATACAATGACAATAACGTAAGTTAAGCAATATACATCAATGGAAATCAATAAATATGATGTTTATGAATATCAATTTATTTAGATAATAAGCATTTTAATTTAATAAGGAGTGTTTGTTTACATTACACAATGTATTATGGAATGGCCAATGGGAGGAGTAACGGCCTAGCAATATATTGACCATGCTTTGATTTATTGTTTGATTTAATCACTTTTCCTCTCTTTTACTTACCAGGTTGAGGGTCTCCCAAAACCACCCAGTGCCTTGCGATGAAAACCTCCAACAGGACTTTGACCTTGCCCTTGTACACACCTAATGGTCAGGTTGACGATCACTTGGGCTTAGATAGTCACTGTAGTAAGAATGTGTAAGATTTTAAAGGTACTTGTTCACAGATTTTATGAGTACTTTAACTGACCCGAATGACATAACTAAAGCACTTTTAAAAGTGGCTACATATAACTACACAGTGTATACCAATATTTTGCAGAATGTTATTGTAAATTGCTTTTACTGCTTTTGATACATAATAATATCAATAATCTCAGTTAGAACCTAAAAGAAGGCAGCTTTTATGATTTTCCATTTTTAATTTTGTATATTTATTACTTTAGGTTATTCCATAAACTGTGTTGATGTGGTTTTAATAATGTTTGAAAAATGATATTGAAAACTCGATGATCAAGCTATTTTATATTGTTCCATCTGTATTTGTAAACAAAATGACTGCAGAACAGGGCATCACTAAGTAAATCTATTAACATTTACCTTTAAATTTGTATTTTTTACATGTTTGTATTTGTCAAAATGACTATAAAACAGGGCATTAACCGAACCATCTATCTGTATTAACATTTTCATTTAAATATAATTGCTCAATCACTCACAGTAAACGGAATTTCTACACAAAAAAAACACAAGAGGACTATCTTTTATCATTAAATAGTGTATATCATTTTCAATAAAGAAGATGACTTCACAATAGGACATCCGAGACTGCAATGACGAAATGAGTGCCCTCACTTCAGCTGTGGAGGCCAATACACAATACGAGAGTTTCCAGCGGATTACCTTATCTGGGTTTATTTTAAACCTAATTATTATATGATTTAGTTAGGTAAGAATATATATGTATGTAGTTAAAATATAGATTTAATATTATTAACTGAAGTAAAAATGTGAGAACAATTATAACAATATTTGTGTTCAACATCAGTCAGCCAGTAAATTATTTTTTATTCCCGCTGAAAAAAAATAGGAGGGGATATAGTACTAGTCTCCGTCCGTCCGTCCGTCTGTCTGTCCGTCCGTCTGTGTGTCTGTGCGTCCGTCCTTCCGTCGGAAACTTTGTCCAGAGCATAACTCCAAATCTATTCGATGGATTTACTTTAAACTTAGAAAATAAACCGATGGCAACTAGGAGAATTGCAGTGACCAAGAACCATAACTCTGTCTATCTAGGTTTTTGAATTATCTCCCCTTTTATATAATTTTAAAGTAAATTTTTGTCCGGAGCATAACTCTTAATTTACTGAAGGGATTAACGTGAAACTTGAAATATAAACAGATGGCAAGTAACAGAAGTGCAGTGACTAAGAACCATAACTCTATCTACCTTAGTTATGGAATTATCCCCCTGTATTTAATTTCAAAGTACATTTTTGTCCGGAGCATAACTCTGAATCTATAAAGGGATTAACTTGAAACTTAAAAAAGTAAACAGATGGCAAGTAGGAGAAGTGCACTTACTAAGAACCATAACTCTATCTACCTTAGTTTTTGAATTACCTCCCTTTATTTTATTTAAAAGTAAATTTTTGTCCGGAGCATAACTCTAAATCTACTGAAGGGATTTACTTTAAACTAGAAATATAAACAGATGGCAAGTAGGAGAAGTGCAGTGAACATGAACCATAACTCTTTTGGCCGTAGTTTTTTAATTATATTCCTTTATTTTTTTAATTATTTTTTTATATTATATTTCATTTATTTATATTTTTTAATTATATTTAATTAAATTTTATAGTACATATTTTAACTTTTCAATTTTTAATATCTCCCTTTATCTTATATTACAATAATATTTTAATTTGAACAACGAAGAATTCACTGTTAAATAAATAGATGAGTTTATGGAAAAATACAGTGACAAAGAACAGTAACTGTTTATAGTCCTCTTCTTTAATTACCTCACTTTCTTTTATTTCCTTATATTTTATTCTGTACAGCATATCTCAAACACTATATAACTAATTGATCCTTGAAATATAAATGGATGGCACAGGTGCAATGTTTTACAAATATTATTCTACTCTCTAAAACAAATGTTGTCATACATGCAAACACATGTCGGCAGGGATTTGGCACTGTTATGACAAGCTCTTGTTTTTCTAAAAAATGCAAATGTGTGTCGAATATCAATAGGACATTGTGTTTGTCATAAATCAAATTAAAATATTAAATTAATATACAACAGTGCACTCATTCTGACACGTTTTTTCCACCATACTTTTTGTCGGTTTGTAAGGATGCAATTAAAAAGAGTGTGTATCTGACTTTGCATCAGACCCATATTAGAAATAGAGCCCTGCCTATAAAGAGACTAATCCAGTACCGACCTGTGCACATGTCTTTTGCAATAAACAAGCTGTCATACTTGCACTTGTCTTTGGCGTATTCTCAGATGAGTCACTATATCAATGTATTCAAGGTTAATTTTTACTTTAAAAAATAACAGTGCGTAAATGTAAGCCCCGTAAATTCAAGTTATTTCAAAATAAAACACAAGTAAATTACTTTTAAACTCTTCTCACGTTAGTTTTTGTTATTGTACTGAAACAAAAAAAAGTGTTGCATTTGGTAAATCTTCATATATGTAAAACACTTTTTCTAGAACAAGTATATTTAAACCATTTCTTGTTAACCCGCCACGTGTATTTTATGCCCCAATTCAAAGAAGAGGGGGTATATTATTTTGCAGAATGTTTGCCAGTCTGTTGTTGGGTGTGTTGGTAGACCAGTTGATTTCCTATAACTAACTCATCAACAAATTGATCTATTGGCTTCATACTTCACATGTGCATTGGTCTTGGACAGTAAATGACCTCTAGTGAAATTGGGGTCACTACTTCAAAGGTAAAGGTCACTGTCACAATAATTATGAAAATCATGTCAGATCAATAACTTGTCAACAAATTGACCAATTGGCTTGTTACTTCATATATGCATTTGCCTTGGACAGTAGATGGCCTCTATTGAAAATGGGGTCTCTAGGTCAAAGGTCACAGTCACAATACGTGTGAAAATCCTTTCTGATCAATAACTCGTCAACAAATTGACCTATTGGCTTGATACTTCACATGTGCATTGGCCATGGACGGTAGATGACCCCTATTGAAATTAGGGTCACTAGGTTAATGGTCAAGGTCACTGTCGCAATTATAAGTGCGAAAATCGTGTCCGATTAATAACTTGTTAAAAAATTGACCAATTGGCTTGATACTGAACATGTGCATCGGTCTTGGACAGTAGAGGATGTCTATTGAAATTTGGGTCACTAGTTCAAAGGTCAAGGTCGCTGTGACATTAGGTGTTAAATTGGTATTCATTCGATATGTCATAAAAGGATTGAGTGATGAGAGTCAAAGCTCTGTTTTGGGAGGCATCTGTCTCAAACTGCGGAGCTCTTGTTTTTATTTAAACATTCTTTAAAAAAAAGTTTGGTGATAAATCAAAATGAACTAATGTTTCCTCTCTAATTATTTTAGCTTCATTGCATTGAATGCGTTCACATTTTCAAGTCGCTTTACAACTCTAGAACATCGTGGGCACAATGTAGGCTCTAGTTAAATCTTTTGACATTGCATTGTCGATATGAAAGGTCGAAACACTGACAAGTGTTTTGTCGGGTTTAAATTAGTTTTGTTTGTCCTTGAAAACGCTAGTATTGTCTTGAATTTGTTTGACGCACGATTTACTTTTATTCCAGAAAACCTTGGTAGCAGAGCAATGAGTATATCCCAGGAGCATTTGCAGTCACAGCAAGTGAACCAGCGGCAGTCATCGTCTCTAGATTCCAAGATCCCCATGCTTCACAACCCTCAGTCTATGAACATCATGCAGAGCAAACCTTGGGTGAGTTTTCGTGTCATGTGCATGCTTTTTCGTGGCCTCACTTTCAGAGATTGGTGGGTGCATGTAGATTTACCCTTTTGTGTCCATACATCTTTCAATCCAGCTGTGTTTTTTTTTTGTCATGTGTGACCTAGAAAAGTATTGCTTCTTGTGTGATAAAATCAGACATATATACAATCATGTGAACTTTCCTTCTTGTTTATTATACCCTACAAACGAAGTTTAGGGGTGTATATAGGAGTGAGCTTGTCAGTCGGTCGGTTCGTATTAAGTGTCCACTCTCTAATTCAAATTGTTTTCATCCGATTTTCACCAAACTTGGTCAGATGTTGTATCTAGATGATGTCTAGATCAAGTTCGAATATGGATCATGCCGGGTAAAAAACTAGGTCACTGGATCACTAAGTGCGTTTAAACATTAAATATGGTGTCCGCTCTCTTATTCAAGTAGTTTTCATCAGAGCTTCACCAAACTTGGTTAGAATTTGTATCTAGATGATGTGTAGGTAAAGTTTGAACATGTGCCTTGCCGGGTCAAAAACTAGGTCACGGGGTCACTTAGTGTGTTTTAAACATTAAGGATGGTGTCCGCTGTTTTTTGTGAAGGCAACATGCAAAATATTCAGTGTCAATGCAGCAGGTAGAGTATTAGTCACGTCTGTGACGAAGCTCTAGTTTTGGTTAATTTTTAGCTCGGCTGTTTTCGGAGAAAACCCGAGCTATTTTCATAGACAGCTCGTCGTCCGGCGTAAGCGTCGTGATAAAACCTTAACATTGGCCTTAACTTTTTAAATATTGAAGATAGAAACTTGATATTTGGCATGCATGTATATCTCATGAAGCTGCACATTTGAGTGGTAAAATTTCAAGGTGAACATCATCCTTCAAGGTCTAGGGTCGAACAAACAAATCCAAGGGAAGTTATAAGCTTTATATGGACATAGTTATCTGACCTGCCAACGTATATATTTTTGTTTAATAAATCAAAGTGGCGCAGTAGGCGGCATTGTGTTTCTGACAAACACATTGTGGTAAAAGGTCAAGGTCATCCTTTACGGTCTACGGTAAAAAATACAAATCCAAGGGAAGTAATGAGCTTTAAAGGGCGATACCTAATCAATATTGAACATAGCAACTTGATATATTTGGCATGCATGTGTATCTCATGGAGCTGCACATTTTGAGTGGTGAATCTACTGTCACGGTAGTGGCTTTTAATTATTTGCTACTAAAAATAGAGATTTGTTAGAGACAATTATTTTCAAGGGAAGTAATTTATTTAATTATAAATGTCATATTATATATTTCCTTACCAAGAATTGAAGTTCTTTTCACAGTTACTGTACAGATTTATTATTTTGATTATTTATAACTCAAATGATTGATTTGTCAAAGTTTTTTTAAATTATATAATAATCATTTCTTTCATGTTTTTTACATACCTGTGGACTTATGTCCATAGATACATGATCAAATCTGGCTATTATCTCTTTTAAACCACAGGCCTTGGTTGTCAGTGATGTCTAACATGGTCATAATTAACTGTGAGACCCCCCCCCGGTTGGATTGGACAAAATTCAAGGGAAGTAATAAGCTTTAAAGGGAGATGATTTCTATACCTGCCAAATTATAAATAGCAATTTTATTTCAAAGCAGCGCAATAGGGGGCATTGTGTTTCTGACGAACACTTCTCTCGTTTTAAATGATATAATTATCATTTCTTACCTGTTCTAATTTGTAATTGCTAGTTTTCATTAAATACCAGTGGACTTATGTCCATAGATACATGATGAACTCTGGCTATGATTTCTTTGATAAACCACAGGCCTAGGTTGTCAGTGTTGTCTGACTTGGTCATTTTTGACTGTCTACAGCCCCCCCCCCCCTCCCCGGTTGGATTGGACAAAATCCAAGGGAAGTAATAAGCTTTAAAGGGAGATGATTTCTATTCCTGCCAAATGATAAATAGAAATTTAATTTCAAAGCGGCGCAGTAGGGGCCATTGTTTCTGACGAACACATCTCTTGTTGGGTCACTAGGTTAAAGGTCAAGGTCACTGTGATCTCTAAACAAAAAATAATAATTTCTGACAAGCTTTCGCAGCCGAGCGTGGCACCCGTGATGCGACGCTCTTGTTCTTTCATAGTAGTAAAGTTTTCAGTCAAAAGTAAAATGTGGTTGCATCGGTGACTTTTTGCCTACTTCACAGCAGACATCTCAGAAAAACTCTTTTTCAACACGTTTTATTTTCTATTGGCTAGTTGGCCCTTTCTAAATTGTTGTAAATGATAAGGAAATATTTTTCCAATGGAAAAATGTATGTTTATCGAATATCATCCCATATTTCTTGATTGATGGAGAGACTTAAGGTTAGTTGGTAGTAAAGTGGTTATAATTAACTTTAAATGTAACTCAATGTATAAAAGTGCTATTATTATTCTTGTTTATAATGGGTAACACACATAAAATGAAAAACTGACATTTACTGTTATGAGTCTTTCTTTATTTCAGACGACCATTGACGAAATCAAACCAGCAAATCAGAAGGACAGCCTGTTGCTACAGTTGTTATCATATTAACCCCAGTCATACGGAAGAAGCTCAGAGATATAAATGCTGTTTAAGATGTGCTTGTCTCTGCATACTCCATGTCTCATGTGAACATGTACAATTGAAGGTCTCTACATACACCATGTCTGGTGTGAACATGTACAATTGAATGTCTCTACATACACCTTGTCTGGTGTGAACATGTACAATTGAAGGTCTCTACATACACCATGTCTGGTGTGAACATGTACAATTGAAGGTCTCTGCATACCCCATGTCTGGTGTGAACATGTACAATTGAAGGTCTCTATATACCCCATGTCTGGTGTGAACATGTACAATTGAAGGTCTCTGCATACCCCATGCCTGTTGTGAATATGTACAATTGAAGGTCTCTACATACCCCATGTCTGGTGTGAATATGTACAATTGAAGGTCTCTACATACTCCATTTCTGGTGTGAACATGTAATATTGAATGTCTCTACATACTCCATGTCTGGTGTGAACATGTACAATTGAAGGTCTCTACATACACCATGTCTTGGTGAACATGTACAATTGAATGCCTCTACATACTCCATGTCTGGTGTGAACATATACAATTGAAGGTCTCTACATACACCATGTCTGGTGTGAACATGTACAATTGAAGGTCTCTACATACCACATGTCTGGTGTGAACATGTACAATTGAAGGTCTCTACATACCCCATGTCTGGTGTGAACATGTACAATTGAAGGTATCTACATACCCCGTGTCCGGTATGAACATGTACAATTGAAGGTCTCATCTTTGTAATCGGGACAGGTGGAAAATTAATGAATTGATGCAGACAGAAGTCGCATAATGACAAATCGAACAAAACGTGGAAATCCAGACAGTCTTGTGGCCAGCCATGTTTTTATGTGACCATCCAAGTTGTGTTCAAAGAAAACAATATTTCTTTTTTATTGGAACTATGATGCTGATAGTCATTTTATGTATAAGGCTTTTATGAACTATATTTAAATACTCAGTATAATAAGATTAAGATTACTTGATAAAAGCAATAATGAACAATATTATTTTAAGAGCAAAATTAGCAAGTCTATCCAATTACTGTGTCTGTATTATGAAATTTTATTTTGGAAATGTTAAGGAAAATATAATGTTACTCAATATATGTCTATGAATGTTGATTTTAACATTTCTCAAAGCTGTTTAAATGATGCTGGTAACTTTGACAAAATTGAAAGAAAATGTATTATTTTCATGTAAAGAGACATGCTTCAGTTTGTTTTGCTTAACATGTAATATAGAGGTGGTAGTTACACACATTGTTTAGACATGTGGATAATTTTAATGCTAAGGCTTTGATACTCTTAAGTGTGCCCATTGGTGTCAGGTGTTTTTGTCAAGCATCTTGTTTATTATCTTAGTATTTCAAGACAATATTCATTAATTTTAGACAAAATCATTTAATCTTCCTTAAATTGTCTATTCGGTATTGACTACCAGTTATTTATTAATTTACTTGAACATGATTTAATAATGACTTTTTTGTTGCTTTAAATGCTTTATATGTTTTAAAACTAAGCATTTAAAAACGAAAATATAAGATGTGGGAATAATGTCTAAAGTTATGATAGTTAATTTTTGTTTTTGTAAAGTTAATTATGCCTTAAATGTTTGTGTATAGACATTTAGACGACCAGATTAACCTGACCAAGAATTCTTGATCAATGTGTATATCGGTCAGTACTTTTGTATATAGAGCGATTGCGAAATGATTGTATTGTTAATGAAAATCATGCGTTTATTACTGCCATTTTGATTTTCGCTGTTAACATGTATTTGTACAAACAATTTTCATTGTGTACATCTTTTAGATGCCAGATAATAAAAACAAAAATTGCTTGTGGAGATGCTCATTTAAAACTTTCTTAATGATACAGAACAACACATTCTGAAGAGGCTAATAAATTATGCTTTAGGCAAAAGGAACATCTTGTTACTAGTATATGTACTGCTTTTCATTAGATAAAGTCAAGCAACTATTGAAAGATTGGTTTAACTTTGTTTTGCATTATCTTAAGAAAAATTTATCTTTTCTACTTGGAAATCAGTCAATTGCAAATCAAGCGAGAGTGAATAAACATGCTAACACTTGTCAATAATTGAATTGTCTCTCTTTGTACGAAAGATATAGGGATGTTGTTGCTTGAAAAACAAAGTTGTATCCGTTGTAAGATAATGCTTTTGTTGATCTCTCAACATAACAAGTACATTCATACAGTTAGTAAAAATATGACACTCTTTATTCTCAGCCATCAGTTTGTATTGGGATTTTGTGGAATACTTACTAAACTAATATAGGTCTGTTTAATGAATTAATAGTTATGGTACAATAGGATACTGAGTGTTACAAAACATGTGTAATAAAAATATAATGTCATTTATTTGAAATCATAAAATTTAGTTGTCCATACAATGCTTACAGTTTTGCAATTGCGATGATAAAGGAAATGTTCTGCTCAAAATGTCTTTTTAGCAATCATATTGTACTTGTATTTAAATTATACATGATAAGAATTGACTTATGGCTGATGATAGTGGCAGTATACTAGTTGTGTTACAGTTTGTTTCACTTGACCATTAGACCATATTTCCTTAAAAATGTGATTGTTTATATTGAACTTTAATTGAATGCATGAAACATTGTTGTTCTGTTGCTTCACAGCTGAAAATAGCTTTAGAGTGTTTGTAAAATTGTATGAAATGTTTCAAATAAATCATATTGATTACATAGAAAATAAAATTACATTTTGCGTTACTTTGAATGCATAACAAACAATTGTTACCATACAATCATATTAGTATTGAACTTAATTAATACTTTTAGATGTATTTTTTACAATAATGTGTTAATATTGTCATCCATTCCAAATAAGCATTGTGCATTCGTAAATATAGGGTGTATATACACTGCTTAGATGCCTTTTTTAAATTGTTTGTGTACGTCATATTGATTAAAGACTCTTATGTATTGCATATTTGTGTGTGCCTATGTCTTACTTATCTCTTCACAGTCCTTAAATTACTGCAAATAGTATTTTAATAATGTTAAAATATTTATCTAAACTATAACCAGGTTATCATGACTATTCGTGAATATTTCTTTGAATGTGCGGTAGGGAAAACATTGTTTGCTGGAAGGTTAGAAACTTAATGTTGACATCTTGAAAGATGGCAGTAAACATTTAACTGCAGAGTAGCTGGGAAAAAGATTGCTGTTAAACAATGTAAGATAGAACTCCACGCAAGATATGTCATGCATGCGATATGCATGAACTATGTTTTTAAAATAATTTGGATCTGAATTATCTTTAAGAAATGGTATGGTTATGAGGGTCTCTATGTGCAAAATGTTGCATTTATTTACTGTACAAGTTATTGCTTAACATTGAATTTGTTATGGAAATAATATAGTTTATGTGACTTAAAGAGATATACATGTTTATGTTAGTGATGTGTTTTTGCTGACCCAAGTATGTTCTTGCACACTATTTAAAGTAGATAACTACAAGTTATCTCATTCAAATGGAAATAGTATTTTACTGTGAAAAAGTGTTGTGAGTTCAAATAAAAATACTATGAACCGTTGTATTAGTACTATATTGGCTCCCCTATTGAAACTAGGGGACACATATTGATTTTGGCCTATCCGTCCTACTTTGGTCGACATTGGTTTACAGTCAATATCTTAAGAACTATTCCGTTAAGAGCTTTCAAATTTCACATTGTAATTGGCGTTCGCGAAGATTTAATATCGTTTGATTTTGGATTTCTCCGGTAAAGTGTCAATGTCACAGGGGTCTCTAATGTGAAAATGGAAACAATGACTGGATTAAGACTTGAGCACACCGTCGTCTTTGCATTCAGTATAAACTTGACGTAACGTTAAGGAAATCGCTTTAAGGAAAGACACCACTAAGACGATTGCACACTTTTCATAATGGTGACAGAGACGTTATTGAGACGTCGTCATACATAATAATTTTACTAAATCATGCTGGTAAATCCTAAATTTGAGTACTGCTGTGATGCAATTTGATGCTGACGAAGTCATATCGCCAGAATAGCTGCATGCTATTGGTCAAAGCAAAATTTGCAAATACAGACTACTCTCTGTTGATAACACAGTATTGTTTTCAATATATCAAATAACACACATTTTAGGGAAAGACATTTATGAAAACCTATTGGTAAATGCCATTTGTCTTGTATTGTGAGACAGAATTACCTAGTAGTCGAGTTCCCATGATACATGTAGAAGGAAAATCGTTTAATTATCTAACCACACATGTGTGACGTATGCAAGTCAAAATAGTCTACGGACATTTGCCAGTTTGCTATAAACAACACAAGGTGAATTCACTTTTCTATCGGAAAGTATCGTGCTTAGATGTTCTATTTATAAGACGCAATGAGATTTGTACACGGGTCATGCACAAATTCTTATGCAATATGATCCCAACGTAGCTTCAGCCAGGCCTGCGCAATCGCACAGTCTTGTAAGAATATGATTACTGAATAAAGTACTCTGGAGTTATTACCAAACCTTGCGTGCCTTTTTTAAAGCGGAAAGCGTAGCCATTGATGGGAAAGTGGGCAGGCTTGGCTTGAGCTACTCTGACCGCATATGCCATAAGACCGATTTTCGCATGACACGGATGATACAGTGTTATTTGAATATGTGGAAAAAACTGCGTCTCAAAGCCAAACAACTTATTTGGCATAGTAAATGTAAGTATAAATAAGAAACATATGTTATCTATGCCAATTAGAATATATCTGGTGGTTACAAGGTAGAAATCTGTCTTTTTTTGCGCTTTAAAACTTAAAAAATAATCGCGTTTGTCGAAATGGACGTATACGTCTAGAAATCCTACTTTCGGTTTGTTTTAAAAGCGGAACCGTTTGAAAAATAATAAATTACTGGCTAACCAGGCTTTATATTTAATTTTATCTATGCCAATTACAATATATCTGGCGGTTACAAGGTAGAAATCCGTCTTTTTTTTTCGTTGTAAAACTTTAAAAAAAATCGCGTTTGTCGAAATGGACGTTTACGTCTAGAAATCCTACTTTCGGTTTTAAAAGCGGTACCGTTTGAAAAATTATAAATTACTTGCTAACTAGGCTTTAGATTTAATGACAATTTTGCACATTTTCAAATTGCATCTATATATGTATTGATTAACAAGTATTTCATTTATGGTCAGAGGCAAAGTGTGTGGCTTTAACAACAATCAAAAAACCATATGTTTTGATCACGAAGAAATACATAATAAACCATGTGAGGACACATGATGTGTTCTCACGAAGTTAAATAATAAAACAGTACTTAAACTTTTGTTTTAACTTTAAAAACATAGAACGTCTATTTTCTACCTAAGTAAGGATTATTATTTTTTAATTTCTGGCGTGGTTTTGTGTGTTTTTTTGTTGTTTTTTTTTTTTTTAGGGGGGGGGGGGGGGCAGTAGGAAACCCCACCTATGCGGTATGGTGACAACCAACCAAACTGACATGCTGCCAAGAACGGAAATTGAACTGAGTGTGTGAATCAGAATTTATTGACAGGTCCTACTTGCCTCTTCACGAGGTCTTTATAGTCCGACCTGCCGTTGTGACCTTTCAGGGGAGAAAGTTTAATTTTGAGCCAAAGTAGGTCAAATTTTCCCCGGCTTTCCGGGTATTCGCCAAAGATATCATTTAGATCCAAATAGACCAGTGCACGGTGGCCATTGAGACCTTAATGTGCACTGGTAGATAGACAATCTCAAGACAAATTCATGTCTGAACGCAGCACCGCCAAGGGACTGCAGCGCACAGCTCCGCCTTTATGGCCCACTTGTCGTCACCGGCCGTCGTCTTCATCCCCGAGACAGTTTCCCCAGTGCGTTGAGCGTACTGAGTACCGCCGTCCCGGGGTCCCTATATAAGGCCACCCCCTCTATGTTCTAGTAGCTACTCCGAGCGCAAAAGTATCCCCAGGTCCGCCCCGTCTTTCCTCCACACTGGTGATCTTGCTGTCCTACTATCCCCGTCCCTCTACAGACGGGACCTCTGACAGGTCCGGGTCAGCGAGCTCTCAACGATAAACAGCGGGTGACAAGTCCGCTGCATCCTGGAGAAGACAGCAATCCCAGCAGTGTGGAAGACGTCCGGCTCGTGGGTGACGGACTCAGCTGGATTAGCAGAGTCACACGCACAAGTGAGTAGATCTTTTGCGGGCGACTCTCGCCTCGGTCGCGACGCGCATGCTCCAGCTGCTGACCGAGTTTGACCGTTCCTACGGCGGTGACTGAATTTTAAATCATTTATCTTTGTGTGTCTGCAGTGTTTTGTACTGAATCAATGGCTTGTGTCTTGTGTCTGGCGGGTTTGAAAATGACCAATTGCCATTACTTAAAGGAACGTGTGCTATAGTAAGGTGTGTCTACTGTTTGTACAGCTGAGTTGTATGTATATTGGTGATAGATACGGTTATCGCATTTGTTTTGTTGAATATATACATGTAGTGATGTTTGCAATTTGCTAAACGTGGCTTTGAAACACACGACAGAAAAGATGACAGTTTATGTGCCGAACAACTGTGCCCTTGAATTCTCTGTTATGGCAATACTGTTGACAACAGTGATGTCATTTTCGACATCTCTTGGATGGAATGCCAAGGAATCGAACAGGCTGCAGGCCAAGGTCGCTTTGTTGTAGTGGGCACTGATGCAGTTCTCTGTTTCGGAACAGCTTGATGCGCAAAGGAGATTTGACAGGACCTTCGCGGAAACGTCGATTGCAGTGCCAATGTGAACATATCCTTGGAAAACCGAATAACGTGTGCCTGAAGACGAGAACATGTCAAAACGCGAACGAGCATTTGTAATAGGATTTGTTTCTACATGTATGGATATGTTTTGACTGCGGCATCGTCGCTATCTACTGTCTTCTAGGCACTGGTCAGTTAAAACATGTATCCTCAAATATAAATTCACGTGTTTTTTTCACGTAATGTGCCTGTTCCAACGCCGACCAGTTGCATATACATTCTGTATTTTCAATATGAAACCGAGAAATAATAGTTTTATAAATATCTTTAAAATTTACTTATTTCGCAACCTACCATTGGCTGCAGAGTTCGGAACACCTTCCACGTCAACCTCGCACAGAGTGAGTACATCGTTAGGAGTGCTACGCGTAATCCGTACCCACTGTCCATACACCGGTGTAGCTAGCTCAAACGTGTATGAAACGCCGACCTCTCCAGGGTGAAACCCATTCACGAGATTGAAAGCCGGCCTCCGATAACCTGACGTAAAGCTTGACATCTCTAAGGTCACGGGTTCGATCCCCACTATGGAAGCGTTCTTTCGATTACCCCTGTAAACACCAAGTACTGCTTCCAGTCCCAGGAAACGGACTCGAGAGCGTTTATTACTTTGATATCAACTCGTCCAATAAACAGCTAATAATCAAACTATGGATATGCCCGATACACTGCCCTTTGATGCTTTAACGTGAGTATATTGTCCATATATGGACAATGTTTGATTCAATGCATTTTATTTAGTATTATTTTGATATTTTAATGACACGCGCAACGATGGACAAGTCCAGAGTATAGGAATTATCACTCTATATGCAGATGCATACTCGTGACAGAAATTATGGTAACCATCCGCTTTTCTTTTATTTTAGACAAGTGACGAATGTCCTACACGACGCATATAAGAACCGCGTTCTGAGAAAACTGGGCTTAATGCATGTTCGTTAAGTGTCGTTCCAGATTAGCCTGTGCAGTTCGCACAGGCTAATCTGGGACGACACTTTACGCCTTAATTGGATTTTTGCTAAGAAAAGACTTCATTTAAACGAAAAATGACATAAAAGCGTAAAGTGTCGTCACTGATAAGCTGTGCGGATTGCACAGGCTAATCTGGGACGACACTTAACACACATGTATTATGCCCGGTTTTCTCAGAACGCGGCTCATATGGTTAGGGTCCCTGCTAATTGTCTAATACTAGACATGTCTGAATTCCATATGCCGAAGAGAGTTGTGTAAATATGCATTACCAAACACGGCATTGTTTGACCAAACATATTGACTTACAACACATAGAAAGATTCTGATACGAAACATTATATTTTGACAATCTTTTTATATAAACGATTGAACGGTTTTACATTTTACAATATATTTTCATAACGATTATCCACACAAGAAATGACAACGCACGACAAACCCATTAATTATGAGTTTCACCAAATTAAAGGTTCACACTTATGTCCTACATTCCTCTTGTAAATCTTGACGCTTCGGATGAGGAATATCTGCTCGAGATTCACCCATCATGAGACGTTGTGAGACGCTGTGTGGGTGCACGACTGGTCTTCAATCAAACGCGATTTCGTATTTTCGTCAACGGCACGGGCCGCCGTATATGGACGGTTGGTGTCTGTTTGGTAGGCAGGTTTACCAAAGGCAATGTTAACGGCGTCCGTCTAAGAAACAAGGTTGGGTGAATGTAAATGTAGACATTACTACATTGACTTTGAAATATCGCTTTTATCGATAAATCCTCCGTGAAAAGGTAAACGGTGAAAAAACACGCCAATGAAATATATATATATATACAGTCAACCCGTTACTTCATCTATTGTGCATCGATTTCCATGAACTCGGTCTTATTCAACGCAGAAATGAATTTCCTTTCTGGAAAGGTACATATCTAGTGTACATGTAAATGAACGTAGGTCACGCGAATTGTGTATCGTGTTATTTCTTAAAATTTGACCCAGCGTTTGTCAAAATATTACAATACATGTACATTTCCAGAAAGGGTAGTTATTTCTGCATTGAATAAGTCGTGAATCCTAAAATTTTGATTTTCTTAGGCAACCGTGTAGGTCAAGTTCACGGGCGGGTTCACACATTAGATAATTGTTATGTTTAATCTGAAATTGCAAACAAACCGTATTATCCATAATCATGAACAATTCTTGTTGGGATATTTTGACGCTTATCAATGGCCTTAGGACTTTTTAAACATTGTGATCATTGAGCATGTTGATATTACGAGTTAAGATGGCAGGTTTCTATTGCAGAGTGATGTATGCCCGTGCACTCTATAACATTTAATAAGTCTATGGAAAAAAACTGTACTATAGGATTCTGGATAAAATTAAAAAAAACGGGATTTATTTAAAGAAAAACGCCCAATGGTATCACGTGTCAAGTACTCGAAACGTATTAAGACGGCACCTACTCATGCCAGCGTGGTGGTACTCTTAACCCCTCGATGAATTAAGAATCTCTACCTAAGTGCGTGAATACTGGAATCGGCGGACTTCGCAGAGGAACCACCAGACGATCAACGGGCAAGAAGGTGATTCTCAGCAAGGCCTTGTGGCACGCTACGGGCACGACAAGACACAAAAGAAATCGTGGACGTCCACTACATCCGTCTCTGTCTCAAGCCGTCTCGACCCTGTTCGTCGACGAACTGCGAAAATCTTCCTCACTGAAATCTAAGTCATCACACAAGTCATTCTGCCATCATCAACCTCGCCCCATCGATCAGAACAACAAGTGCTGTGGCGACGGGCGAACGACGAACCGGCAGATGCGGGCACTCTGGAAGCCGTATGCGAAATCCTGCACGCAGGCGGTTTAGGTCATTGGTTCCCTCTTAAGTTACAAGGAGCAGCAGTGGAGTCCGGTAGAACCATAGACGACTGAGCAGCCCTCTTTAAGAATGCACTGATCACTTACAGGTATGAGGAAAGGGCTAGAAAATGTGTCCTAATAATTGCTCGCTCAAACCTTCCCAAGACTGCTTATCGCGGCTGGAAGGGGGCCCTACACCAGCAGTCGGAACGAAAAGAAAAAAAATAGAACGAGAACAGTTCTTCTCACATTAGACGTATTTTACGTGCGCAAACCTGTGCGCAGGTACCATACAGACATACCACACTAGAATAGCTCTGTTATGGAACGAACTCGTCAGATACGGAATTGACATCGTAGACTTCCCAGTAAGCTCCCATTTATGAAAGGAAGGAAGAATCGTGCTATGCTCAGCTCCTAAGCCTTTACCCAGAAGAAGTGAAAACAAAGTTCTACGCAGACCTTCATACCGTCATTACCGAGTCCTTGGACACAATGGAGTGGGCCAATACAACATGAATGGTGTTCTTTTGCCCCAAACATGCGCGAAACAAGATTCGCTGATCACAAACACGATCTTCCGCCAACCAACCCGTAACTGAACGTCATGGATGCACCCTCGCTCAAAACACTGGCATCTTATTGACTATGTTTCCGTGAGAAAGAGGGAGAAAGAGGGAGAAAGAGAGATTTATACTAAAGCCACAGACCCATACATATGAGCCGTGCTCTGTGAAAAGAGGTTTTAATGCATGTGCGTAAAATGTCGTCCGAGATTGACCTGTGCAGTCCGCACAGGCTAATCAGGGAAGACACTTTCAGCTTTTATTACAATATTAGTTGAAGAAAGTATATTCTTAGAAAAGTCCAATATAGGCGGAAAGTGTCGTCCCTATTAGCCTGTAAGGACTGCACAGGCTAATCTGGGACGACACTTTACGCACATGCATCAAACCCCCTTTTTCCAGATCACAGCCGATATGATACATACGAAACGAAAACATACTTAAGAAATGCTTTCACAGGATTAATGGTTAAATCCCGGCAATAAGGTTTTTAAAAAACCACAAAAGTTCTCATTTTGCAACAAATAATTTGTGTCAGTCTTTCCAATTATGTGCGTTAAAAATCGTATGTAAGTTTAAAGTGTTTGCATGTAATTTGTTACTGTTTAACCAGTTTGTTCTGTTTTGCTGACTAACTCGTGAAGTTCGCGTTTTGCATCGCGTATTTTGTAATTTTGATAAATCTTTTTTTTTCTGTTTTCATGACCCAAATACAATTTAAATAGCGAATGCTTATAAAATAAACAACTAATGCTTTATTTACTGAAAACAGCAAGTAGCGTACTACAATGTATGCAACTGGCAATTTAAACGTTAATTAATAATATGCTTGAATACAAGTTCAAAAGAAACAGTCCCTGAACACTGCGACACTGAACGCTTTATACCCTTGCATAAACTGTTTGTACAGTCAAAACTTGCTGAGGACTTACGCGTATATACGATCGTATTACTATTTTTAAATCGATAAAACGATATTGTATTAACGACTTTAATACATTTCAAACGAAGTCGAGCATAACAACGTAACGTTTTTTTTTCAATGGCAAATAATGTTTTGCTTTCATGTACTCAAAACAGGTACGCAGTTGTGTAATCTCAATCGATTTGTGAAAATTCGTTCATAGGAAACATGGACACATTGTGATCAATTATGTATCAAACACGAGTCAATTTGTCGGTATTGGCGTTAATTTGCTCTTGGATTTTCCAAGAAGTAAGAACATAAGAAGTATTTGATGTTTTATAACATTTATCAGTCATGTTCATAAATTAATTTGATATTGCGATAATAATATGAGTCGTGTACTGAGAAAACTGGGCTTAATGCATGTGCCTACAGTCCGCACAGGCTTATCAGGGACGACAATTTCCGCTTAAGCTAGATTTTTGGTAAAAAGGGATTTCCTTTAAGCAAAAAATTCTATTAAATCTGAAAATGTCGTCTCTGATGTGCGGCTACAGGGCTAATCTGAGACGACCGTTAACGCACATGCATTATGCCCAGTTTTCTCAGAACACGACATATATATTCACATTGCAATCGTGTAGGCTCTCGTTACGCGAGCTTGATTATTTAAACTATTTGTTAAGTTGCACATCAACTGTTTTTTTTATAAGAAGAGACTATCTGCAAACCAAAAATACCGTAAAAGCGGAAAGTGTCGTCCCTGATTAGCCTGTACGGACTTCACAGGCAAATCTGGGACGACACTTTACGCACATGCATCAAACCCTCTTTTCACAGAGTACGGCCCGTATTTAATCTTTGTCAGAATGCCTTTTAAAATGTGGTCTCATGGGATCTTTCGAATGAATCGCAGCACTGATTAGTATTGGTGTGTGCAAAATTAAAATAATCTTGTACATATTATGTTCAATTAAGTTATAAATTAACAGAACTTATAATTCAGAGCTTCTGTTATCGAGATACATTTCTTATTCGGAACATCACTAACAATAAACTGCAATAGTGCAGCGGTAGAAAATAGCGTTTCATTAGTAAACGAATAATTGAGCATAACATGAAAGAAAACGCATTTCGTGAAACGTATTTTGTGCCCATAATATTGAACAGGAGGATTGCAAGCTGGTACTTTTTGACGATGCTGCGAAGCATCGTCTAAGTTATCATATCATGAAAAAAATCTTCACAATGGCAACCTATGTAAAAGACCGAGCTAGTCCGATTGAGATTTTTCTAATCAGCATACCTCGCTGAGAAAAGATTTAATAATATTTTGAAAACGTTAATTTTAAATCAGTTATATTCAATCCATTATATGTTTATAGATCAATGTAACAACTATGCATTTTTTGTATTGTATTTGACATTTGTCGTGATTTAGTAAATAAAATGCGAATTAAAACGTGTATAATTAACTTTCAACGCGATCATAAGTGTAAAGAAAACGAATTATTTCGAACCTGCCATTTGTAAACGTTGTAGCGACAATGGTCTATAAACATCATAATAGCCATAACATATCTGTGATACTAGCTCTTCTGCGTGCTATCTCATTTTGCATATTTGATAAACTTTTCAAACATAAATTACAGAGCCACATCAGTGCATGTACTATGTTTGACAATTCATTCGTTTGTTGGATATTGTTTACTGTTTTAAACACATATTAGGTCATATCGCGGAGATTTAGTTAACCTAACCATGTGTTCATGGGCGAACTCACGTATTCAAGTGCTCTTACGACTATGTGCTCATTACCATTTTCGATCGGGAATCATCATGAAATTATTGCCGTACTAAACAAACAAACATGCCTAAGCTAATTGAAATAGAGAAAAAGAACATTAATCAAAAGAGAAAAAGTATATGTTCATGCACATGGGATTGTGAAATCACGTCCGTACACATAGCATCATTAACTTAGGAAAGGACACAACGAAATATAAAGTTTGGTATGATAAACATGTGAAATTAAAGAGCATGGTGTAATTAAAGAGCATGTCAAGTTTTGAATTTATATGCTGAAACGTAATGTTATAATCCACAAACTTTTTACTGTAACAGACAGATTTTTTAAGATAAGTGGTACAGAAAATACACGTCGAATACATTTTTAAAGATATTTTTTGTTATATTTGATCGAGAATGTAACCCGCCTCCCAGTTTCGCTGAAAGGATCAAGTTCCCCACGGGTACTACTTCCCCGTACCCCCAATTTTTTTTCGTACCCTACATTTTTCGTACCAAATTGTTTTTGTACCCAATTTTTTTTTCGTACCAAATTTATTCTTCACAATGGCGACCAATGTAGAAGACAGAGCCAGTCCGATTGAGATATCTCGATTTTTCTAATCGGCATACCTCGCTGATTATCATTGATAAAGGTAAAGGAAGCTCAGCTATAAATAGGACAGCATATTCTGGGGAAAAGATTTTATAATAGTTTGAAAACGTTAATTTTAAATCAGTTATATTCAATCCATTATATGTTTATAGATCAATGAAAAAAGTATGCATTTTCTGTATTTTATCTGACATTTGTCGTGAATCATTAAATAAATTGCGAATTAAAACGTGTATAATTAACTTTCAACGTGTCACAGGGTATAAATTTATATTTATCGTTAGTAAGTTATATGTTATTTATGTCGAATAGTTTTAGGTAGCTCTGATATAAAGTCTGTTGTAGCCTGCTTAATGAACTTGAAACCCACGAACGCTCAAACTACGCGATATTAACCGATTCTCTCAGCGCCTTACAAGCACTTAATGCAGGATCATCGAAAACGCGTCCAGACCTTATATGTGCAACATTAAAGGGAATCACAAAACTAGCAAACAACAATATCACTCTCCAATTCGTATGGATCCCGAGTCACGTAGGCATTCCGGGTAACGAACACGCTGACCAACTTGCCAGAATAGGTTCCCATGAAGGTCTACCCTCTGATTTAAAGCCTAGCGCGCGCGAACTAATTGCAATCATTAACCAAAAAGGGTATAATGAACAGGATCACAAATGGTCAATTTACTGCGCCGATCATAATTTTCCGATATTAACCAACCCTAGCCATAAGATTAACATCTATAGTCCCATTAAAAGGGAGGACAGGGCTTACTCGCGCATGCGCCTAAGGGTGACTAGATTGCACGGCGACTATTACAAAACTGTCCTCTGCCCCCAGTGCAACATTCATAACACGTTTGAACATCTTTTCTTTATATGCCCTAAACACGCTGAACAGAGACTTGAACTAAGTGCAGGGGTAATAGCGGCCTACAAAAACCCACTTATCATTAATCGCGACTCACTGTTGATGCCTCCAAGCGGAATCGCTCCTATTGTGCGACTGCACGTGTTTAAATTTTTGCGCGACACGGGCTACTTAGATAAAATATAATATTCCGTTGGACTATTAGCGGTAGATAGAAATAACAACACATACCGTCAGTTATATACTGCTTCATTTATTCAAATTAATAACAGCAATCTTATGTACTAATGACGGGCGGGACTCGGACGATGGTCACTTCGGTGTGCACCATATGGCCACTCGTCTGGGCCCGAACTGAACCTAACCATATTATCCCGGCCCTATAGGAAAAATTAAAATAAATAAATAAATAAATAAAAACTCAGATCAATAATGGCAACTTTATGTACTAATGACGGGTGGGTCTCGGACGATGGTCACTCCGGTGTTGTCCATATGGCCACTCGTCTGGGCCCGGCTCGAACTTATATACTATTATTAATTAATTTGGTTCTAAAACTGTACCGTAAAACAATCCATGATATATGTAATTTTAAAGATTCCAATTAATAATGACTATCTTATGTACTTATGACAAGAGGAAAATTGCATGAATAAATAAATAGATATAGAAACACTGCATGTAATGTGCACGCCGAGAACCTATATTTGTATTTGGGGTCCAAATGTACTTTGGATTGGTAGTACATTACAATGCAGTGTCCAATAACACCTTGTTGACGTCAATACATAAATAAACAATACTATAAACAAGGCAAAGATGAGGGAGCTGTCTATAACGAACGTTCCCGGTTTCCTCGTCTGCGCTTTATGATATATAGGAAAATTACACCAATAAATAAATAGATAAAGACTAATAATACTAAAACGACGGAAGGGTACGTCCCCCCCCCCAATACATATGTCACTTGGCCCCTTTCGACCACTATGGATAAGCTCTAAGCCTTCTTTTACAACCAAAAAGCGCTCTAGGTAACAAAACCCAGGGTTCCGCGAGACCCTCGCTTTCCTTCTCTTAAGCTGTAATCAGCAACAACGACGAAGGTAGGGGAAAAGCACACAGACAACATACTTCCACGCAGGATCGGAAGACGCAGTAAGTGCGCACGTGGGCAAATTTACCCACAGTGCAACCCCTATAGGTGTAAATATTGTTGTAATTAAATGTGATTAGTTAACATTTTTCCCATATGTACAAGACTTAAACATGTTGAGTAGAGCGTGTCAGCTGGGCCAGAGGGCGCGCCTGAAGAGATATCTCTCGCCCGTGCACTCTGGCTCCGTTGACATGACATCCGTGCACTCTGGCCCCGTTGACATGACATACCCAACATGACAAAAATAAAAATAAAAAGAGAATGGTGACGGTATTTGTTGTTGTTGTTTCCCCTACTGTAGCGTAGGTGATGTTTTCTTGTAGAGTAGTGTAATTTTTTTCCTACATGCCTGCGCCTTGTTACGTTTGACGTTGAATTGCAAACCTTGTATTGCTAACCTGCACGTATTACCCTTGTCACTATGAGGATCAGATCGAATTAGAGGGATGGTCAGCATTAACATCCCAGATCTATTACCTCCTGAACAAAATGCACTAATACATATAATTACCATCTGTGTAACCACTAGCAATATAAACAGGAAGAAGAACGTGCGCTCTCTCTCTCTCTCAAAAACAAATAAAGGCGCGTGAAAATTGTCTCCCAAAGAACGAAAGTGTAGAACCAGATATTGTCCTCCCTGTACCACCAACAACCAACCAGTCATCTCGGTCCAACCACACAAACGCAGCCCCTTTTCTACTATATTAAACTTCAAAACTATTCTGACCCTTGCAACACCATTAAACACCTGACAATATCCACCAGCACAACAGAGAGAGCCCATGTGAATTTACACCAAGACACAGGGCAATAGAGTAATATCTGTACTAATCTATGTTTATGTACTAACAAGTCCTCCGCGAGGGACGTTAAACGGGGGTGCAGTGTATCGGTGCTGTACACCGGGCACTTAAAAGAACCAGGGGCGCCTCTGGAATCGGGGCGCCCTCTGTATCCCGCTCGAACCCCCACTAACACCTCTTGGGGCGGAGAGCACAAAAACCACACACAAACTATAAAGAATTAACATTAATGCCAATAAGGATAATGATAATCTAGAGATAATAGGAATACTGCAAAAACCATTTTGATAAAAGGCAAACCACTACATAATCCATTAAAAAAAAAAAAAAAAAAAAAAAAAAAGCATCTAGTCACATTAAGGTCTCATTGGCCATCGTGCTATGATGTATAATATGACCTTATTTTCTCCTCTGAAGGGTCACAGGGGCAGGTCGATACATCTGTAGTCGAGAAGACGCTGGACGACCTGTAAATAAATCTCAAATACACACACACACAGTCTGTAGTCTTAGTTATTTTATAGTTAACATATAGTTGAATTTAACCTAATTTAGCACGTGCACGTAACAACCAATCATACACTTTCCCTCCTTTATTCAGTTGTTTGCTGAAGGTTGCTTCAGACAGCCATTCAACCTTTGATTGAAACATTATATTATTTGTGTAGGACATTTTATATTCCTGCAGGTAACTTATTTGAATCTTTTATTTATTTTATCTGTCAATTGTTTGTATTGTTATTTAAGACATCTGACGGTTACGGTTGTGTTTATTAGTTATTTATTAAAATAACTTATTGCGAGTAATATTCACACCGCCATGCAAAGCTAGTCATTATTAATGTGTATTTCATTTGAATGCATACATATATTATCTTGATTATATACCTAATTGCATGTATTAATTGTTTCAATTTCAGATACCTTTATCGATCTATTAAAACTTTAAACCTCGATTGATTCGATAGTTTGTCGTCGAACCCAAAGTACGCAAATTGCGCGTAGTTTTCAAACAGAAATTACAGAGCCACATCGGTGCACATACTATATTTGATAATTCATTCGTTTGTTGGATATTGTTTGCTGTTTCAAACACATATTAGGTAATATCGCAAGATTTAGTTAACCTTACCATGTTTTACTCATCGGCGAACTCACGTAATTTAGTGCTCTTATGGCTATGTGCTCATACCTACTTTCGGGAATCATCATGAAATTCTTGCCGTACTTAACGAACCTAAGCTTATTGAATTAGAGAAAAAAACAATAATCAAATGAAAAAACTTATATGTTCACGCACATGGGCATGTGAAATCACGTCCGTACACATAGCATCATTAACTTAGGAAAGGAACCACCGAAATATTAAGTTTGGTATGATATGCATGTGAAATTAAAGAGCATGGTGTAAATAAAGAGCATGTCAAGTTTTGAATTTATATACTGAAATGTAATGTTATAACCCACAAATGTTTTACTGTAGCAGAACGTTTTTTTTAAAGATAAGTGGTACAAAAAATACACGTCGAATATCTTTTAAAAGATATTTCTTGTTATATTTGATCGTGAATGTAACCCGCCTCCCAGTTTCGCTGAATGGATCAAGTTCCCCACGGGTACTATTTCCCCGTAACCCGAATTTTTTTCGTACCCTACATTTTTCGTACCCAAATTTTCTTCGTACCCAAATTTTTGCTCGTACCCAAATTTTTTTCGTACCCAATTTTTTTTTCCTACCCAAATTTGTTTTCGTTACCAAATCTTTTATCGTACCCATTTTATTTTGCATAATTTTTGTACCCAAAATTTTCGTACCCATTTTTTTCTTACCTAAAATTTTCGTACCCACATACACAATGGTGGTGATGTAGATAAACTTAAATAGATGCTTTTATATCAATCCTCTTCAAAAGCATCGTCACACCAGTACTGTCAGTACTTCGATTTTAAATTCGGCGGTCGAAAATGAAAATGCGAGGAAATGAATGTGTCAACCAGATACTTCAATAACAACAAAAGTTTTGTTTTAGTAACGTTTGATGATGTCATGAGGGGAAGCTGTCGCTTTTAATAATTTAAGAAGAATCGGAAATCAAAGTTATGCTATTGAAGCATGTGGGAAGGAAAAATGCGGATACAATATCAAAGGAAGAACATTTTGTCATATGAAAATAGTGTTTACAATGAGGAGTTTAAAGCCATAGCGCAACAAAGACCACTGGGACTTTTAACCCATGTATGCCCAGTGGACTCTCCCATTATTCTAAATTTGATCAATTGCATTCCAAAATTAGGGATAAATAGTATTTATATATATATATATATATATTTATAATATTTCTTACAGAAATTCCTGTAAGCAAACAGCGCGGACCCAGATGAGACGCCTCAAGCGGCGTCTCATCTGGGTCTGCGCTGTTTGCCAAGGCCTTTTTTCTAGACGCTAGGCATAAATGGGTTAATGCATGACATATTTTAAATATACATAAAATAATTCTTTGAACGAAAACACTTGGGTTTCACGTCATAAACAAACTGTTGTTTGTTTTTAAGAAGCTTATAGGAATTTCAATATACCGAATTAATATACGCGCCAACGTTAAAATAATGTTATTGTTTTTTTTGTTATTAAGCTGCATATACTTTTTGTATAGATGATAACTAATTTTTTTTTGGAAATGAGTAATGAAACTTAAAAATAAATAAGCAATTATATTAAGAGTCTTATTTCATATTTCTCATTCTGACGTTTAACAACATACCTGTATAATTAACGGCTATGTTTTATTTATGTTTGTTTTATGAGAACAACAAAAAAGATGTAAAGAAAATTATTTGGTTTTCAGTAGTTTTAAGTTTAGGTTCTTTCAAAATCGGTATACGAATTAAATATGTGTTTATTTTCGTATTGAGATTGTCAAATTTAAGACGAAAAACGAAAATACGGTATATGGACGGACTCTGTATCCACTGACCATTGCCTATGAGTTTGCAACGACTGCATTTAATTTAACTCAGTGTTCTTTCATGAATATTATGCACATTACACGGACTTTGTTTGAAACTAAATATTTTTTCTTTTATCAATAATGTATTTGCTCTAATAATCTGAGTGAATTGTCGTCTATTTGATTAGCGACAGCTTAGGTAGTTTGTTAAATGTACTAATTACTTCAAGTTCTACTTGACCTTCAATTTCGCTGCGTACTCGTTCTATCATTTGGAATTCCGCTGAAAATTTATGGAAACAAAACAGGAGAAAACAAGTAGTCCATAATAGCAGTTGGTACTTTGAAATTCTAAATTATGTCTGAAAACACTTTAAAAAAATAACAATCTTCTTTCTTTTTCTCATCCATATCACATAAAAGCACACCGGGTCTCTGCGCAAAGGTAGGATTCCAAAACTTAAGAACTAATCTGTAATCTTTCGTTTTGAAATTCATTACTTATTCATGTGCAGGTAATGTAGACAGAAGATTTTATCGCGATAACATGGACGATAAAACTCTCTTTTTAAAGACCTCTTGTGAACTATGAAAATTATCTGTAATTTCCATAAGCGGAGCGTATCAACTTTTAGTCTCCTCTAATATTCCCCTGATGATCTAACAACTACGTGGTGGGTATATATAATTTATTCCCTTACTTATAGACTTAAATCATCCGTCCCAGTGTTAGCCTTTGAATCTTGCAAGTCATAGTTAAAAACAAAACTTGGCATGGGTCAACGCCAAGGTTTCAAATAATACTCGTGGATGGCAGACCAAGAGCAGATTATAATGGGGTCATGCTCTGTAAAAAAGGGGTTTAATGCATGTGCGTAAAGTGTCGTCCCAGATAGGGACGACACTTTACACAATGCATTTAAGATACAGTCAGTATAGTTATTTTAACATTTCTGATAATATGTTAACTTTAGTAACCTAACGCCCATCATCAGCAATCTTATGCCCTTACTTAGCCGACCAATCATAGACAGTATTTTCAGCTCAAAAGTCAAAATAGCATTAAAGGATCAGTCTTTTATTAATTTCATTCGCGTGCGCTTCATAGTTTTATTTCGACCCATGGTGCAAAAAGGTACCTTGTGTACTTTAAATTTAACGGTATGTGGTACCATTTTGCACCAATGGAGCGATTTGATATAAACCAACAATACAATTTTACATTGAAACCATTCAACCGATATTTCATAGTCCTGAGTAACTGGACTAAATGAGTCTGAGAAAACTGGACATAATGCATGTGCGCAAAGTGTCGTCCCAGATTAGCCTGTGCAGTCCGCACAGGCTAATCAGGGACGACACTTTCCGCCTTAATTGGTTTTTTGCTAAGAAGAGACTTCATTTTAACGAAAATTGACTGCACAGGCTGATCTGGGATGACACTTTACGCACAAGCATTATGCCCAGTTTTCTCAGAAATAAATCTGTTAACAGGCTGATTCAGATTATAAATAAAAGTGGGATGCAATCACGTGACAGACAATTTGGCGATGTCCATTCCGAGATTCGTATTTTTCGCCATTGTATGACCTTGAATACCTTTTTTAATGCCGCTCACATTCCAGCCATATAAGCGAGAAAGTGATAAGAACAATAGTAGATTGCAACACAATCTGATTTGAAAAAAGCAATGTATCTAACTCGGCCGAACTACAATTTGATTATTGCCAATGCGCGTGCGTGAGCATTAGGATAAGATGTTTTTAAATACTTTTTATAACGTTGGTTTTTTTACTTGTAAAAACCTTTTGCATTTGCTGAAGAATTCCCGTATATATCAACCACGCAGTATAATATTGAACCCTCTCCCATTCAGAAGCAAAGTGAAAATGACTATGTGCAAACAGCATAAAACCAGAACAGCCTTGGAGTAACTCGCAATTCGTTCAGGTTTTATGCTGTTTGCTACTCACCAGTATATAAGTGTTGGAAAGGAAGCCTTTAAAAAATTGAAGATAGGCCTTTAATTTAAAAGTACTTTCTAAGGGACTACACATGCTTGAAAATACGTATCTAAGTGGTAAAGTGTCAAAACACTCATATACGCATTTCAGGCCATGGTATGTTAAGCCTCGTCGATTCGATAAATTATGCAATGATAGAATAGTAACATATTCTCTGTATGAAGTGGGCATTACAACATAAAACAAGCAATAGACGAGTTTTACATTCCCAAGTTGGGGGATGATCACAGCGAGGAAATCAGGTTCAGTGAGATATGCCATCGAGATCTTTCCGCCAAACCGTTCTTTATTATTTAGGAAATCGTTAAATTGTTTGATCATAGAACCACTTTATGAACATATAGTGTATACGTGTAACAAAAATTGTAAGAGTTCACGTGACAATTACGTACTCCACATTTCACCAGACACACTTCGGCGTCGTTTTATTATAATAAATATGATAACGTGATATTATTTCAGTATTTTTCTTTCTCTGCAGCTTGGAACTATAGCGAGAAGAGAGAGAAAAGAAGAGTATACCACTTTTATAAAGATCACATGATGAAACTATTTGAGCCTTGTTTTGGGATAACTGGGCTTAATGCATAAGCGTAAAGTGTTATCCCAGATTAGCCTGTGCAGGCCGCACAAGCTAATCAGGGACGACACTTTCCGCCCAAACTTGATTTTCGATACGAAGGGACTCACTTGAAACTAAAAATACCAAAAATCGTAAAGTGTCGTCCCTGATTATCCTGTCCAGACTGCACAGGCTGATCTCGGACAACACTTTACACACATGCATTAAGCTCAGTTTTCTCAGAACAAGACCCATATAGTGTATACGTGTAACAAAATTGTAACAGTTCATGTTACAATTAAGTATTCCACATGGTACCATGGTAATCAGTGCAGTAACTCAGGTGTCATTGTTTCGACATTGACTTCATGAAATATGGATAAAATAATAAAACAGACATTTAAGTTTAAGGTAAATTAAACTTCACATAATATAAAATAAGATTGATATTGATAAGATCAACATTACATATGTATAAAAATAGTTTCTAGTGAGCATAAAAGGCGCATGACTGTATATTATGACAATTAACACTTTCTTGTTGGGTTGTTTGGTATAAATTGTTAAACTTATGTGTTTATCTATGCTTTCTTATTTTATTGTTCTTACTAGTGATATTTTAATATATTTGGACCGTGCTCTGTGAAAAAGGGGTTTAATGCATGTGCGTAAAGTGTCGTCCCAGATTAGCCTGTGCCGTCCGCATAGGCTAATCAGGGACGACACTCTCCGCTTTTATGATATTTTTCGTTTAAAGAACGTCTCTCCGTGCTCAAAGTGAGCTTCTGTAATCATCCTATGTCAAGCGTCCAGCATCATTTGGTGTGCGGTATGTGTAATATTTCAGATCGTTACAAATCTAGAGGCCACGTTTGCCATCTAAGCTTTATGGAACTTAGTCAGAAAATATTGGACTGTTTGAACATTATATAAAGATAGAATTTTAGTCACGTGTTTGAAACTAGGTCACTATGTCAAATCATAGAAAAATCGTGTAACCATTCTTGAGTCCACAATAGTGGTCTAAAACAGTGTATTCCTAAGGGCATATTGAATATACTGGACTATACATTCCCAGGGTATGAAACGCAGAGCGTACGTAAGTGTTAATATAGTATTGTTTTGACTGTTACTATCATTTAATATGTATTTATAATATAAAATTTGACAATACTATTATACAAAGTTTGCATTAATATTTAATTATAATTAGCATTGCACCTATCACTCCAATAATTATAAGAATGCGGTACCATATTACTAGAATCAGCCCGGGTATGTTTCCGCGCAAGATGTATGATACGTTGGTGGGATTTACTGCCTCTTTCCCAAAGACCAAGATCTTGTCAGTTATCAGAATGTCCAGTAGATATTTGGACAGCACACAGAAGACCGGGCCTTTGCATCGCTCCTCGATGAAAAGGTTTAACACTAGTCCATGGGAGTGCAATGCGGCTCGAAGCCGGCGCCTCTGCAATGAAAAAAGGTTGCAGTGTAGCAGAATGTGGGTAGCCGTGAAGGGCTCCCGACAACGGTTCCAGAACAATGACATACTCTCCTGCGCCACCGAGTTACAGTGTGTTTCCAATCCTAAGACGCGTCGTGGCTCTGTCAAGCGTCATGGCTCTGTTAAGCGTTATGTCTCTGTCAATCGTCGTGGCTCTGTCAAGCGTCGTGGCTCTGTCAAACGTCGTGGCTCTGTCAAGCGTCGTGGCTCTGTCAAGCGTCGTGGCTCTGTCAAGCGTCGTGGCTCTGTCAAGCGTCTTGGCTATGTCAAACGTCTTGGCTCTGTCAAGCTTCGTGGCTCTGTCACGCGTCGAGGCTCTGTCAAGCGTCATAGTTCTGTCAAGCGTCGTTGCTCTGCCAAGCGTCGTGGCTCTGTCAAGCGTCATGGCTATGTCAAACATCGTTTTTATGTCAAGCCTTGGCTCTGTCAAGCGTCCTGGCTTTGTCAAGCGTCGTGGCTCTGTCAAGCGTCGTGGCTATGTCAAGCGTCGTAGCTCTGTCAAGCGTCGTGGCTCTGTCAAGCGGACTGCACAGGCTAATCTAGGACAACACTTGACGCACATGCATTAAGCCCATTTTTCTCAGAACGCGACTCATTTTATGACGAAAACATTCATGTTCCCATATTGAACCGCGATTGTTTGGAATAATGATTCAAATCGAGTATACATGTTTTGTAAATATTTCCTTAATTACCATCTCTACGGTATCAGGTTTGGTATGAATCGCATACGTATTACCTATGTATGTGACACCACATTGAAGTCTTGTCTAAGTACATGCTTAAACAGCATAGCAAGCCTAAAGTTAAATGGCTTGTGCATGGACTCAAAAGGACCGTTTCACAGATTTTGGCATGTATTGTAGTGTATCATTAAATGCTTTATATTAATAAATGTAAACATTTGATCTAAAAAGCTTCAGTTTAAAATCAAGAAAGAAACAAAAAAGTAACCCTCAACTGGGCTCAAATCACTGACCCCTGACGTTAAAGTCTAATGCTTAGACCACTCGGCCATCCGTTCTCATACAATGAATAATGTATTTTATACTTTATATAAGCAATCCTCGTAGTGTCACAAAATAAATATAACGACAACAACAGAACTCCTAAGATTATTCAGTCGTATCGCGTTGCAACAATTTAAAATTTTCAGGTTTTTAAATCGTCAAAAGATGCATAAAATGTATATTTCAGAGCATGGTAAATGTTCAGTATTACTGTTTCATCACAAAGATCATAACTAAAACGAAAATTTACGAATCTGAAACATTTCTTTTTAATTTTGTCACTTAACAAAAACGTGAAAAGGTCCCTTTATATGCATTCCTTAATAACGTTAGTATTAAATAAAATATTGTAGAAATCGCTCCTACTGGACATTGTTTATCAAATCAAAACAACATACGGACGCATCGCTTTTGAGAAAAAATATACATGTATCATAACCCATTTATGCCTAGTGGACTCTCCCATCCTTCTAAATTGAATCAATTTATTTCCAAAATTAGGGATGTCTAATATATTTATTTCTATATTTAGAATACTTCTTACAGAAATTCCATTAAGCAAACAGCGAAGACCCAGATGAGACGCCGCATGATGCGGCGTCTCATATGGGTCTACGCTGTTTGCAAAGGCCTTTTTTTCTAGACGTTAGGCTTAAATGGGTTAAAGTCATGCGACAGCTTTGGGATGCCTTGTACTTTGATTGTTGTTAAACTTATGATACTGCAGTACAGTATTTCCTCGTAAACTAATGATGATCGTGTCGAAACACAAAAAGACATTGACTTTTGCAGTCGTTTCTGTCAAATATTGTTTTATGTTATATATCTGCTTTGCTTCTACTATAGCATGTTGTCTAAATTTCGAACTTTTAAAGACCTTGACATGATATAGTTGGTAAGGACATTCAATGTAATGTGAATAGGACTTATCAAACTTTATAGGTCATGTATGGTTTTAGAAGGTGGTTTAATAAACCCAAATCACTCTGTTAAAACCCAAATGAAGACCGATGCGAAATATCATGTACTTACTTTTGGTCTTATCATGTGTTTTTTCAGATACACCGGACTCAGCATGTATTCTTCTACGAGATAAACGAAACTTTTATGAACGTATCTGTTTCAATAATCTACTAGTTTTAAATGGCCCGCACACGTGGTTGAATAAGGTGAGAGGTTATGACATACGATCCATTGTCGCATGACGCGGCTCATAGACCAGCGCTATTAAGACAATATTGCATCATTCAAACCAATAGCGCTACTCGAAAGAGCCTGGATGTACATGTGATTGGCATCAATATTTTTGTTGGTTACCGGTATATTTCGTGATGTTCCATTCACAATTCTTTGGTATCCTAAATCTGTAAAATCATTTTAACCTCGCTCTGGAAAAATCGGGCTTAATGCATATGCGCTAAGTGTCGTCTCAGATATGCCTGTGCAGTCCACACCGACTAATCAGGGGCGACACTGTCCGCTTTCAGACCTAGTTAAGTCATATGGTACAGATTTAGCTTTGATTCCAACCGATTCCTATTTCGGATTCAACGTTGAGTGAAAGCCGTGTTGTTGTTGTTTTTTTCAAACCTTTATGTTACATTTAATCGTAACTGTTTTACACCTGTATTTAGTATCTATTCATATGAGACCATCTCAAGGTGAAAAAAGAATGCTTAACTGCTTCTTGTTAATTGCTTTTGCTCAATAAACATTTGAAAAAAAAATGCGTGCCAATTTCGTTGTTGCAGATATCAATCTTGAGAGTAGCGACTGCTTGATTACTTCTTGACATTCGCTTTTTGATCTATATGCAATTCGTATTTGTGCTCAAAAAGTGAATGTTGCTGACAACCGCTTTGAAATATTTACATTTATACCGTTTTAAATACAGGCATGTCGAGAACATCTTTTTAAGAAATTAATATAAATTTGAATAACCAGTTATGAATTTAAATGACATGTTCATGTTGAAATATTCTGAACGACATTTAACTATGTTCAACTTTATTTTATTTATCTTAAAAGTCAATGCATCGGGAGTTAGAAAAGGATATGGGCACAAACAATATATTCATAAATTTATACATGTACTCACATTTGTGTTAATAAGACCTTGTAAAACATTGATCTGTCAATATCAAAGAAATCGAAATTAAAACATCTACCGGTAATTTAAGTTCTTTTAATCGGGAAACTAACAAAGCAAAGGTAAATGAGCTTTTAAAGTTTTAAAAGAGAAGTGGTCATGTAAACCACGACTTGAAAGAGAAAACGAGCCAGTTAAGTTTTTTTTAATTATTATGATTTTTACTTAGTCTTGATAGACTTAGTAAAGACTGTTTAATAAATTGTAAATTGATCCACTATGTATAAATAAAGAGAAGAGGTAACAAAATCATGTACTGATTTTACAGTACCAAATAAACATTTGTAAAACAAGTTAATTTAGCTGCAACAAAATATGAAGATTTTAATACAGTGTTAATAGTATACTATATCGTAAAAAGAAACTGATTTCGGTCAGTTATATTATGTTTGCAAAGACTCTGGCATCTTATTTCACGATAAATGTAATCTGGCCCTTATGAATATTTCGTTGAAACCGAAAATAATCGTTGCCGAATCTGAATTAAGATAATAAGTACCGTTTATAATTGATATGGATATTTGATGAGACCTGCATACATGCATGTATAATGCGGCCACATCTCATCCGCTCGGTTTCCTAATTACAGCAACACAGAGCTAATTACGTATTTTTCTATATAGTTTTATGTCTATTCGATAATTATCTGTTTATGGACTTTGTATATGAACGAGTTTGTGGGCAACATTATGTGTAAAAATCCGCCTTGACACCAACTGCATACGATAACAGTTTATAGTCAGATACACGAACTACTTGGCAGAATTGCACCTCAAAGAAAATGCGACTGAGTTATGTTGTTACTTGTATTGCTCTGACATAAACAGTGCACTATAATATAAATAAAATTAATATATAATAACATATTTAAAACTTAAAATAATTTCATAAAAAGGTCAACAATATGTAAATACGTATTTTGAGAAAAATGCAGGTGGAAACCATGGAAACCATGATGTTTGGTGTTCGAACCCGATACTGATCCACTGTACCATCACATGGCGAGGTTTCTGATGTGCCGCTGTTAATGTTTATCGCTTGTATATTTTGAAGCAAATGTATTCATCTTGTCTTCGGTTTTCGTAAATTTTCCTTACGGACAGTTAATTAGGACCAATTCAAATATATCGTATACTAATTGATTGAATAATAATTGATATGGTCGATCACGAAATTGTTTAGAATCGATGGTATTCCGACATCATTAAATAAATTCCGAACGCGGAAAACATTATGTAGTTGCTAATAATAAGTATGTCTAACACTGAGTGTGTTCAATGTAATGGTTGTTTTCGCACCGCATCGCATCGCCTTCGTCATTACTTTGGGACTCTATAATCAAATATCTCATCGCCCGTGTCGGGATCTCCCACTTCCGGTTGGTAGCCCGTTTAGACGTATTCAGGAGCGTTGATCGTAAGACGAGGCAGGTTGGCTAACAAAGGGGAGACAATTTGAATAAAAGTTAGAACTCTTGTTTGAAATGTGTATGTTTACCTGGATCATACCTATGCAGAAGTATCACGTCCGCTAGTAACAGTAGAAGTAGAAGTAGAAGTAGTTGTTGTGGCAGTTGTACAAAAGTACAACAGAAAAGAAATAACAATAACATGTATGTCACCTTTGGTTGAATATAAGGGAAGACTGCGTTTAGCCCCAGGCGTCGATGTAGGTTGGTTTCCATGGTGAATAGTCCACGTGATGACGTCAGGAGCCTTGTGTTTCCAGAAGTTATCGCTGGTTGTGTAGAAAAACGTTCCATCGGCGCTCCAGTGCAGGGTGTCGAACTGAATATAAAATAATATAATAAGGACTGTATTCCTGTGACATTGACAGAAAAGCATGGGTAGCAGAATTGTGTGGATTATTATCTAGTCATGTCGAATAACTATTAAAATTTATATAAACCATCACCAAATTATGTAATGTTTACAACGGCAACGCTATGTGGAATGACTCATTCAGTGACAGATAAATCTACGCAAGGACGAACAAACCCGAGTTGAATCAATACGCAGGATGCGATCAAGCGATTTGCTCACAGGCAACTTGTAGAATGTATGGTTTTAAACAGGCTAAGAAAGAGTAATATTGAAAACAACATGAAATTAATAGCCTAAAGTTTAATAACTGGACGTAAAAAATCTAAAACAAATTGTAGCTCCAATGGGATTCCCGGGGTTCCATGTGTAAAATAACTTACGTCTTAACATTTCTTCTTATCCGGCAAGTACAATACTTACGTGTAATTTCATATCGTGTGGTCTCTGCAATTTTCACGAAATTACAAGAAATATTCCAAATTATTTTCCCGTCATAAACGATTTATTATCTCAAACCATTGATTACTTATTTACAAAATGATTGATTATCTGCATCTATATGGTCCACGTGTTATTTCATGTATTAATATGCACTGTTTGTTTTTGTTTTACACACATGCTAAGTTATACATATGTGAACAGTTAAAACATAAGTCGCGTTTTATGCGGCCAGCGTAGTTCCAGACCAGCTTGCACAATCGCGCAGTCTAGTCCGGAGCTACACTGTCGGCTATACATTGACGTCATACACTCGGAAGTCATAGTTGTCGCCTTTTCCCGTGGTCATAATACGGTCGTCATCGAGACGATAAACGTTTGCCATGACAATTTTGACGGCCTCTCTGTCACATAGCTCAAAAGGTTCTATCTCTGAAACATACATTCGAACCTCGTTGTGGGATGACTGGGCTTGGTGCATGTGCGTAAAGTGTCGTCCCAGATTAGCCTATGGTAACTGCACAGACTAATCTAGAAGGACACTTTCCGGTTTTTTTTTTCGTTTATAGGAAGTCTCTACAAAAAGAAAATCCAGTATATGCGGAAAGTGTCGTACCTGATTAGCCTGTGCGGACTCCACAGGCTAATCTGGAATGACACTTTAAGCACGTGCATAGAAAACAGTTTTAAAAGAACTCGTCTCATTAGATAAGGACCTTCATAATACTTACATGAAAAGTAAGAACAAACTTCGATTGCGGCATCTGTATGTGTTCTTATGTGATTCAAAATATAAAAGATCTGACATGCGTTGTCATTTAAAACCATATTTTATCAAACGAGATAAATAATGTTGGTGGAAAGCGAGCCTTTGTATATAATAATTTAAATACACGGGAAATGATGTTTGGATATAGAAATATATAGTTGCCTCTGAATTGACCAGAAAAGATCGATGTCATTCCAGTCTCAATATGAACAATTGTGGGTGTACATATCAGTGGTCAGTTATACAAATAATATAATGTATGTCGTTTTATTGGTAAAATCATGTAATAAAAAGATAGGAAACTCGTCGATAAAGAAACTTATCTATTTGCAAGAACGGGACAAACAGCCTACTTTGTTCAGTGTCCCAGCAGAAAAGTTGAACTTCATTGTCTGTGCGCTCGCCCACGTAACCTCCGATGAAGAACAAGCGGCTGCTGACTCGGGTCAACAACATGTAGGAGTCGAACAACATGTATCTCCCTCCGTACCGCCGGCCTGAAACTAGCGCGGAACTTATCTATGCCTCGTTCTTGGAAAACTGGGCTTAATGCATGTTCGTAAAGAATCCTCCCAGATTAGCCTCTGCAGTTACCGCTTTTATCAAATGTTTCGTTTAACGGAAGTCTCCATTCTATGAGGAAAGTGTCGTCCCTGATAAGCCTGTGTGGACTGGACAGGCTAATCTGGGACGACATTTTACGTACATGCATTTAGCCCAGTATTCACAGAACGCGGATAATATAAGTTATAAAGGCAATCAAATTAGCGACAAGGGTGCAAACATGTGTTTACAGAAAATAACTATTTGTTTAAATAAAACTGAATTTCTTCAACAGATTAACAGGAAGAAACAGACGCATTGGTTCACAACATACGTTCATAGTCGATTACACTTACATAGTCTTATAACATAATTATGGAGCAAACACCATAAACTGATCTTGAAAACAATATTCGCAAAGTGCGCTTTATTGATAGTATATGTTATGCTAGTATGCAATGCGTACACAGAAAAAGAAACGCCGTTAACATTGAAATATATTGTACGATATATGCCGCGAAATTTCAACGTATGTTTAATTCTGAGAGGTAAAGATACTTTCGCATCTCCTGAACGTACTGTTTGATATCTCATACATGCGAGAGTGAGTGACAAGGTCCATCAACACTACAGGTCCAAAAGCTACCGTCACTGCAGCGAGCGTTCCCGGATCGTTCACCTGTAAAACAACGATATGAGCCTCGCTCTGGGAAAGCAGGGCTTAAGGCATGTACGTAAAGTGCACTTCGCAGAGACGACACTTTCCGCCCTGACTTGATTTTCGCTAAGAATAGACCTTTTTTAACGAAAAATTCCGTAAAAACGAAAAGTGTCGTCCCTGATAAGTCTGTGCGGACTGCACAGGCTAATCTGAAATAACTCTTTACGCACATGCATTAAGCCCATTTTTCGCAGAACGGGGTTTATTTCGATTGATCACCGTTTTCAACAGAATACAAGTCATATCGTCGCGGCCGGTTAACATACACTTTTAATTGGCTAGCTGATGTCCAATTACTTAGTACACATGCTTTTACCAGATCTGTTAACTGGCCTACTTGAATCAGAGGTATGGGGAGAATGGTCGTATACATATGAACACATCACTTGCGAATGTAAATGTTCGTCACAACATTAAAAAAACAAACAGCAATACAGTTTTGAGATGTTCACTGCTTGCTACTACACTTGTACAGTACAGGTGGCATATGACATAATATTAAGAAAGGTATAAAAACTGACCACAACTTGGTAGATCTCCTTCTTGTGCCCAGTTTTTATTATGGCGTCAATGCAGCCGTTTGTGATCATGTACAGTTTCACGTTCTTGCCAAAACGTGACAAAACGTGACGTCACGAGGAGTTCTACAATGGAAGAATGACGTCATAGACAGAGATAAAGTGGGCGGAACGGTTTCTTACACGTTCTGACCCAAATCGTTCAGTTAGCAAAATCTTTAAATCATGAATTTGATTTCTTAGTGACGCGGAATAGTAATGACACACCATGACCGGAATATTTTATAACTATGTTGTGAATACTGCCACCTCCACACATGAATTGTAAAATGTAAATAAGAATAGTACGTACGCTTCCGTTTGGTCAAGATACACACTCGTGTATCGACTACTCGACACGGAAACACGATGCTGACGTCCATCTTTTCAAGGTCAAACAAGTAAAACTTATCGTAAATTTCCATGACCACTGATCTGTTGTCTGCTTCGTAAAACCTCGTGTTTGCATTGCAGGCCACCTTCTGTTGAGTATAACGTTTGCAAGTATGACGCACGATATTTTGTTATTTTTGAATGAAAAGTGTACTTAATTGGACTGTTTTGTAATCAAATTAATCATGAACGTATCTTAAGTATCGAATAATTTTCAGGGGGAATGCAACATTTTACAAAAATATGGACGCTTTAAGTGTAGAAAGAATAATTACATGAAAGAAACTCAATAAAAAATATTTGAAAACAAAACTGTAATTAATTGATTATTTATATGAGCCGCGTTCTGAGAAAGACTGGGCTTCACGCATTGCATAGAGTGTGCAGTCCGCAGAGGCTTATCAGGGACGACAGTTTCCTCACTGAAGTTTCGTAAAAAAGAGACTTTATTTTAACGAAAAAATTCAACAAACGTGGAAAGTGTCGTATCTGATTAGCTTGTGCGGACTGCACAGGCTAATCTGGGACGACAATTTACGCACGTGCATGAACCCTACTTTTCACAGAACGGGGCTCATATAGACGTCATCATTATATGTTGTCGAAATTCATTGAAGCAAATAGGAGCAATACACATACAATTAGCAAAGAGCGAAATAAAAACCGTCGTCTAACAAGTTCTCGGATGGCGCGGTATTCCAGTCTGCCGACATCATACACGCCGACTATGTTCGGCGAGTCCTCTCCCGCACTGCCGGTCACGAACAACGCATCCTGGTGGTCCAGTGAAACACGTCCTGTGGAGACAGACTTTATTGAGGCTACCGGTAATTAAAGAATAATTGTTAGTGTTCCGAATGATATTGCGGTGTATTTGTACTTGATAGCGAAACCATTAATATTTTCTAAAAACAATAATGTGTAACATTAAACATTTAACTAATATAATTGTTATGGTGGTCCGCCGGAAAACACTTTCTGTGTAGACAGACTTTATTGGGGCTAATTAAAGAAAAATGTTAGTTTTCTTAATGCTATTGCGGTGTATTTTTACTTTATAGCGAGGCCATTGAAATGTTTTTTTTCTCTGCGCACACAGTCCCCGTTGTTGTTTTATTGAATAATATGTGTAACCTTTAACTAATATAATTTTTAAGTTATATAATAAGCAAATACGTTTCTCTGAAATATTTCTTTACAACAAAAATAAATATAAATAAGCTGTATGTTATTAAAGTCGCGAATCAAGAGGACTAAAAACATGCGCTAAAAATAACAACTTGAACTTAATAAAATATAATAAATGACGTTACAATTGAAACGAAACCGGAAACGAAACAGCCCTAAAAATAAGTAAAATATAATTATATATGAGCCGCACTCTGCGAAATTAGAGTTTAATGCATGTGCGAAAAGTGTCGTCCCAGATTAGCTTGTGAATCTGCACAGGCTATTTACGGACGACACTATTCGCTTTAATAGAAATTTTCGTTTAAAGGAAGTCTCTTCTAAAGTAAAATCCAGTCTAAGCGACAAGTGTCGTTCCTGGTTCGCCTGTGCTGACTGCATGACCTAATCTGGGTTGACACGAAACGCAAATGAATTAATCCCCGTTTTACCATCGCCTGTGTTGACTGCATGACCTAATCTGGGTTGACACATAACGTATATGAATTTATCCCCGTTTTACCATCGCCTGTGCTGACTGCATGACCTAACCTTGCTTGACACGTAACGCAAATGAATTAATCCCCGTTTACCATCGGCTGTGCGGACTGCATGACCTAATCTGGGTTGACACGTAACGCAAATGCATTTATCCCCGTTTTACCAGAATATATATTTTTATATTTTATATATTTTTTTAATTATCGCTAGTTACTCGATCCTTTCTATTGGCGCCAGCGTCCTGGCCTGCCGATCTGTGGTCCTCTTTTTGTCCCGGGATCGAGCCCACACCCTGAGGTTGTTGTCTTTTGCAATCGTTACCACCGTTACCATGTCAACGGTGCGCGCGCCTTTCAGATCATTTGTGTATTCCAGACGATCTTCCTCCTGTCGCGAAGAGCGGTGCACGATGCCGTGAAAATATGCCACATCTTGTAATCGTAATCGATGATACAGGCCGAACCATGAATAGCTGAATAAATAACATTTTTTTTCCTAACCAAAGTCCTATTATTTATTCATATATTTATTTATGTATGTATGTATTTTTGTATTATTTTGTATTTATCTATTTAATAAATGTTATTTTTTTATTTTTTAACGAAGAACTGAAATATATTACGTAACTTGTGTTTGGTAAGCCTTCTGAATCGTTACTGCATGTAAAGATTTTACATGGATAAAGATTTGAGCCTCGCTCTGGGAAAACTGGCTTCATGACTGTGCGTTAAGTATCGTCCTTATTCGGTTGTGAAGTCCGGACACGCTAATCAGGGACGACACTTCCGCCTTAATTGGATTTTCTTTTAACGAAACATACCATAAAGCGAAATGTGTCGTCCCTAGTTAGTCTGTTCAGACTGCACAGGCTTATCTGGGACCACACTTTACGTACTAGCAAGAAGCCCCGGTTTACCCATAGCGAGTCTCTAATACATTCTTTATCTTAGTAAATACTTGTATACATATATAGTATGTGCGGACTGCACAGTCTTATCTGGGACCACACTTTACGTACTAGCAAGAGGACTGCACAGTCTTATCTGGGACCACACTTAACGTACTAGCAAGAAGCCCCGGTTTACCAATAGCGAGTCTCTAATACATTCAATATCTAAGTCAATACTTGTATTCATATACAGTCTGTGCGGACTGCACAGTCTTATCTGGGACCACACTTTACGCTGTTACCAAAATCGCCGTTGAGTAGCGGTATGTCCATACATTGTTCACCTGTAAACAGGAATGCGATAATGAAGGTTATATAATCTTTTTTATTAAAAACATATAACATCGGATACTTTTGGCAGTTGAATCGATTCCATTTCATAGCAAGACCAACGTATTAATGTCTTTTGAGATGATTCTAAGAGCGCACCCCGAGTGTGGATTTAATAAGTGATAGCCCGGTCGCAAACGAACAAACTATCGACTGCATCATTGCAACCGTATAAGAGTTGAATGCAACTGCAGCGTGCAAACTACCAATTCTTTGCAATGACCGGTAATCGTGGTATGTTTGTATGTTTTAGTTGGGGTTTTTGTTATAAAAAAAGTAAATAATAATAATAAGTTCATGCCTGTTAAGTTTTATGGAGTTTAATTGCTACTTTTAAATGTGGAAGATACATTTTAAATATGTATTTTACATTTTAAGTATACATTTTCTTTGAGAGGTGAAATGACGTTGTGTTTATGAATTTACAGCGAATCAGAACTGATTGTTGATAAAATTATCCGACATTCGTTGTTATTTTATTTCATATCATTTATTCGTCCCGAAAATTCGTCAGTAACCACCAAAACCGTTGAATAACAATAGGGTGTTTGAAAAGAAACTCGTGACAGGTTCTATCCTAGTATATAGAGAAAGTCATTTTCGGCTTGGCCTAATTATTGTGTTGATGTTCTGTTTGTTTGTAAAAATATGTTGTTGGTTTATGATAAGAACACATATTAATATTTCAAATACTAGCAAAATACAAATTAACATGCATACATACACAATCAAAAATATATATTTCAATATAGAGTTTTTTATTGGTAATGCTCACCTGTTTGCAGACCTTTTACTTTTATTACGTTGCCAAATTTCATGGCGATCCACTCATCACCATGACAAAACGCGACCTTTTTAGACTGACCTTTACCCGTCACATTGCGTAGCAACCGTGGGGGTCGACCTTGATGTTCCAGATTTTGATCTCCTCCAACGACCCGCGGACTAAAGAAGGTCACGGACTCTAGATTACACGGATATGAAACGGGACCGTTACGCCAAATATCTTGTTGTGTCTAAGTCACGTGACCGTGTCGTATCTGTCGATCTTTTATCGAAGCGCCGATGTTATACATTTGATGTACCCACTCACGTATTTTGTTAAATTATAGTTTCATTTCTAGGCCGATTTTGACAAATTATATATCATTAGAAAGCTTACGTAATGTAGTTTTCAGATATATAAATATATATTTTTCTTCTGATTTTGGCAGCTCGGCGAGTTATAACTTTAACTTTTGCAAATATCATACCGTTTTGGAGTTTTAGAATCTAGATTTACGGTTGACATGCTCGTACTTTATACCAATTTGTAGCGTTTATATTTGGAGTTCAGTTTTAAAAATAACATCTTGCTTAGGAGAATAGAATTCTGTATATGATAGAAAAAAAATTGGTTTAAAAATGAAAGCAAGTAAGGAATGAAGGCGGAAATAAGTAGCGCGCGGGCCTAACGAACCGAACTGATGGCGATTATGCTTTTGTTTAGATACCGGCCATTGAATTTCCTTTGCCACGATTATTATATTTTTTATGGAATATATTGAAATATTTTGTTCTAGAGACATATCCATAAAGCTAAGTATTAATGAAGCTTAATAAATTTACGATTTCAGCTCTTGATTATAACACAGAAAGGGTGTTAATTTTATGATGAAACAGCGTATACAAATGTATAGCGGACCCTCTTGATATTTTTCGGCTTTGCATACTTCAAATATAATGGGTGTCAAAACATTCATCGTTTGTTGTTTATTATCAAAAAGGTAATTATGTAAAATTATATGAAAGGTTATTAACCTTAAATTATCAATTAATTAAAATTATTTAAAGATTCTTGAAAATCACGGTCAACTGTCTATGCATGTATATTGAAATATCTTTATAAGTTAACAGAGTTATAAATATATAGAATTCTAAATTAAAACTCTGTATTATTTGTATTTTTCGGAAAGATTATTTAACCCCGTTGTGGTCAAATGAGAATGCTGTTTTTAATTATGTTGTTCCGTACACTACCATACACTCTTTATAGGACTACGAAATGACGGAGTTTTTTTACCGGTACCCGCTAAATACGTTAAATGTTAAGTATTAGATTTTTTAAATGTTTAAAATGTACATGTATAGGTATTAAGCACTTATAATTATTGTGATTTAGCTGGCTGACATCTATACAGTATTTAGTTTATGGCAATCTGTATGGGCAGATGACTATAAATGTTTTCAATACGCTACATATCTTATAAACGCAAAATTGAGTATTTGGCGTTACATTACTCCAAGAAATGACCACTAATACCACGAGAAGACATGGAGGTATCATAAAAAGTGTAAACTGACCAGACATTGCCACCTGTGGTTAGGGACCAATATACAAGTATAGGTCCCTGCTCTGGCGTATGACACCATAGTGTTATTTAGTATTGGTCGGCACAGTTTCTGATCATAACGAGATTATTGAACACAGGGGCAATAAAACCACAGATCTATCAATAAACAAGATTATTGAGATATCTTTTTTTGAACACCGCGATGAAAATGCTCAAACCATGGACTCTAGATTACACGGATAAGAAACATGGCAACATTCTCAGAATCATCACTGCTATATGTGTAATCACCTAACAATTCGTCTAAAAATAATTTATATATTTGAGTTGAAGACGATGTACTGTTGTTTAAGTCTGAATAAACTATCTGTCTGCCTGTCTAAATCCAAGCCGTCATCGCTCCGGTGAAAAGAAATCTGATTTTCAATAGTTGGACATGATGCCCTGATGTCAAAATACGAAATGACCCGCGTAACACGGACCGTGATTTTCAAGAATCTTTAATAAATTGATAACTTAAGGTAAATAACATTTCAAATAATTATACATAATTACCTTGTTGATAATAAACAGCAAACGATGAATGTTTTTGACACCCATTTTATTTCAAGTATGCATGCAAAGCCGAATAATATCGAGAGGGTCCGCTATATACGCTGTTTCATCATAAATTTTACACCCTTTCTGTGTTATAAACAAGAGCTGAAATCGTTAATTTATTAAGATTCATTTATAATAAGCTTTATTGATATGTTTCGTGAACAAAATACTACAATATATTCCATAAAAAATATAATAAGATGGCAAAAGAAATTCAATGGCCGGTTTCTAAACAAAAGCATAATCGCCAAGACCGTAGCATCAGTTCAGTGCGTTAGGAACGCGCGCTACATTTTCCCGCCTTCATTCCTTATTTACTTTCGTTTTTAAACATTTTTTTTTCTATCGTATACAAAATTCTATTCTCCTAAGCAAGATGTAATTTTTAAAACTGAACTCCAAATATAAACGCTACAAATTGGTATTAAGTACGAACATGTCAACCGTAAATCTAGATTCTAAAACTCCAACACGGTATGATATTTGCAAAAGTAAAGTTATAACTCGCCGGGCTGTCGAAATCAGAAGAAAAACTTAATATATATTGATATATCTGTTTACTACGTAACGTAAGCTTTCTAATGATATATAATTTGTCAAAACGGCCGAGAAATGAAACTATAAGTTATCAAAAGACGTGAGTGGGTACATCAAAATGTATAACCTCGGCGCTTCGCTGTACGCTAATCGTAAAAGATCGATAGCCACAACACGTTAAAACGCGCGGTGGTAAAACATAAAATGTGTATTTCTTGTGTTTAACTCGCTATAAATCCATTAATAACAACGGGAATATACTAAAAGTTATATTTTTTGAAAGAGGAATTAATAAGCAACAAGATAACGTATAAACCAATAAAATAAAATCGGATGAATAGTTTTTGCATAAGTTTGAATTTACTACAGTAAGGGTCAAATACTCGATTCATCTCCTGTCAATATACACTCCGTGAGAAGGTCAAGCGTTAATAATCTCTCTATATGAGACCATATTGTTTAGCGTTTCACGTTTGTTTACAGATTAGAACCAATTTATTTTGGTTTCGTTTCAGTAGATGACTGTGAATTGTTTCATTTTTCATCACATCATTAAACGGTAAATACGGACCTCTCTCGTTCAATATTTGTTTCATCGCAATGGAAATATGTGGCCTCGATTACGCTTATATGTGTTGATAAAGAAAGTTCAAAACTGTAATAAAATATCCACTCTTACAATTTATACATGTCGAAAATTGCGAAACTAAAAACGTTAATTCAGTTTCGTAAAACCGCCTAAAAAAGCAGCTCTTTTATAAAGTTAAGCCATAACGTATAATGCACATGTGATTACGTAATTTCCACATGACGTGAATGCCGTGTAGCAGTTGACCCCCGGGACGCTCCAGGATGTTGACATCGGGCTCGAACCACACTTTCGAGCTATATTCACGTAAGCGCTGCTTGAACTTGGCTGTTGTCTGAAACGAAACACTGCATAGAGCCGCGTCATGCGAATATGGGTCGTATGCCGATTGCGCACTCTGGTCAGGAGTTACTTTGTCCTCTTTAAAGTCACGCGATATTTCGTGATGTCAATAGTAGACATGGTAGCTCCTGATCCGACTGAATGAATGCGCAGGCTGGCCTGGGGCTTCGCTGACCACATACGGCAAAAGAACAGTGTTCGCATGAAGCGGCTCAATTTATACAGAACTTTTAAGAAAACATTTCTCGGTTATTTTCCTTGTTAAAAGTCTGTATACATATAACGTATTATAACATCAAACAGCATATTTTGATTATTTTTGGTGAAAAAGAGTGTTCCACTAGTATGCGCGGGGTTTCTTAAGTAGTAACGGTTGTCAAATAATGATGAGAAATTGGGTGAAATATTTGGGTTTTCTTTATGTACGAAATATTGACAAGTATATCAGTAGCGAGTATGCAAACATATCGTTTATCGTTTATTCTTATGACTTTATTCTTACGATAGAAATTAAAAAGGATAATATGTATATTCAAATAATGTATATATGCAATGTTAAGATAAAGTCTGAACAATTAATAATGGGAGGTATTTACAAAACTAAGACCTGGTTAAGATTTATTTAAAGTAAGAAAGCAAACACACTCAGGGTGGGGTATAATTGGAATCAATAACATGGAAAGTCAGACCTGATTAAATCCAAATAAGAACACATTGAGTCCAGAGTCGGCATATAGATACGAGATTATAAGTAACACTCATGGTCAATAAACAGCACAGATGAAAAGGTCACCTATTGTCTGGGGTACAAAAGTTATAGTACTGACGAAAGTAACAGAATTACTCTATATCAATAAAAATTGATTAGTACCAATATATATTGATTAAATTTTAGTATATCCGCCAAGCAAGTGAATACATGAAAAAGTGTTCCTTCTAGAATATTCTGACAAATCAACCAATGAATAATAACCATACTAGCTGAGGACCAATCAAAAGTTTAAAAGAAAAATATGCAAATTAATTTGGGGGCAAAATGGGGATGTTTGGAAGGAGAGCGGCACTCCGCGGTTGAGTTAGCGTTTAGACTTGGAGGTGTACGGATCGAGAAAGATACGATCATGTAGCTATCAGACTGTAGTTGTATAACCGAAAATATTAAGTATGGTAGACATTAAATTGGACTAGAAACTGATACATGGTGTTGTTGAATATTACGGGTGAAATACCACTTATCCGTGCTCAATAGCAACCAGCTCTAAAACGTAATAAAACTTTTGGGAGATATTTACATAAACTAAGATTTATTTCAAGTATGAACACGAATACGTTTACACCCAGGGTGGGGTAAATCAATTGAAAAGTTTAATACCATATGTTAAGATTAGGAAATTGAAGGATTATATAACTGACAGACATTTGATTAACGGAACAGGTCAACCTTACTTCAAACTAATGAAATTTAAATAATTGATTATATAAGTGTAATTCCAATTTCCCAAGGTAAATAACGATACAAGTTCGGATTGAATGTATATCGGGATCTGCATAATTGATTAAAAGAGTGTTCGGTATCGTTCCAAACGACGCACAATACCTGTATCGTATATCGACCTAATCTTATTGACCGACGCTTTCGTATGTTTGCACATAAGACATTATACAAATATACGCGTATCAGACCAGCTAATGATAACGCACTTGACAACGACGTAAATTAACGCTAGCTTATGCCCTACAGCTCTCAAGTAAACACCTTTTTAGGCGTAGATAACATTTTAACACAGTTTGTAAATATCCTTCAAAGCAACACAGTCCTTTTATTAGTATAATGCAAAAGATACAACTATATTGCTATAATACATTAAATTTTTGATACTGATCATATATATAGTTTTTTTTCGTTTCTTTATAAGAATAACTACATTAAGACAAGGGATTTTGTTTGTAAATTGTTGTTCTCTAAGTAAATAAAACATAATAAAGCACAATGCATTTTATTGAATAGACAAATGCGTATAGTTTAAATAAAACATAATAAATTTGTGTCATGAGAATCGCGTTTCTTTGCCACATTCATTTTATTTGGGTATATTATCACAGGTGTGATAAGTAATCTGAGTGCTAATATAACAAATTCGATTTACTATAACTATGTAAATAGAAAGCCCGTTTACCATTCCATGTAATTGACCCTATAAGATTTACCAATGCGATACAAGTTAAGGAGAAAAGCAGCGCTCCTGACATCGTTGGCGTGGTTTGCCTGCAGCAACATGCGTTCATAACGCATTTGAGATCGTGATCAGATCTTAACACCCCGACAAAGAAGAAGAATATGTCATCGACATACCGATATCTTCGACGACGATGTATCCGTCGAGAATCAGATGACGTAACAGACGACTTCAATTAGGATCCAACATTGTCGACATGGATCCAAATTGTGAACCAGCATCAGTACCATACAACGAGTGGGCTGTTAATGGACATTTCACGCGTCGTCGAAAATGATTTTTAAAGATACGATGATATGAATGGACTTGATGATGAAAAATCGCGCGTACTTTGTACATATATTAGGTGAACATTTTATCATCTATGAACTAATATATATATGTGTGTTACCTTTATGTCATGTACATAAACACTAATTATAATACTACAGTCATGAATGCAGACATTCTCCAGAACTATATATAATAAACGTTTGACGTATTCTAAATCGTGCAACAGCCGAGGTCCAACAGCTTCTCCGACCGACCATCATCGTCTTCATTCGGAAGCCGTCGTTTCAATCGACTGCATGTTACCATCTACAACCAGATGTCTCATCTCTTCACCTAGACGCCACATCGCCTCCAGCGAAGATGTCAAAAATGGACACTATTCGTATTGGATTTCCCAAATCAGTGACGCATTCCACGTCATTGTGATTGACATTGACTATTTAAATATTCCGACGTTTTATTATTTCAGCAGAAACATTCGATAAAAATTTCATTAATAATATGCAGATTTTCATCATATATATGTTTTCGTCACTTATGTTTTCATGTTTGCGTGTTTGATTTTTTCATCGTATGTGTTAATATGTTTTCGTTTACTTCCATACTTACATTCTTAAAGATTTTTCTGTATCCTAAAATACATAAAAATCAAATTGAGAGGATAAGTTGTGTCAAATAATGATGAGAAATTGGGTGAAATATTTGGGTTTTCTTTATGTACGAAATATTGACAAGTATATCAGTAGCGAGTATGCAAACATATCGTTTATCGTTTATTCTTATGACTTTATTCTTACGATAGAAATTAAAAAGGATAATATGTATATTCAAATAATGTATATATGCAATGTTAAGATAAAGTCTGAACAATTAATAATGGGAGGTATTTACAAAACTAAGACCTGGTTAAGATTTATTTAAAGTAAGAAAGCAAACACACTCAGGGTGGGGTATAATTGGAATCAATAACATGGAAAGTCAGACCTGATTAAATCCAAATAAGAACACATTGAGTCCAGAGTCGGCATATAGATACGAGATTATAAGTAACACTCATGGTCAATAAACAGCACAGATGAAAAGGTCACCTATTGTCTGGGGTACAAAAGTTATAGTACTGACGAAAGTAACAGAATTACTCTATATCAATAAAAATTGATTAGTACCAATATATATTGATTAAATTTTAGTATATCCGCCAAGCAAGTGAATACATGAAAAAGTGTTCCTTCTAGAATATTCTGACAAATCAACCAATGAATAATAACCATACTAGCTGAGGACCAATCAAAAGTTTAAAAGAAAAATATGCAAATTAATTTGGGGGCAAAATGGGGATGTTTGGAAGGAGAGCGGCACTCCGCGGTTGAGTTAGCGTTTAGACTTGGAGGTGTACGGATCGAGAAAGATACGATCATGTAGCTATCAGACTGTAGTTGTATAACCGAAAATATTAAGTATGTTAGACATTAAATTGGACTAGAAACTGATACATGGTGTTGTTGAATATTTTATCCTGTATTATGCAGAGAAATTAACATAAATAGATAGAATAGACTTGTCCCATGCGCGGCACGAGAAAATGGGAGTTAATGCAAAACTCGTCATCTTGGCAATTCGCGCATGACGAGATATCGAATGGTAGGCTACATACCGGTAATTTAAGAGTAATGAACATTGTTAGTAACTATGGGTCGTCCATGAACTATGAACGATTACGGGACACGGTATTTGAATAGCAGATCTCTTATTCAATGATCTATTATTCAAGTGCTACCGGAGATGTACAAAAATGATTTTGTATTCTTGTTTTACCTTAATGTATGTTAATAAATATGCGTCTTGTTCTGGGAAAACTGGGCTTAACGCATGTAAATAAACTGTCGTCCCAGATAAGCCAGAACAGTCAGCAACTTTCCGCTTATATGGAATTTTTCGTTTAAAAGAAGTCTCTTCTAAACGCAAATCCAGTTTCGGCGAAAAGTGTCGTCCCTGATTAGAATGTGTGGACTGCACAGGGTTATCTGGGACAACACTTTGCGCAGATGCATTAAGACCAGTGTTCTTGAAACGAGGCTCATATCAGTCCTATTTCAAACCTCGTTGTCCTCCAGGCGCCCTAGTAGCTGAGGCATGAACTGAACCGGATCCATCTGCAGCCCCTTCCGGGAGAGCAGAAGCGCCTCCAGAATGCACTTGATCAGGGGTTTCCCCGGGAATGCCGCTTTGGCCGCCGTGAAGTCGTCTAAAAGCGCCCTGGGAGAGCCGCGAGAAACATGCGTGAATTACATACTTTTAAGACGCGTTTGGCTCATGTTCCAGTGTTAATACAAGAGACAGTGTTAGTGTTTATTTTGACAGTAAAACCATGTACTATTATCTATCTTCATATGTTTTTTAACGAAAATCTAAAAGTGTTACCGAGCAAAGTTAACTTACTTAATGTTCACATAAAAAACTCAAACAATCTAAATTAAAGTGAGACTGCACGATTTTTATATGTGTTAAATTGATAAAAATATGTTAGAATAACACGAAATAGGCAAGAAAAAATATACTTCGAAGACGAATTTCATAAAATGCAGCTTAGACAAATTAGCGCCCCGAGCCGATTGTGACGAAGATATTTCGTACATATTTTCCTACAATAACCGAAGCATTCGTCTTTTTATTAGGATCGGAGTTAGTGTTCGTGTGTCGTATGAATAGATATCGTTGCAGGAAATTAAAATGATCCTTAAAACAAAATTGTGTCTTTGTGTCGTATGAACGAATCTGTACTAAAACTAAATTTAGATTCACATCGTACATGCATGATATACATGCTGGCGAATTCGACTCCCGGGATTCGACTGTACAGACATTTTCGATTTCAGAATTAAATATCTGGCTTATTTCGCATTGTTCTTCTTAACTTTTACTTTAATTTCTATTGAAATATATGTATAATAATTTTTTTTTACACATTTGATGTAAATTAATATATATTTGACAAAATCGTGCGGTCTCACTTTAACGTGTATTTAAACAGGTAAAAAAGTCATTTTATCAGTCTACAATTACATCAGGTAACTAAGTCCGCATACAATAGTTACAGTGGTAACAATGACAGTAAACGACAACTAAAACCAAAGGTAGAGGGTTAGGTCGTAACAATTTAAGTGAGTTATTATAACATACGATGTAACATTTCTTAACCATAAAGCTTACTCAACAAGAAGTGCGTGTAACCAAAGTGCACATTGGCGAGACACTCCTTCTTGAGAAGGTCAACGTGACCCGCGTGCAAGCGGAGATAGGGCAGATTGTTGAGAGCCCGATTGTTGTAGTCATCCTCTCTGAAGCGAAAGGGCTGTGACGTCCCATAGCGGTTCTCTTCTATTACCTCCAATAAAAACACTTTAAAGCTTATTTTAGCATCAATCTCGGAAAACTGGTCTTTATGCATGTGCGTTAAGTGCCTTTCAGATTAGCCTCTGCAGTCAGCACAGGCTTATCCGGGACAATGTAAGCACTTGCATAAAGTCCGGTTTTCCTTAAGCGAGACTTATATAGATACTCACGTGCTAGCACTTGAATTTGGTTACATGTATTTTCGGTGAAAATTTCGATATTACAGGGAGTGAATTAGTAAAACCAATGTCAAAAGTCTCTATTTAAAAATTACTTGCTTAAATTCGAAAATAACGAAACGTTTAAAAACTCATGAATACGATAATGTTTCTCATCATACTTCTTTATTGGAGGATCAAAAATTATCAAAGACTCACATAGCAAATTGCGCCTGATTGAACAATCAACTTATATTTTTTATTGTTTGCATACTCGATATTGTGATTATCTTTCTGATATAACGACTAACTGTCCATACATATCATAATTATGCACAATACTACCATTGGCCCAGGTTCCCGCGAAGAAATCAGCTAGGTTGCTATGGAGACGCTTTTCTGCGCATAATCTGCGCAGTAGCGCTCGTGCGCAGCTTCCGTAAACTGACGGTGGTACCAGTTCAACACGCGCGCACCGTCTGCACCGCGCTTAACTGCGGTGAAAAAACAACACATCTGTTAATTATAGACTATCACAGAGCATTACAAAAATACGCGCAGTGTGTATATAGTACATGTACTTTTAAAATGCCTTGACTTATTACATGCAGAATGTAGCTAATTTACCACTTCCGCTGATGCTAAAGCAGTGGCGTAGCCAGACCCAAATTTTAGCCGAGGCAGTATATAAGGTCAATGTAGGGTGGTCCGGGGGCATCCCCCCCCCCATAAATTTGTGTATACCTAGATTATCGGAATCGTGGAATCGTGGACGCTACATTTGACCGTTTAGTATCAATATAGTTAAAAAAAAAATCTGCTTCAAGTTTATTGTCAATTTAAAACTCTGTTACCATAAACGGTGTTTGAAGTGACAATGATGTAACAACCTTTAATACAGAAAAATAGTCATATAATTCATTTGAAGTCAGATAGAAAAATAAAAAAATGAGACGCAGCTCTCTCATACATAATATGTTTATGGATAATAGAATGTGCTTTATATATTTATTATTGAAATACTAAAATAATATAGATCTACCTTATATTATGAAGAAAACAGATCTATCAAACATTTTAGCGAATAATGTTTCATATATTATGAAAAACGTTTTCACTCTCTTAACATGTTTTATTATTCTTCAACTTTTAAATATCAAACTTATTAAACGCTCTCCTGTCTCCAGTCGGATCCCACATTTAAACAATTCGTTTTCGATCAACTGGAATGTATTTATGCACAAACATTAAAGCGATGCCATTGACATGTTAATATATAATAGCATTGTATTTACTTAAGATATTATTCGTTATGAGTTATTTATAAATTTTATTTTTGAGTTTACATCAAATCAGCTTCTGCAAACTTGCTGTTGTAGTTCGGACAAGTTCACCGTGAACAAATTCATGGACATTTTTTTCATTTAGAGCTTTAAAGCACCATAGAGCTCTTAAAAAATGTTTAAATACATAAAATCAAAAGCGTTTTCAATCATAAGCACATATAAAAATGATCATTGATGGAAAAGTTATTTGGAAAAAAAACTACAGGGGTTCGAACCAATGCAGTGACAATATAATAGTGGTCAATGGATCCAGAGTCGTTACTGATTGCGTCACAGGGACGTATTGATTATTATGAGGAGTACAAATATTTAACATAAATCAGTAAAGTTTCTGGCAATTGTTTTAAATTTTCTTCTGTAAAATTTTGTTTTAGCACTGCCTCATCATTTTCTGTCAGGTCTATCATCAACTACATTGACTATTAAAAAGAAAAGACTTGAACTTCTTTATATAAAAAATTGAACTTCTTTATATTAAACAAGAAATATCTTTAAAAAAGATATACGGCGTTGATTGTGGTTGGAGTTTATAAAAGGTAAAGAGTTCAATGAATGAGATCAAGGATAGCGAATGTCTTTTTCTGTGCAGTTCGTAGCTGCATCACACACAGTACGGGATGTTACGCGGAGTTTTCGCGGCTTATTTTACATTATTACATATTGCTGGTCATAAACCTATAGATTCAAAACAGAAAACCAAAAGAAGAATGGAAGTGAAATTAAAACATACGAGTCAACCGGCCACACGCTTAGTATCCGTACATATTTTAAATATTTATACGCGCGTTCTTCGAACAAACCTGATTTAGTGGTTTGTCGGGCATTGCTATTTGATTCGTTTATTAACAGTATCGAGAATCATCGCGCTCATGCTTAATACATTAGTCAATATAGTGGAATCATTCTTGTTAAATTAATTAAAAATAATATTTATCATGGTATTGTTGAGAACACATTAAGAATCATTTATTGACATACCATTATATCGCTGGATATCTTCATTTAACATCTTTCTGGTCTAAAGAAAATTCCAGTTCACCTAGTTCACGCTTTATCGTCTTTATTATATAACGATTATTTTACTGGCCGCGAACTCCGGTCAACACATAAGGTAGTCGTGAAGACGCAGCGATGACCTGTATATAAACTCTGACATTCACACACACTAACCGCGAGCTGACCCTGATACCTCGCGGGTTGAAATGCAATGCATTAAAGTGAGGCCTCGCTTCCACTGCTCTTTATACTTTTACATGTTAACATGTTGACAGGAATATGGAAGTTAGAACTAAATATGAGAACATAGCCTTTAAGTACAAACGTTCTCGCGCTGGCAATCCTCTTAAAATAAAAGGTGCACGCACAAACTGTATTGATGTCGAGATTGAGTGTAAAACTGTTCTATCTAGTAAGCCTTTTCATTAGAGATAAAATTGCTTCATGCTGAACACGCAGTAAAACAGTGTTACAAAGACGCGGACATGTTTCCAATGTTCTGGTCGTATGCTCATATCAGCCTATGGGATAAATGAAGTGTATTCTTTGTGACCTAGCCGCGGGAAATTTTATTTGAATTTTATGGGACAGTTACAAAGGTCAGGTAAGGTGAAAAGCTGGCGTATACAGCTATGCCGAAAAAGTTTAATACGCGGGATACATAATTTGCAAATTCTAATGTAAACAAAGATTTTTATCACCTGAAACGGTCCCGGATTTAACTCGACGCCGGCCATAAAGATGAGAATACCAATAAAGCCAAAAACGCCAACCACCCGAAGTGTGTCTAGGTCCAAAACAGACCCAGACCTGGCCGTTAAACACCCGATTCTAGCTCGGTACGTTCCGATGTCCACCATGATTATACCATCGAAGTTTACAGTGCAACGCTTTGTTTAGTATACGGATTTTCCAAATCATTTTGCTGAGCCATTTTGGCATCAATTGAAGTTATACAATTGAAATAATTATCTGCCTCAATATGAACCAATGGTACTCAATGAAAATTTTTGTTTGTGAATATCATAGTGCCTAAAATTCATAAAATCAGCCATTTTTCCTTGTAATCTCAACACTGCTCTGCAATTCTAAAGTCATTAGCAAGTCATTTAAAGAAAGTTGAACAAAGTGTTTCTCAGCTGAAAACAAATCAGAAAACATCAAGTGGTAGCGAACCTATATGATCACAAGTTCTTCAGGCAGACGTTCAACCGCGTTGCGATAACCGCTTTATCTTAATTTTAATAACATGCGATGTTGATAATGAATTGGAAATCCCAATATAAATCGCCATAGTACATATAACATCATTGTTTTCTCATCAGCTCGACGTTCATAAAACATTAAATTCAAACGAGAAAATAACAGTAAAGTTCAGTACCGACATATTGGTCGATGTCCGCCCGTATGCACACGAGAAGTAGAGGGGGCAGTCTGCGCATGGGCGGTGTCCAGTAGGTGTAGACGTCATTTAATACGTCATCATCGCAGGACAACACGTCATCAAGCTCCGCCTCGGTGATTCCGTGATTGGCTGAAGTAAAGATCCATATTGAACTGGATTTTTGCTAAACGAGACTTCCATTAATGTGCTGGCAAGTAGATAAGCAAGTGATCCTCGTTATGGGAAAGTTGGTCTTAATGCATGTGCGAAAAGTGCCGTCCCAGATTAGCATGTGTGGCCCGGACAGGCTTATCAGGGAAGACATGTTCCGCTTTTATTTGGTTAGTGTACAATCTCTTCTTAACAAAAATCTAGTTAAGGCCGAATTAAGTGCTTTAAGGCCAGTTTACCCAGAACAAGACTTGAATACAAGTGACTCAACCCCCACCTAAGGTAAAATATCTCAAGGCGCGACACACCAATATCCGGCCGTGCAGTTTCTCCAGACGACTGAACAGGAAGTCGACTGAGGTACGGACTGTCGTCTGCAGTACTGTCCGTGACGGCGGGTCGAACGAGCGCCAAAGCATGGCTTCGTCAAACGACAGCTGATCAGAATTGAACAAAATGTCAGTAAAGCGTTATACAAAATAATTTATTGAAAAAAACCCTAGCTGTGTAATTTCTGGTTTGCATCAAACGTTCAAGTTTCTACTCACTTCAAACTTGTCGACTAATATGATCCTGATTGAAGACTTTTTGGACGGAACGGTTATAACTTAGGATTACCCATGAGATTGATTACTAAAAGAAAATAATGAATTCCCAATTAATTCAATGATGGTTTACTGACTTACAAGTATTTTTGCTTGGCATTTAATGTTAGATTACACATACAACTGGCACTAATAAACTATTCATCTTTCAAAAAGAATGTTCTTTATCGTGATGATAATGATACACGTACCAGGCCGCTTCGTGGGCTTTGATTTCCCAGCATACTCAGTTGTTGCACCAGACACTGTAGCAGAGGCAGTACGAAGAACTCTCCACTGTTGTACCGAGAAACCTGCAGCCCAGAGAAATATGCGTCATGTGATGTGTTAACGTTTCAGGTATTGTGTAGTTTCCAACAAACAAGATAAAGATGAACATAGTTACGGCCAGTTTTAAATAAAGGAAGCGTGGAAAACACCAAGAATTGTTTTAATACAATTCTGGCCTTAAGTCATTTTAGATGATTTAAAGAAGTTTAGATTGAGAAAGAAACACAATCATCATAACGTAAATACTTATGTTTAATAATATCACCACAGAACACAACTGTATTAACCCTCACGAAAGAATTTTAGAGTACTGAAATTATTTATTTGTCTTTTTTTAAGTTAAGCATCTCTTAATAATGTATAGGTACATGTCGGTTATTAAATATTTTCAACAGCAGATCATTAGCAATTCAAATTTTGAACATATATCTGTTATCAAACATTTTCCTATAGTTCAACTTCAATCGCGCGTTCGGAAATCTAACACCAGTTCTAGCCAGAAAACTGAACTGTATGTATTATAATTAAAGCGCAAACATTCGAAACAGTCGAGCCAACATAGGGTCGAATATCACTAAAACTAACCGTAATCTGTATGTATTCTTCCAGTTACTGTCACGCAACTAACCGTAATCTGAATGTATGCTTCGAGTAACTGTCACGCATTTTAAGAACACGGGCTGATAAAGCCTTCCTTTACGCCCATAATGACAGAAAGCCGCGTTGATACGCCGTAACTCAATTGTGTTTAATATGGTAATCATGTAAGCGTCTTACTGCATAATTATCGTTGTTGTTGTTGTTTTTTATCGAGTGCAACGGGATTGTCTCCCATATGGCCATCGCCCCCAGAAAGACGTGTTAGTTGGTTACGGGGGATAGTGCAAGATACAGAAGACACCCCGTTCCAGAGGTGACCCTGGGTCTTTTAGTGCCCGGTGTATAGCACCTAGTACACTGCACCTCGGTTTAACGTCTCATGCGAAAGACGAGTTAGTAGGTTAGGTGCAGCGGGGGATCGAACCAGCGATCTCTGGATTGTGAAGCCAGTGTGTTACCACTAGACCACGGATCCGCAACTTGCATAATTATCAAACATCGAACAGCCCTTTTATATTTTACGTTTTCGGAAACGACGTCTTTTGCAAAATAGTAACACGCGCGAGGTGCAGCGCTGTTTTCGTGCCAATAGTAATGACATAATTATTCTTGACGCTGTTATTCACAAATGGGTCGGATGTCATTTGGGCGTCGATTTTGATTCTACTTATTTGTTATGGTACAGTGATGATAATACTGTTTTTGGTTTATGAAGTGCTGTAATTGTGAATATTTGTCGTTATTTTTTTAATTAATAGATCTTGATTTTATCAGGCACGTACTTCAGTAAACAATTACTGTCTGTTGTTGACGTATTAATGATTTGGTATTTATTCAATCATCAATATTAAGTAGCAATTCTACTGGTAGTTCTAGAAGCACAAATGTCAAACTAGCCGTAACATGTAGTTTGAGAAGAGAAGTTAATATAGTTCGATGATTCCTTTAGTATTATTATATGAAAAGTCAAATCGTTTAATATCGCAGCTAAAGGTCATGTACCTTGGAACCCCGGAAGTTCCCTCGCTCGCGTACCGGGGCTCCGGTCGGTAGGAGGTGCATGTCGTATCAACAATTCCTTTTCCAATATTCTGGAAACACTTCCGGAAATGAAGAAAACCGCTGCCCGCCGTTGGCTGTAGACAACCGGAAGTGCAGAGTCTGCGATTGTGCAATGAGACCAGAGGCGACGTCATCGAGTCATGCATGCACACCGACGCCTAAGAATTGTCCAAGCAAGTGGTGGATGAACGAAAGTGCCGACACGCATGAGACCAACAAAGGGAATGGTAATCAATATGTTTCAAGATGCAGAAGGGTTTTGCACATGTATTCCGTTTAGATGCGTTTCATATCGTTATTTAAAAGAAGGCGTTAAATATATTTTGTTTAGCGAGTGCTTTATTGAGCATTTTGTTCCTTATCTTTATCCATCGTATTTCGCGTCATTATTTCAACTAAACGTATTTTAGCTATTTTCAAAAGGATATGTATTATGTATGCCGTTTGCATTAAAAACAAAACTTCAGTTAACTAAGAAGTTAAGATCGATATTATTTACTTTACACGAACCAGGTGCACTTCCGATCAGCGGCGACACGTACCGAAAGTGCAAAGACATATGCATGTTGTCGTGCCACGATGGCTACACGCTAAGCACCACAACAGATGAGACTGGCTGGCTGTCAGACGTGCGCATGCGTGGATTCAGAGCCGTGTAGAATTATCGCTTGATATGTGGTAGTGTTGGTGATGATGATGGTGGGGTGAGTTTTATTTTGAGCGGGTAATGTGTGTGGAAGTGATGATGCTGATGCTGCTGACGAATAATAGTAGAAGGATGAGAATAGTAATGATTTGTATGATGGTGCTGATTGATTATGATGTAGGTGGTGGTGCTACTGCTTCTGAGGCTGCTTCTTATGATGATGATAAGGTTGATTATAACCATGTTGCTCATGATGTTGATGATGATTATGAAGATATCCATGATGATGATGATGATGATGATGATGTGTCGGTTGATGATGGTAGCGACGGGAATGCTATTGTATTTGATGATTATGATCATGATGTCGGTTCTGATAATGATGATGATGATGATGGTTATTATTATTATGATGATGATGATGATGATGATGATGATGATGATGATGATGATGATGATGATGATGATGATGATGATGATGATGATGATGATGATATTGATGGTGATGCATTACATGTTTAAGCATTTTCACTTTAGAGAAAAGTATGGACTCTCCACGAATACCATTCTAGGATCTTCGCAACATTCCGCGTCACAGCAAAATTTGGAACAAACTACAAATGAACCAACCACTTCAGCATCCGGTATGAGCTCTTCAAGCGGAAACGGGCTCTCATTATCCGGGAGCGGTCACGGCGCAGGTGCTGGAATAGACTCTTGGGGATCTTGTTCAGGAACCGGAGGCAGTGGCGGGAGTGGTGATCCCTGAAATGCAGCGTCGGTTGGAGACAGTGACGGGAGCGCTTCAGTTTGCGGGATGGACGCATGAGGAGCTATTAACGTCGTAAGCGGGGCGTCTTTTAGTTGTTTCGGGCCAATGTGTCCGGAAAGCGAAAGTACTGTTATTTCGTTTTTTGATTTAACCTCTTCAACAAAATATGTGGCTCGTTCTTGTAAAACGGAGTTTAATGCATAAATGATGTTAAAAGGAGTTCGCGCATGCTAATCAGGGACGACAGTTTCCGCTTTTAAGGAATTTACTGTTTAAAAAAAGTGTCCTCTAGACGAAATTACCAGTCTTGGCGGGAAGTGTCGTCCCTGATAAGCCTATGCGGACTGCACATACTAATTTGAGACGTTTATAAAGCATATGTATTAAACCCAATATTCCAAAAGCGCGGCTAATATAGTGTCCATCGTTTGGTCGAGGGGTTCCGAGTTGTATCACCGCTTTCATAAAGAAATGGGTTTAGCATTCAACTAATTCAATAGTGTCTTAATGCGGCAAATTTTAAAATACACTCATACGGTGTTTAAATAAAAAGACAAATAACAGATGACCCCGTTGATGGTATTCTTATCAAAATTTTCAATATGCGTGGATGACATTTTGTACTTCATGTTATGGTATAACACATAGACAACGCCATTGTCTATATTTCATTATAAGTTTTGACCTGTTTATTTACATGCCCACACGTAATGGGAAACATGATAAATTGCACATGTCCTTCCGTCCGACCACCCGTGGTTAAACGATTGAATAACATTAATGTGTAAATGAATGTAAAGAAATGACTTATGTGTGCGACGACTTTTTGAAGAATACTCTCAATTAGTTTTGTGTAATATGTATATTAAAGCGGGACTGCACGAATTTTATATGTGTTAAATGGTAATAAATTGATACAAAATATGTTACAAGAACACAAAATAAGCAAGAAAAAAAGTAAACATTGAAGACCAATTTCATAAAATGCAGCAAAGACAGATTAGCTCCCCGAGCCGATTGTGACGAAGATATTTCGTACATATGTTCCTACAATAACCGAAGCATTCGTCTTTTTTATGAGGATCGGAGTTAGGTAGTGTTTGTGTGTCGTATAAATAGATATCGTTGCCGGAAATTAAAATGATCCGTAAAAATAAATTTAGATTCACATCGTTCATGCATGATATGCATGCTGTCGAATTTTACTATAATACAGACATTTTCGATTTCAGAATAAAATATCTGGCTTATTTCGCATTTTTCGACACATGTTCTTCTTAACTTTTATCTTAGTTTATATTGAAATATATGTCTTATATGTTTTTTTACACATTTTATATAAATTCACAAAGATTTGACAAAATCGTGCAGTCCCGCTTTAAGAATCACAAAACACGCACTTTTAATGAATACGTACATTATATATGCACTATTTTAAGAAAATATTACGCATCCGCAAATCGACGTTATAAAACCTCGAGTTAATCTCTTAAACTTCTATATTGCATGACCTATGTATGTTTAATTGAACATGTATTTCACTAGTATAATGACTTAAACTGTGTCTATGCAGTGGCCTTATGTGGGGAAATTGATGAATTGAGGTCATTTTCGAGCGTGCGATGCCTACGACGTGAGTTCGGATCATAAATTTCGTTTGTATCGTTCGTCCATCCCGCTTCTTGGGCGGAAAATAAATCGAAATGTGATATAGGGGTCCAAATCATACTTCTTGCTATGATAGAAAGAGGTGGATGGAGTTGCATGGAAGAATGACTCTTAATGGATAAATCCGATTTAAAATGTCGCCAGGATAATGAAGATGTTTTTTTTTCATATTTTACAACAAATTTTGTTTTAAGATGCCACATGGCGCGTATTTACACGAGCACTGCATTTCTTCATTACAGGCGGCATCAACCCGATGTTTCCGGTAGTCAGTGGAAGCGGTAATGGCGGCTGCACGGGCCCGTTCTGTATGGGCGCCGGAAATGGCGGCAGTGGAGGAGCCAGAAGAGGCGGTGGGATATGCGGACCCAGGGGAGTGAGAGATAAATATTGGCGTCCGTTCCTGTTGTTATTGCTGGCAGGACACGAAATTCGCCATAGGTTGTCAAACTGTGACGTCATCGAGCCACGCATTGCAGCTGGGAGAGGCATCACCGGGGAATTAATATACACATGTCCGTTTTGCTCTTCGGATAGAGGGATGTCCTCTGGTTTTTCCGGATCTCCGCCCAACAGCACACCAAAAATTACATATACAGTGACAATAACTTAATTGATGTAAATTGCTGCTTTAATTCAGTATTCGACCAAACGTCCTTGTTTGTAGAAAGTAAATTCAGTCATGGACGCGTAAGGACCTCATACACTTTGAAATGCAAATTAACTCATAAATGAACATTGGGACATTGATCCACAAACATCAACTTGATCTCCTTCACAATGCGAGTTTTTGTCGATTCAGTTGTTGTTAAATATATTCATATTTTTTTTGTTATACTGGCACATTTTCCGTTTTATTGTTATAAAAATTTTCACATAAAAAATTGATTCAACATAGTTCAAAAATACGAGTCAACGAAAAAAGTTACAAAAAATTGATTCAACACGGTTCAAAAATACGAATCAATGAAAAAGTAATTTAAAAAAATAAAAAATAATAATTGTCAAAAGTGTAATGTGTTAAAAGTATAATTTCTGAAAAGTGTAATTTGTATAATGCATGATTTTTGAAACGGTTAATCTGTGACTACTACTACTACTACTTCTTCTACTACTACTTCGACTACTACTACTACTACTACTACTACTACTACTACTACTACCACTACTACGTCTTCTACTACCACTTCGACTACTACTACTACTACTACTACTACTACTACTACTACTACTACTACTACTACTACTACTACTACTACTACAACTTCTACTACTACTACTACTACTACTTCAACTACTACTACTACTACTACTACTACTACTACTACTACTACTACTACTACTACTACTACTACTACTACTACTACTACTACTACTACTACTACTACTACTTTTTCTTCTTCTTCTACTACTACTACTACTACTACTACGACTACTACTACTACTACTACTACTACGACTACTACTACTACTACTCTACTACTACTACTACTACTACTACTACTATACTACTACTACTACTACTGCTGCTGCTACTACTACTAAACTACTACTACTACTACTACTAAACTACTACTACTACTACTAATACTACTACTACTACTACTACTACTACTACTACTACTACTACTACTACTACTACTACTACTACTTCTACTACTATCTACTACTACTACTACTACTACTACTACTACTACTACTACTACTACTACTACACTACTACTATCTACTACTACTACTACTACTACTACTACTACTACTACTACTACTACTACTACTACTACTACTACTACTACTACTACTACTACTACTACTACTACTACTACTACTACTACTACTACTACTACTACTACTACTACTACTACTACTACTACTACTACTACTTACTACTACTACTACTACTACTCTACTACTACTACTACTACTACTACTACTACTACTACTACTACTACTACTACTACTACTACTACTACTACTACTATACTACTACTACTACTACTACTACTACTACTACTACTACTACTTCTACTACTACTACTACTACTACTACTACTACTACTACTACTACTACTACTACTACTACTACTACTACTACTACTACTTACTACTACTACTACTACTACTACTACTACTACTACCATCACTATTTTTCAATCTTACAACTGACGCATACTTTACAATTCAGAGATTCATTTTAAGGCATAGAAGGTAATAGTTGTTCGAAAATACCGTATGTATTGAAATACAACACGCCATTTATTCTTTGTATATGTTAATTAAGTGAATAACAAATTGTGAGTCAAAGGCTGATATTTGCCTAGGTAGATTATTTAGGTCCTTATTTTTATCACAAAATCTCTTTTTAAATCATCGTAGAACGAAAGTAAGGCGCCTAACCCCTGCGTGGGTTACAGTGATTATACATACTTCAATATAAAAATGAGTCACCTAATTTTCTCTGAAACTACATGACCCCGTGGTTTTACAAGCTGAGCTGTTTATTTTCTGCCAATCGAAGGTTATGATATTATTTTTAAAATTTAAATCACATCTTTCTTGTGAAATTTGACAATGTTCATATTAATACACTTCGAAACAACCTGTATGTGCATAGTGGTCATTGTTCAGGTTACAACGACAAGTGCGTGGGACCGGAGCGCTCGGCAAAAGGGGGACAAAGTATGTCGCCTGAATTTGATATCTTCCCGAGAGTTTTGTCGCGTTTGGGCTGATTTGGGCGATTACTTCTAAAAAAGACCAACACTTGTGTGTTTGTGTTTAATCCGAAATATATCTTGACCATTAGACACTTGACAGCAAATTGTTGGTGGTCTCTTTATTTTCTTTATATTTTGAACTCATCGCAACCACTCGAACCCAACATCCTGTTAACCCGCCTCATCCTGCAAATGCGCTAATTTTAGAATTATGAAATACACGCAACTATGTTTTTGTAAATGTATACATAAATATTAATCACACATTGATTCGTTTTACTCGCTCTGTTTTGAAAATTTACTTACTGTTGTTAATATCTTGTTTTTGTGATTATCAGGATTTAACTGACCCTGAAGCAAAACGGTTTTGATTCAGAACAAGTGTTTGGATTGTAGTGAATTGCATAACCAGGCCAGCCAAGTTTTATTCACTGTTCAGCATCCCCATGATGTTTTATAAACTCGCATGTTAGAATTCAAAAGTCGTTAATATACTGTTATTAAACAGTTTTACCATGTATACTTCTAATAGTTGTACATTTTTACCATATTTATTTCGAACAGTTGGGTTATGTAACCCATATTCCTTTGTAAGACCCGCCCCTTCTTGCATTTGTGATTTTTTTCTATATGTCATCACTCTTCTGAACAATTGAAAAATACAGGGGCTTTTGGTGGTTTAATTTTAATTTGAATTATTGATATGAAATCTACATTTAACTTATATGTAATATAATTATCTGTTGAAATGTATATTATTACCTCATTGTACCCAAAATCGAATATAATGATGAAACGATACACCAATGCTTTTGTTGTTTTTAAAAAAGGAAAATAAACGAACAGAAACGACGTGTTATGCAAAAAGATTAAATAGAGGATATTTGTTCATGTCAGTGTAAGATCGTTTGTTATTTCACGAGAGATCATATACAATATATTTTCAAGAATGGCGCAGCTATAAGTGAAAATATTATTGTTCTATGATCACGAGTGAATGTTTCTTTTATGCCCCTTTTTCAAGACAAAATCAACAGCTGTTTCCCTTTCGCTGAAAAGTTACCCTTTCTCCCGTGGCATGCATCAATACATTTCAAAACACAAAATGACGTCATAAGTGTGACGACATGACTTTGAAGCATGTGAAGAAAATTATGAAATAATTACTATTTTAAAACATGCGATACTCCAATGAACAAACACGTAAACTGTACCTATATTGACTTTATCTTTATTGAATTATCTGTATATTTATCCTGATTTTATCGATTATAATCCGATACATTATACTTGCTATTTGACACGTGGCCCTTAATTAACACCACGGTAAGGGACATTATACTTTTTAAGGAAAATGACAGAGTTACATTTCCGTTGTGTTCGACCCTTTCCGTATTTTATTGTTTGACCAGAAAAACCTTCGTACATTCATCAATACATCATGAAGTTGAAGAAAATGTTCAGTATGAACATAATTTAATATGATATTTTTTTCTATTTCAATATTCGTTACCATTGTGTAATAGTTTATTAAAAACCCAATCGGGAATCCTCGGACAATTCCGCCATACCGGCGATGTGATGTGTAGCCCACTGTCCGAAGTGTTCAGATTGTTATAAAACCCGTACGTTCAATAAAAACTCTTTCCGCGGATATGAGCCCTTGTCGTTTTGCAGTCATAACCCTAACATATATGAAGGAAGCAAATTTTCCCTCTAATTGTGTACATTTATGTTAATATGCGGAAACTGATATTGTTAGGCACAGTTATTTTCAATGATTTGTTTTCAATAAAATTTTTGATTCATCGCAACTAGACATATCAACGACGCTGTTACTGACTTGAAGAAAGGACTTTGTTTAAAAAAACATTTTGGTTCCAAATGCAGAGTAACGAATTGTTAAAAACGCTATTTTCACGACTACATAAAACATTGACACAGTAAACATCGCGGGAATATTACGTTTGTTTATTCCGAGGAACGAACACAAAACTACATTCTGCGTGGAATGTTCGGTAAGGCCTTTAAATAATTAATTCATATGGTTTGTTTACGATATATTTACTTATAGGCCATTACCTTTTACCACAGCACGACACTATGATAATTCGTGCCACTACCAGTTCGTGCCTCTGATATTTGTGTAGGGAGGCATTGGACGTTTCGTCCCACTGATAATATATAGACTGATAGGTGTGAAAAATACCGTATGGATGTGAATCACAACGAGACGTATATTTAGTATTTACTGTTAATTACATAAAATGACGTCGGAAATTTACCTTTTGCTTTAGAAAGCTTATGCTTTATCGTTGAAGTTCTTCTTGAATGCTCTGAGCGTTTATGAGTACATACGTACAGCTCATAGTTCTTTTTGTTCAAAGGCAAAAACAATGTAAAAAAATATGTATCACGAATGTCTATAAAATCGAGTTCAATCAACCTAATACATTGTTACAAACACAATATATGTTGCAATCGACATCAATTTGCGTGTATTTTGTTGAGAAATGCTCAAAACATAAACTTGATAACGAATCGTTTATGGCGAAAGATGTGAATTATCGATTAGAGCAAAGCAAAAGAAAAGGTTACATTGCACAAATTCAGGGGTTTTTCAGCACTGTCTGCGCCTCCGGACAACGGAGGCACTCCCAAAGCAAACGGACCCGATCCCAAACCGAAATTTAAAAAAAAAATCCCAATTTCCAAAAAAAAAAAAAAAAAAAAAAAAAAAAATTTTTTTTTTTTTTTTTTTAAGAATGAAGTGTCTTATAACTTGTGTGACTAACCAGTGTTTGTTTTGGTCACAAATATTTGCTATAAGGTTTTGACTGTTCAATTCTTATCACAGAGTGTAACTGTAACTGAAAAACAAAACTGCAGCAATTGAATTAACGTTGAACATGCCCAATATTGCGTCTGTTTACATGAAGAAGACAAAATAACCAAATAAAAACAAATTTATTTGTTAAACCACTGAATTATTTAAGCATGATTAATTCACAATTTTTTCCCAAATGAGCCGTTTCATCGAAGCAAAAATTCCCAAAATGACCAATTTTGTCGATAAAAAATTCCCAATTTGGTCAGACTCCTTTTCCCAAAATAGGCAGAAAAACCCCTGAAATTGTTTTCACCGTAGAATCTGACGATCTGGTCTTATGGTAGCAGTTGAAATTGTATTGTGTATAACAGTGTAGTTTGAATTAGGACACATTCTTATGACTGTATTCTCGCTGCAATCGGATAAGTGTCATGTTCCATTAGTAAGTTGAATAATATCGGGCGTATGTTTGCATTGTAAACAAGTTGTTATTAAAATAAAGATAAAATGTTGTGTTGGTGTAACTTTTACTATTTTACTAAGTGAATGAGGTTTGAAATGCTATGAAAGACTTGCTGCATCAATTAAGATTATTTAAAGGGGCCTTTTCAAAGATTTTGGAATGTTTTGAAGTTTGTCATTAAATGCTTTATAATGATAAATGTAAACATTAAATTTTAAAAGCTCCAGTAAAAAATCCAAAATAAAATTTAAAAAAGGAAAAAAAGTAGCCCGCAGCAGGGCTGGAACCAGTGACCCCCGGAATCCTGCAGTAAAAACGATTAGCCAACTGAGCTATCTTGCCAAGCATACATAAGATGCGTATTTTATACATTATATAAGCAATCTTCGTAGTTTCACAAATTTCAACGACAACAACAGAACTCTCCAAATTATTCAATCGTTTCGCGTTGCAACGCTTTATAATTTTTAGGTTTTTAAATCGTCAAAAGATGCATATAATGGCTATATTAGGCCATGGCAAATGTTCAGTAATACTGTTTCCTCTCAAATATCTGAAACAACTTTTTTCAATTTTGTCAATTTACCAAACCGTAAATAGATCCCTTTAATATGCATGTACACATAGACAAATATTGCAGACATACACACACGCAAAGTATAAAGTAATTGAAAAAAGAAACACCATAAAATAAACTTAACAAATAAAACAAGAAAGAATAAAGAATGAATATGCATTGTTATAATGAAATATAAACACATACAGCTAATAGATTTACAGAAAGCGAAATCCTAAGCAAGATCGAGGGACACCACACATAATCAATTGGTCCCTGTCGGCTCAGGTACTACTTATAAAGTACCCCCATGTACCCTTAGGTAAACTACCATGTTCCCGGGTACGAATTATACGCTTAAAGGCACCATACACTATTTTCCATACACCAGGTTCCGTGTAGTAAACTTTAAAGTACCCTGGGTACCATATACACGCATACAGCTGATAAATTTACATATATTTCCCTGTGTGTGAGCGTGCTTATTGAAAGCGAAAGACTTAGCACGATCGCGGGACACCTCACATAATTGATGCTCAACTGTTAATTGTCGGCTCAGGTACTACTTCAAAGTACCCTGTGTACTATTAGTATTAGGTATACTACAATGTTACCCAGGTACGGATAATACGCTTAAAGGCACTCGGCGAGATTCCAAGGCACTTTTAGTACAGTTTCCATACACCGGATACTTTGTAGTAGCCTAAGCACGATCGAGGGACACCACACATAATTTACGCTCAATTGGTCATTGTCGGCTCAGGTACTACTTAAAAGTACCCTGGGTACTCAGAAGTATTCTACAATGTACCCTTGATAAGGAAAATACGCACCCGGTCATACTACGGAAGACTTTTTAGAACTGGTATAATATACTAATATATTTTCTGTACCCCGCATACTTTGCAGTATATTTTTTAATTACCCCGGGTATTTTGAAGTAGTATCTGAGCCGACAATAACCAATCAAGCATACTTTACTATTGCTTATATAATTATCATTATATATTTCGAGTCCGCATTAAAGACGTACATTTAGTTGACAGGTGGTAATGTATTTGTTCATTTGTTTACCATATGAGTGTTTTGGTATATACATGTATTGAAATACCTGAATTGTGTATGATAAATCTAGTAGGAGATGATTGTGGTTTTCTACAAAATTTACCGGTACATTATTAAATAAAACATGTGGTTGGGGAACAGCATGGTGTGATAAAAACAACATAGCCATGGTTTTATGTAGATTAAAATCTACAAGCCATAGTTTTGCCCAGTTACTTATAACTTGTAGGTCATGGTTCAGAACAATTTCAATGTTATATATATATTTGAGGTAGTACATTAGAGGGAAGTGTCATCGGCAAAAAGGCGGGCAGTACATTTAAGGTGCTTGACTATGTCGTTTACGTAAACAAGAAAAAATAATGGGCCTAGAACATATCCCTGTGGAACACCGGCATTAAGCTCTAACGTTTGAGATATTGATGCACCTACCACGACTTTTTGAATGCAACTCCCTTGATAACTTTTTATCCAATTAATTAAATTACCATCAAATCCATTTTGTTTAAGTGTGAAGAGTAGTCCTGTGTGTCAGACGCGGTCGAACGCTTTAGAAATATCACAGAAAACCATGCATGTGAGTTTCTTTTCATCAATACCTTTCGTTATTCGATCAAAAATGTCGATTAATTGAGCGACCGTGGAGTGACCTTTTAAGAAGCCCGACTGGTTGGAGTATATAAGTTTGTTAGCAAGAAGGTGGTTGTATAAATGTTTATAAACTATCCTCTCCATCAGCTTGCCTACGCAACTTAACAATGAGATAGGACGGTCGTTGGAAGGATTATTCGGTTTCCCCTTTTTAAATAGAGGCATTACAATCGCTTCTTTCCATTGGGCGGGATATGTACTTTCGTTTAGTGATTTGTAAAAGAGGATACAAAAAGGCTAAGCAATAGAATTACACGTTTTCTTAATGACAATATGACTTATAACGTCACAACCGACGGCTTTATTGGTTATTAAGCATTTAATAACATCTATAATTTCCGATTCTGATATGGGCAGGTTATATAATTTTGCGTTAGAGATATCTGAGAATTGTGGAAGAACACCGGCTGAGTCATTCAACGACGCAATGGAGGCAAAGTATCTGTTAAAACAGTTTGACTTGTCAGTATCTGACAAATGTACGATAAGATTGCCGTCAGAGTCCGTTGACTGTAAAGGTGGTATCGAATTCGGGTGAGAATTTGTTTTTATTAGTTGCTTTAGTGTTTTCCAATATTTTTTGGATTTGAAGTATTTGGTTCATCACGAGATGTTTCTAGGTTAGAATAAAACTATTCTTCCGAATGTTTTGTCATGTTAATAACCTTATTTCGAAGTTGTTTATATTTATTCCAGTTAGAAGAAGTAGGATTCTCTATGGATATGTGTTTTTGTCTATCTCGTTTACGAGCCATTGTTCTAATAGAAGAATCATACCATGGTTTGTCATGAAGGCGCACTGTGACAAGTTTATTTGGAATGCAAAGTTTTATAAGTTCGATAAGTTTGTTCGGAAACATAACAGTTGCTTCATTTACATTAGAATCATGGATAAATTCCCATTTGTACATGTAATAAGATTGTTTAGTCGATCGAAATCGGCATATTTATACAACCAAATGTTTCGTTGAATCGGTTTGCTGTTTATTAAAGGAATTGTAACATGAATGGTAGAAGCATGATGGTCACTAACAGTTTGAGGGATAACTATTACTTCACTGTTCAAGCATGAAATGGTATCCGAGACTAATATCGGATCAATTAGTGTAGCAGTATTTGCGGTGACCCTTGTCGCTTGAGAGATAACGTTGTGCATGTTATACAGGGATACTGATTGAGAGAGGCAAGCATTGTGTTTAAATTGGTCTTCATTTATGTCCCCAAGCATGATGACGTTCTTGTTTAAATCAAGCGCTTTATCAATCATGATTTCAAACTCATTCCTTGTTACTTAATCACAATAACCTCCCCTCCAATAATCAAGGTGGAAAGGCAAACAATAACAGAAAGAAATATTTTAATGCGAAACCGGTCGGAGCGATTCGTAGCTATAAGACGAATCTCGACATTAAATGGTACATTTCACATGCATTGACAAAATTAAATACCATGACATAAACAGCGAACACAATAACAAATATTGTCGTCGATTTGATTTGTTTCCCTCCGTCAGTTGTGGGTGTTCGTGTTTTGGTTTTATTTTTCCATCTGTTTTTTTTTTCAAAGGCAGAGAAACATTGACAAAACTAGAATATATCCGGTAACTGTGTCTAAAACGTTAAATACATTAGGATTTACGTCGCCAATGTTTGTGGTTTCGGTTTTGTTATCCTCGCTAAATTAATTTATCCAACACTTACCTAGTTGTCTCAATGTACTGACCAGTTATTTCTACAATGACGGTGTACGGAGTCGGATTCTTGTTATACTTGTCTGTTGCCACAACCGAGAGTTGGAACGAGTTGTTAGGGTACGAATGAAGACCCGCGTTCGTTACTATGGTTCCATCTAGAATTGCGCAATAGATTATGCTTGTACACAAGCTATCATTAATTATTTGAAGATTTATGCGGCAAATACCATCTGTTTTTAAGATATGAAAATGAAGATAGTTGTACGCAATATAATAAATATTAGTACAATACATTTTCAAATTTTACCGAACCACAAAAAAGTAAAGAAAGCAATTTAAGCAAATTCAATAGGCGGAGACTATAGAGTACCGCCGTTGTAATTGATAATTCGTATATACTTCAATAAATAACCTTTTTATGGACACTTTACATCGTAGATTTTGGATTTGGGGAAAAAAAAAAAATCGCGTCGCTGTGTTGAACGCATTTTTTCAAATTCAAAAAATACAGAATTTATGTGCTAACGAAATAGTCATTTTTATGACGTAATTGTGTGCTGACGAAAATAAATTGGTCAACCCACGGAATCATTAAAAAAAAAAATATTAAAATACTTTTACAGTGAATGGCTTTTTGTGATACATTATTCAGTGCATTTATGTTAACTCGTATTCCCCAAAAGCTAATTTTTGAATTGAACCACTTATTATGGTTATTAAATCTAAAGCACACTCTTAGATCAACTATGGGGCGTTTCCATAACAGGGCGGAAACCTTTATACACTTCGTTACCGCGTAAATGATTCACTCCGCGTAAAATGCTTACTGAACAACCTACTCGGAGACATGATGAATGGGCACGTGGCATTCGGGGTACAGGACAGCATACTGTAGATGACGTTATCGTTTTCCACGTCACTTCCGGTAGCGGTAAACACGGTGTCGGTAGCGCTGAAGTCTTTTGCGACGAGGCTAAGTTCTGTAATAGGCAACCCTATGACGACAGGTAAAATCGTTTGAAGACTCAATAAAACGGTTTGAAGATTCTTAAAGCAACTCAATGGCATCGTGATCCAAAATAAGGTTGATTCTATAAAACTAGTCCTCCGAACAGGCTTATCAAGGACGAAACTTTCCGCTGTTATTGTGTTTTTCGTTTAAAGAACTTCAAATCCGGTGCCAGCGCAAAGTGTCGTCCCTTATAAAGCTGTGCGGACTGCACAGGCTTTTCCGGGAAAGCACTAAACGCACATGCATTGAGACACGTTCTCCTAGAGCGAGGATAATTAAATACAATGTCTGTAAAACTATGTAAAACAGGAAATCTCATGGTAAAAATAAAAAAGCTCATTGGGTAAATCTTATGTGTTTGATATGGAAAATTTCAGAAAGAATTTGTTATAAGAAATTCTAACATCTTTTGCTTGCACCAATATAAAATGTTAGTCATATAGGCAGATGGGATAATCACGTGACAAACATGATGGCGACGTTCATGCCTTGACATGTAGTTTACGATGTCGTATACTACGGAATCCTTTGAACAGTACAAATAGTGTGCGTCGCCGCGACTGCCGCGCAAACTATCGTGTATTGCTTCGTGTGTCTAGTGTCGCCCTTTGAACACGACACACGAAGCGAATCACGATATTTTTCGCGACAGTCTCGGCAACGCACCATATTTTTCGCGCCAGTCGCGGCAACGTACGATATTTTTCGCGACAGTCGCGGCGACGCACGATATATTTAACACGATATATTGCCTTTTGGACTACCTACACAAACGCGATATATCGTGTTAAATATATCGTGCGTCACCGAGACTGTCGCGCAAAATATCGTGTATCACTTTGTGTGTCTAGTGTCGCCTTTGCTGAAAGAAGGGCGAGATTATACTAGTAGATGGCATTATCCGGATTCCGTAGTATACCATTTATTACGTTTGTTAATTGTTAAAATGTCCCTCACTTTCCAGCCATATCGGCAATAAATGGATAAGCGTGAATAACGTATTAATATTCGCGCTATACATCGACTTTACGCTGTGAAATGTCTTAGCGGGTCACAAAAGTACAGCCCCTGCCCTCTTGCTGATATGGTAGGAAAGTGAGCGGCATTTAAACAATTAATACAAGTATTAAAGCGTATAAAACGGCGAAAAATTCCTGTCTCGGCATGGACGTCACCATCTTTTTTGTCACGTGATTACCATATCGTATAAGGCACACAAAGCTGTTTAAACGATTTTAATTAAAACAAACCGTAAGACGTTATATCGGGAGACTAAAGGAATTATATTAAATCAATAAATTTCATAAACACGTTTTAATTTTAACAATCACGTTTTTTTTTGGATATCTTAAACATAAATCATGTTTCGGCCATAGCTGTCATCAGTAGTATGATTCGAAGCATAAACACAAGAAGTGACGTCAACGTAATACAGTAAAGTAACGTCGTTTGGCAAACAAAAAGACATAATGCGCAATACAAAGATGGATCAAAGTTGATACAATACTATATAAGTAATACTAGAATTTATTTTTAAAGTATCTAAATAACGCTGCAGAATTCTCGCAAGGCGTCCTTAATCAAGCATATGTTGTTCGGCTTACTGCTAAGGTTGTCGCTCGTCGGTGCTCTGTTATCGTTAATATGGACGGTGAAAATCTTCTCCGCCCCTTTGACCCCTGCGGCGTCGCTGTACTCAATGTGCAGGTTGTAAAAGGGGTTCGTGTCGTAGCTAAGCGACCGCCCCGCAACCGCCTCGCTGACGTAGTATATCACCCATACTGAAAGAAATCGTGCAGTCGTAAAGACGTCATAAATATGGGACATTCTCAAGAAAACATGTTTATTTATTTCAATTTACTGGCATGTCTTCAAAAGAATGTATGTTTTGTATTATCTGCAAACGCATGTTTGTTTTTGTACAGACAAGTTACTGATGCTTACATCAAATAAACTGTCCTATTCTGTTCTATAAATATACTTCAATTTTGTCTTTTGGCGATTTTAATATTATACATACTGAAAATAGTGGATATGGCGTCATAAAGAAGTTGTTTAAATAAGTAGAACTTGAATGACGTCACTAGATGCAAGAATATGATAATTACTGAAAGGTAATACTTATAACGTAAACTGACGACATAAAAATACTGTTTATACTGAAATTATGTTCATCAATGTTTCTAAAGATAGAAGAAAAATGTAAGCCTATCCTGTATGTATAGATGGACGTGGCGTAATGGATATTGTGTCCGCTTAGCGACTGAGAGGTCATGGGTTCGAATACCACTGCGGAAGCTTTCTTTTGATCCCCAGTCTCAGAGACACCAAGTTACGCAGAAAACAAACTCAATAGCGTTTAATTAAGCGTGAGGTGTTTTATGCAGTAGAGCCAAAATAAATAGGTATATACTGTTTTAAAACTTTTGTGGCGGGCTCGTATTTGACGTTAAACTCGTTATACGTCGGTGACGTTTAAACGCAGTCAGCCGCGTCCTCCGCTAACGTCAACGTCGTGAGTAGCTTTTCCGCAGTCTGCCACTCGTCCAGAGTAGACGCCGTCGGCAAACTCGTTATCTTTGGACCCTTAAATGATACAGTATACATTGGGTTTCGTTTGGAACTTGACTAAACCCATTTATGCCTAGAGTCTTTAAAAAGGCATTGGCAAACAGCGTAGATCCAGATGAGACGCCGCTTGATGCGGCGTCTCATCTGGGTCTGCGCTGTTTGCTTAAAGGAATTTCTGTAAGAAATATTCTAAATATAGAAATAAATATACTCGACATCCCTATTTTTGAAAATAAATTGATCCAATTTAGAAGGATGGGAGAGTCCACTAGGCATAAATGGGTAAATGTATTTGCTTGAAGTGTCGTTTCGTGCACAGGCACTGTCTAATCTTGAACGACACTTAATGCGCATGCATTAAAACCAATTTTATCAGAAAAACGCTCTCGTGAGGATGTACAAATCAACGTTAATCGCGACGTAAATATCAACGTTTCTTACGACGTAAATATCAACGTTATTCACGACGTAAATATCAACGCTACTCACGACGTAAATATCAAGATTTACTCAACACGTAAATATCAACGTTACTCAATACGTTAATATCAACGTTACTCACGACGTTTTAGACTTTGACGACGTAAGGCCGTGGTTTGAAGAAGGTCGTCAGTGCACGTGACGTCAAGATTATACGTTGCCTTTGTCTCAAAGTCCAGAGCTCCAGCCGTCTTTACGATTTGGTTGCCTGAAAGACGTCTGTGCGTGAGCTTATATACGTCTTTTTCTGCGAAAACTGGACTTAATGCACGTGCTAAAGCGTCACCTCAGATCAGCCTATGCAGTTCCCACAGGCTTATCAGGGACGACACTGTCCACCTGAACTGGATTTTTGATAAAGAGGCTTCCTTTAAACAAAACAAATAAATACCATAAAAGCGCAATTCATGGAATAATGAATTTGGGAAACGCATGAGGAAAACGCGTCGTTTATTTTCAGATGTGTTTGTGTTAAATTCGTAAATCGATCGACCCAAGAAATCAAAGAAAATTAATACCCTACAAAAAATAATGATTCTACACTAATACGAGAGATCATGAACTAACCAGTGACGGCGAATGGTCCTCCGTCAGCGCTCGTCATTGAGCAGGTGGCATCAGACTTATCGAAAGTAACAAAATCCAACGTCTTTAACGTCAACGTTCCGCTGACGTCCTCGTCGACGTCACTGGAACCACAAGGATTAGTAATCAACGGTGCCTACGGAAAAATTGTAAAACGTCATCCCAGATACGCATGTGCAATCCGCACAGGCCAATCTGTGACGAAACTTTCATCATAAGGTGGATTTTCGTTCAGAGATGACCCCGTTTTCCCAGAGCGAGATACATATAAAAGATATGAGTTGGTTCTGGTCGATAATTTTTATTTGAATAATTAGTATTTACGAATAGTGCAACCGCGTTCAATTCATAGAAACATTTATTAATTAGCATTTATTGACAAACATTACTTCCTTGCAATATAGCCACATCTCAGTTAAAATATTCACCAATGAGAATGCAATTAACATCTCACCTTACTTAGAACTTAAACCCAGCATATGACAAACTTTAAAAGGCTTTAACATGCACACTTCTGTTTCTCTAGAGCGATGAAAAAGAGGCCCTTGACTTACCGTATTGATGATGTTCACAATCAGCGTCTCTCTGACGGTGGACACGGAGTCGCCGCACGTGTTCTCGGCGTTCACGGCTCCGGAACTTTTGAAATCGAATCCGCCCGGATTATGGGCGTACACCAGGTACTCTGCATGGAGATGCAAACACTGCTAAATTGGTCGTTGTCGGCTCATGTCCTACTTAAAAGTACCCCGGGTACTCGTAAGTACTCTCGTAAGTTATAAAATATGCACAAACTACCGGTACACAAAATAAACATACACACACACAAATAATGCATCGTTTCTATCCCTTATGATTAAAGTGATAAGATCAACACACGCTATAATTAAAGTGACATTTATATTGTTTTACCGGAACTATTTTTTTTACAAATAGCGTGTGTGTTATTTTACTAATATAATAATTTGTAAATTGCATAAAGTAAAAAGAAAATTCGTTGCATTCTGTGAAAATTGATTTTTATTCACTCATGATCATAGAAAACAATATTTTTATTGATCACTCGTGAATTAAAATCGATATTTCCCAAATCCAACAAATACCCTATATATATATATATATATATATATATATATATATATATATATATATATATATATATATATATAATCAATGACGTAAATGGTGACGTCACGTACGAGTATTTTGCGGTGTCACAGTACTTTGCTCATGCCCGCGGCAAACGCAGTATCGCTCAAGTAACATGGTTGAACTTGAAATAAACATAAAGAAGATCTTAGACGTAATTTTTTATATTAAAACGACATAGTTTTACCCTTTGAGTACAAAAAAAGAAGAAATCCACCTTCGTAGCGTTACGTTTTGTTGACAAAGTGTGATTTTCTATTGACGCAATTATCTTTTTACACATAAACAACATTTTGATACAACTTAATTTGACGAAAACAATCCGAAGAAAGTGTAATTAAAAAAATAAAAATATCACACTTTTGCTAGAAACATAGAACGCATTGGGTTTAGTAACAATACATTGAGCAATTGATCGACGGAATAGTCTTCCGAAACTTGTGAGCGATCGAGCGCAATACAAGTACAGTGGTATTTAATTTGCGATATTAGAGGTGAGCGTAAGGTGCAAAATAACAAAAGTCATTGTGTAAGTATTTGCTGATCATCTACCAAGCGCATACAGCTTATTAGATGGTGTCATTTTGCATTAATAACAGTTTAAAGAACAATAAACAGTATGTGTCGTAAAATATGTAGGGTTTACCAAAATGAAACGAATAGAAATAAAAACTCAGCTTTAAAGATTAATGCGGGGCAAAATGGACCATGCGGGCGACTAATAATTATATGTAAAAATACGATACTCATTTTGATCAAATGTGTGTAGTGTTAAAGGGGCCTTTTCACAGATTTTGGCATGTTTTGAAGTTTGTAATCAAATACTTTATATTGATAAATGTAAACATGAAATTTTAAAAGCTCCAGTAAAAAATCAAAAATAAAAATTAAAAAAGGATTAAACAAAAAAGTAGCACGTATTAGCAAACTTACCTATCCTGCCAAGCATACATTACATGCGTATTTTATACGTTATATAAGCAATATTCGTAGTTTCACAAATTTAAACGACAACAACAAATTATTCAATCGTTTCGCGCTTTATAATTTTTAGGTTTTTAAATCGTCAAAAGATGCATATAATGGCTATATTAGACCATGGCAAATGTTCAGAAATACTGTTTCCTCACAAATATCATAAATAAACCGAAATTTTGCGAATCTGAAACAATTTTTTTTAATTTTGTTAATTTACCAAACTGCGAAAAGTTCCCTTTAAGATTGAATAAAGAAATGTATATTCAAAGAGGAATAGAAACACTCAATCTCCACGCAGAGTTGTGGTTCCTTGCTCTAACATGCCATCTCTGACATAACAAGAAAATCCTACAAGATTTGGTAGGATTTTTTTTAAATATTATACTATGAAAAATTATATTATTTTCATTTATATTTTGAAAATAGTGTTTAAGTTTAGGTTAATAAAAAAATCGCCTTAATTAAAAAAAGTAAATATAACAACGGTAAAACTATTGTACCACGTGGCTAGGCTTTCATCACGTGGTTGGTTATGTAGGCAAGGGTTTGAACAAGCTATGATGGTTCCAGTCAAATCTCTGCGTGGAGGTTGAGAAACCCTAAACCACATGCTGTGGCGTCGTGTAAACAATGACTTCATCATACATATATTAATAGTTTTATCCAAGCAATTATTAAAATTCTTAAATAAACCCGAGTTTATAGCATATTGCATATTTCGACAATTAATAGATCTATATTTCCACATCAGGCAAATGGTTTGTGAAATTAAAAATCACAATATTACACATGCCGCCTAGGTCCGATACTGTGAGAGAATATAGCAATGTTTTAGACGTCACTGACTCCGCTATTGACGTAAAGTAACCGCAGGAAGGTTAACAAACACCGGAGGCTGAAAGAGAAACAGACACTAATTATTTGAGTCTTGTTCTGAGAAAACTGGGCTTAAATCATGTGCGTAAAGTGTCGTCCAAGATTAGCCTGTGCAGTCCGCAAAGGCTACTTTCTGCAGTTTCTACTCAAAAATCCAGTTAAGGCGGAAAGTGTCGTCCCTGATTAGCCTGTGCGGACTGCACAGGCCAATCTGTGACGACACTTTACGCACATGCATTAACTTGATTAAGCCCGATTTTCTCAGAACAAGACACATTTAATGAAATGAGCTGGTTCGATTAGAAAACGGGGTTTAAAGGGACCTTTTTACGTTTTGGGAAATTGACAAGATTAAAATAAATTGTTTCAGATTCGAATATTGTTGTGTAATTATGATATTTGTGAGGAGACAGTAATACTGAACATTTAACATGACGGTTGAATATGGCAGATGTATATGGTTGGATACAGATTGACCGACATGCATATAGCGCGACGTTTTCTTTACTCTATAATTCCTCTCGTACTTTTTTTAATTTATAAAAACACTATTAGGCTTTGTTTTATTTTAAGTTACAGTGAAATTACCTTTGGCCAATGGTGGAAAATGGGAGGGGCGTAATTTCCTCTTTGTTAGTATACCAAGTATAATCCATGACAGACTACAGTTGGGCTGTTCTTCGTCTTGGATAACTTACGTTGTTTTCCAGATCCACTGCGTAATAATATCTCGCGCTAAAGACTTTGCCGTCGTCGCAAATAATCCCGATGTTATGAACGGGCGTGACGCTCGCGGGCGTCCCTTGTACCAAATCTGAAACGCTAAAAGAAGGGAATAAAACAAGCGATTGTTCATATAAATTGTGTCACGTTTTCATGCCTGCTTTAACGAAATAAGACCGACACTGAATGTTGAAAAAAGCAAACACCCGCAGGGTAGTGACACCATCTTGTTTAATTTCTTTTGCAGTGTTCAAACGAAGATTGCTGGAAAAAAACAAACAAATAAAAAACATTCATCGATTGTTTGCCAATCTTTTTATCTTTATATTTATTTACTTTTAATTATTTATTTATTTATTTATTTATTAACTATATATTTATATTTTAATTTTTATAAAGTTTGACCTTTGACGTTGATTTTCAGATTTGACAGATGACATCAATCAGATATGACGTCATCAGAATCTTTAAGGCTGAATGAGTTTAGCTCCAGAGCGGAAACGGAAGTGTCTTCTAGGAACTGATATGACGTCATAGGAAACGACATTAGAACTGGGTCCTACGAGGAAATGGATTTTAAAATAAATTTCATTTACAATTGCAAAATGGTTTATAACCGTTTATTGCTTTCCCCGAGATTAAATAAAGAGACCTCTGGAAGCAAAAGATGAAGCGTTACCACTTTGTTAGGCTTGCTGAAGAAAATATTAGAAGAAAAACGCCTTTTTGATAAGTTTTTGCGCATTCTCGAGAAAAAAAAGCGTTACAAAATCTGTCATTATTTTTCCAATTACGCGTGATGAATAGCCATAAATTAAACAATATCTCCTTTAAACATATAGTAAAATTCTTCTTAGAATCTATAAAAATTATTTTGAAAACCGTCATTTAACCAAACTTTGAATGAAAAAAGTCATTTTAAGGTCAACCACGATTCCGGTATCCTACAGACGTACCCATCATCAACGATATTGACGTTGAAAGTCCCGGTGATGACGTTGACGGGGTTGCCGTCAGTACACCGTATCGTTAACGTCAACGGCACGGCCTGGTCGTTGAAGTCGATGGCAGCTTCAGTCACGGTGCTAGAGATCCTGACTTCAAATTCAAGGAATTAAACAGCACAAAAATCATTTGCTTGTGCGCATAACGAGAGTATTTTCATCGAAAAAAGAGACATTAAAAAAAAATACAAATAAACACACTTGTCACACATACTTTCAATAGCTTATGAAAAACGAAGATTTTCAAAGATCGAAGCGTTTTAATTGTTTCAATTACAGTATCATATTAAAAACAAATAATACTGGTATTATGTTCAATTCATGCACAGAGTGTTAGCAACCTTAAAGTGATATAACGATTCTGACTTCCATTAAAGAGGAAATCGTCGTTCCGGATTAGCCTTTTTAGACTAGACAGGCTAATCAGGGGCGATTTATGCATCTAAAAAATAGGACAATACTTTAAGCACATGCCTAGTTGTTTCGTCAGACAAAAATTCACTTATTCTCCCTATCGAAACCTTTTTGGCGCTTCTATTTGGTAACGTACTCACGTCCCAAAAAAGCACAATGAAGTGACCGCTTAACAACACTACTAGACTTTATCAACTTTCAACAGCGATACTTTCGTAAATAGTAAATGGCTCCCAATAAGCAAGAGTTTTGTAAATTTATAATAGCTTAGTATCAGGAATATACTTGAGCATACTTAAGCCAATGATCTGACTCAACTAAGTGTGTTTTCTTAATTAATGTATTATTTATTCATTCATTTTAATTTATTTATTTATTTTGTTATTTATTTATTAATTAAATGGTGTTCATAAAAGCTTTTTTGAGTTGCTTGTACGACTCAATCCTGAGTTTGCATAGAAATATGTGCGTATTCTTATCAAAGGGGGAAATCGCGTGATAGTCAAGATGGCGAAGTCCATAGCGGCAAAAAAATAAGTGTCCTCGACAAGAATGTCGCCACTTTTACTATCAAGTGATTACCCCCTCTGTTATAGCTGGGATTATGAACGTCGCCACTTTTACTATCAAGTGATTACCCCCCTCTGTTATAGCTGGGATTATGAACGTCGCCACTTTTACTATCAAGTGATTACCCCCTCTGTTATAGCTGGGATTATGAACGTCGTAACTTTTACTTTCAAGTGATTATCTGTTTATCTGGGATTTGAGATTGTTCGTGAGCAGACCGACATTCTTCATACTCCGCTACGAGGAACTTTATTCTTATCATTTTAGTTGTGCAAAAAAAGAGAAAAAAGCTCACATGCAAAACACGGAGCACTAATGTTTCTAATGATTATTCACCTGGGTTGAGAAACATTCCACCGGTGACGTCACATTTCTGATCTCATACACGGTGGTGGATGGTGACAGAACACGCCGTATCCGGGTCGGTATGTTGTAAACTTCCCGAGTAACATCTGTGTGACAGTGGAGTCAGAGACGTTAGGGGAACTTCGGGGTCCGGATACAAAACTCGGCGGCTGCCAAAACAAAAGGACAATAAAAAAATCAATTTAACGGCCAGGCGTCCTTTTGGGGTTTTCGTTTGGTTAATATAAGCGCATTTATGAATATCTATTATTGAGGACTCTTGTACCGCGATGACTCCCGGTTCACATTTTGTTCCGGAATAACCACAAAGGCGGGAATATTTATTGTTGAGGCAACATTTGCCGGGATGATTTTTTAAAACCTTTTATTCAGAAATTCATATAAACATACACGGATTCATACTATTTATTAATATATCATAACAGTACCAATACATACTACAATAGAATATAGCATGTAATGAACAAAAGTACAATTGGTAGTTATATATTCGTGTAATCCTCATATACATTTCTTGAAAAAAAATGCAGAGAAATGCAAGAAAAAAAGGAAGAAAAGCTGCACGCAGAAAAAAACCTGGACAAAGAAACAAAACCATTTCGATTTACTCATCCTTAAATTTGTTTTCAGTGACAAATGTATAGTTTATATATATGATTTTTTGTTTTGTTATCATTTGGGTCTAGTATAACTACATTCATTTGAATATCTATTATTGAAGGCACATTAGCTGGGATGACTGTTTGGTATCGTTTGGTTTCGGTGTAACCACATTTACTTGAACATCTATTATTGAAGGCGTATATGCCGGATGTTTGATCGGTTTACGGCTAATCCAGTTAATTTGCGCATGTTAGACAACCTACCGTATCAATCACTGGTTGTGTGAACGTCGCAGTGACGTCATTGTCGCCATCTGAGCAGTCGACGTTGATGACGTAAGGTCCGTTCGCTGCTCTTAGCGTTCCCCCCGCTTTACGTTAATTGTAAACCCTGAAAACGTGCAAGCGATGTGTTATATTGACACGAGCCTCGCTCTGGGATAACGGGGCTTAATGCATGTGCGTAAAGTGTCGTCCTATATTAGCATGTGCAGTCCAAACAAGCTAATCAGGGTCGACACCTTAGTTACAAAAGTTTAGGCAAAATGGCGGGCTAATCTGGGAAGACACTTTTACAATATGCATTTAACCCCGTTTTCCAAGCGCGCGTCCACACGCAGTGTTAAAAATGTTTTAATCTAAGAAAATTGCGTAAAATAATCCTACTGCATCGACAAGAAACAACATTTATTTTATGCTTTCCGGTGGTTTATAGAGAAATATCATTGCGTTCAAACAGTGAAAATTAACAGTGAAAACTATCGATAATTTTCACTGTTTACTGCGAAATGACGTCATTTTTTTACAAAATGACGTCATTATCCCAGCGAAATTCATTAGTTAAACTCTTTAAAAATGTATATAAACTTTTTAAAAAATCATAAATAAAAAGAAAATTTGTTGGATTCGGAGGAATATCGATTTTACTTCACTTGTGACCATAGAAATTATATTTTTTTCACGAGTGGCGCACACTCGTGGCTGCGCCACTCGTGAAAATATTATTTTCTATGATCACTCGTGAATTAAAATCGATAATCCACCGAATCCAACAAATATCTTCTATTTAAATTAAACATTGAATAACAGATTTATTATAAGAAAGCATATGATTGCTTTTATTTTATTTTGTTCTTCGGTTTTTAGAAGACTGATCGACGTTTGCACGTATTTAACAGCAAACATATTTGTGGGTTTTTTAACCGATGTTCTTGATTTAAACTCACTTAATCCATAAATGTTCTGATTATTTGACACTCTTTTTTGGCAATTATCTCTATAAATGTTAGTTATTAGCGCTGATGCAGAAATCCAAGTAAAGACCCCTAAAGCACTAAGCGGACAATTAGCTGTACTGTATAATGCATTTGATGACGTCATCTTGTTAACATTTATGACGTCATTTAACGGTTACCTACAAGAACTAATCTTTACTAGAAGTATAGATAATAATTTATTACTGCCCTTTTGCATTGCAATATATATCAGATCAGGCTTAAATAATAATATTATCTTTGGATATTCGAGCCAAGTATAATATTTTATAAAACAATAGGACAATAGCCTATTTTTCTGTGTATCATACATCCGTGAACACATTTTAAAACAGATAATAAAATATAATCGCTAGAACGTTGATTTTTTGGGTAGAATATATATGTATTCATAACGTCATTAGCACTTGCGCTTTACATTTGTATGGTACGTTTTTTTTTCATGGCATTTGTGCTTAAAATATATTACATCTTAGTATCAAATTGTTGTTGTTTTTTGTTAAATTTGAATCGTTTTTACCTTTTTATTGAAACAGATGACTAAAAAGTTGATCCCTAGTATTATAATATTGATTATAAAACAACGCCTACTAGTAACAAACCGGATATAAAATCATATCAGGCAACTTTAATATCAACATAACGATATGATTAAAAACGCTACTGTGATATCATACAGTAGAAAATGGCGCCTCGACGTGAACTAACTTAGCCAATGAAACATTAGTATCATATAAAACTTAAACTTCATGAGCCTCGTTCGTTGAAAACTAGCTTAATGCATCTGCGTAGTGTCGTCCAGATTATCATGTGCAGTCGACACAGGCTAATCAGGGACGACATTTTCCGCTTAAGCTGGATTGTCGTGTAGAATCGACTTCATAAAACAAAACAACCTATAAAAGCGAAAAGTGTCGTTCCTTTGTTGGCCTGGGTCCGCTCAGGGACGACATTCAGCGCATATGCATTAACACAGTTTTCAGGGACGACATTCAGCGCATATGCATTAAAACACAGTTTCAGGGACGACATTCAGGCATATGCATTAAACACCAGTTTTCAGGGACGACATTCAGCGCTATTCATTCAAACCAGTTTTCCCAGAACGAGCTTAATTTTTTTATTTTTTTTCAGTTTATTACTTGATGCGACACCGGCAATCACTTCAAAAGGGCGTTTTCCCGGCACTCTTGCAGAGCAGTTAACGCGTCGTCGCTATCGGTGACGCTGAACGTGTGAAGGGTCTCGGTGGCGTGCTTAAGACCGTCGAAAATGTTAGTTCCGGTCGCAGGCAGTGCGGTGAAAACCGGCGGCTGAAGTCAAATAATATAATCATTTCACAGGATATTACGTCATCACTTTGGAATATTTTCTGTTACTAGTTGCCATTCGACACGGGTTTTCGCTGAATTTTAAGCGAGACAAAATTACACGTCAAGTCAATAATTGTTATTAATATTCAAAGACCACATGCCCATATATGAAACAAACATCTGGGAAAGCCGGAGCTTCCCAAGCAATCAGGAACGACACTTTCCGCCTATGCTAATATGGAATGACACTTTGAAAATCCCATGCATTTAACCCGGTCTTCTCAGAGCGAGGCTCATTTTTTCAAACACAACGTTGTTAAACTCCAAAGCAAACAACATAAAAGGTGTGCCGGCAGGCTTACGCGCAATTGCGTGCATGGGTTCAAGTGAAAAACAATCGAGTCGAAGTGTCACTGTTTAAGTAACATTATAACGATGTACAGCAGTTTTTGAAAGTGCATTTTAAACCATCAGGGCTGGTCGTTTTTCAAAGAGTTTTTAAATTTATACAAATAGTTTAGTGCTTTCCAAGCAATTCATCAGGATTCCCATACCCTATAATAACGTGAATGCAACTTACTGAGTCGACAATGTTGACGTTAAACGTCCCCGTGATGTCATTAAGAACGTTCCTGTTGTGCACTTGATTGTTAACGTAGGGAAACAGGCGGGTCATTGAAGTCGATAGACGCCTGGGTAACGGCGTTACTGATCCACACTTCAAAGTCTGTAAAACTATGGTTCTAAATTTCAGCCTTACGCAATAATATTTCAAAGCGGAAAATGTCGTCTGAGCGGAACGCGGAATGCACAGGCTTATCGGAGACGACCTTTTAACGCAGATGCATTAAAGCCCCGTTGTT